>NC_140589.1:817186538-818386538 GCF_964204655.1 Triturus cristatus
CGATCCTTAAGGGAGCTCTTTTATTTGGGGGATGGGCCTCTCATTAAAATTGCCTAAGGGTACCCTATGCTTTAACCTAATATGTTTTCTGGTATCTCCTGGTAAAATTAAAAACAAAGTGCGATACTATGGGAGAAATGTATTGACTTCAGCATCTTAGGTCTACATGTTTAAGGCACAACGTTTGCCACTACTGGTCAGTTGGCTTTCATCATGGTCGAATTTTAAATCCCTACTAATGTCTTAATTTGGAGATGTGTTTTCACAATTGCATATACATTTTCCTTGGTATCAGAAAATGACAGCCACACTCATTCAGACATGCCACACGTACAAACCAACCTGAGAGACACAGGATGCAGGGATCAGAGGAAACAACTGCGTAGCATGTGAGCCTGGACCTTTGACAAATGTGTGACTATAAGGTCGATCCATTTCCAATACTATGGATCCTATGGATCCTATGGCCCCTATGGGGCCCAGCGAATCGCCCTCTAACAACTTTAACTGAGGAAGTCACACAAAGAAGCTAATGTCTGTAAGAGTCTTACCAAAAGCTCACTCTCTGTACATTAGTAAGAGTAGGTCATGCTGACATCAATACATCCAACCAGACCTAAAATTAAATGAAGTTGAAACTTGTGCAAACAAATGGAAAAAGTAATTTAATAATGGCAAGTAAGTAGTGTAGAATTTTTGATTATATATCTTCCAAGATACCAGCTAAAAGTCAGAACAAGCATTGGCATAACCAATAGGTCTCGCTTTTGGGACCTTATAAGTGTTTAGCCATGCAGCAGTTGCATAACTAAATACTTATAAGGTCCCAAAAGTGAGACCTAAAAAAAGAAAAGGCATTTGGGATAGTACATTCTATTTAGGAGTTGTGTTTTATAGAATGTTTAATGAAAAGTCACGATTACTACAAGAAACATTTATTTCTCACTATCCACCCCTTGCTTGGACATTCTTTATTGCATACATTTGTAAGAAAAGCCGAACCAATAGCATTCGAAAGATGCAGCTGAACTGACATATTAAAACAGGTCAAGAAAAATTTCAGAGTTCAACCTTCACGTTATGAAATGCATCCACAGAGGGAAGGAAAAGAAATTAAAATGGTTAAAAAAATAAATTGAACAAAAACGGGAAAAGGCCAGTAAGGTTGCCTTCAGGGGAAAACGCACGTCTTCCAGACTCTGAGGTCTTTGAGTTCTTTGGAGTGTGGCCTACATTTTTCAATAAAGCCTCCGGTTCACTATGAATTAATGTGTTTCATGCTTTAGCAATTGAAAGAAAAAAAACACCATACACGATAAAAAAAAAGTAACAGAAAGGAGAACAGCTTTTCACCATATTAGTGCATCCGGCCATAATTAAGCTGTGAAGCATGCAGGGGACAAATAGTATCCAGGCTGCCTGCCAAACTCAAAAGTGATAAAACATTAAAATTGTGCCAAGAAGTTGATCCGCCAAAGGAACAGGAAAGTGAAACAAGCGGCCGCAAAAGTGATCGCAATCGCGATCAAACATCAAAGCAGCCATGTGGCCGCGAAAGTGAAAGCAATCGCGGTCAATCGTGGCGCGCGCCCACGCACATGCACTGTAGGTCTAGGCTGGCCTGGTAGCACTTTTTGGAGCCCTCTCAAAACGTCTCGCCAGACCAGCGCATGCGCTGGGTCAGGCGAGACCTAAAAAGGGAGAACAGAAGCGGATAGATCAGAGGACTGGCACAAAGGTGGGGCTAAAAAGGTAGAGAATGGTAGTAGTTGTGGGGTCATGGAAGGAGAGTGTGGGCTGGTAGTAGGGCAAAAATGGATGGAAGGAATGAGGGTTGGGAAAATTGGAGGAGCGTGGGGTGGGAGATAGGTGATATCCTACCCCCCAGGAAGCTGAATAAACATAGATATCAGCAAAGAGGAGTGAGAAGAGGAGGAGGTAGAGGAGCAGGAATGAAGGGTATTGAGAGGGGACATTTTGAAATGTAAGAAATCAAAAAGGAAGAGTTTGGAGAAATTCAACTGATCAGCAAAAAAATATTTCTCAAAGGGTTGACAGTCAAAGGATGAACTTGGCAGATAGAGGGTGGGAGGGTGGAACATCTACTGGAAAAGGCATGTATATTCTTGCCCTTTTGGGTACAAAATGAGGCATTCACCAGGTTAGATATAATAATTTAAATGCTATTCAGCTTACACTTGTTAAGGAAATACTTCAGAAGGAATGGGTCGTCAGAACCTGATTTGCCAAGACGCTTTTCAACTACCTCACATACAACCCAAAACTCACGATTTTGCAAATCAAATTCCATATGGAAAAAAATCATAACTTCATGAAATTTGCAAAATTCCCATTAAACTGCACAGGAGTAAAGAAGTGAAGGCCTGTAACTTTCCACAGCACTAACACGATCATGCATAGGAAAACCTAACAGTTAACCCTAAGCCCTGCTGTAAAAATGTAAATTGTGAAGCTGTGCATGAAACTATATGAATTTGTCTTCGGTCATAATCATTATAATGTGTAAAGTAAATTTCACATCACAAATTAAAAATGTCTGTCTTTTTTTATTTGATTTTACTCTTGCAAATTGTGTCTGGGTTGCTTTTTTAAAGTGCTTGCAACTCATGAAAAGGTTTGTAAAACTGATTTGTAAAATCCTAATATTGCAGTACAAAATCTACTCGAGCAGTTGCAAAATCAACTCATGCTGCACCCTCTGCGCACTGCCAGGTGCTGTTGCACTGATTTTTCAGCAGTAAACGTGCTGCTGGCGCTAAATCACAGCGCAAACAGCACGGCCTGCCTATTTCCTCCCATTGACAGAACTCTGCTGAATCTTGAGGGATTTTTATATTACTCTGTGGAATACTGCATGGTCAAATGCCACAAATTCCTCCCACCTCTATATAGAACCATATTATTGTTTTCGTTAGAGAGTCATTTCTATCCCATTATAGTTAACAGTGTTTACCAATTGTACAGGAGATGTAAGACACTGGACTTGGGTGGAAGAGTAGTGGAACAAAATTATTTAATAACAGAGGGTGGCCACCCCACCTTGGAGTCAGGAGGCCTTTTGATATAAGTGGAATCTTATTGGAAGGAAAATTATGCTCGTCCGCACTCGGGCTGGAAATTCTGGCCTGGAGGCGGAGCTTCCGGCCCGGAGGCGGGGCTTCTGGGCCGGAGGCGGGGCTTCCGGCCCGGAGGTGGGGATTCCGGCCAGTGGCGGAGATTTAGCCATGGCCATAATCTCCACCTCTGGGCCGGAAGCTCCGCCTCCGGCCCGGAAGCTCCACCTCGGAAGCCCCTCCTCCGGGCCGGAAGCTCCGCCTCCGGGCCGGAATTTCCCGAGTGCGGACGTAAAGTTAGTAGTCGTAAATCCATTCTGTGAATACCGAAAGTAGTAAGTGCATTCTGTGAATACCAAAAGTAGTAAGTGCATTCTGTGAATACGAAAATGGTAGTAAGTTTAGGATTTTGTCTTAAGTTAGTTCTGTGAATCGGGCCCTGTGATTGGCTGTTGTTTACAGCGTTTTTGCACTATTTTTTTAGCATAAAATGCATCCTCAGTCAAAACTTGAGAATGCATTTTGTGCCAAAATATAACGCTATTTGACAGATTTGTCTTTTATGTAATTGCACACAATTTTGTGTAATTTGTTGAAATTTCACGTAATTATGCAAAAGAAAATTATACCAATTTCACATACCCCTACTGGCAGGTGTTCTATCTGTTCTCCTACTGATTGTATAAAGAAGACTTAAAGCTAGCTACTGATGCTTTTTCTGGAAGGCTTTGCTAAGTTATGCTTTGAATAGTAGCCCAGATTGCCTGTGGGGTGCCTCAGGGAGGAAGGAATTTTCTGGGTTGCACATTTCTCTATGCACCCTTGCCAATGTCGCCACTGATAGTGTGCACTTTCCAACTACAAATCGTTTGAGCATAGGACAGCAGCTATGACTTACTGCACAAGTTAGACTGTTCAGTTCCCCCCCTGCTATCAGAGATGGCCAAGGAGGATCCTGCAGGGTACACACTGAACCACTGGTATTGGCCACACTCCCACTTGAGGAGTACCAGAAGCATTGAGACTGATTGAGAGGCGTTCCAAGCTGATCCCTGTCTCCAAGACCTTTACTCTGTGGCACCAGGTGATTCTTCCTGGAGGTTCACAGCTCTAGCACACATTTCCTTTGCTCTTTCACCCATACTGTATGTCCTTGTTGACTCTTGGATCTCTGCTGGAAGGGTTCCCCTCTCCAGGTTTCCAGCCAGTGATTTGTGGTTTGACAAATGTACATATTCAACTGTTGTAAACCTTTTAAGACCTGGTGTTGTGGAAAGGCATACATGTATCTGTATTTGATTGTGAGTGGATGGACTATTTTAATGTATTTATGAGGTGTGTGACAAGGGTGTTGCTGTGCTGTAATCAGTGACACCATATTGTTAGTGTGCCATTTTCACATTCACTTCCTGTGAACTTGGTGCAATTTTTGCTCCCTTTATTTTTCAGTATTTTATTTATTGTTTTGGCTGACAGCCTTACAATATGTTAAAAAAGAAATAAAAACATGTAGTATAAGCACTATTCAGTAAAAACATGCGCACACCAATCTATCAACAAATTCAATAAGAAAAATGTAAATACAAAGACAGTAAAATGCAAGAAAAGTGTCTTTCCATCAAAGGCCTTCAACGAGAAAAAAATGCATGTTTGAATTCTTCAGACACAGTAAAGTGCAAATGCAATGGGAAAGGTACATATTGCCATCACAGGTTACCCTCCTAAATATAAACATATATATCACTGTTGTTTAAGAAAACCTAAAAAGTTGAGAATTTACTTTTTTCAAGTTGTAAACAGTTTGTCCACCCACCTAGAAAGTAAAAGTGCAGTGCAATTAAGTAGTGCAAAATTATTCGACTTGTACATAAAATTATAATGTGTTCCATGAATTCTTCGGACATAGTAAAGTGCAAGTACAATGGGAAAGGTACATATTACCGTCAGAGGCTACCTCCTAAATATAAACATATACATCACTTTTAGTTAAGGAAAAATAGAAAGTTAAACATTTTCTTTTTTCCAGTTGTAAACAGTTTGTCCATCCACCCAGGAAGTAAAAGTGCAGTGCATTCAAGTAGTGCAAAATTATTCAACTGATACATACAATTATAATGTGTTCCGTGATAGAAACAACCAAGTTCATAAAGCTTACCTACTTAAACATAATCCTAGAGTGGAGGGCAACTCTTTCAGGCAGGGCCACGTAACCCATAAATATGACGCTACAGAGGTAACCACAGTCATATCACCTGGTTTAATACATACAGCCTTTGGGGTTTAACACAACTGACCCCATAGAGTTGAACGAGGGGAAAAATCCATCTCTATCGAGCGGCTACATATTTATTGCAAAACAGCATAAAATGGGTTAGATTATCCAGACCACCAACACTACACTCACAGCAATAAAATCGGTAATCAAACAGATGCATACACATCTAGTTGGGAGGATGCCTAACCAGAATCTTCACTTTAATTCAGGGTATAGCATGTCCAGATATTCTGGACATGAAAGGCCATAGGTGTTATTAAAGTATTTACTTCTAGAACACCTGACCTCCTGAGGCGGAAGCCGGGAGAGACGCATTGCTGCTTTTTAAAAATTGATTGTATTTTGGTGATTTTAAACACAAATCCTACCTTCACTCTCCCCTGGGCACTACCGCGCTGCAGTTGAGAACGTTGCCGCGGGATACCTGATTGTGTTGCCGCCATTCCCCGGGACACAGAGGCCACGCCCACAAACTCCAGGCCACGCCCCCTCCGATCAGGCTATTTAAAGCGCGCTGATTTGCTAGCGCGTCCTAGAACACCTGACCTCCTGAGGCGGAAGCCGGGAGAGACGCATTGCTGCTTTTTAAAAATTGATTGTATTTTGGTGATTTTAAACACAAATCCTACCTTCACTCTCCCCTGGGCACTACCGCGCTGCAGTTGAGAACGCTGCCGTGGGATACCTGATTGTGTTGCCGCCATTCCCTGGGACACAGAGGCCACGCCCACAATCTCCAGGCCACGCCCCCTCCGATCAGGCTATTTAAAGCGCGCTGATTCGCTAGCGCGTCCTAGAACACCTGACCTCCTGAGGCAGAAGCCGGGAGAGATGCATTGCTGCTTTTTAAAAATTGATTGTATTTTGGTGATTTTAAACACAAATCCTACCTTCACTCTCCCCTGGGCACTAACGCGCTGCAGTTGAGAACGCTGCCGCGGGATACCGGATTGTGTTGCCGCCATTCCCCGGGACACAGAGGCCACGCCCACAAACTCCAGGCGACGCCCCTTCCTGTTCACTCACTCCCTACTTAACATGTGCGTCTTCCGGACGCGCAGCGGACGAGCGCAGCGGGCGCGACGATGGCGCGCCGAAGGCGTGCCTAAAGAAAGCCCGTCTACGCCCGTCCGCGACCAAACCGCGGCCGGGGCCGGACATGCTGGCGGTGAGGAGCATAAGGGCAGAATCGTGCGGTCGCGGGAAAACCTGTGGTCTTTAAACACCACGGCTGATGCCTGCGCTCACAGGACCGACCTTGGGACTACCACCCTCCCTCGGGCTTGTGGGGCGTGTGGGATAGGACTAGGAATGCCGGATGGCTGGAAGGGGAGGGGTTGATTAAACCCAAGCCACCAGCCAACAGAGACCTCAGAGCGGGCCTTCTGAACTGCAGATCCCTTGTTAAACATGCAGATGACATCTGGCTGCTACTGGAAGGGCATCAGTGGGATGCGCTGTTTTTAACAGAAACGTGGCTCAATGAGGACAACATGACCGCCATTGCACTGGCTGTACCCTCCGGGTATAAAATATGCCTCTCCAACCGGATAGGTGAAAAAGGGGTGGGGGTGTGGCTGTCATATTTAAAGAACAGCTCACACTTACATCTTCAACCCCTACTCTTATTCAGGGACTAGAGGGACTACACTTCTGTTTCCAGGTGGGACCTCAACTATCCCTAGCGGGACTAGTTATTTACCGCCCTCCTGGGGGAGAAGAGTCCCACCTGAACACTTTGATGGATACTATCATTCAGAGTTCCCTCCTTCACCCTCAATTTCTCGTTGTTGGTGACTTTAATATTCATATGGATAGGGAGGATTGTGTCCCCGCAGAAATTCTGAGGTCCACATTACATACAGCCAATTTAAGACTCATCAACAAGGGCCCCACGCACAGAGCGGGCCACATGCTTGACTTAATATTTTCTAATATTAACAACGTGACGGCAGAAACACCGCTGCCGCTGGTATGGTCAGACCACTCTCTGATTCCATTTCAACTAAAGTTAGCGGCTGACAAACCTGCAACTAGCAAGTGCTCTTTCACGAAGAGACAATGGAAGAAGCTAGTCCCCGCTGCGATGGGACCAGTTCTTGTCCAGAGCACACCTACCCTCACCTCAAATGTCGACATTGACGCACAGCTACTTAATGACTGGGTCGGAAATATGGTGTCATCCATTGCACCAGCATCACACGCTATATCCAAGCGAGATTCTCCATCCGCCCCCTGGTTTTCGCAGGACCTCAGAATACAAAAATCTGATTGCAAAAGGCTGGAGCGGCTTTGGAGGCTAAATTATGAACCCCTAGACAAAGCCCGATACAAGGAAGCATCCAAAAAATTACACAAAGCCATTAGAAAGGCAAAAAACCAGTTCTACGCTGATGCTATTCAACAAGCTGAACATTCGAGCAGAGAAACCTTTAAAATAGTACAGTCTTTCTTTAAACCTAGGTGTATTGAGAGGGAGGTTCCCCCAACAACCACGCTGTGCAATAACATTTCTGACTTCTTCGACTCAAAAATTAAACAAGTCTATGAGTCCTTTGGACAAGAGAAGAAAACGGTAAAAATGGACTTGGCCGATAAAATGTCGAAAGGCGCTACCTTGATACAATTTGAGCCGATAGCTCTAAACGCGGTTACGCAAGCACTAAGCCGATGTAAGTCAGGATCTCCTGACGACCCCTGCCCTCCCAAACTCTGGAACACCAGAGCTGATTTTGTGGCTCCCACCTTTCAGAAAATATGGAATAGGTCCATCTCTTCCGGGGTATTCCCGAACATCTGGAAGCACGCCACTCTCCTCCCGCTAAAGAAAAAACCAAATGGGGACCCCAAGGACCTTAGCAATCTTCGTCCGATCTCTTTGCTGGCAGCCCCAGGCAAAATGCTTGAAAAACTTATCCAGCGCCAACTGAATACATTTATTGAAGATAATAATATACTACACGAGACGCAATCAGGCTTTAGACCCGGCTTCAGCACTGAGACAGCTCTAATTGAGGTGGCGGTGTCAGTGAGGTGGTCGATGGATTCAGGAGACTCAGCGATGCTGGTGCTCCTGGATCTGTCGGCCGCTTTTGATACGGTCGACCATGCTAAACTGCTGTCACGTCTAGCGGAGTTAGGCATCCAGGACCAGGCACTGGGGTGGATACAGTCGTTTCTGACCCAGAGAACACAGAAGGTGGCGCTAGGGACTGTCTCTTCAACACCTAAGGCGCTCAGTTGCGGTGTCCCCCAGGGTTCGGCTCTTAGCCCACTTTTATTCAATATTTACCTGGCTCCACTCTTCACGCTGATTGCCAACTGGGGGGTTAAGGCAATTTCATATGCCGATGACACCCAACTGGTGTTCCCGTATTCAGAAGTGTCGGAGGCGTCCTTTTGAAGTTTCAAGGGTTGTCTCCAAGATGTGGCCTGCTGGATGAATACAAATAAACTAAAACTTAACGCCAACAAGACGGAAGTGATTTTTTTCGGCAACGGTCCACCTCCTCCACCTCAACTCTGGTGGCCGGCAGAGATGGGACAAGCCCCCTCGCCCAGCCACTCGGCAAAAAATCTGGGAGTGCGGTGGGATGACAGGCTGTCCTTTTCATCACACATCCAGCAAATAGTTGGTTGCTGTCTGTGTAAGCTGAGGAATCTTCGTAAGATTCTGCGACTCTTACCGGTAAGCTGCCGAAAAACAGTTATCCATGCCACAGTGACATCAAGGCTGGACTACGCCAACGGCCTGTATCTGGGCTTACCAAAATACCTTATACAGCGACTACAACTGGTCCAAAATGTGGCTGCGAGACTACTAATGCGGATCCCTTTTAAGCACTCAGTCTCTCCGCATCTTCTCTCCCTTCATTGGCTACCAGTAGCAAACAGAATAAAATTCAAGGCACTTACATTGGCCTTCAGATCACTGTATGGCACCTGTCCAAACTATCTGAAAGCCCGATTGCCTAGATACACCCAAGCTCGCTCCCTCCGATCCAACAACCGTGTTCAGATTGCAGTCCCTAGAGCAAAAAGAGCACGGCTGGGAGGACGCACTTTCTCGGCCAATGTGGCAACAATCTGGAACACCCTGCCCCCTGCTCTTCAACAGGCCCCCTCCGAGGCTTGCTTCAAGCGCATGCTGAAAACCTGGCTCTTCGCTCAACCACGCTAGTTGACTACACCTTTAGCCCTCTTGGTCAAAATTATTTTGTTCTTGCAGCGCCGGGACACCTCCGTGTGAGGTAGCTGTTCGCGCTTTACAAAATTCCGTATTATTATTATAAGATCCCGGCTTTAGCTCCCAGCATTTTTTATCTGCATATATTCGTGGTACCGTTCTTTAATCATAGCTGCATTATCCTGTCTAACACTTACAGGAACATCCCACAGAGACATCAACTGTAATTCCGTCAACATTTTTTGTACATGTGATGACCATGTATAGCCTCGACAGGAGCAACTGGCTGAAACTTCCTCTAAAGTTTCTAAAAAACTGTGGTCTTAGGATGTCTTAACAATCTCACCCAAGAGAATTGGCCTGAGAGCAATAGTTTCTGATATAGGGATAATATTAAGCTCTGTGTACAGTGCCGCTAGGGGGGTACCTGGCCCAAGCCCCAGAAAATTATGGAGGAAATTATTCTCAATAACTTGGCGTAGGCGGACATTCCCAAATCCCCATAATTCCTCACTATACAGTGCGGCCGCCACTGCCCTTTGCTTATAGATTTGTAAAATAACACTAATACTTCTGGCACCTGCCTGATGTCTAAACTTTAAAACTGCTCCAGCCAATTGTCTTAACACTAGCGTGGCCTTCTGTATTTGGCAGTCCCCTCGTAAATTCTCTGTAAATCGAATACCCAAATAGTCAAACAGCTTGACAATATCTAAAGGGATAACTTCGACTAAAGGCTTTTGCTTAAAACAGGGGGGGGGGGGTGACGACGCGCTCGATTCAAAATGGCCGCCTCCCGGTGAGCTTTAGCGCGTTTTTCGCCCGTTTTTACTTTATAACGACGAATTCTTGTCAGAAAATTCACTAAAAGGAGGTCGCTGCATGTATAAGGACCATACCTGCGTTGTGGAGTAGATTCCTTCGATTTTGTGCACCGGAAGTGGTGTTTTTCAGCTCCTGGTTCCAGCTCCCAGCTCTGCCTTCAGGTACAGCCATGCTTTTCTGTCAAGGGGGCACAGTGATCATTCAAGAAAGGGCCTGGCTTGGGCCTAGCCACTCCCACAGCCCACTTTAGCTGCTGCACCAGTCCTTCTTAGGATATCTCCACAACTTTCATTCTATTTTCTTACAAACTGCTTATTTATTTATAAATTTAAGTATTTTTTCAAGAAAATGGATAATAAAAATTCTCTTCACAGTAAAAGGAGACAGCAGGTTTCTCCTCCACCAGTTAAATCAAAAGTGGTAGAGTCAGCTGAACCTTCCTTGTCTTTAATACTGGAGGAAATTCAGGCTCTGCGTGCTAATACAGATGCAATTGCGTCTGACGTTAAAAACGTATGCAAAGAAATGGCTAGTTTGTCAATGAAAATATCGGATAATTCAATTAAAATACAAGATAATAAGGTTAAAGTCGACGCTGTCACTCCACTTGTGGCAAAAATTTCACCTATGTGCTCGCTACTGTTGGACATGGAAAATCGCAGTAGACAATATAATCTACGCATATTTAATTTACCAGAAGATGTTGAGGGAGCTAACTGTAGATTATATTTGGAGAATCTAATTCCTGGCCTCTTAAGGCTCGCATGATTCCCTCCCATCGAAACCCTCTGCACACAAAACCGCGACAAATGATCTTTAAAGTTCTTCGTCACCACCATTTGGTTTTAATCCGAAAAGCAGCACGAGAAATCCCTTCACTGATGGTTAATGGGAATAAAATATTTATTCATCAAGATTTTGCCAAAGAAACTGTTTCAGTTCGCAAGGAATTCACTGCTCTTCATTCTCAGCTAAGAAGTCTTGGCTTCAAATATGGTCTTTTTGATCCATCGACGATGCGCATTTGGAAAGATAATTTCTCGAAATCCTTTCATCGTCCTGAAGAACTAAGACGCTTTATAGATCAACAGTCACAGCATTCAATGGATACTCATGACTCTGCTACTTGATTTCTGCCAGTTTTGCCTTTTCTGACAAACCCCTGATATTTTCTTACATTGGGCTCCAACGGTTCCGGTCATGCTTGTAAAGCGTGTGTGCGTTTCACGTTTCACATTTATGTCTTCTGTTTGTCGTTTTTTTCCATGTTTTTCTTTTCTCCTTCCCTTCTGCTTGTTCTGGAGCTACTTTTTTCTCATTCTCTTTACCTTATCTTACTTTCCGCTTCTTGATCTCTTTTCTCTTACCCTCCTATTATGGCTAATGTTCATAATCTTAAAGTAGTTTCATTAAATGTTAAAGGTTTGCGCCATCCAGTTAAACGTACAAAAATGTTAGATCACTTAGGTAGTTGCAAAGTGGATATTTGTTTTATACAAGAGACTCGTATAGATGACAAAATCTTAGATTATATGAAGAAAAAGTGGGTTGATATTATTGTCTCTTCTCCTGCTAATGGAAAAAAAATGGTGTGGCTATTCTTTTTGCAAAAAAATTACATTGTCAAATTGTGATTAAAAATTCAGATGCTGATGGTAGATATATAATCGTTAAAATTAAAGTTCATGATTCATTCTTATTTTTATTAAATGTTTATGGTCCTACTGCGGATGACCCTGTTTTTTGGGCTAATCTTACAACGGAGGTTCTAAAGTTTGGTAATGTTCCTTTAATTGTTGGAGGTGATTTTAATGTAATATCTGATCCTTTATTAGATAGATTATCTCTTACTAAATTTCACCCTCTAAAGTTTATTATGCTTTCAAATCATTTATTCAAACCACTAAGTTAGTTGATATTTGGCGATTATATTTCCCTACAGAAAAAAGTTTTACATTTTTTTCAAACCCTCCTAATTCCCATTCTAGATTTGATTATTTATTATTTTCCAGGCACCTAATTAACTCTGTAATTACTCCTAAGATTGGTAACATTGATGTCTCGGATCATGCTTTGATTTCTTTTGTTTTGAATTTAGATTCAACTTTTACTAAGCAATCTAGATGGCGAATGAATACAGGCATAGCTTTAAATGAATATAACAAACTAAAGCTTTTATCCGCCATTCAAGATTATTTTGTACTCGACCCTGAAGGTTCTACTTCTATGATTAATAGATGGGATGCTTTTAAAGCCTATATTAGGGGTGTAATGATCTCTATTATGGCCCACGAAAATAAAACCTTTAACGCAAATGTTAAAAACTTACCAAAACAAATTGCGAAATTTGAACGACTTTTTATTACATCTAATGATCCTCAATTTAGATTTAAACTACAAAAACTTCGTTATGAGTTTAACTCAATTCTTAGTAAAAGAGCTGGCATTCAAATTTCTAATGCTAAAGCCAGATTTAGCTTGAATGCCAACAGATCTGGAAGACTTTTAGCTAATTATTTACGCATAAAACAAGATAAAACTCAAATCAATTCAATTCATGGTCGTAATGGTAAAATTGATTTATCTCATAAAGAAATCGTTAATGAATTTTTGAATTTCTACTCTAATTTATATAATAAGCCAGACTTTCAGGATTTTTCTTTAATTGATTCTTTTTTAACTACATGTGGATTGCCCAAGATCTCACAATCAGATAAAATTGGGCTTAATGCACCCATTACTAAGGATGAAATCTTATTAGCCATAAAATCTCTTTAAAAAAATAAATCACCTGGTCCCGATGGGATTCCGGTGGAATGCTACAAAGAATTTCAACCACAACGGTTACCTTTTTTATTTCAACTTTTTACGTTTTTTGGTTCTACAGGAAGTACCTCTGATTCTTTTACTGAAGCTTTAATTATTGTACTTCCCAAGCCGGATAAAGATCCTATATCTTTAATTAATCAACATTGTAAATTATATGCTAAAATACTTGCTACTAGATTAGGCCCTATATTAGACTCTATTATACACCCTGACCAAACTGGTTTTATGAAGAATAGATATTCTGCGAATAATACAAGAACTCTGCTACATATTATTGAACAAAGTTCTACTTTAACTTTACCCTCAGGAATTTTGGCCTTAGATGCTGAAAAAGCTTTTGATAAAATCCATTGGCAATTTTTATTTCATACATTATCATCATTCAATTTTGGTGATTCTTTTATCCGCATGATTTCAGCTTTATATTTTGCCCCCACTGCTCGTTTATTTATCAATGGCCAAGTTTCGAATCAATTTTCCCTTTTTAGAGGTAAAAGACAAGGTTGTCCCCTTTCTCCACTTTAGTTTTTATTGGCATTGAACCCTTCCTTACTTCTATAAGAACATGTGATCATATTAAAGGAATCAATATTAAGGATGTTATTGTTAAAACCTTAGCTTATGCTGATGATGTCCTTTTATTTATTAGTGATCCTATATCCTCATTCCCCTTCTTATTGGAAAGTATAGCAAAATATTCTGTAGTTTCTGGATACAAATTAAATACTAACAAAACTGAATTTTTTCCCTTAAATATTTCTTGTACTCCTGATAGGATTCCCATGAATAAAAAATATTTGGCAAATGAGTAAATTAAAATATCTTGGTACTTTATTTTCTTCATCCTTAAAATCAACAATTACTTTAAACTGTGACTTCATGTTAAATTATACTAAAGACAAAACGTCCAAATGGTCACCATTACATCTTTCATGGTGGGGTAGAATGGATTCTATCAAAATGACTATCGCTCCTAAAATCTTCTACACCCTTGCCATGATTCCTACTTAATTTCCATTAAAGTTTTACAAAGATGTTGATAAACTTCTCTTCAAGTTTCTTCTTGAACAACAAGTCACCTCGTATTAGTTATAAAAAATTCAAAGTGCCCAAATATAATGCTGGGTTTGGTATCTCTGACTTTTTTCTTTATCATAAAGCCTTTATTTTAAAACAAAGTTCCATGTGGTTTAATCACTCCTTTTTAAATAATCCACCTGCTTGGCTATATATTGAGAAATTGATAGTAAATCCATTTCCATTACCCACTTTGTTAACCATGTCTAACAATGCATCATTTTTTCATAAATCGGTTATTCTTAAATCCACTAAAATGATTTTTAATGACCTAGATTCAATTTTTTTTATTTACCATGAATAATACTGAAGACTTGTCACTATGGTATAGCAATGTCATTAAATTGAATAGAAATGTTAGTTTCTGGTATCCATGGATTAAGGCTGGTATATTTTATCTTAAAGGTGTGTATTCCAACAACACTTTCATTTCATTTGAAGCGTTACAGACAAGATTTGGTTTATCTCAGTCCAACCTTATTAAATATCAATATTTGTGCAATTCAATCTTAGGTTCTTTCCCTCATGCTATTCCTTCTAATGTTACAGCTGATTTATCAATGTATATTCACACTGTTTCCAAATCATCTCATGGTGTTTCTATTCTATATAAACAATTATCAAATACTTTAGGTAACAACATAGATATGATTTAAACTTTTTGGAATAATGAACTTTCACTTTCCTTGTCTACTGACACATGGAAAAATATTTGGCTTAGTAGTATATCTGGATGGTTACCTGTTTCACTCTACCAAACCAATTCTTATATTTTATTCAATTGTTTATGGACTCCTTTACGTTTGTTCCAAGCTAAACTTCTTCCATCTGCAAATTGTTGGCATTGTAAATTGCAACCAGGTACGTTCACACATATGCTTTTTGATTGCCCTTTAGTTTTTAAATTTTGGACTGAAGTTTGGGATATTATAAAAAAAAAATAAAGATTCATGTTGATGTCTCCTACCAAATGTTAATATGCAAATCTGCTATTTTGTCACAGAACCTAAATGATTTAGAAGGTAAACTTTTCAATTTCCTAATTTCAGCAGAGTTGAAATCCATTACTTTCTGTTGGAAAGATGTTTCTATATTATCTGTTAATGCTTGGTGGTCCTGGGTTATTTTTACGAGAAGAGGTGCTCAGTTGTCCATGAATGGAATTATTCATAATTCTAACTCTTATCACTCTTTTTGGATACCTGTTGATGTTTATTTATCCTATTAATGGTATATTTATAGATTAGCTTTCTTTTTATTGCAATTATTAACCACTAAGTTATAAGATATAGTAGCTCTATTTATAGAAAGTGCATTAGTTTTTTGTAACTGTTCCCGCCCTTCTTTCCCCCTTTTATGTTTCATATGAATATGTACCATTTTCTTATCTTTTGTAATTATTTTGTTGGTTTTGTAATTTATAAATTGTGAATAGGTATTTTCGCTATATAATATTTTTTATGTATTGTCTGTGTTTATTATCTATAAACAAAACTCAATAAAATATTTTGAACTCGAAAACAAGGTGAGGGCCTCAATACCATACACTTTGTTTTACTACCATTGATGTTTAATGACTTCTACTCACAATACTCCACAAAATGTGTTAGTAGCCTATGGGCAGCATTTTCTGTTCCTGCCATCAAAACTACGTCATCCGCTTATAGTAGCATTGGCGCCCACTTCACGGCTACAGCTGGAATATCTATGGGGTCTGCATCATTTAAAAAAAGGTTAAATAGCAAGGGAGCCAACAAGCACCCCTGCCAGACACCTTTTTTTGACCGGGAAGGGTGCAGTGCAATCCCACCCGGCCCATACCGTACATTGGCAATGTTATTAATATGCAGAGCCTATATGGCCAGTATTAGCAAGGAGTCAACACCCAGATCCACCGATGATCTTCACAGCTTCTCTCTACTATATCAAAAGCTGGTTTCAAGTCCACAAATATATTAGGTACAGCAATGTCTTCCTCAACACCGTAAACTTATAGGATGTCATATACAATCGGAGAGCCTAATCAATGGTCTCAATGCAAGGCCTAAACCCAGCTTGCACTTCAGTCAAGATGTTATGAGCATCGACCTACTCATGGAGGCGGTTGAGCATAACTTTCCACAGAATTTTTCCTGCACCATCTAGAGGAGAGATCAGACGGTAATTGAATGGACTGGTTCGAATGCCTTTCTTATGGGTTGGCACAATAAAGGCTGAATGCCATGAAGGGGGAACAGCATTTCTAGCAAGTGCCAAATAAAACACTTTGGTAAGGGTGCTGTCCCACAAGTACCCCTCTTTGCAATATATATCGGTGGGTACCAAATCGGGCCTGGAGCTCTGTATTTCTTTACATCAGTGAGGACTCTCACCACCTCTGGTACTAAGCTATCAATAACACAAGGCCCAGAGCAGATGTTCTCTCGAGCTGTCAGGGGTGTTATGGAGTTGACACTATGGGGCACATGCATCAAGCCTTTTTCCGTTCACAAACGGGCCGATTCGCATAGTCGGCCTGTTTGCAAATGGAAGAAGGCCTTTTTAGATGCATGTACCTTTTGTCATTTGCATTTTAGGTATTCACAATTTTTTGTGATTACCCAAATTGCGAATGCATTTAGGAAACCGCAATTTGCAAATCCCTATTTGCCGATGCATGTAGCCTTTCCTAAATGCAAACTGTGCCTTTAGGAAATGCTAATTACCATCAACTTCCAGTTGATGGTAATTTGTGCATGCTTTGAGAAAAGCACAAAGATGTATTTTTCAAAGTGCCATATAGCACACACATGCCCTTAGAGCATGTGTGTGCTTCCAAGTGCCCACTTCCTTTTTTGGGGTGTGCTTCAGGTGGGCCTTAGGCCCCCGGGCACCCTTGGATATGCATTTGCAATTTGCGATTACCAATTTGGTAATCGCATTTTGTGAATACATTACCATTCATTCCTATGGGCCTGTTGGCTCATAGGAATGAATAAAGTCACATTAGCTAATAGCGATTTGCAATTTCCAAATCGTAATTAGCTAATGTTAAGGAATTACAAATTTATTGCGATTCCTACACGCATAGGCATTTGCGATTACCAAATAGCGATTACTTAAAAATCGCTATTTGGTAATCGCAAATGAGAAGTTGATGCATGTGCCCTTATATAAATTACTAAAATGGCCAGAGCAGACAGATGACCCAATAGGAGTTTCAATGGTGTGCACTGAGCCCCTCTCAGCCCGTGGTACCAATTACTATTTTGCAGTTTGTTTCCTGTACCGCTTCCTTTAATTCCACCCAGAGAGTCAGTTCATGCTGCAATTTCTTAGTTCTCAGGAGGCGTTTATAATCGACCCTGCACTCTCTGAATAGTAATTCGCTATGTAGGCTATAGTGTCATTGATGCAAGCGCGCAGCCTAATTGACTGAGGCCATCAGCAAGTGGCAGAACGAGTGTTTGTGTGCTTCTCACTCTGTTTAGTCAGAGCGCCGTGTGGCGCGATTTTTACTCCTTTGTTTTGGAATTTGTATTTTAACTTTGTAAAACTTGTAAACGTACCTTACAATCTGTGTGTTTTATAGCACCTCTCTTACCCGCACTATAAAACCAACTCACACACGCTGCTTTAGCGTGACGATCTTTGCTTTCTTCCAGCACCGCCATCTTGGGTGTGGTATCCTGCTAGTGTGCCACTACCTGCCGCCATTTTGCGAGGCGCTCTAGCGGTTGGGAGGCCTGTTGTGTACCTATTTAAAACCACCTGATGCAAGCGCGCAGCGTGCGCGCGCAGCGGGCGCGCCGGTGGCGCGCCAGAGGCAAGCCCGTCTGCGCCCGTCCGCGTCCCGGACGCTCCCAGCGCCAGTAATGCTATCCGACAGTTTGAAAGAGTGACATACAGCCGCGCACAACTATTACAGATAAATCCATCTAAGGGTCCTGAGACAGCTGGGGCCGACCTTTTCTGTGGCCTAATCAACAGTCGGTCGCTTGTCAAGCACTCTACCGATGTGTTTAGTCTACTGGAAGACCTGAAACTGGATGCACTCTTTGTAACAGAAACCTGGGCCACCACGGAATCTGCCGTTGGCCTGAGCGGGGCATGTCCTAGCGGCTATAAAATTCTCCACAAGCCCCGCAGTACGGGCAGAGGAGGAGGAGTGGGTTTAATCTTTAAGGATACTCTGGACTTCAGACCATGCCAGATCGACGAGCTTGGGGGTATAGAAATCCTGGGCTTTTCACTTCAGGCCCCTAGTGGAAATCTACTCTCGGGGATGCTCTGTTATAGACCACCGGGCGCGATCACACAATTCCACCTCCTCGCTGAAATCATCACCAACCTAAAGCTTACTCACACTAATATGGTCATTCTTGGTGACTTTAATCTTAGTGAGGATGGAGGCCTATGCGGCCAACTGAGAAACCTCTTATACACGTGTTCCACCTTGAATCTCCATCAATTGGTGTCCAGCGCTACCCATCAGAAGGGACGTATTCTAGATTTGGTCTTCGCCAATCCAGCTATAATTGAAGTCTTCAATATAGTGCCGCTGAATTGGACTGATCACTCTCTTGTCCTTCTAAATATGGCAATGCCCTGCCAAAAGAATCTACCTAGCCAGCGGCACCTCCACAGGATGGATAGAGAATGGGCCAAACTGGCCAAGGTGGATTCTATAACTACATCCTTTGATGTCAATCTTTTCTCCTCCAACAGGTCTGTGGAGGATAATTATAGGTCTTTCACGGAACACATTACCGAACTGCTAGACCAGCATATCCCCATAAAATCCTTAAAGAGGGTAAGGAAAAGATCAGCGCCCTGGTACAATGAGAAATTACATCATCTTAGACTCTCTCGCAGACAAGCAGAGAGGAAGTGGAGAAGAAACTACTTCGAAGGAGACAAAAAGGAGCTAAGATTAGTTCAATTGCAATATAAGTCTCTCATCCTAAGATCCAAGGCAGATTTTTATGCTAATTCCATCACCCAGGCTTCCAACGGGTCCAAAGCCCTCTTTAAGATCGTCCGCGACCTTTCCAATCCAGACTGCATGAATAACAGAGTCGCCCCCTCGCAAACTCTGTGTAACGAAATTGCCTCCTTTTTTCAGGAGAAGATCTCCAATATTGTGAATAAAATGCAGGACAATTTCCAGGACAGTCCTGAGGAAATAATCAGCCCAGCTGACGGAGATCATAAACCAACTGCTAGCCTGGGCAGTTTTCAACCTCTCTCTCACGAAGCCTTTGACACTCTGATCGAAAGTGTGTCGTCCGGCTCGCCCTTAGATTCTCTTCCCCATAAGATGTGGAAGCTTTATGGACGCAACACCTTTCCCTGGTTAAGGTCAATTTGTAATCAATCCCTGACGGCCGGATCTGTTCCTGGCTGCTGGAAACTAGCAGTGGTAACCCCACTGATAAAAAAACCGAACCTGGACCCTCTGGTGCCAGCTAATTTCAGGCCCATCTCTCTTTTGCCCTTTCCGGTAAAGATACTGGAAAAGTCTGTAAGTAAGACTCTGTCTCAGTTTCTGGAGGAGAACTCTCTGCTCGACAGGGACCAGTTCGGTTTCCGTCCTGGTCACGGTACCAAAACAGCGTTAACCACCATGCTGGACCACCTTCGAATGCGTGCCGACAACGGAAATGCAATGATTCTGGTGCTTCTTGATATGTCGGCAGCATTCGACACGGTGAGCCACCCAATCCTACTAGAGAGGCTGAGGCAGTTTGGCGTGAAGGGCAGAGCGCTGCAATGGTTCTGTTCTTACCTAGAAGACAGACAGCAGGTCGTCACCATGTCACCGTTCTCCTCTGGCAGAGCGCCAGTTGCGTACGGGGTGCCGCAGGGGTCCGCTATCAGTCCCATCCTTTTTAACATCTACCTGCGGCCCCTGTTCCCGCTGATTAAATCTTTCGGAGTTAGCTTGGTGAATTACGCCGACGACACGCAACTGGCCTTCTCTCTAGAGGGGGATGACGTGCTTTCCATGGACCGCTTCCATCAGTGCATGAATCAGACCACGAACTGGCTCAGAAGGAATTCTCTTCAGTTTAATAGCGGCAAAACTGAGGTGGTCTTCTGTTCGCCTTTCAGGATCCCTAAACACCTCCCTCCCGATTTTCGCCTTACACCGGAGGAAGATCCCCTCACACCTGTTAAGAAGGTTCGTAACCTTGGGGTGATCATTGATGACGACCTCCAAATGGTGTCTCAGGCAAGTAAAACTGCCAACGTCTGCTTTGCCCTGCTGCGGCTACTTCGGAGCATACTCCCCCTGTTCCCTAGGGAGTCACGAGCTACAGTGGTGCGCAGCACGGTATTAAGCAGACTTGATTACTGTAACTCCCTTTTCCTGGGAGCTCCACAGTATATCCTCCAAGGATTGTTGAGGATTCAGTCAGCTGCTGCCAAGCTAGTGTTAGGCAGGCGACGCTGTTCCTCGTAGGCCAGAGCATTAAGGGACCTACATTGGCTTCCCGTGGGGGAAAGGATTGTTTTTAAGTCCTTATGCCTTACCTTTAGAGCAATACATGGACTGGGCCCAGCCCCTCTACAGGATAAGTTTGCCCGCTACTTACCAAGCAGGCATCTTCGTTCTTCTACAGCCGATCTTTTGGTAATTCCGAGATTCAAGCGCACTAGGGTAGGCGGAAGATCCTTTAGCACAGTAGCATCTGGCCTGTGGAACAAGCTCCCTGCGAACCTGCGACAGTGTACCTCCCTACTTGAATTTCGTAAGGGACTTAAGACCTGGCTATATCCTAAAGTCTAATCAAGATAGGTCTTCCTTTTGACCTCCTTCAGTCACCTTTCGATGTAGTTCTTAGTCAAAAGCGCCAAGATGCCCGCAGGGCGATAGATGCGCTATACAAGTTCCACATCAATCAATCAATCATTGAACTAAGGCAGATGATAAAACAACCTTCATTCTATAGCATTCCTTATCATACCAAGTAACCCATATGCTCCTTTTCCCACCAACCATTAAGGAGTCTGCAGGCACAATGAGCTTAGAGCATCCGGCCTTCAGCTCCTCTACCATCTTTTTGTAGGCGCTAGGTTTACACCATTATCACCGCATGGACAGTTCAGAATTACAGAGCCATACTCAATGAATATGCTCTCCAACAATGGCAGTTTTTGTAGATATTTCTCCCGGCTCCATCGTATCCTTTTCCTATGGTTCGATACCACATTCATGTGACTATACCTCCTTTCCATTGGGCTATTTTTGACAACTCCCTCCCTTATACATAATTCTAGGCAAAGTACCACAGGATTCATGATCACTCTCCACTCTCGTGACAACTGTCATATCGTGCACATATTACCAGCACTCTATATTGATTAAGATATAGTCTATTATAGAAGCACTTCTCCCACTGTTAAAGGTTACCCAGCAGCACTATCTAAGGGGGTATGACCATGAATAAAATGCAGGTCGTAATTTATCAGAAGCTCAGAGAAGGCACCTCCCTTCATGCTGGATTTAAAATTGCTCAAAGCTGACTCAGGGATGCCCCAAATACGATCCTCCGATATCACCTCATTGCTACTAACAACATTCGATGGTTGTGTGTTGAAATCTTCACAAATCAATAACACATGCTTCACCCCTTTACCCTCCCCAGTTGACTTGCGAGTAGGCTGGACCTCCCTAATACTATTAATACAAGTTACTAAATTCCTCCAGTTTACCTGTACCTCTGTGGACCACCCCAGAGGAATATACACATTCACTATATCAATCACACCACCTTCTTGTCCCGTAAGCCAAATTCTCACATGCTGAACATTAGAGGACAGTTTAACTGAACATTAGAGAACAGTTTAACTGCCCCAAGATTCTCTAGCCTACATTCCAGCTTGCACGACACCCAGATAGTGACCCCGCCCGAAGGCCGACCCCACCGAGAGCGGGTTGCCTGATTGCTGCAATTTGAAAAACATTAACACTAATGCCCTCCAGGGCTCATGTTTCCTGGAAGCAGCATATGTCATATTGCGCAACAAACTTCATCCAATCTTCATCCTCTATTTTGTAACCCAGTCCTGCTATATTCCATGATAGTACGATCAAATTGTCTTTATTAGACTTGTTCATAAATATGGTCCTAGGTTGCCCAGTGGGACGCACCGAGGCAGGCTCCGGTGGCAGACTCTTCCATACGCAATTAGAGTGATATCTTATGTTGTTTCCAGACTTAGTTGCCAGTGTCGCTGATAACCGTGTCCAGTCCTTGTGGTCGGCCTCGGATTCTTTGTTCCCCAAGTTCAAAAGCCTGATTGACCTGGAATTGTTACCAGCAGTGATATGCAAATTCTCACAGGACACATTATTTCTGTTCAATGGCTCACTCCACAGTGCCCTCGTAGATTATCTATGATTAGGTGGGCACTCTGCATCAAAGGGGGGAATTTGTGAATGAAATTGCCCAGTTGACGAAATTGGTTCCCAAACTAAGCTTGGGCAGTGCAATATGTCCACCCCCATGATGTGTGAATCATCAATGTGGCTAAGAACCAATCTGGCAATCCTGGGAAGTACAAATATGACCCTAGAAGAGTAGGCACCATACCTACTTAAGCCTAGCCCAGGTGCCAGCTCCCTAAATTTAATTAGGAAATGTTGGAAATTCCTCCCATTTTTCAGGCAGCCATTTTTTGATTATATGTTTACTTTGGGCATGATTACACACTCTGCCTGAACCGAACATTTTTATTTTATTGTTGCAGGGCTATGTATATGTCGTTTCCAACAAAATGGGTCTGTATAGGTGCAATGCCTAGGCTGCTGCAATATTTAGAAAGTTATGCATCATAAAATAATAAAAACTGGTAATTATTGCCAATGTACAGCCTACAATGTGGTTCATAGTAGATACATTGTGGGGGTTCACAACTAAGCAATTTGAAGGAGACCATGAAGTCATAAAACCAAATCTAGCCTGAAGAGCTGTAGCTGTGTAAGATATTCACTTTTAGTAGTGGAAGTGTCCTCCCAGCAAAGTGGCTAACACGTCAATGTCCAATTCTTACAGGACAATTATGTGTCATCTTCATAAGACCTAAAGGACCTGATTCATTGAAAAGACACACAATTTAAACCCCCTCAAAAAGCAAATTATTCTATTGTGCTTTTTCAAAAAGAATGCCGTAATGATATACTTTTGATAACTCTCATACAATACAGTGTGCTCATTATGACTATTAAGAGAAAGCCTGATCATGCTTAACAATTAACAATATTACGAGGTCATTTTTTTTTTTTACTTTTTCTTCAAAATGTTCCAAGTATGTTAATTGCATTAATTTTTTCTCAGCCTGTGCTGTTTATAAGTATGCTATCCTTTCTTAATGTATGCAACATGTTTTCATTCTTTTGAGGGCGGCAATATACTAAGAATTAAAAAAGCTCGTAGGTCTGGGTTTCTTTTAAGGCTTTTGAGTGCTGTGCATGAGGAATTGCTATGTACTGATTTTAGCAAGTATGTGTGTGTGTGTGTGTGTGTGTGTGAGAGAGAGAAAGAGAGAGAGAGGTAGAAGGCTTGTGATGAATGTCACCGATACCTAAATAGCAGTAACACAGGTCAAAAAATGGTTAATACAAATCGTTCTGACAATTGTGGTTATCTGGGTTTCGTTTGTGAATTTCGGGTAAACATGAAATGTTATGAAATTGTGTGTGCAAAATGTTTTTTTTTTGTTTCATCATACATTGGTTACATTTAGCAATATAAAATAGGCGACATGGGGACGCAGAGCACACTGGGTGCTTTGTTAGAACAGTGACACATCTACAGTGTTAGATCACTTTACAAGGTGTACAGTGGTTCTTGGAGATACCAATTCGTTAAGGAAAAGATTAGTGGCTGTATGGAAAATTAGTGGTGTGACATAATTTACCAGTTCATTCACCAGTGTTAATATGTCACAAACACAGTCCTAGAAATATCCATTAATGTTTCAACCCTTATGTGTGTGAGTCATCATCAGGATAGTGCGAGGGAACAGTGATGACGAGCACCCTCTATACTCTGCAGGGGAGGGGGTAAGACGTGGAACCGTGATCGACCATGTTGTACAAAATGTTATCTGAGTCTAATTAAATGGGAAACTAATTACATGAGGAGACATACTTTTCGTACAAGGGACCGTGATGGTCTGACCAACGTAAGGCATACGGTATTGTCTTGTGAGGTTTTCTGTCTAATAATGATAGAGAGAAACAATTTGGTTATAGTATTTTTATAAAAAAGCGTGCCAGGGTAGTTTGGCGAAATAATCAGATGTACGGGGTTTCCATGGCAAGAAACAGGATGATTAAATAGAGAAGCGACAGTAAACTGAGAGAGTAGCTCAGCGAAGTGGAGACTGAGAAGCCAGAAATAAGAAACAGAAAGAGAGAGAGATGAAGGAAGGTAGAGGGAGACAGAAAGGCAAAGAGAGAGAAAGAGAACGCGAAAGAGAGCATTTATGTGAAATTGCATATATTTAAAATGTCCTGGCAACCTTTGTGTCGAAACGTGATAGGCGTTGTAAAAGAATCTCGGGGAGTTGGCTAATGGAGCATTTCTCATTTAAAAGACGCAATACGCGATTTCGAGATTGCAGGTAACAATGTAGACGTAGGAATCATCTATTATTTTTGTTCTCCTCTGAAAAAAGAAATCTTGATAAATGGAACTTAATAATTTTAAGTACATGCCCATATAATTGTGTAATTCAAATTAATATCAGATATTTATGGCAATGAGTGTAAAGGCTTGCTTCTCTTGAATTATAAAAATATAATATTTTTTTTCCAAAACAAGTTTGTGTCTAGAAATGTTCTCAATTTCTAAAATGCGTGTTAATTATTTTTCAAGATGTGAATGTTGACCGCCCACATATGTGCCGAGGCTGTACCCAGGGCCGGCTTTAGCACTGGTGGAACCCAGTGCGACAATTTTTTTTGTCCCCCCCCCCCACCCCCAATGACCACCTCCACCACGGATTTCCTCCCCACCACCCTTTAATAGTCTCTATAACCACTCTTTCTCAGATGAATTTAATACATTTTATAGCGTCACTCATAAAAGTGAAGGGTGTCAGAGCACTTTACACAACACACACTACACAGAGACTATCAATCATAGGTGTGTAAATCAGTGTATAGGAAATGTTACATAAGACAGAGGACAACCAGGGGTGGATTCACATATTATCCATACAGGTATGCAGTATAGTTGAAGAGTACTTGGTCTGGAGAAGCACAAACTCTGAATTTAAAATGTAACACAATGGACTTGGGCTCTATTTAATAACAAAAACTGATTTGTACCCAAATGAACCCTTTTTGCAACATTAGAATAATGAAAGTCCGGGGAAAAAATCTGTACGCTCTAATCTATACCTTGAAGTCTGCAGGCAGTTCTTTGACAGTTAATAGCTCACTGTAAACTGCAACTAACAAAAGGAAGTCTCTGACAAAAGCAGTAACACACTTACCTGTTTACATTACACTCACTTTGTGATCTGCATGGTACATGTTCTTTGCAGCAGGCATATTAACCCTCTGCTCTAACTTACCATGAACCAAAACTTCCATGAGTAAAAACTTTCAAAACTTCTATAAGACAAACCTCCAATCTCGCCTGAAAGAACACTGATCACCAGTTTTCTTGACATTAATTGTTGCCTGAAAATTTCTGGAGGCCTAGCAGGTGCCTTTAAGCACAATATAAACTAGCAAACAGGCGCCCCCAGGCGAAGTCAGCACCCGGTCTGGTGGCACCAGTCGCACCGCCCTGGATGTACCATGCATTGACGGACCAGGGGAAGCACGCCATCATAGCAGGGCCCTATTTTTATTAACAATAGTCCCTAGCAAAAACTTGAATAAATAGTATAATTTCACATAGACTTCAGTGAGACCTATGTCGATTCCTCCTGTGTCCAGCCGGACAGAGAAGCATTTAATCTTGGTTTTTTTAAGTAAAAAGTTAAGGGTAGTCAAGAATGATGAAACAAGGGCACAAGCCTGTACCAAGTTTTCAACAAAAGGGGGGAGAGGGAACAAATTAGAAGAATTAGGGGACAATACAAGAAAGGCAAAAAGGCTTTGGAGCGATCAAGGAGGCTTACATTACAATGATCAATCTAAGTAGGCACTAACCAACAGCTACCACAATACATTTACACAATGGATATCATGTGGAACTGTTCTAGAAAGTCGACGTGACGTTTCGATCCCTAGCTCCTAGTGTTTTGGGATCATCATCAGGACAAAAGGTTATATAACAGTTGCCTGGTATGAGTACAAAGCCTGTGAACGTTAATGAGGAGAAATAAGGAAGAACAAACATAAAAAACATTAAGTGTTAAAATCATTATTAAGTATGTCAGCATAAGGCACAGTGCGTATAGCTGCAGTTATAAGCTCAGGGAGCGTGCAACAGGAGCCCAGTGATGAGAAATCATGCGTTTCATCGTGTACGTGGCAGTAATCTTGGTCGAGGGAGCCGGTCTTGACTGGTGAAGGCGAGATGAGCACGTTGTTCGTTGCTGTAGTTAAGTAAAGGAGATTCGTGCGATGGTGCAGCAGTTGACGTGAAGGTCGTGGGGGATGAGGCAGTGTTGGGCATGCGGCGATGGTACATGCGAGGAAAATTAGCGTGGTGCCTGATGGGGAGCTGTAGGATGGAAGGTGGGACCCCTAATTGGGGGTGGACAAGTGGCAAGGATGTGGAGGTGGAGAGAATGCTTACCAAGGGGATGGGGCTAGCGCAGTCTACCATTTGGTTATGGTAAGGAAATCCAGGAAGCGCGTCTGAAAAGGTATCAAGGAGGCTGGTATCAAGGGGACAGCGGCAATGACTGTCCGTGGTTCCGAGGTTGGGCTGGTAAGAAAATAAGGATTAGCGGATGGCGGGGGTGGGACAGAGTCTAAGGACATAAACTTAAATGGCGCTTACCTCAACTATGTCTTCTAGGTAGGAGAGCGGGTCTGGTAGGATGAAAGAGCGGCAGCATCAAACGCTGTCCGTGGGGTACGGGATTGATCTGAACGAAAGGTGCAGATTTAGAGAAGGTGAAAATTCGGGTCGCGGAGGGTATGAGGAGTGTGGGTAGCGCTTACCTTGGTCGTGTGTCAAGGTCGGTGTGTTGAGTGAGGACAAGATTGATGCGATGTCCGGCCGGAAGCTACGATGGCTGTCCGAGTGCCGTAAGTTAAGCTGGACGGAGGAAAAGTGCATTAGGGGGGAGAAATTGGTGTCCGAAATGTTAAGTGTCAGATCATCGCTTACCTCACAATGGAGTCATGATGCGATGTGGATAATGCCGGGTCAGCCAACGATTGGGACTGGGAACGCAAGTGAAGTGCTGGGTTAAGATGGTGTGGCTTGGTGAAGATGAAGGAAGGACTACGGAAAGGTGCAACCAGGATTACGGGGGCCCTTTTGGAATGGGAGTGAGATGTGAAAAAAAAGTGAGCGCGGCGACCATTTTGAAAGGGGTGCTCGTGGTAATGGTAATCCTTATTTTCTTAAAAGCCCAACCTCGGAACCACGGACAGTCATTGCCGCTGTCCCCTTGATACCAGCCTCCTTGATACCTTTTCAGACGCGCTTCCTGGATTTCCTTACCATAACCAAATGGTAGACTGCGCTAGCCCCATCCCCTTGGTAAGCATTCTCTCCACCTCCCCATCCTTGCCACTTGTCCACCCCCAATTAGGGGTCCCACCTTCCATCCTACAGCTCCCCATCAGGCACCACGCTAATTTTCCTCGCATGTGCCATCGCCACATGCCCAACACTGCCTCATCCCCCACGACCTTCACGTCAACTGCTGCACCATCGCACGAATCTCCTTTACTTAACTACAGCAACGAACAACGTGCTCATCTCGCCTTCACCAGTCAAGACCGGCTCCCTCGACCAAGATCACTGCCACGTACACGATGAAACGCATGATTTCTCATCACTGGGCTCCTGTTGCACGCTCCCTGAGCTTATAACTGCAGCTATACGCACTGTGCCTTATGCTGACATACTTAATAATGATTTTAACACTTAATGTTTTTTATGTTTTTTCTTCCTTATTTCTCCTCATTAACGTTCACAGGCTTTGTACTCATACCAGGCAACTGTTATATATCCTTTTGTCCTGATGATGATCCCAAAACACTAGGAGCTAGGGATCGAAACGTCACGTCGACTTTCTAGAACAGTTCCACATGATATCCATTGTGTAAATGTATTGTGGTAGCTGTTGGTTAGTGCCTACTTAGATTGATCACTGTAATGTAAGCCTCCTTGATCGCTCCAAAGCCTTTTTGCCTTTCTTGTATTGTCCCCTAATTCTTCTAATTTGTTCCCTCTCCCCCCTTTTGTTGAAAACTTGGTACAGGCTTGTGCCCTTGTTTCATCATTCTTGACTACCCTTAACTTTTTACTTAAAAAACCAAGATTAAATGCTTCTCTGTCCGGCTGGACACAGGAGGAATCGACATAGGTCTCACTGAAGTCTATGTGAAATTATACTATTTATTCAAGTTTTTGCTAGGGACTATTGTTAATGAAAATACGAAGTTACCCGTGGTCCTTAGCTACCTTACCGGGTCCCCTTGTTACTTATACTGCATCATAGCAGGGCCCGGCATGCAACTTCCCCAAGGGGTAGAGAAGGGTGTGTCCCAATGTCCCCAAACGCAAGTAGCAAGAGACCGGCTCTCCTTGTGCGTCTTCATTATTTTTTGACTACCCACTTGCAAACCTGCACCATAGAGTAGAGAAAAACAGGTATATCACACTATTCCACGCCAGAGTTTCCCAGTGATGTTCTCCGTGGCTACGAAAGTGAGTTCCTAATTGCACTGTTAACAGTCTGAAGCCTCCATAACCTCAAAATCAGCAGGAGGCATCTATTGTGTGCTTGGGAGCTGGATGTCTGGTAAACAGGGTCGGACAGGGAACGAAAATAGGCCGGGGTACCAAAATAAAAGTGGCCCCCAACAGCGAATCAGATAGCTAAACGAGTTGCCCACAGTTGTCAATCAGTGCAGATTTGAACTTGTAAGGACACGCTGCAGATATGTTTTTCAAAGTATGGGAGATGGCTTGCATGTGTGCTTGCTACAGGTAATGTTTGTGATAATAACAGGGAAATGAAGATAAAAACGAGACAATAAAACAGGCCCGCTAACAGCCCAAACATACCAGCCCACACATTTACCTATTAGATCAGCCTTTTGGCACTGCACATTGCCCTAAGGCCAGGGCAACTTTGTCTGTGAGTCCAGGAGGCTACAAAAGTAAATCAGTTAACTCCTCTTGAGCTTGTTGTATGCCCCCATTTCAATTTATGGGCTCACTCTGTCTAAAACGACAGACCATCAAAACCTGCGCAAAAGTCCTCCCCTTGACCAGTGGCGGCTCCTCTGCTAAGGTGGAAGAGCGTTGCCCCACTGCGCAAAAAGGAAAAATAAAATGACACTAACATATCGTTATTATCGTTTTATTTTTCCTATTGCATGCATTAAGTAGCCTGTGTGCACTGTGGAGCGGAGCTGGCCAGAGCAGGGGAGGAGTGGTTTGCACTCCCAAAGTGCGCATGAACTCTTTTGGCTGGCCCTCTTGGGCCGACCAAACAGTTTATGCGCACTTTGCATGTTCTCCACCAGTCTCCATTACACAGCCTGGTGAGGAACATGCACAGGCTGCCTGTTCCAGTCTGAGCACTGATCCACGGCGCCCAATCACAACGTTGCATTGCAATGTTGTGATTGGCTCAGGGGGCTACCTGCTGCAGGTCAGACTGCAGAAAGGAAGAAGGAAAAAGACGCAGGGGCGGCGGCGGCCAGCCGTTCCAAGGTAAGTGTTTTTTTTCAGATAATTAACACCCCCCCTCCACCCCCATCCAGTAACAGCCGCTAATTGCCTTGACTGCTGCCATACCATGGAGGGACCTACGGAAAACATGCCCAGTCCCGGCACCATAGCCTCCATTAATCCCGTCACCTTATTTCAGGTGATCATAAAAGGGCAATGTGCATAAAAGAGAGTCAATGCTCCATAGACGCACTGCTATCCTCAGTGACGGACAACAACCCGTTATTATGTAGGCAGAATGAAAAGCTTTTCAATTAGGCTGTCCCACAAAGGCAATACCTTAGACAATATAACCCTACCTATCAATGCTTTCTTTCCATGGTCTTATTCTGAATCTAAAAGAGATATTGAAGAATGAATCCGACCAATAAAGGTCCTTACAGTGACCACATCAAGAAAATAACCCATTTATATTAAGCCATACCAGAAAGAGAACTTACAGGTGTGTTCTTTGTGCCTACCCATGTGATTTGTTGCATAGGCCGGCTAAGAGAAGCAGCAGAAAAGCAATCATCAAACTGACGCTTGTTATTGATTGTTCCCCTCCAGAGGCATTCATAATTCAATTCCGCAATGTAAACCCATCCACTGCTGAAAGGCTGTGACTGAAGCACTCCTCGCCCTGCTTCAGACTGAAAAGGTTGAATCACACATTGGAAGTTGATCTTTCAGTTTAATGAGATAATCAAGTTCTTTTTAATGTATTAATATTTATGGCCCATTCGTGATGTGTTTTTCCATCCAGTCAGCATTACTCCTTTAGCATATTTGATCTTCTTTCTAAGGTACAATAGGTCTCCCCCAGCTCTCCTGCATATTGATCATATTTTCTTTTAGCAAATAAAACCCAATTCAGCCGCCTCCCGAGCTTATTTGATATTTGTTTGGTTTATAATGGCTATTTTGTGCTGTTTTCGGAGTATTTGGATTGGCCCTCCTCTCAGAATTTGCATGCCATGTGTATTTTTAAAGTGCACTATCACTGAATTTTGATTGGCCCTGCTCTCTGAATGTGCACGTTATGTGTATTTGTAAAGTGCACTATCACCCACTAGGATATCCTGTCATGGTTCAGATCTTGGAAAAGATGATTTCTGTAAACTGAGCTGGGCCCCTGTGATCAGATTAACCTCCATTAACATCAGGTATTGTGTTTATTGTGCAATGTATTATATTGTAACATTTATAGGGGACTCTGCCCCAACTATACAAGACTCTCAAGGTGAAATGAACATGTGACTTAGTCTCCCCACAGACATGGTACCCTTCTTTTTTCTTTTGTTCCACTATATCACCTCACATGTTCCAGTGTGAGATTTGCATAACTGGTCAATGGGAGATGTAAACATCAGGGGACTTGAACATTGTGGGAAAACCAAATGAGATAAAATACAATCTAGATCAATTCACTAGAAAAAAAATTCAAGCTTAGAAGAAGTACTCCCACAAGCAGTAATTAGACTTCAATTAGGTCATAGAACACTATGGCATCAGATGGATGAAGGAGTGCTAGGCTATCACCACAGCTTACGGTTGGCCAACATTCTAGATGTGTCTGTCAAGTCCGTTTTATGGGATGAAGTAAACAGGTTCAAGACATGTTAAATACACAACCTATTTAGCAGTCCTTTTATAAAGCTATGAGTTTACTGAAAAATGTCCCAATCTAATCTACCAGAAATATATATTTATAAAGTGCTTACATGAGAACATTACAGTCAAACGTTTTGCAGTAAATGGTGTCCTTGCAAGTAAATCAAAGGTAGGCATGTCGGAAATTGGGTTACTGGTTGAGGGGTTTGAAACCCTTCTCAAACAGCAACCGCAATCTCTGTCGGGGTGAACCACACGCAAACCCAAACTAACCTGTGATTAACCCTTTGGTAGCTTGGCATGAAGCAGTCAGGTTTAATTTAGAGGCAATGTGTAAATGTATTTATGCAGTACTTCAAAGAGTAATGAAGTGAAAACACAACACAAGATAAACCTCACACCAATTTAGAAAAAGAGAATAACATGTAATACATTATTTGAGGCCACAATCACAAAAACCCAATCAGCAAAACCAGAGATAAGCAATTTTAAAGTTCTTAAGTGATTATAGTGCCAAGAAGACCAAAGCACCAACTGTGGTTATCTGGTTGCACCAGATCAGGACAAAGTCACTACTCCAGGCCTGAGCCAATTTAGGCCTGCTGAATAAAGCACCTAAAATCCTGGTTTGCAGAATGCTGCGTGATTCCAAGTCAAGGATGCGTCACGCAGCAGCAGTTCTGAGAAAGCTGCAGACCTGCGATGTGGAGTCCTGCATCGGCATCGAGGATGCTGGTGATAAGGGGCTTGTGATGCAAAGGCCTGCATCAAGGATGTGTCACGCAGCTATGGTTCCGAAGTGGAGATGTGCGGAGATCCACTTCCAAGGGAAGCAATACGAGATTCATCACCGTGCTGCATCGTGCTGCAGTGTTTCAGAAGTAGAGCTGTGAGGAGATCCACTTCCAAGGGTCCAGGACTGGGATGGCGCCACCTGGGGGGCAAGGTGTACACAGGCAGAGCCCAGGTGCTGGGTTCAAGTTGGTTGGAACCTTTTCTGTCCCTGAGGCTCCAATCAGGAGGCCAGCCAACTAGCCCTTGGAGTCACTCTGGTGGTCCTGGGTTCAAGATGCGGGTCCAGCCCTTTTCACTCAGACGGCAGGGCAGCAAGACAATAGAGTAGTAGTCCTTCTTGCAGAACAGCACAGCAGTCCTGAGTCTTCCACAGGACCAGAGGTGTATAAAGAGTTGGATCTGAGGATCCATTATTCATACCTAGTGACGACTTTGAAGTAGAAGGTTCGGGAGGTTTCCACCCCAAGAGGTGTTTGGAATTTCCTGCGTCCTTTTCCTGGCCCCAGCTTGTCAGGGGACACAAAAGACTAGTGTCAAACCCTATGTGAGTGTGCTCAGGCAGAGCCTTTGTAATGTTTAAGTATCAGCTTCTCCCCCTCATCAAGTCAGAGTTGGCCTATACAACCAACATCTATTCTCCCTTTGTCTCACTGTCTAGGAGCAATACACAAATACCAACTGCCATCTACACATAGTCATACACACAGGTTGCAGAAGACCACACTAAGGCTAGTAGATCTAACAATGTTCATCCTTATTTATTTATACTACTTATGCTCCTCAGTAGAGGTGAGCAAGTTAACAAGGTAATAGGGAGAGACTAATCAAACCTCAGCCCAGGGTCTGGACTTGGTTCCAACAGTCAGTGCAGGAGTAGAGTCATGAAAACAATTAGCATCTTAATCATGCAACAAACATGTAAAAATATGATAAAGATTCTTCCAACATTAAAAATGTAATTCTTTAACACACTCAGGAAAATAAAATGTTTACCTACGATCACACAATTTGACACAATGGTGACACCAGGATTGAGCCCAGATTTTCTGACTGCACATTCTTCAATTCAGCCATTTAATGGGTACCTGTTGGAAATGTGGCATTTTGCATGACCATCTTGGGGTTTTAACTTTTTGCTGGACCCTATATTGTTGCTAGCTGAAGAACTCTGTGCTCTGCATTTTGCACCCCTGATAACCAGTGATAAAGAGCTTGTGCTCCTGCTTTGAACAAAGTAAAATTGGAATATTTCTATTTGGGATATTTAACTTACCTATAAGTCTTAGTATAAGGTGCTAAAGTGTATCCCGGGCATGTAAGTTAAATGTCACAAGTGGACTGCAGCACCCATTGTGCCAACTACAACAGCGACACTGCAAACAGGACTGCAGGTCTATCGTTTGTAGCCTGGCTGATACAGTTTTAAACTGTAAATTCCACCTTTCAAAATAATACCCTTTGAGAGGCCTGAACTTTTCTTTTAAATATTTATGTCACCCCTAGGTAGGCTCTAATACCTGTAAAGCAGGGTACATTGTACATAGAAGCAGGACATGTAAAGTTTAATGATAGACATTTCCTTACAGTGAAAAGGCCACAGAAGCTAATTATTATGAAGCAAGGCTGGATGTTCCATAATAAAACACTGGGTTGCAATATTAAATACTAATACTGTCTCTGGAATGGGACTAGCCAGAAAAATAATTAAACAATTATTTTGAATCCAATTCAACAGTGAAGTTAGATTTTTCCTAAATATTACACAAACTTTTAGAGAGTTACCTTTTCCCTATCTGAAGTTGCTGAAGGCTAATCTGCAGTTTGCTCTCCCAATTCTGCCAGCCAGTAATAAGTATTTGAATAGGGTTGAATGGGTGTGAAATGACAATAGGCTGACCTGAATGGTCAGAGATGATCCCTCAGAACCAGGCAGAACATGCATGGTGGGGCTGTTTACATCCTTTTTGATATGAAAGTATCCTACTTGAATGCCAGATCCTGCTTGACAGGTCTGCTGGGGTTTTTCATATAACAGTTGGGGCACACTTCAAAGGGCGAAAACAGGATGCCAAGCAATTCTTGTGTATGCACTGTCTGGTTGCTGAAAACCCTACCTTTTTCCTACCAAACTTCTGCTTCTGGGCTTATTGGAGGGCCTTCTAACTGGATGTTATTGTTAGATATGGGAGAATAATAGGATTACCCTAGTGCACTTCCCACAAACATCCCAGCCCTCAGAGCCCACATTTAGTGTGGCTGAGAACGTTTGCCATCTTGAAAATTCCTAAAGTGGGTAGGATTAGCCCCATACCCTTCTCCCCATTGGTTAGGGCATCTCCAGTTCCACCCATTCGCTTGTGCCATGCATTAAAGTGACATCCCCAGGCACCCACTTCAGAACACTACTGGGCCTGTGAAAATCAAAAGAAGACTCAACCTGCTGACTGAGACCTGAGAAGTGCATAGGAGACAGGACCTCCTATCCCTCTTGTACCCAGAACAAAGAAGTGTACACCATGGGTCATAAAGTTGACCACCTGTTGAAACGACAGAGAGACAACAAGCTACAAGAGGCCTTTGCTGCAACTGTCTAGCTGATCAGTTGCAACTGTTCCTGAACTGGACTCCAACTGACCCCCTTTGAGTCTCCAAGTGTCTCCCCTGGGGGGCTGGGGGCCTTAGAAGGGTACTCCTGTGGTGGATTGGGACTTAAAGGGCTAAAGTCAGAAGGTAAAATCTTTGACCAGGACGAACCTGCTTAGTGTATGTAAGTATTCCTACTTAAAACTTTACAAAATCATATCTCCTGTTCCCCTTAATAGATTTGTGTCATTTTGATGTAATTGTGTTTATAAAAGTTTTTCTCTGTTTTCAAATTCTTTTCGGCATTTTTATTGCTTTGCATTTTGATTTTATTTCTGATTTGGTACTTTACACATTGCCCTGAGTTAAGCCTGTATGCCTGTGCCGTAGTAGCCAGGGGGTTCATCTCAGGTTAATATAGTGACTTTGAGGCGTCAACCTGACAAGGATTTTGATTATTAGTTGAGGTGGGTACTTACCACTCTCAATTAATAGCCCCATTTTTAGTATTTTTTTCTCTCTCCTATTTGAAATCAAATGTTAATGCTTTCTCTTTATTGCATGGTGCATGAGGGTGGCAGGCAGAAGGCAATTGAAAGTTCAGCTCATTTTTAGGATCAAGGGTCAAAGAGGACCTGGAGTTAAGCCAGGCATCTGGCTTAAGCCTGATTTAAGCTTTCAGTTTGAAGGGCTTATATTCTGATTAGTAGGCCCGTTTATTTTCATAAATGTAAATTTTATGCTGGTTTCGATTTATATGGTGGTATTGTTCTTTTTAAAGATTGCGCTGGTGCCCAAATGACAATGGGGGTTTAGTTTACATTTAGAGAACTGCATCACCTCTGTGACATTTCTTTGTTTTGCACTCCCTGTTGTTTGTGAGACCCTTTACAGGGTAATCCTACAGGTATTTCCACCTGCTATGTGTACGTTCATGTAGTTTTGTTCATAGCAATTTGTTTTGTGTGTAATACTTTTACTTTTTAAAGGAAAAAGCACTGACTGGATATTGTTTTACTAAATGCTGTTTGTTGTATTGCTGAGTTTCAAGTCTTTAGCGCCACCATTTCCCTTAATAAGCCTTTGACTGCTCTGCCTCACTACTTTCGGAGTCACGTTTTAAAGGGGTACTTGGTTACCAGATTGAGAATCTGCATTATGGGGGTTACAGGACACCAAGGTGCCGATCACGATCCGGTAAAAAATTCCCCCGTGCGACTCGTATCGGGTCTTTTTACCGTACGAATCGTACAAGTGCCGTACGAACTGGCAATCACGATTCGCATGGTAAAAAGTCCATACGAACCGCACTGGGAATCATTCCCCACACGTCCCCGGGTCGGAAAATGTGTCCGACACGTCCTCGGACGATTTACCTTACAAACGTGAAAAACCAAGTCCGACCTAGGAATCACGATCCATCCCGTGCGGCCGAGGTTACAACCGTATGGAAAAAACACCGTCCGCACCGAACTCCTACAGCAACCATGGAGACATGTGCCCGCATACGCGCCCAACACTCCCCCCAGCCCCCGTACGTCCGACACGTACCCCCCGTATATGTATACCCCCACCCGTCTAGGTACACCCCAGTACGTTCCAGTCGAACCCCCACCCCAGGACGTGTCATAGCCCCGTCTACCCACACCCCAGTACGTTCCAGTCGTACCCCCACCCCAGTACGTGTCGTACCCCCCCGTGTACCTACACCCCAGTACGTGCGAGCCACACCACCACCCCAGGACGTGTCATAGCCCCGTCTACCCACACCCCAGTACGTTCCAGTCGTACCCCCACCCCAGTACGTGTCGTACCCCCCCGTGTACCTACACCCCAGTACGTGCGAGCCACACCACCACCCCAGGACGTGTCATAGCCCCGTCTACCCACACCCCAGTACGTTCCAGTCGTACCCCCACCCCAGTACGTGTCGTACCACCGTCAATGTACACCCCCCCACCCCAGTACGTGTCGTACCACCGTCCATGGACACCCCCCCCTGTACGTGTCGTACCCCCCCGTGTACCTACACCCCAGTACGTGCGAGCCACACCCCCACCCCAGGACGTGTCATAGCCCCGTCCACCCACACCCCAGTACGTTCCAGTCGTACCCCCACCCCAGTACGTGTCGTACCCCCCGTGTACCTACACCCCAGTACGTGCGAGCCACACCCCCACCCCAGGACGTGTCATAGCCCCGTCTACCCACACCCCAGTACGTTCCAGTCGTACCCCCACCCCAGTACGTGTCGTACCCCCCGTGTACCTACACCCCAGTACGTGCGAGCCACACCCCCACCCCAGGACGTGTCATAGCCCCGTCTACCCACACCCCAGTACGTTCCAGTCGTACCCCCACCCCAGTACGTGTCGTACCCCCCGTGTACCTACACCCCAGTACGTGCGAGCCACACCCCCACCCCAGGACGTGTCATAGCCCCGTCCACCCACACCCCAGTACGTTCCAGTCGAACCCCCACCCCAGTACGTGTCGTACCCCCCGTGTACCTACACCCCAGTACGTGCGAGCCACACCCCCACCCCAGGACGTGTCATAGCCCCGTCTACCCACACCCCAGTACGTTCCAGTCGTACCCCCACCCCAGTACGTGTCGTACCCCCCGTGTACCTACACCCCAGTACGTGCGAGCCACACCCCCACCCCAGGACGTGTCATAGCCCCGTCTACCCACACCCCAGTACGTTCCAGTCGTACCCCCACCCCAGTACGTGTCGTACCCCCCGTGTACCTACACCCCAGTACGTGCGAGCCACACCCCCACCCCAAGACGTGTCATAGCCCCGTCCACCCACACCCCAGTACGTTCCAGTCGTACCCCCACCCCAGTACGTGTCGTACCCCCCGTGTACCTACACCCCAGTACGTGCGAGCCACACCCCCACCCCAGGACGTGTCATAGCCCCGTCTACCCACACCCCAGTACGTTCCAGTCGTACCCCCACCCCAGTACGTGTCGTACCACCGTCAATGTACACCCCCCCACCCCAGTACGTGTCGTACCACCGTCCATGGACACCCCCCCCTGTACGTGTCGTACCCCCCGTGTACCTACACCCCAGTACGTGCAAGCCACACCCCCACCCCAGGACGTGTCATAGCCCCGTCCACCCACACCCCAGTACGTTCCAGTCGTACCCCCACCCCAGTACGTGTCGTACCCCCCGTGTACCTACACCCCAGTACGTGCGAGCCACACCACCACCCCAGGACGTGTCATAGCCCCGTCTACCCACACCCCAGTACGTTCCAGTCGTACCCCCACCCCAGTACGTGTCCTACCACCGTCAATGTACACCCCCCCACCCCAGTACGTGTCGTACCACCGTCCATGGACACCCCCCCCCCCTGTACGTGTCGTACCCCCCGTGTACCTACACCCCAGTACGTGCGAGCCACACCCCCACCCCAGGACGTGTCATAGCCCCGTCCACCCACACCCCAGTACGTTCCAGTCGTACCCCCACCCCAGTACGTGTCGTACCCCCCGTGTACCTACACCCCAGTACGTGCGAGCCACACCACCACCCCAGGACGTGTCATAGCCCCGTCTACCCACACCCCAGTACGTTCCAGTCGTACCCCCACCCCAGTACGTGTCCTACCACCGTCAATGTACACCCCCCCACCCCAGTACGTGTCGTACCACCGTCCATGGACACCCCCCCCCCTGTACGTGTCGTACCCCCCGTGTACCTACACCCCAGTACGTGCGAGCCACACCCCCACTCCAGGACGTGTCATAGCCCCGTCCACCCACACCCCAGTACGTTCCAGTCGTACCCCCACCCCAGTACGTGTCGTACCCCCCCGTGTACCTACACCCCAGTACGTGCGAGCCACACCACCACCCCAGGACGTGTCATAGCCCCGTCTACCCACACCCCAGTACGTTCCAGTCGTACCCCCACCCCAGTACGTGTCCTACCACCGTCCATGGACACCCCCCCCTGTACGTGTCGTACCCCCCCGTGTACCTACATCCCAGTACGTGCGAGCCACACCCCCACCCCAGGACGTGTCATAGCCCCGTCCACCCACACCCCAGTACGTTCCAGTCGTACCCCCACCCCAGTACGTGTCGTACCCCCCGTGTACCTACACCCCAGTACGTGCGAGCCACACCCCCACCCCAGGACGTGTCATAGCCCCGTCTACCCACACCCCAGTACGTTCCAGTCGTACCCCCACCCCAGTACGTGTCGTACCCCCCGTGTACCTACACCCCAGTACGTGCGAGCCACACCCCCACCCCAGGACGTGTCATAGCCCCGTCTACCCACACCCCAGTACGTTCCAGTCGTACCCCCACCCCAGTACGTGTCGTACCCCCCGTGTACCTACACCCCAGTACGTGCGAGCCACACCCCCACCCCAGGACGTGTCATAGCCCCGTCCACCCACACCCCAGTACGTTCCAGTCGAACCCCCACCCCAGTACGTGTCGTACCCCCCGTGTACCTACACCCCAGTACGTGCGAGCCACACCCCCACCCCAGGACGTGTCATAGCCCCGTCTACCCACACCCCAGTACGTTCCAGTCGTACCCCCACCCCAGTACGTGTCGTACCCCCCGTGTACCTACACCCCAGTACGTGCGAGCCATACCCCCACCCCAGGACGTGTCATAGCCCCGTCTACCCACACCCCAGTACGTTCCTGTTGTACCCCCACCCCAGTACGTTCCTGGCGCACCCCCAACACAACCTCCTAAGTACGGAGCGCACCCCATGCCCCAACATCACAACCGCATGTACGAGTCGTACAAAGCCACACACAAGGACCAAATCGTACAACCAAATGGCCCATGTACACACCGTACACACGCTCAAAACGCACGTACACAACAAGGACAAAACAAAACAACTCAACAATACACCATTCGAAAGGCACACAGCCACTAAACATGGCCAACAACCACTAAAATAACACAATCACTGACCTGCAACTGTCAAAAACAAACAGAGGCCCAATACACCACCACTCCTTATAACACACCCACCCAAAATTCAAACACTGCCACACCCACCCATGGACCAATGAAAAGGGCCCACACACACAAACCATGAGCCTTTGCAACAGACCCACTGCTGCCAGACACCACAGAACCAGACTACAAGCGACACCACATCTTACACTTGCACACCTTCACACGACCACCCTCACAAACACCCTCTCATCACATTCACACACACACAACCATCCACACCCCCCCCCCAACATCCACACACCCCCCACACCCACACCATCCCCACCCACACCCCTCACCATGCCCACTACCAAGAATCCAAAGTTCAGTCACCGAGAGTTGGAGGTCCTTGTTGATCAAATCCTCAGAGTCGAGCCACAGATCTTTGGAACATTGGTCAGAAGCACCAGCCAGGCAGCCAAAACAGCCATGTGGCAGACCATCGTCGATGCTGTGAATGCTGTTGCGGACACCAGGAGGACCAAGCAGGATTGCCAGAACAGGTGGTACGATCTGCGGAGGAGGGTCAGAGCCAAGAGACAGGAGGAACACGACCAGGCCAACGCCACCGGAGGAGGGCCCTCCCGCAGAGCCGTACAGTACCATCCCTGGGAGGAGAGGGTGATGGCCATACTGCCGGTGGAGGCAGTTGAAGGAGTAGAAGGACTCTGAGACCCGGGTGAGTACACAAACAACGCACCTCACATGGGGGGAACTGCAACCACAACCAAAATTAATAACAGGCACGCAACCACCACAAGCCATCGCATTACTCAACCACACTCCATGAGCAGGCACATGCCACTGCTGCCACCATGCCCCATGCACCCAGCTGGACAATGTCAAGTCACAGGCCACAGAAGACAACAACACATGACACGGTAACCCGGATGGCGGGAGGCTGGGCACCAAGAATCACATAGTGCGACTCCAAAGCAGACAACAATGCCCTCTGCCCATATGGCCTAGGTCACAGCCAGACAAACACTGTGTCCCAACACAGGAATGACTTGCCAGCAAATGGCGGACGCCTTGCATCAACACATGGGGGTGAAGGCACTGTTTTGCACATGCCAGCAGCTAATGAACAGCCAACAGTGTGAAAGAGTGGCAGCACACACCACCACAGCAGCAGCGCACAGACACACAGCAGACAAAATGGGTGCCTGGAGATCAGAAACAAACTCACATCAACAGGCCAAGGGCCACTCAAAGATCTGCTAACAGTGTGTGCCCAGGAAGCTGGGCCAAGGTGACAGAGGGTGACACACGGAGGGAGGGAGAGGGGGACACAGAGGGAGGGAGAGGGGGACTGAGAGGGAGGGAGACGGACAGAGGGAGGAGGCTGACACACAGAGGGAGGGAGAGGGGGACAGAGAGGGAGGGAGAGGGGGACACAGAGGGAGGGAGAGGGGGACTGAGAGGGAGGGAGACGGACAGAGGGAGGAGGCTGACACACAGAGGGAGGGAGAGGGGGACAGAGAGGGAGGGAGAGGGGGACAGAGAGGGAGGGAGACACAGGAAGATGGACACAGGGAGGAGGCTGACACACAGAGGGAGGGAGAGGGGGACAGAGAGGGAGGGAGAGGGGGACACAGAGGGAGGGAGAGGGGGACTGAGAGGGAGGGAGACGGACAGAGGGAGGAGGCTGACACACAGAGGGAGGGAGAGGGGGACAGAGAGGGAGGGAGAGGGGGACACAGAGGGAGGGAGAGGGGGACAGAGAGGGAGGGAGAGGGGGACTGAGAGGGAGGGAGACGGACAGAGGGAGGAGGCTGACACACAGAGGGAGGGAGAGGGGGACTGAGAGGGAGGGAGACGGACAGAGGGAGGAGGCTGACACACAGAGGGAGGGAGAGGGGGACAGAGAGGGAGGGAGAGGGGGACAGAGAGGGAGGGAGAGGGGGACTGAGAGGGAGGGAGACGGACAGAGGGAGGAGGCTGACACACAGAGGGAGGGAGAGGGGGGCAGAGAGGGAGGGAGAGGGGGACAGAGAGGGAGGGAGAGGGGGACTGAGAGGGAGGGAGACGGACAGAGGGAGGAGGCTGACACACAGAGGGAGGGAGAGGGGGACAGAGAGGGAGGGAGAGGGGGACAGAGAGGGAGGGAGACACAGGAAGATGGACACAGGGAGGAGGCTGACACACAGAGGGAGGGAGAGGGGGACAGAGAGGGAGGGAGAGGGGGACAGAGAAGGAGGGAGACACAGGGAGAGCAAATCAGTCCTGTGGTGTGTGGGAATGTCTGCTCGTCAGCAGGTGGACTGCGTGCATGTAGACAAGGGTGGCCAGTGCCAGAACCCCCCCTCTTCATCATGGCAAAACGCAGGGCCATGTCACAACCTGTACACGAGCACAAGGACAGCCACCTGCATCATATAAGTGTGTGGATCCACTCCATGTGCACATGTACAGTGCTACAAGGAAGGCGCAAATGCCAAGGAAATGTGCCAACTTTGTAACGGATGAAACATGGATGTTGCATGGATCAAAATTAACATTTTCTCTCTCACACACAGGTCAACGTCGTGCTGCACCCCCCAACACTGGGGGGGAACACTCACAGGACCCGGATCTGCAGGAGACCGATCCCACCGGCAGCGACCACTCTCACCACTCTGCGGACGACCCCGACCGACCTGGCCCCTCTGTTGTCCAACCACCTGCAGCACCTGCGTCAGGTACAACCGTGCCAACCACCACCCCCACTCCTGCCACATCCCAGGAGACACCCAGGATCCCTGCCCCAACACCACAATGCAGCCAGGCTCGCCAGGAGGGACACGGTGTCCCGGGCACCCAGGAGGAGGCAGGCGACAACGCCAATGCCACCCCTCAGGGGTCCCGGAGACCCCATGTGCCCACAAGTGCAGGCCAGACGCAAGTGGGCAGGGGTGGTGGGAGTGGAGGACGGCGGAGGCACGAGCCTGACCAGTTGGCTGGGGATCCGGTATTCTCCCATGTCCGTAACATCCTGGACTCATACCGGCAGGACACCACGGGCATGGCCCAGGTTGTGTCCGTCCTCGAGGGGATCAAGGTCCAGCAGGCCCAGCAACATGCGGAGCTAATAGCCTGTCTACAGCTACACCAACGGAGGATGGAGGACAGACAGGCTGAGCAAGTGACGGCGTCCCAGGGGATTCACGCTGAACTCCGTCGGATGGCCGACACCATGGCCGACCCTCCCTGTGCCAGAAGGCGGAGAACATCACCACCCACAGGGAGGGATCATGAGGAGGAGGAGGAAACATCCGACGGAGCATCCCAGACGTCGTCACGGCCTGCTGCTGAGGTTCCCCGCAGGAAGCCGGGTCGTCCACGGAAAGGACCGTGAGGGTGGCTGCTACATCACCATCTCCCAGGACACCTGGCCTGGCACCTGGCCCACCGGAGCAACAGCATCACAGCATCAAGAGACATTCTCTGCCACATGGCCCTGCTGGTCACTGGCTGACCAATGTTGACAAAGACTGTGGCATGGACTCTGAGGATTTCCTATGGCAAGGACACCAACTCCCCTACTGAACTTTGGATTCCCTAATCCCGGAAAGCCCCTCACTTTGTCCCCCCCCCCCCAATAATAAATCACACTATTAAGAGTAGATGCCTAACATGTGTCTTGTACAGTCTAAACATGCCTGAGTCATCTGTTCACTTCAACCATCCACACCCTGGGGCCTGAGTCTGGCACAGGACACATGGGTCACAGTTTATTAGGCAAGACAGACATGGAGCACCATACACACCCGTGATGGTCAGAACCAGCTGAGGGAGTGGCCGAACAACCGTGCTGACAGACACATTGAGTACAGCAACAGTCATGCGCAGAGGTCAGGGATCCTGGCCCGTGTCCTGGGGGGCACCCAGGTACGTGTAGACAGGTGGCAGAACCATGTCCTGCAAGCTTGAGTCCGGTGGATGCAGAGAATGGGGGCCTGGACAACGTTGGATGCATGGGGATGGCACATGTCACACTACCCACACAGTCATGGACTTCATGCACAATACACAGTCTCAGCACACACACACAGCTTGCATCTTGCCACTCGACACATTGACACATAGCCACAATCAGGGAATACCATGCCAGACATGCAGGATGCACCGTGCCAACACACCAGCATTGACTGAGAAGAGGCACCTTGGAGGCATAGGGACACCTTTAATAGTCATGTTTTTGGGATTGCAGAGGCAACTTGAAGTACACATGAACACATCATGTGGAGTAACATGTGGCTCAAACACTGGCACCCCCCTTCTGCAGCACAAATGCGTGATAGCCATGGAACTGGCACACAAGTGTCGGCTAACAGCTAAATACCCACAGCTGCTCACGGAGAGACTGCCATACACCATACATCCGCTGATGTGGAAGTCCCACGCCATGTCAAGACAATGTTAACCGTATGTGTCCGAGGGCAGTGTCACACACATTGATGCCTTCATCACAATCCACTATCCCATCACTGATGACTGACAACCAGGCAGCCCATCTATTCAGGTGTATTCAGGTGTACCCAGCTGCATGTTGTGTCCCATGGGGATGCCACATGTCTGTAGAGGAACCAAACCCCGACCGGGGCAGTGTGCACACATCGTGAACAACTGCCACACCCAATACACCCCAGATGCATCCCTTACCCCATGGAGACTTCCAAACGTGTCCGTGCCTGTAACGCTGAGTCAGCCCACGATGCCATGTCCATGAGGAATAGCAGTGCCACAACAATGCAACCAGAAGACGGCATGCGCAGGTACCTGGGGAAGAGAGACACACAAGAAGTCAGCCACAAAAAGCACAGCCACTTGCATGTGCATTGACTCGACACATGTATGGATGAAAAAATACTAGGTCACAATTATGAGTGGGGAAATACTACCATCACTGCCACCATCACTCCAGTGACACACCCACACACACCTCAGACTCACGTGCCATACATGCAGGTGGAGACACGCATCACAACACATGCCACACGGGGACCAAGGCGTGCACACTCAGACACTGGTACTCACCACTAAGCAAAGAAGTCGCGTATGAGCCGAGTCCGGATGTCCTCTTGCGGCTCCACATCCTCCACATCACTAGCCCCATTGCCAAGACCTTCGTCCTCCACGGGTGGATGGTCCTCGTCATGTTGATTCAGGATGAGTGGCACAGCTCTTTCAACTGCCATGTTGTGCAGCATGCAGCAGACCATGAAGATCTTGCAAACCTTCGCCGGGGCATATGGGAGTGCGCCGCCGGTCTTGTGGAGGCACCGGAATCGGCTCTTCAGCATGCCAAACGTCCTCTCTATCACTCGCCTTGTCCGGCCATGGGCGGTGTTGTAGCGGAGCTGGGCCGGCGTGATGGGGTTGCGGAGAGGTGTCAGCAGCCAAGGCATGTTGGGATAGCCAGCGTCCCCTAAATGGAAAGCACATGGATATCGTTAGAACTGGCGAAGCGGTAGTGCTGCTCGGCCAAACAGAATACAGGACAGACAGACTGTACCCACCAACAACACATGCTCGTTCGTTGCGCAGCTGCATCATCATATCAGGCATCCCGCTACGCCTCATGATGTAGGCATCGTGTGCTGATCCTGGGAAACGAGCACAGACATGTGAAATCACCATGTTGGACAGACACACCACAAGGGCATTGATGGAGTGGTAGTGCTTCCGATTGCGGTACGCCACCTCCCGTGCGTGTGGTGGTACCAAACCTACATGTGTCCCATCTATGGACCCAATGACATGGGGCATCCCTCCCAGGGCATAGAAACCACGCTTGACCTCAGTCATCTGTTCAGGGGTTGGGAACTTGATGAAGTCATCCAGGTGAATAAACATGGCCTCCAAGAAATCATGCAGCACACCGCTGAACATGCTCTGGGACATGCCACCAACATGAGCTATGGTATTTTGGAAGGTACCCGTGGCAAGGAAATGTAGGGCAGCCATTACCTTCAGCTGGGGTGTCAGTGCCGTAGGATACCTGTGCTGCGGTTGCAGGTGTGGTGCCAGTCTCGCCGTCAGCTCCAGAATCAACGGTTGGGTGAAGCGGTAGAGCCGGATCCTGTCATTCTCCTGCATGGTGGCCAAGTCTGGAATTCTTCGGGCAACAGGAGGCGCTCTGCAGTAATTTGGAAGTGACAAGGAAGAGTGAGTGCACTACGAGAACAACTCATGTCTACTGAGCACATGTAAATCTGGCAATACACACATGCCACATAGGGAGTCAGGCATGTGCTACATGCCCAGGACACGTATGGATGCAAGGTGACACTCCTTCCAAGACCCAGCTACACACGGTGATTGAGAACCTCCCCATGCCATGCCATGGAAATAGCTGTGTCCCAGTGCAAGTGCACTGCCCGACGCAAGACAGGAGTGACATACACCCACACATCAGCAGAAGTGTGATGCCGATTGCAGAGACTGGCAGCGGAACACTTGAGCCACAGGTCACATGACATTACACTAGTCCAGCCCACACACCTTGCCATGAAGGTGCACATGTCATGACTCACCACACATTCCTTGTGAGTTTGCTGACATGGCCTTGTCACGCTACTCCGTGTCCCTTGCATACATGTGCACCTCACATCCGAGAACACATGTGGCATGGTGTTGGGAACAGTGTGCAATGACAATCTACACACAGCCACATGTTGGTTGCTGCAACGGCTGCAGCTTTTGAGGGTGCTACAACATCAACCTGATGTAAATCCCGGACACATATATGGCATAGTCACATTGTGCACTGTGGGTAGTGATAAGTCATGTGTCATGACCCCTGTACCGGGCATCATGGGACACTTCCGTGTGTTGGTGTCCGTGCCATGCCAGTGACGCTCACCCCAAGTGCGCAGTCCCACATGCACACATGTCAAAGGAGTCAAGGGCATGCCTGGCACACATTGCACCCTCACACAGTACACATGTACACATCTCATCATACATCTGGTGCCTTCTCCACTCAGGAGGCATGTTCCACATCACAGCCTGTGACACCTGTGCCCCACACATGTGGTAATGCACAGACGATGCCTTGATGTCCATTCCTGGACAAGTATGTCCATCCATGGACAAGTATGTCCGCCCTATTCCTACATGTGTGTCGCCTATCACCACAGTGATTTGTAAAATCCGCCGTACTGCTGCTGAGAGGGCCTGTGCATGTTCCCAAATCACTGTGGGAGTGCTGCCGTATGTGTACCCATCGTGATAGTGAGCGTAGATGCGAGTGTACGGTCCGTACCACTACGGGTACGCATACGCGTGCAGACCCATAGTGATAGTGAGCGTAGATGCGAGTGTACGGTCCGTACCACTACGGGTACGCATACGCGTGCAGACCCATAGTGATAGGGCCGTACACTCGCATCTACGCTCACTATCACTATGGGTCTGCACGCGTATGCGTACCCGTAGTGGTACGGACCGTACACTCGCATCTACGCTCACTATCACTACGAGTACGCATACGCGTGCCGACCCATAGTGATAGTGAGCGTAGATGCGAGTGTACGGTCCGTGCCACTACGGGTACGCATACGCGTGCAGACCCATAGTGATAGTGAGCGTAGATGCGAGTGTACGGCCCTATCACTATGGGTCTGCACGCGTATGCGTACCCGTAGTGGTACGGACCGTACACTCGCATCTACGCTCACTATCACTATGGGTCTGCACGCGTATGCGTACCCGTAGTGGTACGGACCGTACACTCGCATCTACGCTCCCTATCACTATGGGTCGGCACGCGTATGCGTACTCGTAGTGATAGTGAGCGTAGATGCGAGTGTACGGTCCGTACCACTACGGGTACGCATACGCGTGCAGACCCATAGTGATAGTGAGCGTAGATGCGAGTGTACGGTCCGTACCACTACGGGTACGCATACGCGTGCAGACCCATAGTGATAGGGCCGTACACTCGCATCTACGCTCACTATCACTATGGGTCTGCACGCGTATGCGTACCCGTAGTGGTAAGGACCGTACACTCGCATCTACGCTCACTATCACTACGAGTACGCATACGCGTGCCGACCCATAGTGATAGTGAGCGTAGATGCGAGTGTACGGTCCGTACCACTACGGGTACGCATACGCGTGCAGACCCATAGTGATAGGGCCGTACACTCGCATCTACGCTCACTATCACTATGGGTCTGCACGCGTATGCGTACCCGTAGTGGTACGGACCGTACACTCGCATCTACGCTCACTATCACTATGAGTACGCATACGCGTGCCGACCCATAGTGATAGTGAGCGTAGATGCGAGTGTACGGTCCGTACCACTACGGGTACGCATACGCGTGCAGACCCATAGTGATGGAGAGCGTAGGCATGCATGTACGGGCCGTTGCCATGCATTTGGGGTGCCCTAGGGCCCCCACACGCACCGTACCTGTGTGTGATGCTCCAAATTACATAGGGGACAAGTATTAAGGCCTACATGCATGCTGGTTGTCATGGAGACCAAGTTCAAAATTCGAAATTGTTCTGGAAGGTGCACAGCAGAAGTCAGTTGGAATTTGTCTACTTTGTTGCAATGTGTTTGTGGGGCTGACATCATGCAGGAGAATGAAACCGATAGAGAACCCACAGACTGCTAGGTTTGTAGGGATTGGTGGAAACATAGGATGCAAATGTGAGTGACCAATCTCTCTGTACTCCTGTGCATGAGACTGGGCAGAAGGGCACATATAAGGCAGCCAGGTCCCATGAGGGAGCACTTGCCTGCACATCTTTGCATTCGTCGACCCAGCTGCTGCTACTGATTCCCTGGAACCATGTCAAGGGCTGTGGAGAGGACACAGCCATTCACCCTGGAGGAGAACATGGCTCTGCTGGATGTGATCCTCCCACAGTACTCCATGCTGTATGGGCGACCAGGGTATCAGGTGAGTGCATAGGCCACTGCCACAGACTGTCCCTATGTGGTGACTGTGACTTCTGCCATTGCGTCCAGGTGTATCACACATGCCATGTACTGTCGGGGGGTCCCAGGGGGGGGGTGCCTGATGTCTCCCAGCACGGCCCTGAGACAGGAGGGGTGGGGGCCTATCACTCACAGCAGTGCCCTGAGACAGGAGGGGTGGGGGCCTATCACTCACAGCAGTGCCCTGAGACAGGAGGGGTGGGGGCCTATCACTCACAGCAGTGCCCTGAGACAGGAGGGGTGGGGGCCTATCACTCACAGCAGTGCCCTGAGACAGGAGGGGTGGGGGCCTCTCACTCACAGCAGTGCCCTGAGACAGGAGGGGTGGGGGCCTATCACTCCCAGCAGTGCCCTGAGACAGGAGGGGTGTGTGCAGAGTCCTCCCAGCAGTGCCCTGAGACAGGAGGGGTGGGGGCCTATCACTCACAGCAGTGCCCTGAGACAGGAGGGGTGGGGGCCTATCACTCACAGCAGTGCCCTGAGACAGGAGGGGTGGGTGTGATGCACAGTGTGAGCCTTGATCATTGATTGTGACATTGCCATCATTCCACCTGTGTACCCACTGTGGCACGTAGTGCTTTTTCCCTCACCAGGGGATGATGTCCCTATGACAAAGGTGCAATGCGTTGGCTGCATGACATGCCTTGTTGTAACCAGCTAATTTGTACCCATATGTCTCTCTGTGACATGTGGCTGGTGTATTGATGTGGTGTCACTTGTTCCTCCTCACAGGTAGGCGCCACTGCCAAGGAGCAGATCTGGCTGACCGCCGTCAGTGCCGTGAGGGGTGTGGATGGTCGGAGGCGGAGCCTGCCCCAGGTGAGGAAACGCTGGCAGGATATCCGGTGCTGGACGCGGAGGATTGCACGGCTCCTGCTGGGGGACTCACCTGAGAGCCACAAGAACCGCGGCCGCCGCCGTCTGAGCCACCTCCACAGGCGTGTGCTGCCGGTGGTCTTTCCAGACCTGGAGAGGCGCTTACAGGCGATGCAGCAGCCGGAAGGGGGTAGGTACATGTGTGTTTGTTGTGTGTCACCGGCATTTGTAAGGGCACAGTAGCATGAATTCACTGGCAGGGTTTAAAGGTGCTGTGCAGATCCTGTTTGCCCCAGTATAGCGCTGTGCCCCTGCCACCCTTCCCCTCCTTGCAATGTGTTCCCTGGTCTGTGTGTAGTCACTCCTTCACAGGGTAATGTAGGCTGGCGCTTTGTCCACGGGAACAATGTCTGTAGCATCATGTGTGGGGGTGGTGTGTAACAGGTTGTGGGACATTGCCTGTGCACTGTCAAGTTCACAGCATGTGGGTTCCATGTCAGTTGGCACTGATGCTGACTCCAGACATGGGAGTTGGTCTCTCATGTGTCATGCCTTACAGCGCGCATGTCCCATGTAGTGGCCTGTGACATGATGTGCATGAGTGTGCGATACACATAGTGCAGGGATGGTGACGTGTGTTGCAGTCATTACCATTCAGTAGCATGTAGTTGCGTGCCCACTACTGTCCCCTGGGGCACCTTTTCCTCAGTGGTGTATGTGTCATCATAAACGTGGCCACTGTCAGTGTCTACAGCGTAAGTTGTGCTCTGTGCCATTGTCCCCTGTCACCATGTATATAGACGTGCTATTTTGTACAGGTGTCCACTGTGCAGCCTGACCTGATTGTCCTTCTTCATACTCACAGTTGCCAGTACCTGTGTGTCTTGTTATACTCATCTGAGGATGGGCACTGGTACCTCATTATTTGTACAGGCGCACCTTGGCTGTTTGGCGTCCAATCTTGCTTTTTGCCTGCCCCTGTGTGTATCACCCAGACTATGAGATGTTGGTGCCACCTGTGTCTCAACAATTTGCCTCGTGTAGGGTCTTGTTGGGGCGGGCAATGCCTATGTGTTAAATCCTGATTACCACTTGCTGGGTCTGGGCAGTGTGTGATGTGTCTGGACACACACGCAATGTGCAGTGACAGAGTCATGTTGTGCATGTTTTCAGCATTACCTATGCAGCATGTGTCTCAAGTTTATGGATATGGTCCCTGGTCATCGGTATTTTCGCCAACGCTGTGTGGTGCAGATGCAGTGCTGGATTGTCCCCAGGGCCTGGGTGCTATGTCAGACTCCTTTTCCTGTGTTTAGCTATTGTCTCATGCTCTCCATGGTATTTCAGTGGCATGGTGGCTCAACCAACTGTGTGTTTCATGCCCTACATCGGTACCCTGTTCAGTAGATGTTAGGGATCTTCCTTTTCAGGCCATGCAATGTTACCTATGTAGATTGGACTCATGTGACAGATGTGTACAGGTGTCTGATTAATTTCTGTCTCTCCACCCTGCCCACAGCATCGTCGGGGGACACAGAGGGAGACATGGACACAGACCAGGCGGAGGGACCGAGCACCAGTGCCAGCCGTGACATCGGGTCTGGCACATCGAGTGGTACAGAGGCGGAGGAGAGTGTGGCCGAGGACCTGTCGACTGGCACATCAGACTACGAAGCTGACAGGTCCGGGGACGATGTCTCCGAGTGGGCGGAGGCTGCACCAGCAGCTGACAGCGGAACAACACCTCGCACCGCCCCCTCAGTTTCCACCAGCCGCCTCCCACTTGCTCGTGTCCCTTCCCAGCGTGCCCGGTCACAGCATGTCTCCTTCCTGCCAGGCACCGCACCCCCTGCCCCTGTCTCCACTGCTGCCGCCAATGCAGAGTCTGTGGACATCCAGCGGCAACTGCAGGTTGGTCAGGCTGCGATCCTTAATGTCCTCCATGCCCACGGCAAAACCCTCACCAACATCGAGGCTTTCTTGGAGGGCATTCATTCATCGCAGGCTGACCAACGCAACTTGCTGAGGTCCATCGACTCCACACTGACTGCAGCAGTGGGTCTCCTGCAGCGCGACCTCCCCCCACCTACCCCTGCCCCATCCACACTTCCCACTCCCATGCCTGTCACACGTACACCCAGACGTCGGCATGCACCCACATCAACGGACACGGGCACCACACCAGCAGGGAAGGTCCACCGCACTCCTCCTGACACGCACACACAGGGTGAGGTAGGCACACCCACTGGGTCGGGGGGCAAACGTGTGACACGCAGCCATAGTGGGAGTCCGCATTCCACCCAGTCCACTCCCTCCAAATCCCCTCCCCTCAGCTCTCCTGGCCACATCTCCCCCAAGGACTCCTTCATGGCCGCTCTGTCCCTGAGCCCCACAGTTACACCACCACGCAAGCGGTCAAGGAGGTCCCCGGTCAGGGTGGTTGCGTCTCCCCCCCTGTCTCCACCCTCCCTCGGTGGCGCTGCGACCCATCCCTCTGACCCCCCCCCTCCTTGGGGCCTGAGGTCCCTTCGGGTGCAGGGGACTCCCTGGAGGACCTTGCAAAGGTGTGTAGTGCCATCCTGGCCTCCGCCTTTGGCACTGACCCACCCCCTGTGGTGGAGTCCTCCATCCCTGCACCAACAACGCCGCCCCTTTGCCCTGATGTCCCTGCGGTGCCTGTTGCTTCCCCCCCCCTGATGCCCTCACCAGTGTGGAAGACGATGCCATTTGACTGTGCAGGCAATGTAGGGGACACGCATCCCACTGTGTCCCCCATCCAGCTGAGAATCATTGACTGCCCTATGGGCTTTGTGAAGATTGAACTGCCTGCGATCCACGGACATTGTGCTCATGCTGAATAAAGCTTAATTTTGTTTTCATTATCACACTACTGCTATGCTGGTATTGGTGTTGGTGGGGCTGCTACATGGTTTTGGGTGGTGTGTAAGGGTTTTGGTGTGTGGGATATGTAGTAGTGTACTGCTCATTGGTGGGACCCTGTGATCTGTGTGCCATCACAAGGTGTTGGCTAACTTTCTTTGTTCATGTAAGCAGTTACTGCATGGTGCACTTGTCCCAGGGTGTATTCCTTCCTCTGTGTACCCAGCTTTCTTCCCTGCAGGGTGTTCCCAATGTTTAGCGCAGAGCTGTGTCTACATGAGCTGTGTGTGTGACGGAGCCCTTCTACTTTGGCCATGCATGCAGGGCCATGTCTCCACCTGCGACAATCGTGGCATCCTTGGTGATCACTGTACTTGTGTGTGGAGTCTGTTGACATGAGTTCATGGGGACATGTTCCCTTGTAGTCAGTATGCATGTGGATAATTCTGGCCTCACACACATGTGTTACACCCCTCCTGTCTCAGGGCACTGCTGGGAGGACTCTGCACCCACCCCTCCTGTCTCAGGGCACTGCTGGGAGTGATAGGCACTCACCCCTCCTGTCTCAGGGCACTGCTGGGAGGACTCCACACCCACCCCTCCTGTCTCAGGGCACTGCTGGGAGGACTCTGCACCCACCCCTCCTGTGTCAGGGCACTGCTGGGAGTGATAGGCACCCACCCCTCCTGTGTCAGGGCACTGCTGGGAGGACTCCACACCCACCCCTCCTGTGTCAGGGCACTGCTGGGAGGACTCCACACCCACCCCTCCTGTCTCAGGGCACTGCTGGGAGGACTCTGCACCCACCCCTCCTGTGTCAGGGCACTGCTGGGAGGACTCCACACCCACCCCTCCTGTCTCAGGGCACTGCTGGGAGTGATAGGCACCCACCCCTCCTGTCTCAGGGCACTGCTGGGAGGACTCTGCACCCACCCCTCCTGTCTCAGGGCACTGCTGGGAGGACTCCACACCCACCCCTCCTGTGTCAGGGCACTGCTGGGAGGACTCCACACCCACCCCTCCTGTGTCAGGGCACTGCTGGGAGGACTCCACACCCACCCCTCCTGTGTCAGGGCACTGCTGGGAGGACTCCACACCCACCCCTCCTGTGTCAGGGCACTGCTGGGAGGACTCCACACCCACCCCTCATGTCTCAGGGCACTGCTGGGAGTGATAGGCACCCACCCCTCCTGTGTCAGGGCACTGCTGGGAGGACTCCACACCCACCCCTCCTGTGTCAGGGCACTGCTGGGAGGACTCCACACCCACCCCTCCTGTCTCAGGGCACTGCTGGGAGGACTCTGCACCCACCCCTCCTGTGTCAGGGCACTGCTGGGAGGACTCCACACCCACCCCTCCTGTCTCAGGGCACTGCTGGGAGGACTCTGCACCCACCCCTCCTGTGTCAGGGCACTGCTGGGAGGACTCCACACCCACCCCTCCTGTGTCAGGGCACTGCTGGGAGGACTCCACACCCACCCCTCCTGTCTCAGGGCACTGCTGGGAGGACTCTGAACCCACCCCTCCTGTGTCAGGGCACTGCTGGGAGGACTCCACACCCACCCCTCCTGTCTCAGGGCACTGCTGGGAGTGATAGGCACCCACCCCTCCTGTCTCAGGGCACTGCTGGGAGGACTCCACACCCACCCCTCCTGTCTCAGGGCACTGCTGGGAGGACTCCACACCCACCCCTCCTGTCTCAGGGCACTGCTGGGAGGACTCTGCACCCACCCCTCCTGTGTCAGGGCACTGCTGGGAGTGATAGGCACCCACCCCTCCTGTGTCAGGGCACTGCTGGGAGGACTCCACACCCACCCCTCCTGTGTCAGGGCACTGCTGGGAGGACTCCACACCCACCCCTCCTGTCTCAGGGCACTGCTGGGAGGACTCTGCACCCACCCCTCCTGTGTCAGGGCACTGCTGGGAGGACTCCACACCCACCCCTCCTGTCTCAGGGCACTGCTGGGAGTGATAGGCACCCACCCCTCCTGTCTCAGGGCACTGCTGGGAGGACTCTGCACCCACCCCTCCTGTCTCAGGGCACTGCTGGGAGGACTCCACACCCACCCCTCCTGTGTCAGGGCACTGCTGGGAGGACTCCACACCCACCCCTCCTGTGTCAGGGCACTGCTGGGAGGACTCCACACCCACCCCTCCTGTGTCAGGGCACTGCTGGGAGGACTCCACACCCACCCCTCCTGTGTCAGGGCACTGCTGGGAGGACTCCACACCCACCCCTCCTGTCTCAGGGCACTGCTGGGAGTGATAGGCACCCACCCCTCCTGTGTCAGGGCACTGCTGGGAGGACTCCACACCCACCCCTCCTGTGTCAGGGCACTTCTGGGAGGACTCCACACCCACCCCTCCTGTCTCAGGGCACTGCTGGGAGGACTCTGCACCCACCCCTCCTGTGTCAGGTCACTGCTGGGAGGACTCCACACCCACCCCTCCTGTCTCAGGGCACTGCTGGGAGGACTCTGCACCCACCCCTCCTGTGTCAGGGCACTGCTGGGAGGACTCCACACCCACCCCTCCTGTGTCAGGGCACTGCTGGGAGGACTCCACACCCACCCCTCCTGTCTCAGGGCACTGCTGGGAGGACTCTGCACCCACCCCTCCTGTGTCAGGGCACTGCTGGGAGGACTCCACACCCACCCCTCCTGTCTCAGGGCACTGCTGGGAGTGATAGGCACCCACCCCTCCTGTCTCAGGGCACTGCTGGGAGGACTCCACACCCACCCCTCCTGTCTCAGGGCACTGCTGGGTGGACTCTGCACACACACCTCCGATTTCAGGATATGTGCGCTTGGCACATACACGGTGGGGGTACGCACAATGCATTCGAGGTGAGGGTACGAGTCTACTGACACTGGTGTGGTGGGGGTACGCTCCGTACGTCCGCGGGTGTGGGTACGGGTCGTACTTACACTGTTGGCATGGGGGGTACGCTCCTTGCATTCGCGGGTGGGGGTACGGGTCGTACTTACACTGTTGGGCTGGGGGGTACGCTCCTTGCATTCGCGGTGGGGGTACGGGTCGTACTTGCACTGTTGGGCTGGGGGGTACGCTCCTTGCATTCGCGGTTGGGGGTTCGAGTCGTACTTACACTGTTGGCATGGGGGGTACGCTGCATGCATACGCGGGTGAGGGTACGGGTCGTACTTGCACTGTTGGGCTGGGGGGTACGCTCCTTGCATACGCGGGTGGGGGTACGGGTCGTACTTGCACTGTTGGGCTGGGGGGTACGCTCCTTGCATTCGTGGGTGGGGGTTCGAGTCGTTCTTACACTGTTGGCATGGGGGGTACGCTCCTGTTAGAAAAGGTAGACGGACCGGGAGGGCCGGCCGGGGTCAGGGGGAGAGGGCTCCGGGGAGAGCCGTCTCCAGTGATCGTACAGACAAGTAACTTCCCCCCCACAGACAGATATCACACACGGATAAGGTTCAGTGTTCTTTATAAGCACTTATTTAAGGTACGGTTGAATGGTACAAGGAGGTCTGGACTCAGGGGTCCCCTCGATTAGAGTCTCGCAAGGTAGGGAAGGGGGTAGCGGGACAGTCTATTTACCAATCAGGTAGTTCGGATGGGAGGATGATGAGCTCACAATCCTCGAGCTTGGTGGTTAGGTGGTACGGTCCGCGGCAGCGCCCGCAGGTCCCGGTGCGGATGGTCGTTACAACGGGCCGCGGCAGCGCCAGCAGGTCCCAGGAAGATGAAGGTTGCAGAAGGCCGCGGCAGCGCCAGCAGGTCCCGGTGAGGATGGTCGTTACAACGGGCCGCGGCAGCGCCAGCAGGTCCCAGGAAGATGAATGTTGCAGAAGGCCGCGGCAGCGCCAGCAGGTCCCGGTGAGGATGGTCGTTACAACGGGCCGCGGCAGCGCCAGCAGGTCCCAGGAAGATGAATGTTGCAGAAGGCCGCGGCAGCGCCAGCAGGCAGGACGATGGTTCACAAGAGCGGCTACGGCAGCGCCAGTAGACCGTCAAGGTTGAGTTCACTCGGTGTCTCTCGACTCCAGGATACAACTGCCTTCCTGCTCCGGAGCTGCCTCAGTTATAGGGCTGGTGCCCTTTGATGTCCGGACCCTCGCACTTGGAGGTCGGAGGGTCCGGGATGAAGGTGTCCAGACACCCAGCAGGGGGTGGAGCCAGTGCCTGGGGGAGCTGGGGGCGATCGGCACCTGGCGGGGGAGAGCCCTTGGTACTTCTTTCTCCCATTGACCTGCCAAGTGGTCCGCTCACCTCCTGGGTGGATGGTGGTGCCGGGATGTCGGGGCCGGCCAGGCCCGGGGTTAGGGTCGAGGTGAGGCCATGCGGCCGCGTGGTGCAGGGCCCAAGAGGGCGGCTTGACCCGGCCGGGGAAGCCGGTGGGGCTGGACCCCGGGATGAGTAGGGGTCCGAGGGCAGAGGGTCCGTCGGAAGACGGAGTACGGGTGCTTGTCGCGGGGGTATGCCAGGTGGGCCGGAGTTCAGGCCCTGTCGTGCGGGGAGGGAGCAAACCGTCTGTGAGGCCTGTCCAACAGCTCCTTGCATACGCGGGTGGGGGTACGGGTCGTACTTGCACTGTTGGGCTGGGGGGTACGCTCCTTGCATTCGCGGTTGGGGGTTCGAGTCGTACTTACACTGTTGGCATGGGGGGTACGCTGCATGCATACGCGGGTGAGGGTACGGGTCGAACTTACACTGTTGGGGTGGGGGTACGCTCCATGCATACGCGGGTGGGGGTACGGGTCGTACTTGCACTGTTGGCATGGGGGGTACGCTCCTTGCATACGCGGGTGGGGGTACGGGTCGTACTTGCACTGTTGGGCTGGGGGGTACGCTCCTTGCATTCGCGGTTGGGGGTTCGAGTCGTACTTACACTGTTGGCATGGGGGGTACGCTGCATGCATACGCGGGTGAGGGTACGGGTCGAACTTACACTGTTGGGGTGGGGGTACGCTCCATGCATACGCGGGTGGGGGTACGGGTCGTACTTGCACTGTTGGGCTGGGGGGTACGCTCCTTGCATACGGGGTGGGGGTAGGGTCCGTACATATCCGTCCCCACGCTATGTGATGTTTGTGCGGCCCGTACCCAGGCCTTTGCCACGTGGGTGCGATCCGTCCCGCCATTGTTGGGGTGACGTGTGTGGGCGTGGTCCGACTCGTACCCACGCTCTTCAGGCGTGGGTACGGGACGTACCTGTCTGGTTGTGTTGCCGGTTCGCGTGGTGACGGACTTCCGTTGTGGTTGTCGCTGGCTTATCAGGACACGCCCCCACCCCCTCGTGGTGACCAGGGCATGGGAGTCAGGTATGTCCAGGCCATGTGTGGTGTGTGACTTATGTGGTTGTTTTGTGGCCTGCCCTGGTCGTGCCACCCCCACCCCACACCACTTTCCCCCCTCCCTTAGTTATTCTGACCTTCTGCGGCGTCTGCGTCGTAACCTGTAGAGGAGGTGTACTGCTATGAGGGCAGGGATGACTCGTAGGTTCGGGTCCATGTCTGTCCGTCGCGTACTGGTCCTCCTTGTTCGCGTCGTCGTCTGTCCGTCGCGTACTGGTGGTCCTTGTTCGCGTCGTCCTGATTTCCCGGCAGTTTTTGGCTGCCGCAAAATATTCACCGTGCGGGGTGACGTCGGTGCGAATCGTGATTCCTGGGTCGTGAATGGCTGGCTGCGAGCGTCCCGACGTCAGGTCGGCGCTTTCCCGGATCGCATTGGTAGGTGTTTTTTGTTCGGTCGGGCTTTTTTACGAATCGTACGGTAATGGTGTACCCGTGCGAATCGTAATTCCTTGTTTGTAAAAATTGTCGACCGGGTACGCGTCGGGCGGAGATTATGCTCCGTCCGACGGTTCGTACCCGGTTTTTGCCGGATCGTGATCGGCACCCAAATGTGGAAGATTCTAGCTGTTTGTTTTTGGGCTCAGTTACTTTTGATTGCAGTGGAACCCTCCAACTTTTATTCTGACACTGTTCTTTAGGACAGGCACCTGAGAGTGTGATATATAAATAAAGTTTTAAACTTTCTCTCTTTAGAGACTCCTTGAGTAACTCATAATTAAAGAGCAGATTTATGTTACATTTCTTACTGGTAGGGATGAGTTCTAGTGTTTTGACAGTTTTCCGAATGCTGGCATAAAAGTATAGATTTAATCTTACCTTGTGACTGCTAAAAACACATTTACATACTGATAGATGCCCTCATCGCATTACAGCACCACACCACGCCGGTTTGGGTCCACCTCTGAATGGTTTCTTCATAGTAACATCAAGTCTATTGTTACCAAATTGCTCCGCTTCATATGCGACATCTTCAGCCAGTCCTGCCTTTTAGAGCAATGCATTCTGTGACTTAGTTTCACTTTCTCCAGTATGTAAATTGACTTAAAAATCCAAATATTCAAAGAGTTGTACCTTATTTTGTCATATTTTTCAGCTCATTGATGTAACACTTTCCAAAGCATTACTTCACAGTCAGTTTGTATCTTTTCTTCACATATTCTATACTTAGGGCCTGATTATGAGTTTTGTGATGTGGGAGCGGGCTGCTATGCCACTGCCCGCTCCTACACCACCAAACCACATCACCAGCAGCCCACCAGATTATGAGTTATCTTTGGGTGTGGTGGGTGGTCCTTTGGCGTTCTGAAGGCGGTGCCTATTAAAAAGGCACTGTAATGCAAGCACCAAAGCTACAGGAGCACACCATGTGCCCCCCCTGCAATGATCCCATGGCCCTGAGGCAACTGGGGCCCTGTAGGGCCCCCTTTGTTTCCTCACTGTCACACTTTTCATGGCGAGCTCACTGCCATGAAAACTGAAGCAGTCGTGAAACTCGTAATATGCTTGAAGGTGTTGCAGCAGCACGACAAACATATTGTGGCCCCCACCGGTGCAACACCGCCAAGGGTTAACAGATCCCCGGTAGTTGCAGCCGTCCTTTGGCGGTCCCACTGGCAATTTCTTAATATGGAGGTTGTATCACCGGTGTGGCAGTGCCCTCACTGTCACCGTGGCCCGCCATAGTCACAATCAGGCCCTGAGTCTATGATTCCCATGTCACCCACTCCAATAAAAGGAAACAGTCATTTCTCCCCTTTCTAACTTTCATCATTTCCTTATCTTTCTCTTTTGTTTTCCATACTTCTCCTTACTTGTGCGGCTCCTTTTTCACTTTCACTTCCCATCCAGCCCTTCCACCAAATCCCCACTTCCAAGTGTCTTTTTCCTTGTTTTTAGTACTTGACCGTTTCACTACTCCTCCCTGTCATTCTATTTATACTATAGCACTTTTCCTTCCTTTATTTGCTCCCTGGTTTCCAGAGAACTGCTATAATCCTTTTATGTAAGTTTCTTTCTCTGTCTTCTAAGTTCTGTGTCCAAGTCAACAAATCCTGCAAATTATTTTTTAGAAGGAATGCTTGCACTACTTAGCAACACTTTGCTTGGTAACAAGAGAAGAACATGCAAAGTGCTTCTTGTTAATAAGCCAGGACAGTCTTGTGTCACATATGGCAATGAACCACTTGGTCTCAATGCCAATCACTAAGTAAAAGACATACAGAACAAACTGATTTGTCATCATGTTGAAGCTGACATCCTTGGCGTGGTTTTCCCCATTGTTCTGACTTCAGTCCTCCTGTTTTTGGTGACTTCCTTTTTGCTGCCCTAGGATTCTGCACACTTTACCAATGCTAACCAGTAATAAAGTGTTCTCTCTCCTATAAACATGGGGAAATTGGCTTACACCCAATTGGCACATTTAATGTACTTGTAAGTCCCTAGTAAAGTGGTAGTACATGCACCTAGGGCCTGTAGATTAAATGCTACTAGTGGGTCGGATCTCTGACATATTATCGACAGACACATTATCGAACTACACAAATATCGCATCAAATATATCGACATCAAAAATATCGACATTGTATACTTATTTAAAAAACGACACTAATATCGACACTACAATATCGTAATACAATTATATCGATCACACAAATATCGCACACATTAATATCGCAATACTAAATATCGACATGAGTTAATAAATATGACACATGTCACAAATATCGATAACCAAAATATAGACATCAATAATATCGTTTTTTTAAAATATATCGACAATTCTAATACTAATAAAACCAATATTTTCAACAACATAAAGACAATATTTTCCCAAAACATACATTTTCAAATGAGATTCTACTTAAACATAAACATAACATTTATAGCGATCTCAATATTTAACAACATAATAAAAAAACACTGAAATAATTATCACATTGGCATATCGAACACATTTAAATAAAATTACTACACATTATAAACAATCTTTTGATATATAATGATTTAAAACTCTCCTCCTTTAAAACTAAATATACTCTTACTTAGCATTTTCCATAAAAGGAAACCAATTAACTAAAAAAAATTCAAACCATCCAATAGAAAGGCCACATACAGAAAACAACCAATAACATTCAAGAAACAATTTGAAACCACTATATAAACCAATTAAAACAAGTCTTCTACTGTGCCTTAAACCAAAGCATTGAACGAAGAAGAAACTCTACTAAATAGAAGAAACCTACATCCTACTACTATTCTAAAAATGTAAGTAAATATTCTTTTGTAACTAAACTGCCAAATTAAACTAAAACACTAATTTATCTTTACTCAAATAAATAACTAACTTATATATTCCATCTCTTTATGTTTCCACTACAGATATTACTCCAAACAGCTAAAGAAAATATTGAAGATTGCCAGAAAAGACTCACTAAAAAGTAAGTATACTATCAAAATACTTTATAAAATATTAATTAAATCCTACTCAAACCGCAAAACATCCTAAACCCCTAAACAAATCCATGTTCTCTTTTTTAAATTATTAAAAACCTGTATGAATTAACACCTATAGTCTATACCACTGGGTATGAGGGTAGGCTCTGTTTGCTTAGGGAGAGGTTAGGCTACTGCATCTTATTTATTAGGCAGGAGGGGCACATAGTAAGAGGGGTAGGGGACGGGGGTACATTGACATGTGGTGGGGGGGGGGGTAGAGAACTGGGTGGAAAGGTTGTTCATTCTCCTGAATAATTGGTCTTGATAATAAATGTGTGGTACTTCCGGGACAGGTGAAGGCGGGGGAATGTTTTTTGAGTTGTTAATTTGTAAAACAATAAAATACGTTTCTACAATAAAAATATAGTCTATACCAAACAGCAATATCACCCCACTTAAAAAACTAAACCAACCACAACAATAAATGTTCTTTAACTTTCAGAGACTACATCAACTAAACAACATTTTGGTGCCTATCACGATCCGGCAAAAACCGGGTACGAACCGTCGGACGGAGCATAATCTCCGCCCGACGCGTACCCGGTCGTCAATTTTTACAAACAAGGAATTACGATTCGCACGGGTACACCATTACCGTACGATTCGTAAAAAAGCCCGACCGAACAAAAAACACCTACCAATGCGATCCGGGAAAGCGCCGACCTGACGTCGGGACGCTCGCAGCCAGCCATTCACGACCCAGGAATCACGATTCGCACCGACGTCACCCCGCACGGTGAATATTTTGCGGCAGCCAAAAACTGCCGGGAAATCAGGACGACGCGAACAAGGACCACCAGTACGCGACGGACAGACGACGCCGTGAACAAGGAGGACCAGTACGCGACGGACAGACATGGACCCGAACCTACGAGTCATCCCTGCCCTCATAGCAGTACACCTCCTCTACAGGTTACGACGCAGACGCCGCAGAAGGTCAGAATAACTAAGGGAGGGGGGAAAGTGGGGTGGGGTGGGGGTGGCACGACCAGGGCAGGCCACAAAACAACCACATAAGTCACACACCACACATGGCCTGGACATACCTGACTCCCATGCCCTGGTCACCACGAGGGGGTGGGGGCGTGTCCTGATAAGCCAGCGACCGCCACAACGGAAGTCCGTCACCACGCGAACCGGCAACACAACCAGACAGGTACGTCCCGTACCCACGCCTGAAGAGCGTGGGTACGAGTCGGACCACGCCCACACACGTCACCCCAACAATGGCGGGACGGATCGCACCCACGTGGCAAAGGCCTGGGTACGGGCCGCACAAACATCACATAGCGTGGGGACGGATATGTACGGACCCTACCCCCACCCCGTATGCAAGGAGCGTACCCCCCACCCCAACAGTGAAAGTACGACCCGTACCCCCACCCGCGTATGCATGGAGCGTACCCCCACCCCAACAGTGTAAGTTCGACCCGTACCCTCACCCGCGTATGCATGCAGCGTACCCCTCATGCCAACAGTGTAAGTACGACTCGAACCCCCACCCACGAATGCAAGGAGCGTACCCCCCAGCCCAACAGTGTAAGTACGACCCGTACCCCCACCCGCGTATGCAAGGAGCGCACCCCCCATGCCAACAGTGTCAGTACGACCCGTACCCCCACCCGCGGACGTACGGAGCGTACCCCCACCCCAACAGTGTAAGTCCGACCCGTACCCTCACCCGCGTATGCATGGAGCGTACCACCCATGCCAACAGTGTAAGTACGACTCGAACCCCCACCCACGAATGCAAGGAGCGTACCCCCCAGCCCAACAGTGTAAGTACGACCCGTACCCCCACCCGCAAATGCAAGGAGCGTACCCCCCAGCCCAACAGTGTAAGTACGACCCGTACCCCCACCCGCGAATGCAAGGAGCGTACCCCCCAGCCCAACAGTGTAAGTACGACCCGTACCCTCACCCGCGTATGCATGGAGCGTACCCCCCATGCCAACAGTGTAAGTACGACTCGAACCCCCACCCACGAATGCAAGGAGCGTACCCCCCAGCCCAACAGTGTAAGTACGACCCGTACCCCCACCCGCAAATGCAAGGAGCGTACCCCCCAGCCCAACAGTGTAAGTACGACCCGTACCACCACCCGCGAATGCAAGGAGCGTACCCCCCAGCCCAACAGTGAAAGTACGACCCGTACCCCCACCCGCAAATGCAAGGAGCGTACCCCCCAGCCCAACAGTGTAAGTACGACCCGTACCCCCACCCGCAAATGCAAGGAGCGTACCCCCCAGCCCAACAGTGTAAGTACGACCCGTACCCCCACCCGCGAATGCAAGGAGCGTACCCCCCAGCCCAACAGTGTAAGTACGACCCGTACCCCCACCCGCGAATGCAAGGAGCGTACCCCCCATGCCAACAGTGTAAGTACGACTCGAACCCCCACCCACGAATGCAAGGAGCGTACCCCCCAGCCCAACAGTGTAAGTACGACCCGTACCCCCACCCGCAAATGCAAGGAGCGTACCCCCCAGCCCAACAGTGTAAGTACGACCCGTACCCCCACCCGCAAATGCAAGGAGCGTACCCCCCAGCCCAACAGTGTAAGTACGACCCGTACCCCCACCCGCGAATGCAAGGAGCGTACCCCCCAGCCCAACAGTGTAAGTACGACCCGTACCCCCACCCGCGGACGTACGGAGCGTACCCCCACCCCAACAGTGTAAGTCCGACCCGTACCCTCACCCGCGTATGCATGGAGCGTACCCCCCATGCCAACAGTGTAAGTACGACCCGTACCCCCACCCGCAAATGCAAGGAGCGTACCCCCCAGCCCAACAGTGTAAGTACGACCCGTACCCCCACCCGCGAATGCAAGGAGCGTACCCCCCAGCCCAACAGTGTAAGTACGACCCGTACCCCCACCCGCAAATGCAAGGAGCGTACCCCCCAGCCCAACAGTGTAAGTACGACCCGTACCCCCACCCGCGAATGCAAGGAGCGTACCCCCCAGCCCAACAGTGTAAGTACGACCCGTACCCCCACCCGCGAATGCAAGGAGCGTACCCCCCAGCCCAACAGTGAAAGTACGACCCGTACCCCCACCCGCAAATGCAAGGAGCGTACCCCCCAGCCCAACAGTGTAAGTACGACTCGTACCCCCACCCGCAAATGCAAGGAGCGTACCCCCCAGCCCAACAGTGTAAGTACGACCCGTACCCCCACCCGCGAATGCAAGGAGCGTACCCCCCAGCCCAACAGTGTAAGTACGACCCGTACCCCCACCCGCGAATGCAAGGAGCGTACCCCCCATGCCAACAGTGTAAGTACGACTCGAACCCCCACCCACGAATGCAAGGAGCGTACCCCCCAGCCCAACAGTGTAAGTACGACCCGTACCCCCACCCGCAAATGCAAGGAGCGTACCCCCCAGCCCAACAGTGTAAGTACGACCTGTACCCCCACCCGCAAATGCAAGGAGCGTACCCCCCAGCCCAACAGTGTAAGTACGACCCGTACCCCCACCCGCGAATGCAAGGAGCGTACCCCCCAGCCCAACAGTGTAAGTACGACCCGTACCCCCACCCGCGAATGCAAGGAGCGTACCCCCCATGCCAACAGTGTAAGTACGACTCGAACCCCCACCCACGAATGCAAGGAGCATACCCCCCAGCCCAACAGTGTAAGTACGACCCGTACCCCCACCCGCAAATGCAAGGAGCGTACCCCCCAGCCCAACAGTGTAAGTACGACCCGTACCCCCACCCGCAAATGCAAGGAGCGTACCCCCCAGCCCAACAGTGTAAGTACGACCCGTACCCCCACCCGCGAATGCAAGGAGCGTACCCCCCAGCCCAACAGTGTAAGTACGACCCGTACCCCCACCCGCGGACGTACGGAGCGTACCCCCACCCCAACAGTGTAAGTCCGACCCGTACCCTCACCCGCGTATGCATGGAGCGTACCCCCCAGCCCAACAGTGTAAGTACGACCCGTACCCCCACCCGCAAATTCAAGGAGCGTACCCCCCAGCCCAACAGTGTAAGTACGACCCGTACCCCCACCCGCGAATGCAAGGAGCGTACCCCCCAGCCCAACAGTGTAAGTACGACCCGTACCCCCACCCGCGAATGCAAGGAGCGTACCCCCCATGCCAACAGTGTAAGTACGACTCGAACCCCCACCCACGAATGCAAGGAGCGTACCCCCCAGCCCAACAGTGTAAGTACGACCCGTACCCCCACCCGCAAATGCAAGGAGCGTACCCCCCAGCCCAACAGTGTAAGTACGACCCGTACCCCCACCCGCAAATGCAAGGAGCGTACCCCCCAGCCCAACAGTGTAAGTACGACCCGTACCCCCACCCGCGAATGCAAGGAGCGTACCCCCCAGCCCAACAGTGTAAGTAAGACCCGTACCCCCACCCGCAAATGCAAGGAGCGTACCCCCCAGCCCAACAGTGTAAGTACGACCCGTACCCCCACCCGCAAATGCAAGGAGCGTACCCCCCAGCCCAACAGTGTAAGTACGACCCGTACCCCCACCCGCGAATGCAAGGAGCGTACCCCCCAGCCCAACAGTGTAAGTACGACCCGTACCCCCACCCACGAATGCAAGGAGCGTACCCCCCATGCCAACAGTGTAAGTACGACCCGTACCCACACCCGCAGACGTACGGAGCGTACCCCCACCACACCAGTGTCAGTAGACTCGTACCCTCACCTCGAATGCATTGTGCGTACCCCCACCGTGTATGTGCCAAGCGCACATATCCTGAAATCGGAGGTGTGTGTGCAGAGTCCACCCAGCAGTGCCCTGAGACAGGAGGGGTGGGTGTGGAGTCCTCCCAGCAGTGCCCTGAGACAGGAGGGGTGGGTGCCCATCACTCCCAGTAGTGCCCTGAGACAGGAGGGGTGGGTGTGGAGTCCTCCCAGCAGTGCCCTGACACAGGAGGGGTGTGTGCAGAGTCCTCCCAGCAGTGCCCTGAGACAGGAGGGGTGGGTGTGGAGTCCTCCCAGCAGTGCCCTGAGACAGGAGGGGTGGGTGCCCATCACTCCCAGCAGTGCCCTGAGACAGGAGGGGTGGGTGTGGAGTCCTCCCAGCAGTGCCCTGACACAGGAGGGGTGTGTGCAGAGTCCTCCCAGCAGTGCCCTGAGACAGGAGGGGTGGGTGCCCATCACTCCCAGCAGTGCCCTGAGACAGGAGGGGTGGGTGTGGAGTCCTCCCAGCAGTGCCCTGAGACAGGAGGGGTGGGTGTGGAGTCCTCCCAGCAGTGCCCTGACACAGGAGGGGTGTGTGCAGAGTCCTCCCAGCAGTGCCCTGAGACAGGAGGGGTGGGTGCCCATCACTCCCAGCAGTGCCCTGAGACAGGAGGGGTGGGTGTGGAGTCCTCCCAGCAGTGCCCTGACACAGGAGGGGTGGGTGCAGAGTCCTCCCAGCAGTGCCCTGAGACAGGAGGGGTGGGTGTGGAGTCCTCCCAGCAGTGCCCTGACACAGGAGGGGTGGGTGCAGAGTCCTCCCAGCAGTGCCCTGACACAGGAGGGGTGGGTGCCTATCACTCCCAGCAGTGCCCTGAGACAGGAGGGGTGGGTGTGGAGTCCTCCCAGCAGTGCCCTGACACAGGAGGGGTGTAACACATGTGTGTGAGGCCAGAATTATCCACATGCATACTGGCTACAAGGGAACATGTCCCCATGAACTCATGTCAACAGACTCCACACACAAGTACAGTGATCACCAAGGATGCCACGATTGTCGCAGGTGGAGACATGGCCCTGCATGCATGGCCAAAGTAGAAGGGCTCCGTCACACACACAGCTCATGTAGACACAGCTCTGCGCTAAACATTGGGAACACCCTGCAGGGAAGAAAGCTGGGTACACAGAGGAAGGAATACACTAGGCCTGGGCGGCAAATTCCGTTCCGCTCGCGTAATTTGCGTAATTTGCGTAATTTCGCGTTCCGCTGAGAACGCGAAATTGCTCAAAAGTCTGCTTTCCGCGATTTCGCGAAATTTTTGCTTGTTCGCGTTCTCAAAATGCATGTTCGCGAGATATTTCTCCTCGAGCACGCAAACAGCAATTGCGAACAGGAAAAAAGCATCGCGAACAAGCAATTCCGCGTGTTCGCGGAATTTCTGCGTGTTCGCGGAGATTTTTTACCGTTTCGCGGAGATTTGCGTAACGCGATTACGCAAATTCCGCCCACCCCTAGAATACACCCTGGGACAAGTGCACCATGCAGTAACTGCTTACATGAACAAAGAAAGTTAGCCAACAACTTGTGATGGCACACAGATCACAGGGTCCCACCAATGAGCAGTACACTACTACATATCCCACACACCCAAACCCTTACACACCACCCAAAACCATGTAGCAGCCCCACCAACACCAATACCAGCATAGCAGTAGTGTGATAATGAAAACAAAATTAAGCTTTATTCAGCATGAGCACAATGTCCGTGGATCGCAGGCAGTTCAATCTTCACAAAGCCCATAGGGCAGTCAATGATTCTCAGCTGGATGGGGGACACAGTGGGATGCGTGTCCCCTACCTTGCCTGCACAGTCAAATGGCATCGTCTTCCACACTGGTGAGGGCATCAGGGGGGGGGAAGCAACAGGCACCGCAGGGACATCAGGGCAAAGGGGCGGCGTTGTGGGTGCAGGGATGGAGGACTCCACCACAGGGGGTGGGTCAGTGCCAAAGGCGGAGGCCAGGATGGCACTACACACCTTTGCAAGGTCATCCAGGGAGTCCCCTGCACCCGAAGGGACCTCAGGCCCCAAGGAGGGGGGGGGGGGGTCAGAGGGATGGGTCGCAGCGCCACCGGGGGAGGGTGGAGACAGGGGGGGAGACTCAACCACCCTGACCGGGGACCTCCTTGACCGCTTGCGTGGTGGTGTAACTGTGGGGCTCAGGGACAGAGCGGCCATGAAGGAGTCCTTGGGGGAGATGTGGCCAGGAGAGCTGAGGGGAGGGGATTTGGAGGGAGTGGACTGGGTGGAATGCGGACTCCCACTATGGCTGCGTGTCACACGTTTGCCCCCCGACCCAGTGGGTGTGCCTACCTCACCCTGTGTGTGCGTGTCAGGAGGAGTGCGGTGGACCTTCCCTGCTGGTGTGGTGCCCGTGTCCGTTGATGTGGGTGCATGCCGACGTCTGGGTGTACGTGTGACAGGCATGGGAGTGGGAAGTGTGGATGGGGCAGGGGTAGGTGGGGGGAGGTCGCGCTGCAGGAGACCCACTGCTGCAGTCAGTGTGGAGTCGATGGACCTCAGCAAGTTGCGTTGGTCAGCCTGCGATGAATGAATGCCCTCCAAGAAAGCCTCGATGTTGGTGAGGGTTTTGCCGTGGGCATGGAGGACATTAAGGATCGCAGCCTGACCAACCTGCAGTTGCCGCTGGATGTCCACAGACTCTGCATTGGCGGCAGCAGTGGAGACAGGGGCAGGGGGTGCGGTGCCTGGCAGGAAGGAGACATGCTGTGACCGGGCACGCTGGGAAGGGACACGAGCAAGTGGGAGGCGGCTGGTGGAAACTGAGGGGGCGGTGCGAGGTGTTGTTCCGCTGTCAGCTGCTGGTGCAGCCTCCGCCCACTCGGAGACATCGTCCCCGGACCTGTCAGCTTCGTAGTCTGATGTGCCAGTCGACAGGTCCTCGGCCACACTCTCCTCCGCCTCTGTCCCACTCGATGTGCCAGACCCGATGTCACGGCTGGCACTGGTGCTCGGTCCCTCCGCCTGGTCTGTGTCCATGTCTCCCTCTGTGTCCCCCGACGATGCTGTGGGCAGGGTGGAGAGACAGAAATTATTCAGACACCTGTACACATCTGTCACATGAGTCCAATCTACATAGGTAACATTGCATGGCCTGAAAAGGAAGATCCCTAACATCTACTGAACAGGGTACCGATGTAGGGCATGAAACACACAGTTGGTTGAGCCACCATGCCACTGAAATACCATGGAGAGCATGAGACAATAGCTAAACACAGGAAAAGGAGTCTGACATAGCACCCAGGCCCTGGGGACAATCCAGCACTGCATCTGCACCACACAGCGTTGGCGAAAATACCGATGACCAGGGACCATATACATGAACTTGAGACACATGCTGCATAGGTAATGCTGAAAACATGCACAACATGACTCGGTCACTGCACATTGCGTGTGTGTCCAGGCACATCACACACTGCCCAGACCCAGCAAGTGGTAATCAGGATTTAACACATAGGCATTGCCCGCCCCAACAAGACCCTACACGAGGCAAATTGTTGAGACACAGGTGGCACCAACATCTCATAGTCTGGGTGATACACACAGGGGCAGGCAAAAAGCAAGATTGGACGCCAAACAGCCAAGGTGCGCCTGTACAAATAATGAGGTACCAGTGCCCATCCTCAGATGAGTATAACAAGACACACAGGCACTGGCAACTGTGAGTATGAAGAAGGACAATCAGGTCAGGCTGCACAGTGGACACCTGTACAAAATAGCACGTCTATATACATGGTGACAGGGGACAATGGCACAGAGCACAACTTACGCTGTAGACACTGACAGTGGCCACGTTTATGATGACACATACACCACTGAGGAAAAGGTGCCCCAGGGGACAGTAGTGGGCATGCAACTACATGCTACTGAATGGTAATGACTGCAACACACGTCACCATCCCTGCACTATGTGTATCGCACACTCATGCACATCATGTCACAGGCCACTACATAGGACATGCGCGCTGTAAGGCATGACACATGAGAGACCAACTCCCATGTCTGGAGTCAGCATCAGTGCCAACTGACATGGAACCCACATGCAGTGAACTTGACAGTGCACAGGCAAGGTCCCACAACCTGTTACACACCCCCCCCACACATGATGCTACAGACATTGTTCCCGTGGACAAAGCGCCAGCCTACATTACCCTGTGAAGGAGTGACTACACACAGACCAGGGAACACATTGCAAGGAGGGGAAGGGTGGCAGGGGCACAGCGCTATACTGGGGCAAACAGGATCTGCACAGCACCTTTAAACCCTGCCAGTGGATTCATGCTACTGTGCCTTTACAAATGCCGGTGACACACAACAAACACACATGTACCTACCCCCTTCCGGCTGCTGCATCGCCTGTAAGCGCCTCTCCAGGTCTGGAAAGACCACCGGCAGCACACGCCTGTGGAGGTGGCTCAGACGGCGGCGGCCGCGGTTCTTGTGGCTCTCAGGTGAGTCCCCCAGCAGGAGCCGTGCAATCCTCCGCGTCCAGCACCGGATATCCTGCCAGCGTTTCCTCACCTGGGGCAGGCTCCGCCTCCGACCATCCACACCCCTCACGGCACTGACGGCGGTCAGCCAGATCTGCTCCTTGGCAGTGGCGCCTACCTGTGAGGAGGAACAAGTGACACCACATCAATACACCAGCCACATGTCACAGAGAGACATATGGGTACAAATTAGCTGGTTACAACAAGGCATGTCATGCAGCCAACGCATTGCACCTTTGTCATAGGGACATCATCCCCTGGTGAGGGAAAAAGCACTACGTGCCACAGTGGGTACACAGGTGGAATGATGGCAATGTCACAATCAATGATCAAGGCTCACACTGTGCATCACACCCACCCCTCCTGTCTCAGGGCACTGCTGGGAGTGATAGGCCCCCACCCCTCCTGTCTCAGGGCACTACTGGGAGGACTCTGCACACACCCCTCCTGTCTCAGGGCACTGCTGGGAGGACTCCACACCCACCCCTCCTGTCTCAGGGCACTGCTGGGAGTGATAGGCACCCACCCCTCCTGTCTCAGGGCACTGCTGGGAGGACTCTGCACACACCCCTCCTGTCTCAGGGCACTGCTGGGAGGACTCCACACCCACCCCTCCTGTCTCAGGGCACTGCTGGGAGTGATAGGCACCCACCCCTCCTGTCTCAGGGCACTGCTGGGAGGACTCTGCACCCACCCCTCCTGTGTCAGGGCACTGCTGGGAGGACTCCACACCCACCCCTCCTGTCTCAGGGCACTGCTCGGAGTGATGGGCACCCACCCCTCCTGTCTCAGGGCACTGCTGGGAGGACTCCACACCCACCCCTCCTGTCTCAGGGCAATGCTGGGAGGACTCTGCACACACCCCTCCTGGCTCAGGGCACTGCTGTGAGTGATAGGCCCCCACCCCTCCTGTCTCAGGGCACTGCTGTGAGTGATAGGCCCCCACCCCTCCTGTCTCAGGGCACTGCTGTGAGTGATAGGCCCCCACCCCTCCTGTCTCAGGGCACTGCTGTGAGTGATAGGCACCCACCCCTCCTGTCTCAGGGCACTGCTGGGAGGACTCTGCACCCACCCCTCCTGTGTCAGGGCACTGCTGGGAGGACTCCACACCCACCCCTCCTGTCTCAGGGCACTGCTGGGAGTGATGGGCACCCACCCCTCCTGTCTCAGGGCACTGCTGGGAGGACTCCACACCCACCCCTCCTGTCTCAGGGCAATGCTGGGAGGACTCTGCACACACCCCTCCTGGCTCAGGGCACTGCTGTGAGTGATAGGCCCCCACCCCTCCTGTCTCAGGGCACTGCTGTGAGTGATAGGCCCCCACCCCTCCTGTCTCAGGGCACTGCTGGGAGACATCAGGCACCCCCCCCCTGGGACCCCCCCGACAGTACATGGCATGTGTGTTACACCTGGACGCAATGGCAGAAGTCACAGTCACCACATAGGGACAGTCTGTGGCAGTGGCCTATGCACTCACCTGATAACCTGGTCGCCCATACAGCATGGAGTACTGTGGGAGGATCACATCCAGCAGAGCCATGTTCTCCTCCAGGGTGAATGGCTGTGTCCTCTCCACAGCCCTTGACATGGTTCCAGGGAATCAGTAGCAGCAGCTGGGTCGACGAATGCAAAGATGTGCAGGCAAGTGCTCCCTCATGGGACCTGGATGCCTTATATGTGCCCTTCTGCCCAGTCTCATGCACAGGAGTACAGAGAGATTGGTCACTCACATTTGCATCCTATGTTTCCACCAATCCCTTCAAACCTAGCAGTCTGTGGGTTCTCTATCGGTTTCATTCTCCTGCATGATGTCAGCCCCACAAACACATTGCAACAAAGTAGACAAATCCCAACTGACTTCTGCTGTGCACCTTCCAGAACAATTTCGAATTTTGAACTTGGTCTCCATGACAACCAGCATGCATGTAGGCCTTAATACTTGTCCCCTATGTAATTTGGAGCATCACACACAGGTACGGTGCGTGTGGGGGCCCTAGGGCACCCCAAATGCATGGCAACGGCCCGTACATGCATGCCTACGCTCTCCATCACTTTTGGTCTGCACGCGTATGCGTACCCGTAGTGGTACGGACCGTACACTCGCATCTACGCTCTCCATCACTATGGGTCTGCACGCGTATGCGTACTCGTAGTGATAGTGAGCGTAGATGTGAGTGTACGGTCCGTACCACTACGGGTACGCATACGCGTGCAGACCCATAGTGATAGTGAGCGTAGATGTGAGTGTACGGTCCGTACCACTACGGGTACGCATACGCGTGCAGACCCATAGTGATAGAGAGCGTAGATGCGAGTGTACGGCCCTATCACTATGGGTCTGCACGCGTATGCGTACCCGTAGTGGTACGGACTGTACACTCGCATCTACGCTCACTATCACTATGGGTCTGCACGCGTATGCGTACCCGTAGTGGTACGGACCATACACTCACATCTACGCTCACTATCACTATGGGTCTGCACGCGTATGCGTACCCGTAGTGGTACGGACCGTACACTCACATCTACGCTCTCTATCACTATGGGTCTGCACGCGTATGCGTACTCGTAGTGGTACGGACCGTACACTCGCATCTACGCTCGCCATCACGATGGGTACACATACGGCAGCACTCCCACAGTGATTTGGGAACATGCACAGGCCCTCTCAGCAGCAGTACGGCGGATTTTACACATCACTGTGGTGATAGGCGACACACATGTAGGAATAGGGCGGACATACTTGTCCATGGATGGACATACTTGTCCAGGAATGGACATCAAGGCATCGTCTGTGCATTACCACATGTGTGGGGCACAGGTGTCACAGGCTGTGATGTGGAACATGCCTCCTGAGTGGAGAAGGCACCAGATGTATGATGAGATGTGTACATGTGTACTGTGTGAGGGTGCAATGTGTGCCAGGCATGCCCTTGACTCCTTTGACATGTGTGCATGTGGGACTGCGCACTTGGGGTGAGCGTCACTGGCATGGCACGGACACCAACACACGGAAGTGTCCCATGATGCCCGGTACAGGGGTCATGACACATGACTTATCACTACCCACAGTGCACAATGTGACTATGCCATATATGTGTCCGGGATTTACATCAGGTTGATGTTGTAGCCCCCTCAAAAGCTGCAGCCGTTGCAGCAACCAACATGTGGCTGTGTGTAGATTGTCATTGCACACTGTTCCCAACACCATGCCACATGTGTTATCGGATGTGAGGTGCACATGTATGCAAGGGACACGGAGTAGCGTGACAAGGCCATGTCAGCAAACTCACAAGGAATGTGTGGTGAGTCATGACATGTGCACCTTCATGGCAAGGTGTGTGGGCTGGACTAGTGTAATGTCATGTGACCTGTGGCTCAAGTGTTCCGCTGCCAGTCTCTGCAATCGGCATCACACTTCTGCTGATGTGTGGGTGTATGTCACTCCTGTCTTGCGTCGGGCAGTGCACTTGCACTGGGACACAGCTATTTCCATGGCGTGGCATGGGGAGGTTCTCAATCACCGTGTGTAGCTGGGTCTTGGAAGGAGTGTCACCTTGCATCCATACGTGTCCTGGGCATGTAGCACATGCCTGACTCCCTATGTGGCATGTGTGTATTGCCAGATTTACATGTGCTCAGTAGACATGAGTTGTTCTCGTAGTGCACTCACTCTTCCTTGTCACTTCCAAATTACTGCAGAGCGCCTCCTGTTGCCCGAAGAATTCCAGACTTGGCCACCATGCAGGAGAATGACAGGATCCGGCTCTACCGCTTCACCCAACCGTTGATTCTGGAGCTGACGGCGAGACTGGCACCACACCTGCAACCGCAGCACAGGTATCCTACGGCACTGACACCCCAGCTGAAGGTAATGGCTGCCCTACATTTCCTTGCCACGGGTACCTTCCAAAATACCATAGCTCATGTTGGTGGCATGTCCCAGAGCATGTTCAGCGGTGTGCTGCATGATTTCTTGGAGGCCATGTTGATTCACCTGGATGACTTCATCAAGTTCCCAACCCCTGAACAGATGACTGAGGTCAAGCGTGGTTTCTATGCCCTGGGAGGGATGCCCCATATCATTGGGTCCATAGATGGGACACATGTAGGTTTGGTACCACCACACGCACGGGAGGTGGCGTACCGCAATCGGAAGCACTACCACTCCATCAATGCCCTTGTGGTGTGTCTGTCCAACATGGTGATTTCACATGTCTGTGCTCGTTTCCCAGGATCAGCACACGATGCCTACATCATGAGGCGTAGCGGGATGCCTGATATGATGATGCAGCTGCGCAACGAACGAGCATGTGTTGTTGGTGGGTACAGTCTGTCTGTCCTGTATTCTGTTTGGCCGAGCAGCACTACCGCTTCGCCAGTTCTAACGATATCCATGTGCTTTCCATTTAGGGGACGCTGGCTATCCCAACATGCCTTGGCTGCTGACACCTCTCCGCAACCCCATCACGCCGGCCCAGCTCCGCTACAACACCGCCCATGGCCGGACAAGGCGAGTGATAGAGAGGACGTTTGGCATGCTGAAGAGCCGATTCCGGTGCCTCCACAAGACCGGCGGCGCACTCCCATATGCCCCGGCAAAGGTTTGCAAGATCTTCATGGTCTGCTGCATGCTGCACAACATGGCAGTTGAAAGAGCTGTGCCACTCATCCTGAATCAACATGACGAGGACCATCCACCCGTGGAGGACGAAGGTCTTGGCAATGGGGCTAGTGATGTGGAGGATGTGGAGCCGCAAGAGGACATCCGGACTCGGCTCATACGCGACTTCTTTGCTTAGTGGTGAGTACCAGTGTCTGAGTGTGCACGCCTTGGTCCCCGTGTGGCATGTGTTGTGATGCGTGTCTCCACCTGCATGTATGGCACGTGAGTCAGAGGTGTGCGTGGGTGTGTCACTGGAGTGATGGTGGCAGTGATGGTAGTATTTCCCCACTCATAATTGTGACCTAGCATTTTTTCATCCATACATGTGTCGAGTCAATGCACATGCAAGTGGCTGTGCTTTTTGTGGCTGACTTCTTGTGTGTCTCTCTTCCCCAGGTACCTGCGCATGCCGTCTTCTGGTTGCATTGTTGTGGCACTGCTATTCCTCATGGACATGTCATCGTGGGCTGACTCAGCGTTACAGGCACGGACACGTTTGGAAGTCTCCATGGGGTAAGGGATGCATCTGGGGTGTATTGGGTGTGGCAGTTGTTCACGATGTGTGCACACTGCCCCGGTCGGGGTTTGGTTCCTCTGCAGACATGTGGCATCCCCATGGGACACAACATGCAGCTGGGTACACCTGAATAGATGGGCTGCCTGGTTGTCAGTCATCAGTGATGGGATAGTGGATTGTGATGAAGGCATCAATGTGTGTGACACTGCCCTCGGACACATACGGTTAACATTGTCTTGACATGGCGTGGGACTTCCACATCAGCGGATGTATGGTGTATGGCAGTCTCTCCGTGAGCAGCTGTGGGTATTTAGCTGTTAGCCGACACTTGTGTGCCAGTTCCATGGCTATCACGCATTTGTGCTGCAGAAGGGGGGTGCCAGTGTTTGAGCCACATGTTACTCCACATGATGTGTTCATGTGTACTTCAAGTTGCCTCTGCAATCCCAAAAACATGACTATTAAAGGTGTCCCTATGCCTCCAAGGTGCCTCTTCTCAGTCAATGCTGGTGTGTTGGCACGGTGCATCCTGCATGTCTGGCATGGTATTCCCTGATTGTGGCTATGTGTCAATGTGTCGAGTGGCAAGATGCAAGCTGTGTGTGTGTGCTGAGACTGTGTATTGGGCATGAAGTCCATGACTGTGTGGGTAGTGTGACATGTGCCATCCCCATGCATCCAACGTTGTCCAGGCCCCCATTCTCTGCATCCACCGGACTCAAGCTTGCAGGACATGGTTCTGCCACCTGTCTACACGTACCTGGGTGCCCCCCAGGACACGGGCCAGGATCCCTGACCTCTGCGCATGACTGTTGCTGTACTCAATGTGTCTGTCAGCACGGTTGTTCGGCCACCCCCTCAGCTGGTTCTGACCATCACGGGTGTGTATGGTGCTCCATGTCTGTCTTGCCTAATAAACTGTGACCCATGTGTCCTGTGCCAGACTCAGGCCCCAGGGTGTGGATGGTTGAAGTGAACAGATGACTCAGGCATGTTTAGACTGTACAAGACACATGTTAGGTGATAATGATACCAGCAGGCATCTACTCTTAATAGTGTGATTTATTATTGGGGGGGGGGGGGGACAAAGTGAGGGGCTTTCCGGGATTAGGGAATCCAAAGTTCAGTAGGGGAGTTGGTGTCCTTGCCATAGGAAATCCTCAGAGTCCATGCCACAGTCTTTGTCAACATTGGTCAGCCAGTGACCAGCAGGGCCATGTGGCAGAGAATGTCTCTTGATGCTGTGATGCTGTTGCTCCTGTGGGCCAGGTGCCAGGCCAGGTGTCCTGGGAGATGGTGATGTAGCAGCCACCCTCACGGTCCTTTCCGTGGACGACCCGGCTTCCTGCGGGGAACCTCAGCAGCAGGCCGTGACGACGTCTGGGATGCTCCGTCGGATGTTTCCTCCTCCTCCTCATGATCCCTCCCTGTGGGTGGTGATGTTCTCCGCCTTCTGGCACAGGGAGGGTCGGCCATGGTGTCGGCCATCCGACGGAGTTCAGCGTGAATCCCCTGGGACGCCGTCACTTGCTCAGCCTGTCTGTCCTCCATCCTCCGTTGGTGTAGCTGTAGACAGGCTATTAGCTCCGCATGTTGCTGGGCCTGCTGGACCTTGATCCCCTCGAGGACGGACACAACCTGGGCCATGCCCGTGGTGTCCTGCCGGTATGAGTCCAGGATGTTACGGACATGGGAAAATACCGGATCCCCAGCCAACTGGTCAGGCTCGCGCCTCCGCCGTCCTCCACTCCCACCACCCCTGCCCACTTGCGTCTGGCCTGCACTTGTGGGCACATCGGGTCTCCGGGACCCCTGAGGGGTGGCATTGGCGTTGTCGCCTGCCTCCTCCTGGGTGCCCGGGACACCGTGTCCCTCCTGGCGAGCCTGGCTGCATTGTGGTGTTGGGGCAGGGATCCTGGGTGTCTCCTGGGATGTGGCAGGAGTGGGGGTGGTGGTTGGCACGGTTGTACCTGACGCAGGTGCTGCAGGTGGTTGGACACCAGAGGGGCCAGGTCGGTCGGGGTCGTCCGCAGAGTGGTGAGAGTGGTCGCTGCCGGTGGGATCGGTCTCCTGCAGATCCGGGTCCTGTGAGTGTTCCCCCCCAGTGTTGGGGGGTGCAGCACGACGTTGACCTGTGTGTGAGAGAGAAAATGTTAATTTTGATCCATGCAACATCCATGTTTCATCCGTTACAAAGTTGGCACATTTCCTCTTGGAATTAGGATCAGTCTTGCATTCCACTCACAGTGCACTTGTGCATGTGTGTGTCCCTTGGGCACCAATTTGGCCCCGTTAACTATGTGTGGCACAGTCTTACTTGCTGCGTCAAGTGTGACTGCAGTCAGCAGTGGAGTGTGCATGTGTGCCGAGCTATGCATTTGCGCCTTCCTTGTAGCACTGTACATGTGCACATGGAGTGGATCCACACACTTATATGATGCAGGTGGCTGTCCTTGTGCTCGTGTACAGGTTGTGACATGGCCCTGCGTTTTGCCATGATGAAGAGGGGGGGTTCTGGCACTGGCCACCCTTGTCTACATGCACGCAGTCCACCTGCTGACAAGCAGACATTCCCACACACCACAGGACTGATTTGCTCTCCCTGTGTCTCCCTCCTTCTCTGTCCCCCTCTCCTTCCCTCTCTGTCCCCCTCTCCCTCCCTCTGTGTGTCAGCCTCCTCCCTGTGTCCATCTTCCTGTGTCTCCCTCCCTCTCTGTCCCCCTCTCCCTCCCTCTCTGTCCCCCTCTCCCTCCCTCTGTGTGTCAGCCTCCTCCCTCTGTCTGTCTCCCTCCCTCTCAGTCCCCCTCTCCCTCCCTCTGTGTCCCCCTCTCCCTCCCTCTCTGTCTGTCCCCCTCTCCCTCCCTCTGTGTGTCAGCCTCCTCCCTCTGTCCATCTTCCTGTGTCTCCCTCCCTCTCTGTCCCCCTCTCCCTCCCTCTCTGTCCCCCTCTCCCTCCCTCTGTGTGTCAGCCTCCTCCCTCTGTCCGTCTCCCTCCCTCTCAGTCCCCCTCTCCCTCCCTCTGTGTCCCCCTCTCCCTCCCTCTCTGTCCCCCTCTCCCTCCCTCTGTGTGTCAGCCTCCTCCCTGTGTCCATCTTCCTGTGTCTCCCTCCCTCTCTGTCCCCCTCTCCCTCCCTCTCTGTCCCCCTCTCCCTCCCTCTGTGTGTCAGCCTCCTCCCTCTGTCCGTCTCCCTCCCTCTCAGTCCCCCTCTCCCTCCCTCTGTGTCCCCCTCTCCCTCCCTCTCTGTCCCCCTCTCCCTCCCTCTGTGTGTCAGCCTCCTCCCTCTGTCCGTCTCCCTCCCTCTCAGTCCCCCTCTCCCTCCCTCTGTGTCCCCCTCTCCCTCCCTCCGTGTGTCACCCTCTGTCACCTTGGCCCAGCTTCCTGGGCACACACTGTTAGCAGATGTTTGAGTGGCCCTTGGCCTGTTGATGTGAGTTTGTTTCTGATCTCCAGGCACCCATTTTGTCTGCTGTGTGTCTGTGCGCTGCTGCTGTGGTGGTGTGTGCTGCCACTCTTTCACACTGTTGGCTGTTCATTAGCTGCTGGCATGTGCAAAACAGTGCCTTCACCCCCATGTGTTGATGCAAGGCGTCCGCCATTTGCTGGCAAGTCATTCCTGTGTTGGGACACAGTGTTTGTCTGGCTGTGACCTAGGCCATATGGGCAGAGGGCATTGTTGTCTGCTTTGGAGTCGCACTATGTGATTCTTGGTGCCCAGCCTCCCGCCATCCGGGTTACCGTGTCATGTGTTGTTGTCTTCTGTGGCCTGTGACTTGACATTGTCCAGCTGGGTGCATGGGGCATGGTGGCAGCAGTGGCATGTGCCTGCTCATGGAGTGTGGTTGAGTAATGCGATGGCTTGTGGTGGTTGCGTGCCTGTTATTAATTTTGGTTGTGGTTGCAGTTCCCCCCATGTGAGGTGCGTTGTTTGTGTACTCACCCGGGTCTCGGAGTCCTTCTACTCCTTCAACTGCCTCCACCGGCAGTATGGCCATCACCCTCTCCTCCCAGGGATGGTACTGTACGGCTCTGCGGGAGGGCCCTCCTCCGGTGGCGTTGGCCTGGTCGTGTTCCTCCTGTCTCTTGGCTCTGACCCTCCTCCGCAGATCGTACCACCTGTTCTGGCAATCCTGCTTGGTCCTCCTGGTGTCCGCAACAGCATTCACAGCATCGACGATGGTCTGCCACATGGCTGTTTTGGCTGCCTGGCTGGTGCTTCTGACCAATGTTCCAAAGATCTGTGGCTCGACTCTGAGGATTTGATCAACAAGGACCTCCAACTCTCGGTGACTGAACTTTGGATTTTTGGTAGTGGGCATGGTGAGGGGTGTGGGTGGGGATGGTGTGGGTGTGGGGGGGGGTGTGGATGTTGGGGGGGGTGTGGATGGTTGTGTGTGTGTGTGAATGTGATGAGAGGGTGTTTGTGAGGGTGGTCGTGTGAAGGTGTGCAAGTGTAAGATGTGGTGTCGCTTGTAGTCTGGTTCTGTGGTGTCTGGCAGCAGTGGGTCTGTTGCAAAGGCTCATGGTTTGTGTGTGTGGGCCCTTTTCATTGGTCCATGGGTGGGTGTGGCAGTGTTTGAATTTTGGGTGGGTGTGTTATAAGGAGTGGTGGTGTATTGGGCCTCTGTTTGTTTTTGACAGTTGCAGGTCAGTGATTGTGTTATTTTAGTGGTTGTTGGCCATGTTTAGTGGCTGTGTGCCTTTCGAATGGTGTATTGTTGAGTTGTTTTGTTTTGTCCTTGTTGTGTACGTGCGTTTTGAGCGTGTGTACGGTGTGTACATGGGCCATTTGGTTGTACGATTTTGTCCTTGTGTGTGGCTTTGTAAGACTCGTACATGCGGTTGTGATGTTGGGGCATGGGGTGCGCTCCGTACTTAGGAGGTTGTGTTGGGGGTGCGCCAGGAACGTACTGGGGTGGGGGTACGACTGGAACGTACTGGGGTGTGGGTACGACTGGAACGTACTGGGGTGTGGGTAGACGGGGCTATGACACGTCCTGGGGTGGGGGTGTGGCTCGCACGTACTGGGGTGTAGGTACACGGGGGGTACGACACGTACAGGGGTGGGGGGGTGTACATGGACGGTGGTACGACACGTACTGGGGTGGGGGGGTGTACATTGACGGTGGTACGACACGTACTGGGGTGGGAGTACGACTGGAACGTACTGGGGTGTGGGTAGACGGGGCTATGACACGTCCTGGGGTGGGGGTGTGGCTCGCACGTACTGGGGTGTAGGTACACGGGGGGTACGACACGTACTGGGGTGGGGGTACGACTGGAACGTACTGGGGTGTGGGTAGACGGGGCTATGACACGTCCTGGGGTGGGGGTGTGGCTCGCACGTACTGGGGTGTAGGTACACGGGGGTACGACACGTACTGGGTGGGGGTACGACTGGAACGTACTGGGGTGTGGGTAGACGGGGCTATGACACGTCCTGGGGTGGGGGTGTGGCTCGCACGTACTGGGGTGTAGGTACACGGGGGGTACGACACGTACAGGGGTGGGGGGGTGTACATGGACGGTGGTACGACACGTACTGGGGTGGGGGGGTGTACATTGACGGTGGTACGACACGTACTGGGGTGGGGGGGTGTACATTGACGGTGGTACGACACGTACTGGGGTGGGGGTACGACTGGAACGTACTGGGGTGTGGGTAGACGGGGCTATGACACGTCCTGGGGTGGGGGTGTGGCTCGCACGTACTGGGGTGTAGGTACACGGGGGGTACGACACGTACAGGGGTGGGGGGGTGTACATGGACGGTGGTACGACACGTACTGGGGTGGGGGGGTGTACATTGACGGTGGTACGACACGTACTGGGGTGGGGGGGTGTACATTGACGGTGGTACGACACGTACTGGGGTGGGGGTACGACTGGAACGTACTGGGGTGTGGGTAGACGGGGCTATGACACGTCCTGGGGTGGGGGTGTGGCTCGCACGTACTGGGGTGTGGGTACACGGGGGGTACGACACGTACAGGGGTGGGGGGGTGTACATGGACGGTGGTACGACACGTACTGGGGTGGGGGGGTGTACATTGACGGTGGTACGACACGTACTGGGGTGGGGGGGTGTACATTGACGGTGGTACGACACATACTGGGGTGGGGGTACGACTGGAACGTACTGGGGTGTGGGTAGACGGGGCTATGACACGTCCTGGGGTGGGGGTGTGGCTCGCACGTACTGGGGTGTAGGTACATGGGGGGTACGACACGTACAGGGGTGGGGGGGTGTACATGGACGGTGGTACGACACGTACTGGGGTGGGGGGGTGTACATTGACGGTGGTACGACACGTACTGGGGTGGGGGTACGACTGGAACGTACTGGGGTGTGGGTAGACGGGGCTATGACACGTCCTGGGGTGGGGGTGTGGCTCGCACGTACTGGGGTGTAGGTACACGGGGGGTACGACACGTACTGGGGTGGGGGTACGACTGGAACGTACTGGGGTGTCGGTAGACGGGGCTATGACACGTCCTGGGGTGGGGGTGTGGCTCGCACGTACTGGGGTGTAGGTACACGGGGGGTACGACACGTACTGGGTGGGGGTACGACTGGAACGTACTGGGGTGTGGGTAGACAGGGCTATGACACGTCCTGGGGTGGGGGTGTGGCTCGCACGTACTGGGGTGTAGGTACACGGGGGGTACGACACGTACTGGGGTGGGGGTACGACTGGAACGTACTGGGGTGTGGGTAGACGGGGCTATGACACGTCCTGGGGTGGGGGTGTGGCTCGCACGTACTGGGGTGTAGGTACACGGGGGTACGACACGTACTGGGTGGGGGTACGACTGGAACGTACTGGGGTGTGGGTAGACGGGGCTATGACACGTCCTGGGGTGGGGGTGTGGCTCGCACGTACTGGGGTGTAGGTACACGGGGGGTACGACACGTACAGGGGTGGGGGGGTGTACATGGACGGTGGTACGACACGTACTGGGGTGGGGGGGTGTACATTGACGGTGGTACGACACGTACTGGGGTGGGGGGGTGTACATTGACGGTGGTACGACACGTACTGGGGTGGGGGTACGACTGGAACGTACTGGGGTGTGGGTAGACGGGGCTATGACACGTCCTGGGGTGGGGGTGTGGCTCGCACGTACTGGGGTGTAGGTACACGGGGGGTACGACACGTACAGGGGTGGGGGGGTGTACATGGACGGTGGTACGACACGTACTGGGGTGGGGGGGTGTACATTGACGGTGGTACGACACGTACTGGGGTGGGGGGGTGTACATTGACGGTGGTACGACACGTACTGGGGTGGGGGTACGACTGGAACGTACTGGGGTGTGGGTAGACGGGGCTATGACACGTCCTGGGGTGGGGGTATGGCTCGCACGTACTGGGGTGTGGGTACACGGGGGGTACGACACGTACAGGGGTGGGGGGGTGTACATGGACGGTGGTACGACACGTACTGGGGTGGGGGGGTGTACATTGACGGTGGTACGACACGTACTGGGGTGGGGGGGTGTACATTGACGGTGGTACGACACATACTGGGGTGGGGGTACGACTGGAACGTACTGGGGTGTGGGTAGACGGGGCTATGACACGTCCTGGGGTGGGGGTGTGGCTCGCACGTACTGGGGTGTAGGTACATGGGGGGTACGACACGTACAGGGGTGGGGGGGTGTACATGGACGGTGGTACGACACGTACTGGGGTGGGGGGGTGTACATTGACGGTGGTACGACACGTACTGGGGTGGGGGTACGACTGGAACGTACTGGGGTGTGGGTAGACGGGGCTATGACACGTCCTGGGGTGGGGGTGTGGCTCGCACGTACTGGGGTGTAGGTACACGGGGGGTACGACACGTACTGGGGTGGGGGTACGACTGGAACGTACTGGGGTGTCGGTAGACGGGGCTATGACACGTCCTGGGGTGGGGGTGTGGCTCGCACGTACTGGGGTGTAGGTACACGGGGGGTACGACACGTACTGGGTGGGGGTACGACTGGAACGTACTGGGGTGTGGGTAGACAGGGCTATGACACGTCCTGGGGTGGGGGTGTGGCTCGCACGTACTGGGGTGTAGGTACACGGGGGGTACGACACGTACTGGGGTGGGGGTACGACTGGAACGTACTGGGGTGTGGGTAGACGGGGCTATGACACGTCCTGGGGTGGGGGTGTGGCTCGCACGTACTGGGGTGTAGGTACACGGGGGTACGACACGTACTGGGTGGGGGTACGACTGGAACGTACTGGGGTGTGGGTAGACGGGGCTATGACACGTCCTGGGGTGGGGGTGTGGCTCGCACGTACTGGGGTGTAGGTACACGGGGGGTACGACACGTACAGGGGTGGGGGGGTGTACATGGACGGTGGTACGACACGTACTGGGGTGGGGGGGTGTACATTGACGGTGGTACGACACGTACTGGGGTGGGGGTACGACTGGTACGTACTGGGGTGTGGGTAGATGGGGCTATGACACGTCCTGGGGTGGGGGTTCGACTGGAACGTACTGGGGTGTACCTAGACGGGTGGGGGTATACATATACGGGGGGTACGTGTCGGACGTACGGGGGCTGGGGGGAGTGTTGGGCGCGTATGCGGGCACATGTCTCCATGGTTGCTGTAGGAGTTCGGTGCGGACGGTGTTTTTTCCATACGGTTGTAACCTCGGACGCACGGGATGGATCGTGATTCCTAGGTCGGACTTGGTTTTTCACGTTTGTAAGGTAAATCGTCCGAGGACGTGTCGGACACATTTTCCGACCCGGGGACGTGTGGGGAATGATACCCAGTGCGGTTCGTATGGACTTTTTACCATGCGAATCGTGATTGCCAGTTCGTACGGCACTTGTACGATTCGTACGGTAAAAAGACCCGATACGAGTCGCACGGGGGAATTTTTTACCGGATCGTGATCGGCACCTTTTTTGTCTACAAACAACATCTTCATTCAAATACAACCAAAAACACTTGGTAAGTATATATAAACAAAATGCTTTTTTGCTATTTTCATTTAAATATATAAAGTACTATTGCATATATTTTAATATACATTTTTTCCAGATTTCTAACACATCACGATGACAGAAGAAGCCCAATTTATAACTTCGCAGAAAGGAAAATTCCTATTGTGTTACATGGGTTACACATACACCCAAGAAAAGCAGACGGACCGAAAAGTGAACTGGAAGTGTACTAAATATTATTCTAACAAATGCTACGGACGAGCAACAACAAGAGAAACAACTGTACTATATACAAGAGAGCACAACCATCCACCCAATCTCTCTGAAATAGAAGTCAGATCAACTCTTGAAATTATCAAAGAATTAAGCACAGGTTCACAAACTGCTACAAGTGTAATCCTAAAAGAACTATTACCTAGAGTGCCCAAAGAAGCAAGAGGCCAATTACCATCAATTGCTTCTATAAAAAGAACTATTGCTAGGACCAAAAAAGCAACCACGACAACTATACCATCCCCTAAAACTTTTCAAGAGATCATCATTCCACCAGAATTAAGTATCACCCACAATAATGAACCTTTTATTTTTTTTGATAACAAAAGCCCAGAAAAAAGAATCATAATGTTTGCTACTGCAAACAATATAACTAAACTGCAACAATGCCAAACATGGATGATGGATGGCACCTTTACAATATGCCCAAAACCATTCTACCAGCTTTACACAATACACGTCAATATCACAACACTTCCATACCTTTAATTTATGCACTATTACCTAACAAACAAAACACAACATATAATGAAATGCTAGGAAAACTAAAACAAGAATCAAATGATTTTTACCCTCAAAGAATTATCATAGACTTTGAGCAAGCCATGATAAATTCCATTCTAAAACTGTACCCCCATACAGCTATCCAAGGATGTTACTTCCATCTAAACCAATGTATATGGAGACATTTACAAAAATCTTCACTAAGGTGCCGATCACGATCCGGCAAAAACCGGGTACGAACCGTCGGACGGAGCATATTCTCCGTCCGACGCGTACCCGGTCGTCAAAATATACAAACATGGAATTACGATTCGCACGGGTACACCATTACCGTACGAATCGTAAAAAAGACCGACCGAACAAAAAACACCTACCAATGCGATCCGGGAAAGCGCCGACCTGACGTCGGGACGCACGCAGCCAGCCATTCACGACCCAGGAATCACGATTCGCACCGACGTCACCCCGCACGGTGAATATTTTGCGGCAGCCAAAAACTGCCGGGAAATCAGGACGACGCGAACAAGGACCACCAGTACGCGACGGACAGACGGCGACGCGAACAAGGAGGACCAGTACGTGACGGACACACAGGACGACGCCACCAAGGAGGACCCGTACGCGACAGGACGACGCGATCAAGGAGGACCCGTACGCGACAGGACGACGCGAGCAAGGAGTACCAGTACGCGACGGACAGACATGGACCCGAACCTACGAGTCATCCCTGCCCTCATAGCAGTACACCTCCTCTACAGGTTACGACGCAGACGCCGCAGAAGGTCAGAATAACTAAGGGAGGGGGGAAAGTGGGGTGGGGTGGGGGTGGCACGACCAGGGCAGGCCACAAAACAACCACATGAGTGACACACTACACATGGCCTGGACATACCTGACTCCCATGCCCTGGTCACCACGAGGGGGTGGGGGCGTGTCCTGATAATCCAGCGACCGCCACAACGGAAGTCCGTCACCACGCGAACCGGCAACACAACCAGACAGGTACGTCCCGTACCCACGCCTGAAGAGCGTGGGTACGAGTCGGACCACGCCCACACACGTCACCCCAACAATGGCGGGACGGATCGCACCCACGTGGCAAAGGCCTGGGTACGGGCCGCACAAACATCACATAGCGTGGGGACGGATATGTACGGACCCTACCCCCACCCCGTATGCAAGGAGCGTACCCCCCAGCCCAACAGTGCAAGTACGACCCGTACCCCCACCCGCGGACGTACGGAGCGTACCCCCAGCCCAACAGTGTAAGTACGACCCGTACCCCCACCCGCGGACGCACGGAGCGTACCCCCAGCCCAACAGTGTAAGTACGACCCGTACCCCCACCCGCGGACGTACGGAGCGTACCCCCAGCCCAACAGTGTAAGTACGACCCGTACCCCCACCCGCGGACGCACGGATCGTACCCCCAGCCCAACAGTGTAAGTACGACCCGTACCCCCACCCGCGGACGTACGGAGCGTACCCCCAGCCCAACAGTGTAAGTACGACCCGTACCCCCACCCGCGGACGCACGGAGCGTACCCCCAGCCCAACAGTGTAAGTACGACCCGTACCCCCACCCGCGGACGCACGGAGCGTACCCCCAGCCCAACAGTGTAAGTACGACCCGTACCCCCACCCGCGGACGCACGGAGCGTACCCCCAGCCCAACAGTGTAAGTACGACCCGTACCCCCACCCGCGGACGCACGGAGCGTACCCCCAGCCCAACAGTGTAAGTACGACCCGTACCCCCACCCGCGGACGTACGGAGCGTACCCCCAGCCCAACAGTGTAAGTACGACCCGTACCCCCACCCGCGGACGCACGGAGCGTACCCCCAGCCCAACAGTGTAAGTACGACCCGTACCCCCACCCGCGGACGCACGGAGCGTACCCCCAGCCCAACAGTGTAAGTACGACCCGTACCCCCACCCGCGGACGTACGGAGCGTACCCCCACCACACCAGTGTCAGTAGACTCGTACCCTCACCTCTAATGCAGTGTGCGTAACCCCACCGTGTATGTGCCAAGCGCACATATCCAGAAATCGGAGGTGTGTGTGCAGAGTCCACCCAGCAGTGCCCTGAGACAGGAGGGGTGGGTGCCCATCACTCCCAGCAGTGCCCAGAGACAGGAGGGGTGTGTGCAGAGTCCTCCCAGCAGTGCCCTGAGACAGGAGGGGTGGGTGCAGAGTCCTCCCAGCAGTGCCCTGAGACAGGAGGGGTGGGTGTGGAGTCCTCCCAGCAGTGCCCTGAGACAGGAGGGGTGTGTGCAGAGTCCTCCCAGCAGTGCCCTGAGACAGGAGGGGTGGGTGCAGAGTCCTCCCAGCAGTGCCCTGAGACAGGAGGGGTGGGTGTGGAGTCCTCCCAGCAGTGCCCTGAGACAGGAGGGGTGGGTGCAGAGTCCTCCCAGCAGTGCCCTGACACAGGAGGGGTGGGTGCAGAGTCCTCCCAGCAGTGCCCAGACACAGGAGGGGTGGGTGTGGAGTCCTCCCAGCAGTGCCCTGAGACAGGAGGGGTGGGTGCAGAGTCCTCCCAGCAGTGCCCTGACACAGGAGGGGTGGGTGCAGAGACCTCCCAGCAGTGCCCTGAGACAGGAGGGGTGGGTGGTGAGTCCTCCCAGCAGTGCCCAGAGACAGGAGGGGTGGGTGCAGAGTCCTACCAGCAGTGTCCAGACCCAGGAGGGGTGGGTGCAGAGTCCTCCCAGCAGTGCCCAGAGACAGGAGGGGTGTGTGCAGAGTCCTCCCAGCAGTGTCCAGACCCAGGAGGGGTGGGTGCAGAGACCTCCCAGCAGTGCCCTGAGACAGGAGGGGTGGGTGGTGAGTCCTCCCAGCAGTGCCCAGAGACAGGAGGGGTGGGTGCAGAGTCCTCCCAGCAGTGTCCAGACCCAGGAGGGGTGGGTGGTGAGTCCTCCCAGCAGTGCCCAGAGACAGGAGGGGTGTGTGCAGAGTCCTCCCAGCAGTGTCCAGACCCAGGAGGGGTGTGTGCAGAGTCCTCCCAGCAGTGTCCAGACCCAGGAGGGGTGGGTGCAGAGTCCTCCCAGCAGTGTCCACACCCAGGAGGGGTGTAACACATGTGTGTGATGCCACAATTACCCACATCCATACTGCCTACAAGGGAACATGTCCCCATGAACTCATGTCAACTGACTCCACACACAAGTACAGTGATCACCAAGGATGCCACGATTGTTGCAGGTGGAGACATGGCCATGCATGCATGGCCAAAGTAGAAGGGCTCCGTCACACACACAGCTCATGTAGACACAGCTCTGCGCTAAACATTGGGAACACCCTGCAGGGAAGAAACTGGGTACACAGAGGAAGGAATACACCCTGGGACAATTGAACCATGCAGTAACTGCTGACATGACCTAAGGAAGTTAGCCAACACCTTGTGATGGCACACAGATCCTAGGGTGGCCCCAAAGAGCAGAACACTACTACAAATCCCACACACCCAAAGCCTTAAACACCACCCAAAACAATGTAGCAGCCCCACCAACACCAATACCACCATAGCAGGAGTGTGATAATGAAAAAAAAAATAAGCTTTAATCAGCATGAGCACAATGTCCGTGGATCAACGGCAGTTCAAAGTCAACAAAGGCCATAGGGCAGTCAATTATTCCCAGCTGCATGGGGGACACAGTGGGATGTGTGTCCCCTACCTTGCCTGCACAGTCAAATGCCATCGTCTTCCATACTGGTGAGGGCATCAGGGGGGGGGGAAGCAACAGGCACCGCAGGGACATCAGGGCAAAGGGGCGGCGTTGTGGGTGCAGGGATGGAGGACTCAACCACAGGGGGTGTGTCATGGCCAAAGGCGGAGGCCAGGATGGCACTACACACCTTAGCAAGGTCCTCCAGGGAGTCCCCTGCACCCGAAGTGACCTCAGTCCCCAAGGAGGGGGGGGGTTCAGAGGGATGGGTTGCAGCGCCACCGGGGGAGGGTGGAGACAGGGGGGGAGACTCAACCACCCTGACCGAGGACTTCCTTGACCGCTTGCGTGGTGGCGTAACTGTGGGGCTCAGGGACAGAGCGGCCATGAAGGAGTCCTTGGGGGAGATGTGGCCAGGAGAGCTGAGGGGAGGGGATTTGGAGGGAGTGGATTGTGTGGAATGCGGACTCCCACTCTGGCTGCGTGTCACACGTTTGCCCCCCGACCCAGTGGGTGTGCCTATCTCACCCTGTGTGTGCGTGTCAGGAGGAGTGCGGTGGACCTTCCCTGCTGGTGTGGTGCCTGTGTCTGTTGTGGTGGGTGCATGCCGACGTCTGGGTGTACGTGGGACAGGCATGGAAGTGGGAAGTGTGGATGGGGCAGGGGTAGGTGGGGGGAGGTCGCGCTGCAGGAGACCCACTGCTGCAGTCAGTGTGGAGTCTAGGGACCTCAGCAAGTTGCGTTGGTCAGCCTGCAAAGAATGAATGCCCTCCAAGAATGCCTCGATGTTGGTGAGGGTTTTCCCGTGGGAATGGAGGACATTCAGGATCGCAGCCTGACCAACCTGCATTTGCCGCTGGATGTCCATAGACTCAGCATTGGCGGCAGCAGTGGAGACAGGGGCAGGGGGTGCGGTGCCTGGCAGGAAGGAGACATGCGGTGACCGGGCACGCTGGGAAGGGACACGAGCAAGTGGGAGGCGGTTGGTGGGAACTGAGGGGGCGGTGGCAGGTGTTGTTCCACTGTCAGCTGCTGGTGCAGCCTCCGCCAACCCTGAGACATCCTCCTCGGACCTGTCAGCTTCGTAGTCTGATGTGCCAGTCGACAGGTCCTCGGCCACACTATCCTCCGCCTCTGTCCCACTCGATGTGCCAGCCCCGATGTCACGGCTGCCACTGGTGCTCGGTCCCTCCGCCTGGTCCGTGTCCATGTCTCCCTCTGTGTCCCCCGACGATGCTGTGGGCAGGGTGGAGAGACAGAAATTAATCAGACACCTGTACACATCTGTCACATGAGTCCAATCTACATAGTCAACATTGCATAGCCTGAAGAGGCAGATCCCTAACATCTGCAAAACAAGGTATCGATGTAGGGCATGAAACACAGTTGGTTGAGCCACCATGCCACTGAAATACCATGGAGAGCATGAGACAATAGCTGATGACAGGAAACGGAGTCTGACATAGCACCCTGGCCCTGGGGACAATCCTGCACTGCCTCTGCACCACACAGCGTTTGTGAAAATACCTATGACCAGGGACAATATCCATGAACTTGAGACACATGCTGCATAGGTAATGCTGCAAACATGCCCAACATAACTCGGTCACTGCACCTTGCGTGTGTGTCCAGTAACATCACACACTGTCCAGACCCAGCAATTAGGAATCAGGATTTGACACATAGGCATTGCCCGCCCCAAGCAACCCCCACACGATGCTAATTGCTGAGACACAGGTGGCACCAACATCTCATAGTCTGGGTGATAAACACAGTGGCAGGCAAAAGGCAAGATTGGACGCAAAACAGCAAAGGTGCGCCTGTACAAATAATGAGGTACCAGTGCCCATCCTCAGATGAGTATAACAAGACACACAGGCACTGGCAACTGTGAGTATGAAGAGGGACAATCAGGTCAGGCTGCACAGTGGACACCTGTACATAATAGCACGTCTATATACATGGTGACAGGGGACAATGGCACAGAGCACAACCTACGCTGTAGACAGTGAGAGTGTCCACGTTGATGATGACACAAACAACACTGAGGATAAGGTGCCCCAGGGGACAGTATTGGGCACGCAACTACATGCTACTGAATGGCTGAATGGGAATGACTGCTACACACGTCACCATCCCTGCACTATGCGTAGCGCACACTCATGCACATCATGTCACAGGCCACTACATAGGACATGCGCGCTGTAAGGCATGACACATGAGAGACCAACTCCCATGTCTGGAGCCAGCATCAGTGCCAACTGACATGGAACCCACATGCAGTGAACTTGACAGTTCACAGGCAAGGTCCCACAACCTGTTACCCACCACCACCACCCATGATGCTACAGTCATTGTTCTCGTGGACAAAGCGCCAGCCTACATTACCTTGTGAAGGAGTGACTACACACAGACCAGGGAACACATTGCAAGGAGGGGAAGGGTGGCAGGGGCGCAGCGCTACACTTGGGCAAACTGGATGGGCACAGCACCTTTAAACCCTGCCAGTGAATTAATGCCACTGTGCCCTTACAAATGCCGGTGACACACAACAAACGCACATGTACCTACCCCCTTCCGCCTGCTGCATCGCCTGTAAGCGCCTCTCCAGGTCTGGAAAGACCACCGGCAGCACACGCCTGTGGAGGTGGGTCAGACGGCGGCGGCCGCGGTTCTTGTGGCTCTCAGGTGAGTCCCCCAGCAGGAGCCGTGCAATCCTCCGCGTCCAGCACCGGATATCCTGCCAGCGTTTCCTCACCTGGGACAGGCTCCGCCTCCGACCATCCACACGCCTCACGGCACTGACGGCGGTCAGCCAGATCTGCTCCTTGGCAGAGGCGCCTACCTGTGAGGAAGTACAAGTGACACCACATCAATACACCAGCCACATGTCACAGAGAGACATATGTGAACATAATAGCTGGTTACTACATGGCATGTAATGCAGCCAACGCATTGCACCTCTGTCATAGGGACATCATCCTCTGGTGAGGGAAAAGGCAGTACGTGCCATAGTGGGTACTCAGGTGGAATGATGGCAATGTCACAATCAATGATCAAGGCTCACACTGTGCATCACACCCACCCCTCCTGTCTCAGGGCACTGCTGGGAGGACTCCACACCCACCCCTCCTGTCTCAGGGCACTGCTGTTAGTGATAGGTCCCCACCCCTCCTGTCTCAGGGCACTGCTGGGAGGACTCCACACCCACCCCTCCTGTCTCAGGGCACTGCTGGAAGGACTCCACACCCACCCCTCCTGTCTCAGGGCACTGCTGTGAGTTATAGGCCCCCACCCCTCCTGTCTCAGGGCACTGCTGGGAGGACTCCACACCCACCCCTCCTGTCTCAGGGCACTGCTGGGAGACATCAGGCACCCCCCCCCTGGTACCCCCCCGACAGTACATGGCATGTGTGTCACACCGGGTCACAATGCCTGAAGACACAGTCACAACATAGGGACAGTCTGTGGCAGTGGCCTATGCACTCACCTGATACCCTGGTCGCCCATACAGCATGGGGTACTGTGGGAGGATCACATCCAGCAGAGCCATGTTCTCCTCCAGGGTGAATGGCTGTGTCCTCTCCACAGCCCTTGACATGGTTCCAGGGAATCAGTAGCAGCAGCTTGGTCGACAAATGCAAAGATGTGCAGGCAAGTAATCCCTCATGGGACCTGGCTGCCTTATATGTGGCCTTCAGCCCAGTCTCATGCACAGGAGTACAGAGTGATTGGTCACTCACATTTGCATCCTATGTTTCCACCAATCCCTTCAAACCTAGCAGTCTGTGGGTTCTCTATCGGTTTCATTCTCCTGCATGATGTCAGCCCCACAAACACATTGCAACAAAGTAGAAGAATTCCAACTGACTTCTGCTGTGCACCTTCCAGAACAAAATCGAAATTTGAACCTGGTCGCCATGACAACCAGCATGCATGTAGGCCTTAATACTTGTCCCCTATGTAATTAGGAGAATCACACACAGGTACGGTGCGTTTCCGGGCCCTAGGGCACCCCAAATGCATGGCAACGGCCCGTACATGCATGCCTACGTTCAAAATCACTATGGGTCCGCACGCGTATGCGTACACGTAGTGGTACGGACCGTACAAATGCCTGTACGCTCACTATCACTATGGTTCTGCACGCGTATGCGTACTCGTTGTGGTACGGACCGTACAAATGCCTGTACGCTCACTATCACTATGGTTCTGCACGCGTATGCGTACTCGTTGTGGTACGGACCGTACAAATGCCTGTACGCTCACTATCACTATGGTTCTGCACGCGTATGCGTACTCGTTGTGGTACGGACCGTACAAATGCCTGTACGCTCACTATCACTATGGGTCTGTGTACCCGTAGTGATAGTGAGCGTACATGCGAGTGTACGGTCCGTACCACTACGTGTACGCATACGCGTGCAGACCCATAGTGATAGTGAGCGTAGATGCGAGTGTACGGTCCGTACCACTACGTGTACGCATACGCGTGCAGAACCATAGTGATAGTGAGCGTACAGGCATTTGTACGGTCCGTACCACAACGAGTACGCATACGCGTGCAGACCCATAGTGAGAGGGCCGTACACTCGCATGTACGCTCACTATCACTATGGGTCTGCACGCGTATGCGTACTCGTTGTGGTACGGACCGTACAAATGCCTGTACGCTCGCCATCACGATGGGTACACATACGGCAGCACTACCACAGTGATTGGGGAACATACACAGGCCCTCTTAGCAGCAGTACGCCGGTTTGTACACATCACTGTGGTGATAGTCGACACACAGGTAGGAATAGGGCGGACATACTTGTCCATGGATGGACATACTTGTCCAGGAATGGACATCAAGGCATCGTCTGTGCATTACTACATGTGTGGGGCACAGGTGTGACAGGCTGTGATGTGGAACATGCCTCCTGAGTGGAGGAGGCACCAGATGTATGATGAGATGTGTACAGGTGTACTGTGTGAGGGTGCAATGTGTGCCAGGCATGCCCTTGACTCCTTTGACATGTGTGCATGTCGTACTGCGCACTTGGGGTGAGCGTCACTGGCATGGCACGGACACCAACACACGGAAGTGTCCCATGATGGCCGGTACAGGGGTCATGAAACCTGACTTGTCACTACCCACAGTGCACAATGTGACTATGTCATTTATGTGTCCGGGATTTACATCAGGTTGATGTTGTAGCACCCTCAAAAGCTGCAGCCGTTGCAGCAACCAACATGTGTCTGTGTGTAGATTAGCATTGCACACTGTTCCGCACACCATGCCACATGTGGTATCTGATGTGAGGTGCACATGTATGCATGGGACACGGAGTAGCGTGACAAGGCCATGTCAGCATCCTCACAAGGAATGTGTGGTGAGTCATGACATGTGCACCTTCATGGCAAGGTGTGTGGGCAGGCCTAGTGTAATGTCATGTGACCTGTGGCTCCGGTGTTCCGCTACCAGTCTCTACAATCGGCATCCTACTTCTGCTGATGTGTGGGTGTATGTCACTTCTGTCTTGCGTCGGGCTGTTCACTTGCACTGGGACACAGCTATTCCCATGGCGTGGCATGGGGAGGTTCTCAATCACCGTGTGTGGCTGGGTCTTGGAAGGAGTGTCACCTTGCATCCATACGTGTCCTGGGCATGTAGCACATGCCTGACTCCCTATGTGGCATGTGTGTATTGGCAGATTTACATGTGCTCAGTAGACATGCGTTGTTCTCGTAGTGCACTCACTCTTCCTTGTCACTTCCAAATTACTGCAGAGCGCCTCCTGTTGCCCGAAGAATTCCAGACTTGGCCACCATGCAGGAGAATGACAGGATCCGGCTCTACCGCTTCACCCAACCGTTGATTCTGGAGCTGACGGCGAGACTGGCACCACACCTGCAACCGCAGCACAGGTATCCTACGGCACTGACACCCCAGCTGAAGGTAATGGCTGCCCTACATTTCCTTGCCACGGGTACCTTCCAATATACCATAGCTCATGTTGGTGGCATGTCCCAGAGCATGTTCAGCGGTGTGCTGCATGATTTCTTGGAGGCCATGTTGATTCACCTGGATGACTTCATCAAGTTCCCAACCCCTGAACAGATGACTGAGGTCAAACGTGGTTTCTATGCCCTGGGAGGGATGCCCCATGTCATTGGGTCCATAGATGGGACACATGTAGGTTTGGTACCACCACACGCACGGGAGGTGGCGTACCGCAATCGGAAGCACTACCACTCCATCAATGCCCTTGTGGTGTGTCTGTCCAACATGGTGATTTCACATGTCTGTGCTCGTTTTCCAGGATCAGCACACGATGCCTACATCATGAGGCGTAGCGGGATGCCTGATATGATGATGCAGCTGCGCAACGAACGTGCATGTGTTGTTGGTGGGTACAGTCTGTCTGTCCTGTATTCTGTTTGGCCGAGCAGCACTACCGCTTCGCCTGTTCTAACGATATCCATGTGCTTTCCATTTAGGGGACGCTGGCTATCCCAACATGCCTTGGCTGCTGACACCTCTCCGCAACCCCATCACGCCGGCCCAGCTCCGCTACAACACCGCCCATGGCCGGACAAGGCGAGTGATAGAGAGGACGTTTGGCATGCTGAAGAGCCGATTCCGGTGCCTCCACAAGACCGGCGGCGCACTCCCATATGCCCCGGCGAAGGTCTGCAAGATCTTCATGGTCTGCTGCATGCTGCACAACATGGCAGTTGAAAGAGCTGTGCCCCTCATCCTGGATCAAGATGACGAGGACCATCCACCCGTGGAGGACGAAGGGCTTGGCAATGGGGCTAGTGATGTGGAGGATGTGGAGCCGCAAGAGGACATCCGGACTCGGCTCATACGCGACTTCTTTGCTTAGTGGTGAGTACCAGGGTCTGAGTGTGCACGCATTGGTCCCCGTGTGGCATGCGTTGTGATGTGTGTCTCCACCTGCATGTATGGCACGTGGGTCAGAGGTGTGTGTGGGTGTGTCACTGGAGTGATGGTGGCAGTGATGGTAGTATTTCCCCAGACATAATTGTGACCTAGCATGTTGTCATACATACATGTGTCGAGTACATGCACATGCAAGTGGCTGTGCTTCTTGTGGCTGACTTCTTGTGTGTCTCTCTTCCCCAGGTACCTGCGCATGCCGTTTGCTGGTTGCATTGTTGTGGCACTGCTATTCCTCATGGACATGGCATCGTGGGCTGACTCAGCGTTACAGGCACGGACACGTTTGGAAGTCTCCATGGGGTAAGGGATGCATCTGGGGTGTATTGGGTGTGGCAGTTGTTCACGATGTGTGCACACTGCCCCGGTCGGGGTTTGGGTCCTCTGCAGACATGTGGCATCCCCATGGGACACGACATGCAGCTGGGTACACCTGAATAGATGGGCTGCCTGGTTGTCAGTCATCAGTGATGGGATGGTGGATTGTGATGAAGGCATCAATGTGTGTGACACTGCCCTCGGACACATACGGTTAACATTGTCTTGACATGGCGTGGGACTTCCACATCAGCGGATGTATGGTGTATGGCAGGCTCTCCGTGAGAAGCTGTGGGTATTTAGCTATTATCCGACACTTGTGTGCCAGTTCCATGGCTATCACGCATTTGTGCTGCAGAAGGGGGGTGCCAGTGTTGGAGCAACATGTTACTCCACATGATGTGTTCATGTGTACTTCAAGTTGCCTCTGCAATCCCAAACACATGACTATTAAAGGTGTCCCTATGCCTCCAAGGTGCCTCTTCTCAGTCAATGCTGGTGTGTTGGCACGGTGCATCCTGCATGTCTGGCATGGTATTCCCTGATTGTGGCTATGTGTCAATGTGTCGAGTGGCAAGATGCAAGCTGTGTGTGTGTGCTGAGACTGTGTAATGGGCATGATGTCCATGACTGTGTGGGTATTGTGACATGTGCCATCCCCATGCATCCAACGTTGTCCATGACCCCATTCTCTGCATCCACCGGACTCAAGCTTGCAGGACATGGTTCTGCCACCTGTCTACACGTACCTGGGTGCCCCCCAGGACACGGGCCAGGATCCCTGACCTCTGCGCATGACTGTTGCTGTACTCAATGTGTCTGTCAGCACGGTTGTTCGGCCACCCCCTCAGCTGGTTCTGACCATCACGGGTGTGTATGGTGCTCCATGTCTGTCTTGCCTAGAAAACTGTGACCCATGTGTCCTGTGCCAGACTCAGGCCCCAGGGTGTGGATGGTTGAAGTGAACAGATGACTCAGGCATGTTTAGACTGTACAAGACACATGTTAGGTAATAATGCTACCAGCAGGCATCTACTCTTAATAGTGTGATTTATTATTGGGGGGGGGGGCCAAGTGAGGGCCTTTCCGGGATTAGGGAATCCAAAGTTCAGTAGGGGAGTTGGTGTCCTTGCCATTGGAAATCCTCAGAGTCCATGCCACAGTCTTTGTCAACATTGGTCAGCCAGTGACCAGCAGGGCCATGTGGCAGAGAATGTCTCTTGATGCTGTGATGCTGTTGCTCCAGTGGGCCAGGTGCCAGGCCAGGTGTCCTGGGAGATGGTGATGTAGCAGCCACCCTCACGGTCCTTTCCGTGGACGACCCGGCTTCCTGCGGGGAACCTCAGCAGCAGGCCGTGACGACGTCTGGGATGCTCCGTCGGATGTTTCCTCCTCCTCCTCATGATCCCTCCCTGTGGGTGGTGATGTTCTCCGCCTTCTGGCACAGGGAGGGTCGGCCATGGTGTCGGCCATCCGACGGAGTTCAGCGTGAATCCCCTGGGACGCCGTCACTTGCTCAGCCTGTCTGTCCTCCATCCTCCGTTGGTGTAGCTGTAGACAGGCTATTAGCTCCGCATGTTGCTGGGCCTGCTGGACCTTGATCCCCTCGAGGACGGACACAACCTGGGCCATGCCCGTGGTGTCCTGCCGGTATGAGTCCAGGATGTTACGGACATGGGAAAATACCGGATCCCCAGCCAACTGGTCAGGCTCGCGCCTCCGCCGCTCTCCACTCCCACCACCCCTGCCCACTTGCGTCTGGCCTGCACTTGTGGGCACATGGGGTCTCCGGGACCCCTGAGGGGTGGCATTGGCGTTGTCGCCTGCCTCCTCCTGGGTGCCCGGGACACCGTGTCCCTCCTGGCGAGCCTGGCTGCATTGTGGTGTTGGGGCAGGGATCCTGGGTGTCTCCTGGGATGTGGCAGGAGTGGGGGTGGTGGTTGGCACGGTTGTACCTGACGCAGGTGCTGCAGGTGGTTGGACACCAGAGGGGCCAGGTCGGTCGGGGTCGTCCGCAGAGTGGTGAGAGTGGTCGCTGCCGGTGGGATCGGTCTCCTGCAGATCCGGGTCCTGTGAGTGTTCCCCCCCAGTGTTGGGGGGTGCAGCACGACGTTGACCTGTGTGTGAGAGAGACAATGTTACTTTTGATCCATGCAACATCCATGTTGCATCCGTTACAAAGTTGGCACATTTCCTCTTGGAATTAGGATCTGTCTTGCATTCCACTCACAGTGCACTTGTGCATGTGTGTGTCCCTTGGGCACCAATTTGGCCCCTTTAACTATGTGTGGCACAGTCTTACTTGCTGCGTCAAGTGTGACTGCAGTCAGCAGTGGAGTGTGCATGTGTGCCGAGCTATGCGTTTGCGCCTTCCTTGTAGCACTGTACATGTGCACAGGGAGTGGATCCACACACTCATATGATGCAGGTGGCTGTCCTTGTGCTCGTGTACAGGTTGTAACATGGCCCTGCGTTTTGCCTGATGAAGAGGGGGGGTTCTGGCACTGGGCACCCTTGTCTACATGCACGCAGTCCACCTGCTGACGAGCAGACATTCCCACACACCAAAGGACTGATTTGCTCTCCCTGTGTCTCCCTCCTTCTCTGTCCCCCTCTCCCTCCCTCTCTGTCCCCCTCTCCCTCCCTCTGTGTCCCCCTCTCCCTCCCTCTGTGTCCCCCTCTCCCTCCCTCTGTGTCCCCCTCTCCCTCCCTCTGTGTGTCAGCCTCCTCCCTCTGTCCATCTTCCTGTGTCTCCCTCCCTCTGTGTCCCCCTCTCCCTCCCTCTGTGTGTCAGCCTCCTCCCTCTGTCCATCTTCCTGTGTCTCCCTCCCTCTGTGTCCCCCTCTCCCTCCCTCTGTGTGTCAGCCTCCTCCCTCTGTCCATCTTCCTGTGTCTCCCTCCCTCTCTGTCCCCCTCTCCCTCCCTCTCTGTCCCCCTCTCCCTCCCTCTCTGTCCCCCTCTCCCTCCCTCTGTGTGTCAGCCTCCTCCCTCTGTCCATCTTCCTGTGTCCCCCTCCCTCTCTGTCCCCCTCTCCCTCCCTCTCTGTCCCCCTCTCCCTCCCTCTCTGTCCCCCTCTCCCTCCCTCTGTGTGTCAGCCTCCTCCCTCTGTCTATCTTCCTGTGTCTCCCTCCCTCTCTGTCCCCCTCTCCCTCCCTCTCTGTCCCCCTCTCCCTCCCTCTCTGTCCCCCTCTCCCTCCCTCTGTGTGTCAGCCTCCTCCCTCTGTCCATCTTCCTGTGTCCCCCTCCCTCTCTGTCCCCCTCTCCCTCCCTCTCTGTCCCCCTCTCCCTCCCTCTCTGTCCCCCTCTCCCTCCCTCTGTGTGTCAGCCTCCTCCCTCTGTCCATCTTCCTGTGTCCCCCTCCCTCTCTGTCCCCCTCTCCCTCCCTCTCTGTCCCCCTCTCCCTCCCTCTGTGTGTCAGCCTCCTCCCTCTGTCCATCTTCCTGTGTCTCCCTCCCTCTCAGTCCCCCTCTCCCTCCCTCTGTGTCCCCCTCTCCCTCCCTCTGTGTCCCCCTCTCCCTCCCTCTGTGTCCCCCTCTCCCTCCCTCTGTGTGTCAGCCTCCTCCCTCTGTCCATCTTCCTGTGTCTCCCTCCCTCTGTGTCCCCCTCTCCCTCCCTCTGTGTGTCAGCCTCCTCCCTCTGTCCATCTTCCTGTGTCTCCCTCCCTCTCAGTCCCCCTCTCCCTCCCTCTGTGTCCCCCTCTCCCTCCCTCCGTGTGTCACCCTCTGTCACCTTGGCCCAGCTTCCTGGGCACACACTGTTAGCAGATCTTTGAGTGGCCCTTGGCCTGTTGATGTGAGTTTGTTTCTGATCTCCAGGCACCCATTTTGTCTGCTGTGTGTCTGTGCGCTGCTGCTGTGGTGGTGTGTGCTGCCACTCTTTCACACTGTTGGCTGTTCATTAGCTGCTGGCATGTGCAAAACAGTGCCTTCACCCCCATGTGTTGATGCAAGGCATCCGCCATTTGCTGGCAAGTCATTCCTGTGTTGGGACACAGTGTTTGTCTGGCTGTGACCTAGGCCATATGGGCAGAGGGCATTGTTGTCTGCTTTGGAGTCGCACTATGTGATTCTTGGTGCCCACACTCCCGCCATCCGGGTTACCGTGTCATGTGTTGTTGTCTTCTGTGGCCTGTGACTTGACATTGTCCAGCTGGGTGCATGGGGCATGGTGGCAGCAGTGGCATGTGCCTGCTCATGGAGTGTGGTTGAGTAATGCGATGGCTTGTGGTGGTTGCGTGCCTGTTAGTAATTTTGTTTGTGGTTGCAGTTCCCCCCATGTGAGGTGCGTTGTTTGTGTACTCACCCGGGTCTCGGAGTCCTTCTACTCCTTCAACTGCCTCCACCGGCAGTATGGCCATCACCCTCTCCTCCCAGGGATGGTACTGTACGGGTCTGCGGGAGGGCCCTCCTCCGGTGGCGTTGGCCTGGTCGTGTTCCTCCTGTCTCTTGGCTCTGACCCTCCTCCGCAGATCGTACCACCTGTTCTGGCAATCCTGCTTGGTCCTCCTGGTGTCCGCAACAGCATTCACAGCATCGACGATGGTCTGCCACATGGCTGTTTTGGCTGCCTGGCTGGTGCTTCTGACCAATGTTCCAAAGATCTGTGGCTCGACTCTGAGGATTTGATCAACAAGGACCTCCAACTCTCGGTGACTGAACTTTGGATTCTTGGTAGTGGGGATGGTGAGGGGTGTGGGTGGGGATGGTGTGGGTGTGGGGGGTGTGTGGATGTTGGGGGGGGGGGGTGTGGATGGTTGTGTGTGTGTGTGAATGTGATGAGAGGGTGTTTGTGAGGGTGGTCGTGTGAAGGTGTGCAAGTGTAAGATGTGGTGTCGCTTGTAGTCTGGTTCTGTGGTGTCTGGCAGCAGTGGGTCTGTTGCAAAGGCTCATGGTTTGTGTGTGTGGGCCCTTTTTATTGGTCCATGGGTGGGTGTGGCAGTGTTTGAATTTTGGGTGGGTGTGTTATAAGGAGTGGTGGTGTATTGGGCCTCTGTTTGTTTTTGACAGTTGCAGGTCAGTGATTGTGTTATTTTAGTGGTTGTTGGCCATGTTTAGTGGCTGTGTGCCTTTCGAATGGTGTATTGTTGAGTTGTTTTGTTTTGTCCTTGTTGTGTACGTGCGTTTTGAGCGTGTGTACGGTGTGTACATGGGCCATTTGGTTGTACGATTTGGTCCTTGTGTGTGGCTTTGTACGACTCGTACATGCGGTTGTGATGTTGGGGCATGGGGTGCGCTCCGTACTTAGGAGGTTGTGTTGGGGGTGCGCCAGGAACGTACTGGGGTGGGGGTACGACTGGAACGTACTGGGGTGTACATAGACGGTGGTACGACACGTACAGGGGTGGGGGGGTGTACATAGACGGTGGTACGACACGTACTGGGGTGGGGGTACGACTGGAACGTACTGGGGTGTACATGGACGGTGGTACGACACGTACAGGGGTGGGGGGGTGTACATTGACGGTGGTACGACACGTACAGGGGTGGGGGGGTGTACATAGACGGTGGTACGACACGTACAGGGGTGGGGGGGTTTACATTGACGGTGGTACGACACGTACAGGGGTGGGGGGGTGTACATTGACGGTGGTACGACACGTACAGGGGTGGGGGGTGTACATTGACGGTGGTACGACACGTACAGGGGTGGGGGGTGTACATTGACGGTGGTACGACACGTACTGGGGTGGGGGTACGACTGGAACGTACTGGGGTGTACATGGACGGTGGTACGACACGTACAGGGGTGGGGGGTGTACATTGACGGTGGTACGACACGTACAGGGGTGGGGGGGTGTACATTGACGGTGGTACGACACGTACTGGGGTGGGGGTACGACTGGAACGTACTGGGGTGTACATGGACGGTGGTACGACACGTACAGGGGTGGGGGGGTGTACATTGACGGTGGTACGACACGTACAGGGGTGGGGGGGTGTACATTGACGGTGGTACGACACGTACTGGGGTGGGGGTACGACTGGAACGTACTGGGGTGTAGGTAGACGGGGCTGTGACACGTACTGGGGTGGGGGTGTGGCTCGAACGTACTGGGGTGTAGGTACACGGGGGGTACGACACGTACTGGGGTGGGGGTGCGACTGGAACGTACTGGGGTGTACATAGACGGTGGTACGACACGTACAGGGGTTGGGGGGTTTACATTGACGGTGGTACGACACGTACTGGGGTGGGGGTACGACTGGAACGTACTGGGGTGTACATAGACGGGTGGGGGTATACATATACGGGGGGTACGTGTCGGACGTACGGGGGCTGGGGGGAGTGTTGGGCGCGTATGCGGGCACATGTCTCCATGGTTGCTATTGGTGTTCGGTGCGGACGGTGTTTTTTCCATACGGTTGTAGGCTCGGACGCACGGGATGGATCGTGATTCCTCGGTCGGACTTGGATTTTTACGTTTGTAAGGTAAATCGTCCGAGGACGTGTCGGACACATTTTCTGACCCGAGGACGTGTGGGGAATGATTCCCGGTGCGGGTCGTATGGACTTTTTACCATGCGAATCGTGATTGCCAGTTCGTACGGCATTTGTACGATTCGTACGGTAAAAAGACCCGATACGAGTCGCACGGGGGAATTTTTTACCGGATCGTGATCGGCACCTAAGTGTAGAATATGCCACTAACATAAGTTTTGCACATCAAATAAAACTTCTAACAGCCCTAGCTTATGTACCAACCACAGATGTTGCAGAACATTACAATCTTTTATTAGAAAGTCCATTCTACAAACAAAATGAAGTAAAGTTATCTCCCCTCTTAGATTATTTTGAGGATACCTGGGTGGGGAGACTACACAGATCAGGCCATAGACGTCAGCCCAAGTTCCAAATACCTTGGTGGAATGTATATGTAAGTACACTCAACCAACAAGCCAAAACTAACAACGCCGTCGAGGGCTGGCATAATGCATTCCTAACTTCTACTGGGAGAACAACTCCAAAACTACAAAAACTCCTAATTGCCATACAAAAGGAACAAAGTTTCCAAGAATTAAGAATGCAACAATCTGTCCTACAATTAAAACCAAAACCAAGTCTAGACAAACTACTCAAATGTATAATTACCTACAACAACAGGTACAGCTATACCCATCCACAAGAGGACTTGAGTACTTAAATATAATAGCTCAAACTCTCTTCTAAACCCTTTCCTAAATATTAACCCACAATTCTACTAAAACAACTATCACAACATAAATAAACCACTTTATTATATCACATATTTAATTATGTAGTCTAAAATATATACATCAATTATATGGACATATATTTAGACAACATAATTAAACAAACCAAGTACACAACAACAATATTAGTGTGCCGATCACGATCCGGTAAAAACCGGGTACGAACCGTCGGTCGGAGCGTTTTCCCCGTCCGACTCGTACCCGGTCGTAAAACTTTACAAACATGGAATTACGATTCGCACGGAAACACCATTTCCGTACGAATCGTAAAAAACACCGACCGACGAAAATATACATACGAATGTGATCCGGGAATGCTGCGACGTGACGTCGGGACGCTTTCAGGCAGCGTTTCACGACCCAGGAATTACGATTCGAACCGACAGCAGTCCGGACGGCAATATTTTCACGGCACCCAAAAAGTGCCGCAAAAGCGAAGTACGGCGCGAATCGACCAGAGTAGGTGGCCCGGTACGCACCGTACCCCCCCCCGCCCCCGTAGGTACGCGCCGACCCCCCCCCAGCCCCCGTAGGTACACGCCGTCCCCCCCAGCCCCCGTAGGTACGCGCCGACCCCCCCCAGCCCCCGTAGGTACGCGCCGTCCCCCCCAGCCCCCGTAGGTACGCACCAACCCCCCCCCAGCCCCCGTAGGTACACGCCGTCCCCCCCAGCCCCCGTAGGTACGTGCTGAACCCCCCTGTATGTACACCCGTGTACGTGTCGAACCCCCCCAGCCCCCGTAGGTACGTGCTGAACCCCCCCAGCCCCCGTAGGTACGCGCCGACCCCCCCCAGCCCCCGTAGGTACGCGCCGACCCCCCCCAGCCCCCGTAGGTACGCGCTGAACCCCCCTGTATGTACACCCGTGTACGTGTCGAACCCCCCCAGCCCCCGTAGGTACGCGCTGAACCCCCCCAGCCCCCGTAGGTACGCGCCGACCCCCCCCCAGCCCCCGTAGGTACGTGCCGACCCCCCCCAGCCCCCGTAGGTACGCGCTGAACCCCCCTGTATGTACACCCGTGTACGTGTCGAACCCCCCCAGCCCCCGTAGGTACACGCTGAACCCCCCCCCAGCCCCCGTAGGTACGCGCCGACCCCCCCCCAGCCCCCGTAGGTACGCGCCGACCCCCCCCAGCCACCGTAGGTACGCGCTGAACCCCCCTGTATGTACCTACGGGGGCTGGGGGCGCGTATGCGGGCACGTCTCCATGGTTGCTATGGGAGTTCGTTGCGGACGGTGATTTTTCCATCCGGTTGTAACCTCGGACGCACGGGATGGATCGTGATTCCTCGGTCGGACTTCACCTTTCACGTTTGTACGGTAAATCGTCCGAGGACGTGTCGGACACATTTTCCGACCCGAGGACGTGTGGGGAATGATTCCCAATGCGGTTCGTATGGACTTTTTACCATGCGAATCGTGATTGCCAGTTCGTACGGCACTTGTACGATTCGTACGGTAAAAAGACCGGATACGAGTCGCACGGGGATATTTTTTACCGGATCGTGATCGGCACCTAAATATATAAGGTTTGGCCACCAACAATAAAAATATTTAAATGAATTTACCTGTGTAGTTGCTCCAATGGGATAATAACATTCCTTCCAAATAAATCCAGGGAGTTCAAAATCCATAGGTATCCAAAAATAAATCCCAATAAAATGTAAAAATACAACTGTTTATCGAAAACAACGTCTACGCAAAAAAACGACTATCCATTAACCATAAAAATCCCGAAAAATATTAAAAAGGTAAATAACCGCTCCTGGAAACCCGAACAATAAAGGAAGTGTAAAATAAACATTAGTAAACACAACTAATACACAATTCCTTTAAAAAAATACAGGTGTTTGAAACCGACGAAAATATCTTCGCCGTAAAACCAACAAAAAAGAAACAAACATTCCCACCCACCCACAAACACACAAAACGCACCTAAAAACATCACTACAAACGTTATTCAAACACTATAAAACTTTAACACACCGAAATAACAAAACACTAACAAAGCCACAAACACGGAACACAACGTAAATTATAAAACCGTATACAAACTATTACTAACACCCTAACTTCTAAAACATCAATCAATACACACTTATTACAACATTACTACTTCCACAAAACACTTAAAACTATTTAATAATAAAGAAAATAACTCTTACCTTCTCAAACGCGAAACAGCTCCGGACCGCGACCTGGATTCGACCAAAATAACCCAAAACAACAGCGAGCGGTTACAAAATAAAAGACCCAAACAAACATAACAACTAAAAAAATACCAATAAATGGCCTAACTATTTATTTAACATTACACATTACTTTAAAAATTAGTAAAACATTAGAATACAATACTCAAAAAGAATACCTAATTTTTGTCTCTATGTGAAAATTCTTTAACGTATAAAAATAAATATAATAAATAAAATATTTTTATTAATATATCAATAAAACAGTATATATTAACAAAATAAATAGATGAACATGATATAATTAATATACTGTATCTACAACATACCAAAAAAATATTTTAAAAAATACATATTCTAAAATGTTAACAATTTCAATATTAAATATATAATATAAATATTAATAATTAAAATATTTTAGTCATATATTTCAAAACATACAATTTCTTATAAATTCAAATAAATTCAAAAAAATTTCAGAGTACACAATATAAATTTATAAATATTATACAGCTATAAAAATCTGATTTTTTAATTTTTATTTATTTTGTGTGTTCATATATTCATGTCCAAAATATACATTAAACAAATATATATCCATTATAAAAAAATTATAACTATAATATAAATGTTAAATATTAATTATTTTATTACATGTTTATTTGAATGATTTAATTATTAGAATATGCGTAATAATAAACAAAATTTTCTCTCTAATGAATATACATTCCAACAACTATAAAATAAATATTATTTTCCTTTCTACTATTTAATAAAAAAAAATTGGAATTTGCATTCTGATATAACTTCTATCTTTTATCCAACCAAAACTAAAATCTAAAGATTTTTTGTAAATTAAATCCAATTAATTTAACTATTCCTATTCAACTCTATAATTAATTCTAATATTTGCTATTTACCAAACTTAATTAACATACTACTCCCACTACATACTGAACTTAATTAATTTACTATTCTCAGTCCAATCTATATTTAATTAGGGTAGATGCTGGACACTGAACTTAAATAATTTACTATTCCCACTCTAGTCTATATTTAATTAAGATAAGTGCTGGACACTGAACATAATTAATTTACTATTCTCACTCCAACCTATATTAAATTATAGTAGGTGCTGGATACTGAACTTAATTAATTTACTATTCCCACTCCACTCTATATTTAATAAAGAAAACTGCTGGACACTAAACTTAATTAATTTACTATTCTCACTCCAACCTATATTAAATTAAGGTAGGTGCTGGACACTGAACTAAATTAATTTACTATTCCCACTCCAGTCTATATTAAATTAAAATAAGTGCTGGACACTGAACTTAATTAATTTACTATTCTCACTCCAACCTATATTTAATTAGAGTATGTGCTGGACACTGAACTTAATTAATTTACTATTCTCACTCCAACCTATATTTAATTAGAGTATGTGCTGGACACTGAACTGAATTAATTTACTATTCCCACTCCAATCTATATTTAATTAAGATAAGTGCTGGACACTGACCTTAATTAATTTACTATTCTCACTCCAAACTATATTAAATTACAGTAGGTGCTGGACAATGAACTTAATTAATTTACTATTCCCACTCCACTCTATATTTAATTAAGATAAGTGCTGGACACTGAACTTAATTAATTTACTATTCTCACTCCAACCTATATTAATTTAGAGTAGGTGCTGGACACTGAACTAAATTAATTTACTATTCCTACTCCATTCTATATTAAATTAAAATAAGTGCTGGACACTGAACTTAATTAATTTACTATTCTCGCTCCAACCTATATTTAATTAGAGTATGTGCTGGAGACTGAACGGAATTAATTTACTATTCCCACTCCAATCTATTTTTAATTAAGATAAGTGCTGGACACTGAACTTAATTAATTTACTATTCTCACTCCAAACTATATTAAATTACAGTAGGTGCTGGACAATGAACTTAATTAATTTACTATTCCCACTCCACTCTATATTTTATTAAGATAAGTGCTGGACACTGAACTTAATTAATTTACTATTCTCACTCCAAACTATATTAAATTACAGTAGGTGCTGGACAATGAACTTAATTAATTTACTATTCCCACTCCACTCTATATTTTATTAAGATAAGTGCTGGACACTGAACTTAATTAATTTACTATTCTCACTCCAACCTATATTAAATTAGGGTAGGTGCTGGACACTGAACTAAATTAATTTACTATTCCCACTCCAGTCTATACTAAATTAAAATAAGTGCTGGACACTGAACTTAAATAATTTACTATTCTCACTCCAACCTATATTTAATTAGAGTATGTGCTGGACACTGAACTTAATTAATTTACTATTCTCACTCCAACCTATATTTAATTAGAGTATGTGCTGGACACTGAACTGAATTAATTTACTATTCTCACTCCAAACTATATTAAATTACAGTACGTGCTGGACAATTAACTTAATTAATTTACTATTCCCACTCCACTTTATATTTAATTAAGATAAGTGCTGGACACAGAACTTAATTAATTTACTATTCTCACTCCAACCTATATTAAATTAGGGTAGGTGCTGGACACTGAACTAAATTAATTTACTATTCCCACTCCATTCTATATTAAATTAAAATAAGTGCTGGACACTGAACTTAATAAATTTACTATTCTCACTCCAACCTATATTTAATTAGAGTATGTGCTGGACACTGAACTGAATTAATTTACTATTCCCACTCCAATCTATATTTTATTAAGATAAGTGCTGGACACTGAACTTAATTAATTTACTATTCTCACTCCAAACTATATTAAATTACAGTAGGTGCTGGACAATGAACTTATTTAATTTACTATTCCCACTCCACTCTATATTTAATTAAGATAAGTGCTGGACACTGAACTTAATTAATTTACTATTCTCACTCCAACCTATATTAAATTAGGGTAGGTGCTGGACACTGAACTAAATTAATTTACTATTCCCACTCCAGTCTATATTAAATTAAGATAAGTGCTGGACACTAAAATTAATAAATTTAGTATTCTCACTCCAACCTATATTTAATTAGAGTATGTGCTGGACACTGAACTGAATTAATTTACTATTCCCACTCCAGTCTATATTTAATTAAGATAAATGCTGGACACTGAACTTAATTAATTTACTATTCTCACTCCAACCTATATTACATTAGAGTAGATGCTGGACAGTGAACTTAATTTATTTACTATTCCCACTCCAATCTATATTTAATTAAGATAAGTGCTGGACACTGAACTAAATTAATTTACTATTCTCACTCCAAACTATACTAAATTACAGTAAGTGCTGGACAATGAACTTAATTAATTTACTATTCCTACTCCAGTCTATATTTCATTAAGATAAGTGCTGGACAGTGAAGTTAATTAATTTAATATTCTGACTGAAATCTATATTTAATTATGGGATTTGTTAAATTATAAAATATATTTAAATTTTCTAAATTTTTTAATATTTTTTATTTAAAAAATATATAAACATTTTAAATTAACTTCCCACCCTTATCCCCTGTAACCCAACATTCCACTCCTAAAATTATTTGTAACATTCTAAATTAAAGTTACAATTTCTATATTATTTTTTAAAAAAATTAACAAATATATAAACATTTTTAAAACACTTCCCACCCTTATCCCCTATTAACCAACATCCCACTCCTAAAATTATTAGTAAAATTCTTAATTTATTTTACAATTTCTAAATTTGTATTTTTTTAAAATTAACAATTATATAAACATTTTTAAAACACTTCCCACCCTTATCCCCTATCAACCAACATCCCGCTCCGAAATATATTTGTAAAAACCGAAATTTTATTTACAATTTATAAATATTTTTAATAAAAAATTTAACAAATGTATAAACATTTTTAAAAAACTTCCCACCCTTATCCCCTATAAACCAACATCCCGCTCCTAACAATTTTTCTAAAATTCTAAATTTAATTTACAATTTCTAAATAAATTTTAAAAAATTTTAAACAATATATAAACATTTTTAAAACACTTCCCACCCTTATCCCCTATAAACCAACATCCCGCTCCTAAAATTTTATTTAAAATTCTACATTTAATTTACAATTTCTAAATTAATTTTTTTTTTTAATTAAACAATATATAAACATTTTTAAAACACTTCCCACCCTTATCCCCTATAAACCAACATCCTGCTCCTAAAATTATTTCTAAAATTCTAAATTTAATTTACAATTTCTAAATAAATTTTAAAAAATTTCAAACAATATATAAACATTTTTAATACACTTCCCACCCTTATCCCCTATAAACCAACATCCCGTACCTAAATTTTTTTTTAAAATTCTAAATTTCATTTACAATTTCTAAATAAATTTTAAAAAATTTCAAACAATATATAAACATTTTTAATACACTTCCCACCCTTATCCCCTATAAACCAACATCCCGCTCCTAATTTTTTAAAAAAAATTCTAAATTTAATTTACAATTTCTAAAAATTTATTTTTAAAAATTTTAAAATATATAAACATTTTTAAAACACTTCCCACCCTTATCCCCTATAAACCAACATCCCGCTCCTAAAATTATTTTTAAAATTCTAAATTTAATTTACAATTTCTAAATAATTTTTAAAAATATTCAAACAATATATAAACATTTTTAATACACTTCCCACCCTTATCCCCTATAAACCAACATCCCGCTCCTAAAATTAAATATACATTTCACATTTTAAATAAAATTTACTAATTAAATTTTACAATATATTAAAAAAATAAATTCACTTTTTTAAAACACTCCCCACCCTTATCCCCTATAACCCAACATCCCGCCCCTAAAACAATATAAATATTTCTCATATTATATACATTTTAACTATTTATACAAACAACTTCAAAATATTTACTAAACACACAATGACGATATTTTCACATGTCGATATTATTACTAACGATATTACTTACATCGACATATAAGTAAAAAAAAAAACGATATTTTTCACATCGATATTAGCTATTTCGATATTTTGGACATTCGATATTTTTGACTCGATATTTATGTCCCTCGATATTAAAAAGTCAATATATAGACTGCTCACCTAGTGGGTCAGCAGCAGTTATTGTGCCACCCACTTAAGTAGCTTTATAAAACACGCTCAGGACTGTCATTGCAGACTGTGGTGCCAATTCCGATCCGGTAAAAAAATTCCCCGTCCGACTCGTATCCGGATTTTTTTCCGTCCGAATCGTCAAAGTAGCGTACAAACTGCCAAGTACGATTCGAACGGAAAAAAGTCCATACGAATCGCATTGGGAACATTTCCCCACACGTCCTCGGGTCGGGAAAAGTCACCGACACGTCCCCGGGCGAAAACCCACCGTGCGGAAAAATAAAGTCCGACTGCGCAAGTACGATCCCTCCCGTCCTCCCCATTTCACAACCGTACGCAAAAAACACCGTCCGAACCGAACTCCCATAGCAACCATGGAGACATGTGCCCGCATACGCGCCGAACACCCCACCACCCCCCGCCCGCGTATGTACGCCCCGAACCCCCACCCGTGTATGTACGGACCGAACCCCCACCCCAGCAGAGTATGTACGCCCCGAACCCCCACCCGTGTATGTACGCACCAAACACCCACCCGTGTATGTACGCCCCCGAACCCCCCCCCAGCCGTGTATGTACGCACCGAACCACCAGCCGTGTATGTACGCCCCCGAACCCCCCCCAGCCGTGTATGTACGCACCGAACCACCAGCCGTGTATGTACGCACCAAACCCCCCCCCCAGCCGTGTATGTACGCACCGAACCACCACCCGTGTATGTACGCCCCCGAACCCCCACCCGTGTATGTACGCACCAAACCCCCCCCAGCCGTGTATGTACGCACCAAACACCCACCCGTGTATGTACGCACCAAACCCCCACCCGTGTATGTACGCCCCGAACCCCCACCCGTGTATGTACGCACCAAACACCCACCCGTGTATGTACGCCCCCGAACCCCCCCCAGCCGTGTATGTACGCACCAAACCACCAGCCGTGTATGTACGCCCCCGAACCCCCCCCAGCCGTGTATGTACGCACCGAACCACCAGCCGTGTATGTACGCACCAAACCCCCCCCCAGCCGTGTATGTACGCACCGAACCACCAGCCGTGTATGTACGCCCCCGAACCCCCCCCCAGCCGTGTATGTACGCACCGAACCACCAGCCGTGTATGTACGCCCCCGAACCCCCCCAGCCGTGTATGTACGCACCGAACCACCAGCCGTGTATGTACGCACCAAACACCCACCCGTGTATGTACGCCCCCGAACCCCCCCCAGCCGTGTATGTACGCACCGAACCACCAGCCGTGTATGTACGCACCAAACCCCCCCCCAGCCGTGTATGTACGCACCGAACCACCAGCCGTGTATGTACGCCCCCGAACCCCCCCCAGCCGTGTATGTACGCACCGAACCACCAGCCGTGTATGTACGCCCCCGAACCCCCCCAGCCGTGTATGTACGCACCGAACCACCAGCCGTGTATGTACGCACCAAACCCCCACCCCAGCCGTGTATGTACGCACCGAACCACCAGCCGTGTATGTACGCACCAAACACCCACCCGTGTATGTACGCCCCCGAACCCCCCCCCAGCCATGTATGTACGCACCGAACCACCAGCCGTGTATGATCGCCCCCGAACCCCCCCAGCCGTGTATGTACGCACCGAACCACCAGCCGTGTATGTACGCACCAAACCCCCACCCCAGCCGTGTATGTACGCACCGAACCACCAGCCATGTATGTACGCCCCCGAACCCCCCCCCAGCCGTGTATGTACGCACCGAACCACCACCCGTGTATGTACGCACCAAACCCCCCCCCCAGCCGTGTATGTACGCACCGAACCACCAGCCGTGTATGTACGCCCCCGAACCCCCCAAGCCGTGTATGTACGCACCGAACCACCAGCCGTGTATGTACGCACCAAACCCCCCCCCAGCCGTGTATGTACGCACCGAACCACCAGCCGTGTATGTACGCCCCCGAACCCCCCCAGCCGTGTATGTACGCACCGAACCACCAGCCGTGTATGTACGCACCAAACCCCCACCCCAGCCGTGTATGTACGCACCGAACCACCAGCCGTGTATGTACGCCCCCGAACCCCCCCCCAGCCGTGTATGTACGCACCGAACCACCACCCGTGTATGTACGCACCAAACACCCACCCCAGCCGTGTATGTACGCACCGAACCACCACCCCACCAGGGAATGTACGGACCGCACCCCCACCAGTGCATGTACGGACCGTACTGACGCCAAAAAAACACGTACTGAACCCGGACAAACCATATTTACACAAGGAGAGTCAAGTAGAGTTTCCCCACACCACCAAACAGGCCCAACAACCCCACAAACATCACATACACTCACCTGCAACTGCCAAACTGCCAAACAGAGGCCCAAAACTCAATCACTCCTCATAACACACCCACACAAATTTCAAACACAGCCACACCCACAAATGGACCAATAAAAATGGACCACACACACAAACCATGAGCCTTTGCAACAGACCCACTGCTGCCAGAGCCCACAGACGACCCACACCACCATACTTGAACCTCACACTTGCATACCTTCACACAACCACCTACACAAACACCCCCTCATCACATTCACACACACACCTCCACTACCACACCCACACACCCACAGCCATCCACACCCACACCCCCACAACCACACCCCACGCCATGTCCACCACCAAGAATCCAAAGTTCACAAAGGAGGAGCTGGAGATCCTTGTCGACGAAATCCTCAGAGTCGAGCCACAGCTCTTTGGGACATTGGTCAGACAGACCAGCATATCCGAAAAAACCGCCATGTGGCAGAGGATCGTCGATTCTGTGAATGCTGTTGGGACAACCAGAAGGACCAGGCACGAGTGCCAATCCAGGTGGTACGATCTGCGGAGGACGGTCAAGAGGAAGATGACTGACAATCACAACCAGGGGAACATCACTGGAGGAGGGCCGCCCCCCAGACCGGTACAATACCATCCCTGGGAGGAGAAGGTGATGTCCACGCTGGCGGTGGAGGGACTACACGGACTGCCAGGACTCCCAGACCCTGGTGAGTACACAAACAACTCACCTCACATGGGGGGGATGCCATACACAATCAATCATGCATGCCACCCCCCCCAAGCCACCACCGGACACAACAACACTCCACAAACACACACATGCCACTGGCGCCTCCATGCCCCATGCATCAATCAGGGCCATGCCAAGTCACAGGCCACACAAAACACCAACACAACACAGGATGTGGTCGATGCTGGGAGTGGGGGCAGCAAAACTAACATTGAGCAACTCACAAGCACACAACAATGCCCTCAGCCCATATGGCCCAGGGCACAGCCATACAAACTGTGTGTACCCACACAGTACTGTCTTGCCTGCAAATGATGGCTGCCATGCAGGATGCCATGGGTCTGAAGGCACAATTTGCACATAACAGCAGACAATGAAGATGCATCGCTCTGATAGAGTCTCAGCACACACCGCCACAGCAGCAGCCTACACTCAGACACACTGCCCAATGGGTGCCCGGAGAACAGGGACTAACTCACATGAACAAGCCAATGGCCATTCAAAGACCGGCTAACTGTGTGTGCCCAGGAAGCTGGCCTGAGGTGACAGAGAGTGACAAAGAGAGGGAGGGAGAGGGGGAATGAGAGGGAAGGAGACAGAGGGGGGACACAGGGAGACAGACAGAGGGAGGGAGTAGGGTGACAGAGGGAGACCGACAGAGGGAGGGAGGAGGGTGACAGAGGGAGGGAGGAAGGGAGACACAGGGAGACTAAATCACCCTTGGGTGGTGTGGCCATGTCCACTCGTCAGCCGGTGGACTGTGTGCATGCAGACCAGGTCTGGCAGTGCCTCAACCCCCCCTTCCGTAGATGAAGACCGGTCCATGTGTCAATCTGTGCACGAGTCCATCCGTGCTGCAGGCACAGACCTAACCACACACCCAGTATACCCACCCACCGTGTCGGTAAGAACACTGTCACAAATGCTTCAGTCCCCTACCTGCAACATCAAATTGCCTTGCCAAAACACCATTTGGCCACGTACAGTGCAACACGTAAGGCGCCTCTGCATGGCTCGCTACGCCCGCACACCACACTGCTGACTGTGTACCCAAATAGATGCATCAACTAAGATTGTGTCTCACACATGCGTAAAGCCCTGACAGCTGTGGCCAAGGGACATAGCCATGCACAAGTGCACTGTGAGAGGAATGCAGGACAGATCCAACTACCCAGAGGAAGAGTGCCAAATCAGAAATGCATGCAACATGGATGCCACATGTGACACTGTTAACATTGTCTCTCTCACACACAGGTCAACGTCGACGAACACCCCCCAACACTGGGGGGGAAGTCACACAGGACCAGGCTCCGCGGGATGATGACCCCACCGCCAGCGATGACTCTCACCACTCCGTGGATGACCCAGACCAACCTGGCCCCTCTGGTGTCCAACCACCTGCAGCACCTGCGTCAGGTACAACTGTGCCAACCACCACCCCCATTCCTGCCACATCCCAGGAGACGTCCAGGAGCCCTGCCCGCACACGACCACCCAGCCAGTCTGCCCAGGAGGGACACGGTCCTCCGGGCACCCAGGAGGAGGCAGGCGGCAACGCAGATGCCATCCCTCAGGGGTCCCGGAGACCCGATGCACCCACAACGGCAGGCCAGGTGCACGTGGGCAGGGGTGGCGGGAGTGGAGGACGGCGGAGGCGCGAACCTGACCAGGCAGCTCAGGACCCGGTAGTGTCCCAGGTCAGCAACATCCTGGATACATACCGGCGTGACACCAGGGGCATGGACCAGATTGCGTCCACCCTCAATGACATCAAGGGGACCCTCCAGGAGATGAAGACCCTGCAGTCCCAGCAACATGCCTGTCAACTGCAACACCAAGGAAGGATGGAGGATAGACAGGCTGAGCTCGTGGCGGTGCAAACCCAAATGACCGGTGTACTCCGTCGGATTGCCGACAACATGGGCAACCCTCCCTGTGGCACCAGGCGAAGGCCATTACCAGACACAGGGAGGGATCAGGAGGAGGAGGATTCATCCGACGGAGCGTCACAGACATCGTCACGGACTGCTTCCGAGGGTCCCCGCAGGAAGGTGGGTCGTCCACGAAAAAGACTGTGAGAGTCAGCAGAACATCACCATCTCCCAGGTCACCTGGCCTGGCACCTGGCCCTCTGGCCCAATAGCAGCACATGACATTCTCTGCCACATGGACTTGCTGGTCACTGTCTGACCTATGTTGACGAAGACTGTGGCATGGACTCTGACATTTTGCTACGACAAGGATACCAACTCCCCCAGTGAACTTTGGATTCTACACTCCCGCTGTGCACCTCTTGTCATCCCCACAAACCCGTACCCCACCACAAATAAATTAATCACACTTACAAGATGATGGCGTGATTCTACATTATTACAATACATGTGTGTGTCGTACAGTCAAAGCATGCCTGATCTCAGAATTAACTCCAACCATCCAAACCGTGGGGTCGCAGTCTTGCCCAGGACACACATGGGTCCCAATGTCTCATCTGATACAGACATGGAGTACCAAACTCACCTGTGCTGGGCCCAACCAGCTGAGTGGTTCCCGCACAACTGTGGCTACAGACACATTCAGGGGAGCAACAGTCATGCGCAGAGGTCAGGGATCATGTGGAGTGACCTGGCTTGCCGCTCCCAGGTATGTCTAGACATGTGTCCCTACAATGTGCAGCATGCTTGCGTCAGGCGGATGTTGAGAATGGTGGCTAGGCCAAGGTTGGATGCATGGAGATGCCAGAATGCAGTTTAGGATCACTGTGCCACATGGTTGTGTTGGGGTTGTGGGCTGCATCATGAGTGTGGGCGTGGATCTAGAAGGTCATCCTGCAGCTGGCTGTGAAACATTCCCCCCATCCCGTTAGGACGTTGATGTGGCCTGGTTGCCCGACGCAGTAGCAGAGCTGTGCAGATGCACTCCGGATATGGACAAGTACCATGGGAGTCGTGAGGCACATGTCCGTAGACTGCAGGGTAGGATTCGACACGGATGTTGTAGTTGCCCTGGGGGATGGTCTCTCTTGCCTTGAGGTGGATGGAACTGTGCATCTTGTGCATAATACAGTTCCCACTCCCTGACAAACCCCTAGCATCTTGTCACTCTACACATAGACACATATGCACCACCTATGAAAACTATGCCAGACCTGCGGCACGCACAGTGGCAACAGGGCACCATTGACAGGGAAGAGGCACCTTGGAGACAGAGGGACAAATTTATTAGTCATGTGTGTTGGAATGACAATGATACTCTGTCAACACATACACAGGTCATGTGGATGTACATGTGGGAGCAACACTGGCACCCCCCATTGCAACACAGATGCTGGCATCCCATTGACCTGGCACACAAGTGACGGATAACAGCTAAACACCCCCTGCTGCCACGGAGAGGCCGCTATACACCATTGAGGCCCTGATGGGGCAATCACACACCATGTCAACCCGGTGCATCCTGTATGTTTCCGAGGCCAGTGTTACACACAATGATGGCCTCATCACAATCCCCAATCCCCTGCCACATGACAGTCACCAAGTCTGAGCATGGCTCCAGGTGAAGCCTGCCCCATGTCATGTTCCCCATGTAGGATCACCATGTATGCAAATGGAACACACATGAACCGGAGAAGTGCACACAGACTACAAACAATTCACACACCCAAAACGACGTGAGGCATCCCTTACCCTGAGGAGATTTCAACACTTGCCCGTGCATGTGACGCTGAATCAGCACATGTCGCTGTGTTCATGAGGAGTAGCAGGAGCACAACAATGCCACCAGCAGACAGCATGCACATGGACCTGTGGAAGAGAGACACACAAGGATTCAGCACAAAGGAGCACATCCGCAAGCATGTACTTAACACGTATCATGTTGTTAACATGACAGGTGACAATGATGACCCTCAGACAACATCCTTCCATTGCGCCATCACTTGAGTGACACTTCAATACACACCACTGACTCACTTGGCAGACATGCAGATGGACACACACATTGCAACACATGCCACACACGGCCCAATGCGTGCACACTCAGACACTGGAACTCACCACTAAGCAAAGAAGTTGCGTATGAGCCGACTCCGCATGTCCTCCACAGCCTCCTCCTCCTCCACATCACTTGCCCCGTCACCAAGCCCTTCATCCTCCACGGGTGGATGGTCCTGGTCATCTTGATCCAGTATGAGTGGAACAGCTTCCTCCACTGCCATGTTGTGCAGCATGCAGCAGACGATGATGATCTTGCACACCTTCACCGGGGCATATGGGAGTGCTCCGCCGGTCTTGTGGAGGCACCGGAATCGGCTCTTCAGAAGTCCAAACGTCCTCTCAATGACTCTCCTGGTCCGCCCATGTGCGTTGTTGTAGCGGTGCTCGGCAGCCGTGCTGGGGTTGCGGACAGGCGTCATCAGCCATGGCATGTTGGGATAGCCAGCGTCCCCTACAAGGAAACATCATGGACAGAAGTGTGTCAGCACAGGCAGTGAGATTGGAAGATGACGCCAAACACTGAACTGCCAGAGTCTACCCACCAACAATACATGCTCGCTCGTTCCGCAGCTGCAGCATCATTTCTGGCACCCTGCTACGCCTCATGATGAAGGCATCGTGTGCTGATCCTGGAAAGCGAACACAGACATGTGAAATCACCATGTTGGACAGACACACCACAAGGGCATTAATGGAGTGATAATGTTTGCGATTCCTATACACCACCTCCTGTGCCTGTGGTGGTACCAACGCAACATGTGTCCCATCTATGGACCCAATGACATGGGGCATCCCTCCCAGGGCATAGAACTCACGCTTGACATCTGTCAACTGCTCACGATTTGGGAATTTAATGTACTCATCCAGGTGAACCAACATGGCCTCTAAGAAATCATGCAGAACACGGCTGAACATCGTCTGGGACATGCCCCCGACATCAGCAATGGTATGTTGGAACGTACCCGTGGCAAGGAAATGTAGGGCTGCCATCACCTTCAACTTGGGTGTCAGTGCACTTGGATACCTGTGGCGCGGGAGGAGTTGTGCTTCCAGCCGGCCAGTCAACTCATCAATCAACCGTTGGCTGAATCTGTAGCGGCGTATACAGTCCCGTTCATGCAGGGCAGCAATGTCTGGCATACGTCGAGGGAGAGGCGGAGCCCTGCAGTGAAATGGAAGGAACACCTAAGAGTGAGCACTGTACAACAACATCGTCAATGCACTGAGCACATGTTACACAGCCAATACACATATGCCACGTTGTGAGTCAGGTCTGTGCCACAGTTCCTGGACACGTACGCCAGTCAGGTTACACTCCTACCAAGGGACAGCCACTAACGGAGGGGGGCAAGATCACGATGACATGGCATGAGACTAGCTGTGGGCCAGTGTAAGTGAACATGCACACGCATCACAGGATTCACAGACATCCACACATGTGCAGAAGTAGTATGCGTATGGTACAGACAGGTAGTTGGATGCGATATGCACTGGTCACATGTCATAGGAATAGGACAGGCCACACACATTGCCTTTGAGGAGTACATGTCGAGACAGAACATACATAGGGAGCATGTGGATATGTACTTGTGTTGATACTCCGTGTAGTTGGATACATACACACCTCATGGCAAATCACATATGTGGGCTGGTGTGCGGAACAGTGTGCCATGCCCATCGACACACAGACACATGTTGGCAGCAGCAACTGCTGACGCATTGAACCACACACCTACAGCAAAATCATGGAAAGACATGCCACACACATGACATGGTTGCAGCATGCAACGCAGCCATACACGTGTCATATGTAATATTCCGTGTACCTGGCATCAGGGGACAGGTGCGGGTGTCCGTGACTGGGACATGCAAGTGACTCATGGCTCCACTAGTGTGTACGACATGCACACATGTCAAAGGAGTGCAGGGGATGTGTGGTACAATGCGCACCATCACACACGACATGTGTACACAGCTCATCGTACATGTGCTTTGCCCACACCTCAGGGGTAAAGTGCCACATCACATCCTGACACACCTGTGTCACACACAGGTGGTATTGCACAGACAATGCATTGGTGTCCACCCTTGGCAATACCTGTCCGCTCCATTCCTGTCTGTGTGCCGCCTGTCACCACTGACAGTTGTTATACGCACCGTACATACGCTCGGAGCGCGTGTATAGGGTCCCTGGGCCAATATTGCCGCTGGCGTATGCGTACGCCACAGTAGTACGGACTGTACACGCGCTTGTGCGGTCCGGATCACAATATGGGCGCTGGCGTATGCGTACGCCACAGTAGTACGGACTGTACACGCGCTTGTACGGTCCGTACTACTGTGGCGTACGCATACGCCAGCGCCCATATTGTGATCCGGACCGCACAAGCGCGTGTACAGTCCGTACTACTGTGGCGTACGCATACGCCAGCGCCCATATTGTGATCCGGACCGCACAAGCGCGTGTACAGTCCGTACTACTGTGGCGTACGCATACGCCAGCGCCCTTATTGTGATCCGGACCGCACAAGCGCGTGTACAGTCCGTACTACTGTGGCGTACGCATACGCCAGCGCCAATATTGTGATCCGGACCGTACAAGCGCATGTACGGTCGGTATCACTGCTTGTGGGGTGCCCTAGGGCGTGGAACGCACCGTACCTGTGTGTAAATGTATGAAAACACATAGGGGACACATGATGGACAAGTATAAGGGCCTAAATGCCTGATGGTTGCCATGGAGACTGAGTTAAATTTTTGAATTTGAGCACCAGGTGCACAGCAGAAGTCAGTTTGAAAGAATCTACATTGTTGCAATGTGGATGTTGACTTGACATCATTATCAAAACTGAAACCATGCAAAGCCACACACTGGGGTAGGTTTGAAGGGATTGGATGAAACGTAGGATGCTAATGTGACTGACCAATCAATCTGTACTCCTATACATGAACAGGCCAGCCAGGCATATATAAGGCAGCCAGGTCCCATGAGAGAGCACTTGCCTGCACATCCATTCATCCATGACCACTGCTGCTGATAGTGATTCCTCTGGCACCATGTCCAGGACTGTGGAGAGGTCACAGCCATTCACCCAGGAGGAGAACCTTGCCCTGATAGATGTGATCCTCCCACAGTTCCAGAGCCTGTATGGTCGACCAGGGGTTCAGGTGAGTGCAGACTCCACTAGCTTAGACTGTGCCCCTTTTGTGTGACAGTGACTTCTGGCATTGTGTCCATGTGTGACAGACATGCACTGTTGTTTGGAGTGGGTCCCAGGGTGTGGAAGGCCTCATGTCACCCATGCAGAGCATGCTGTGTTTCCTGTGTGCACTCCTCACTTGCATAGTGCCTACTGTGACAATGAATGCAAGGTGCATGCCACATTCTGCCTGCATACTCCTCCTGGGGATGTTGTTTCCACAGTCCTGATGTGATCCTGTGTTCCCCCCAGTGTGACAGGTGTCAGTACCCATGGATGTGTGTTTGTTCAGTGTACCTGTGCTGTGAGTGTCCAAAGGCCGTGTTCGTCCCCTGCACATTGGTGTGTGTGTTAGTCCCCTGTCATGTGGGTGAGTGCATATGGGGAGTGTTGCACACAAGCAGCATGAGGGATGGATATGGCCTGGCCATCGGATGTGAGCAGGGAGCAGTGCTGTGTGCATGCCGTGCTGAGCCAGCCCCACACCTGTGACACCCCCGTCTACTGGCACATGGGCAGAGTGAGGTGTGTACCCGCAGTTGGCAATGCCATGTGATTGTCCTGTACCTGTGTGTGTCTGTGTACTCTGCTGAGGTAGCATCAGTGTGCTGGGGCAGGTGACTGCTGTGAGGTGCTGTACATAATCCTGGTGTAGCCTGTGAGGCACAGTGTGATCCCTGGTCAGTGAGTGTGTGGTACCCCTCATGCCACCCGTGTGCTTCCACTGGCACGTAGTGCATTTGGCCTTCCACAGTGGATAATGTCCCTATGACAAAGGTGCAATTAGTTGCATGCATACCATGGCCTGTTCATAATGAGGATTGTTCTATATGTGTGTCTCTGTGTCTTTGCTCATGTGGATTAATGTATTCTCTCTTTTGCATCCTCACAGGTAGGCGCCATTGCCAAGGGGGAGATCTGGAGGGAAGCCGTCAGTGCCGTGAGGGGTACAGAGGGTCGGAGGCGGAGCCTGTCTCAGGTGAGGAAACGCTGGCAGGACATCCGGTGCTGGACGAGGAGGATTGCACGGCTCCTGCTGGGGGACTCACCTGAGAGCCGTAAGAACCGTGGCCGCCGTCGTCTGACCCACATCCAGAAGCGTGTGCTGGCGGTGGTCTTCCCCGATATGGACAGGCGCCTACAGGAGAGGCAGCAGCAGGAAGGGGGTAGGTACATGTGTGTCAGTTGTGTGTCCCCAGCCAATGTAAGTGTGCAGTTGCATGGATACACTGCCAGGGTTTGATTGTGCAGTGCGTCAACTTCTCCACAAAGTAGCACAGTGCTGTTCTCACTCCCTCCCTTCCCCTCCTTGCAATGTGTTCCCTGGTCTGTCGCCACTCTTGCACAAGGTTATTTAGGCAGGCAGTTCATGCAGGTGCCCTATGCTATCAGCATCATGTGTGGGGGTGATGTGCCACAGGTATGGGGACCTTGCGTGTGCCATGGCCAATTTCAGTCATTGTGGTGTCCATGTCACTTGGCACTGATTGTGAATCACGACATAGGGGTGTGTCTCCAAAATGTACAGCCTTCCAGCATGCATGTCCAATTGTGTGCCCTCTGACATGATGTGCCTGAGTGGGAGGCCTGCTAAGTGCAGGGACGGTTGCTTAATTTGCAGTCATGTCCATCCTGGACCATGGAGGAGTGTGGGCACTACTGTGCCCTGGGGCACCTCTTCCTAGGTATCATGTGCGTCATCCAACAATATGGCCATTCACTGTGTCCTTGCCATGGGTTGCGTAGGGTGGCATTGTACCCTGGGCTCAACTGTTAGGACCTACAGGTTGCTACATGTGTCCACTGTACAGGGGGACCCATTTTGCTTGTGCATACTCACAGTGGGCATTACCTGTGTGTGTTGTTGAGACAATCTGATGATGTTTGCCTGTCAATGATGTGTGGACATGGCCACCAGGGGCTGTGTGTGTACAGTCATGAATTAGTGGAGGCCATGTGTTTCCATCCCAGAGTAAGAGGTGTACATACTTTCTCCGTCTCAATGAGATTGTCTCAGGTGTGGGTGGTTTGTGCGTACAAGGCCTACATGTCAGAAGCTTCATCCTCCTTGCTGGGTTTAGCCTGTGTGTGATGTTTGACTGGACATGCGCTCAAGGTGCAGTGACCCTGTCATGTGTGGCCTGGTTTCATGTATTGCCTTTGCAGCATGCGGCAAGAGTAAATGGATATGATTCATGCTCATCCCTTTTTGACGACGCAGTGTGGTGCAGGTGCTGTGCACATTTGTCCCCAGAGGCTGACTCCTCTCTAAAATTTCAGGTGCAGTGATTTGCTGTTGTGTCATGATCTCCATTGTGTCTCAGTGGCATGGTGGGTAGAAAAACTGTGTGTTCCATGGCCTACATGTGTACATTGTTTTGTAGGTGTTACTCCTGTTGCTTTTCAGGCTATGCAATGTGACCAATGTATATTTGACTCATGTGACATAAGTGTACAGGTGTCTGATTTTCTCCTGTCTCTTCACCTTGCCCACAGCATCGCCGGGGGACACGGAAGGAGACACTAGCACGGACCGGGAGGAGAGATTGAGCACCAGTACCAGCAGTGCTGTCCTGTCTGGCACATGGAGTGGCACGGAGGCCGAAGGGAGTGAGGCGGAGGACCTGTTGACTGCCAACACAGACTATGACGCAGACGGGTCCGAGGCTGAGCTCCCAGAGGTGGCGGAGTCTGCCCCCCCAGCTGATGGCAGCCCTCCACATCCCCCCGCCACCTCAGGTTCCATCACCGGCCTCCCACATGCTCGTGGCCCTTCCCTCCGTGCTCGGTCCCCACATGTCTCCTTCCTGCCAGGCACTGCACCCCCTGCCCCTGTCACCACTGCTGCGGTGAGTGCGGAGTCTGTGGACATCCTGAGGCAGTTGCAGGTTGGTCAGACTGCGATGCTAAATGTCCTCCATGCCCACACCCAGGTGCTGACCCAGATGGAGGCATACATGGAGGGCATGTCGGCTGCGCAGTCTGACCAACGGCAGTTGCTGAGGTCCATAGACTCCACACTGACTGCAGCACTGGATCTCCTGCAGCGCTGCGTAACACCCCCTACCCCTGCCCCATCCACAATTCCCACTCCCGTGCCTGTCCCACGCACATCCAGACGTCAGCGTGCACGCACCCCAACAGACACAGGCACCACACCACCAGGGAAGTCGAAGCGCACACCTCCTGTCACGCACACACAGGGTGAGGAAGGCACACCCACTGGGTCGGGGGGGAAACGTAGAACACGCAGCCACAGTGGGAGTCCGCATTCCACACAACCCACTCCCTCCAAATCCATTCCCCTTAGCTCTCCTGGCCAACAGTCAGTGACAGCATCATCCACTGCGAGTGTGCCCCCCAGCCCCAGGATGACACCACCCCGCAAGCGGTGGAGGCGGGACCCGGCCAGGGGAGTTGAGTCCCCCACCCTGTCCACACCCTCCCCCAGTGGCGCTGCGACCCATCCCTTTGCCCCCCCCCCCTCCTTGGGGCCTGTGGTTGGATTGGGTACGGGGGAGTCGCTGGGGGAACTTGCCGACGTGTGCAGCGCCATTCTGTCCTCCACCTTTGGCGCTGGCACCCCCCCTGTGGCAGATTCATCCCTCCCTGCACCCACAACACCTACCCTTTCCCCTCCTGTCCCTGCGGTGCCTGTTTCCACCCTCCCCCCTGATGCCCCCTCTTCTGTGGATGAAATGGACTTGTGAACTGTGCAGGCAAGCTAGGGGACACACGTCCCGATGTGTACCCCCCCCCCGGACATTGCTGCTGGGCTGGCCCATGGCCCTTGTACATAGTGGACATTTTCTCTGATATATTTTCCTGCTGAATAAAGCCTTTTCTTTTTGTTTTGCACACTGATGCTTTCCTGGACTTGCTGTTGGTGCTGGTGCTCCCTGCGTTGGGGTGGTGATAATGTGTTAGGGGTCTGTGAAATGTTGGAGTGTGCTGCTCATGGGGTGTACCCTGCCATCTGCGTGCCATCACAAAGGTCTCTGCAAATGGTATTTGGTCATGTTTGCTCTCACTGTATGGTGACATTGTCCCAAGGTGTGTTCCGTCCTCTGTGGCCCAGGCCATTTTTCCTGCAGGGTGTCTCCCAAATGCTGTGCTGTGCTGTGTCTACATTTCCTGGATGTGTGAGGGTTGCCTTTCAATATAGCCATGCTGGCTCAGCGATGGCTCCGCCTGCATCTGGGGTATCACCCTTGTAGGTCACTGAACTTGTTGATGGGGTATATTGTCCGATGTCTGGGCACTGCTGGGAGTGATAGGTACACACCCCTCCTGTGTCTGGGCACTGCTGGGAGTGATAGGCACACACCCCTCCTGTGTCTGGGCACTGCTGGGAGGACCCTGCACCCACCCCTCCTGTGTCTGGGCACTGCTGGGGGTGTTTTGCACACCCCATTCTTATAGCAGGTTCGGTGCGTACATGCACGGGTGGGGGTTGGGTGCGTACATACACGGGTGGGGGTTCGGTCCGTACATACACGGGTGGGGGTTCGGGGCGTACATACTCTGCTGGGGTGGGGGTTCGGTGCGTACATACACGGGTGGTGGTTCGGTGCGTACATACACGGCTGGGGTGGGGGTTTGGTGCGTACATACACGGCTGGTGTGGTGGTTTGGTGCGTACATACACGGGTGGGCGTTTGGTGCGTACATACACGGGTGGTGGTTTGGTGCGTACATACACGGCTGGGGTGGTGGTTTGGTGCGTACATACACGGGTGGGGGTTTGGTGCGTACATACACGGGTGGTGGTTTGGTGCGTACATACACGGCTGGGGTGGGGGTTCGGTCCGTACATACACGGGTGGGGGTTCGGGGCGTACATACTCTGCTGGGGTGGGGGTTCGGTGCGTACATACACGGGTGGTGGTTCGGTGCGTACATACACGGCTGGGGTGGGGGTTTGGTGCGTACATACACGGCTGGTGTGGTGGTTTGGTGCGTACATACACGGGTGGGCGTTTGGTGCGTACATACACGGGTGGTGGTTTGGTGCGTACATACACGGCTGGGGTGGTGGTTTGGTGCGTACATACACGGGTGGGGGTTTGGTGCGTACATACACGGGTGGTGGTTTGGTGCGTACATACACGGCTGGGGTGGGGGTTCGGTCCGTACATACACGGGTGGGGGTTCGGGGCGTACATACTCTGCTGGGGTGGGGGTTCGGTCCGTACATACACGGGTGGTGGTTCGGTGCGTACATACACGGCTGGGGTGGGTGTTAGGTGCGTACATACACGGGTGGGGGTTTGGTGCGTACATACACGGCTGGTGGTTCGGTGCGTACATACACGGCTGGGGGGGGTTCGGGGGCGTACATACACGGGTGGTGGTTTGGTGCGTACATACACGGCTGGGGTGGGGGTTCGGTCCGTACATACACGGGTGGGGGTTCGGGGCGTACATACTCTGCTGGGGTGGGGGTTCGGTCCGTACATACACGGGTGGTGGTTCGGTGCGTACATACACGGCTGGGGTGGGGGTTTGGTGCGTACATACACGGCTGGTGTGGTGGTTTGGTGCGTACATACACGGGTGGGCGTTTGGTGCGTACATACACGGGTGGTGGTTTGGTGCGTACATACACGGCTGGGGTGGTGGTTTGGTGCGTACATACACGGGTGGGGGTTTGGTGCGTACATACACGGGTGGTGGTTTGGTGCGTACATACACGGCTGGGGTGGGGGTTCGGTCCGTACATACACGGGTGGGGGTTCGGGGCGTACATACTCTGCTGGGGTGGGGGTTCGGTCCGTACATACACGGGTGGTGGTTCGGTGCGTACATACACGGCTGGGGTGGGTGTTAGGTGCGTACATACACGGGTGGGGGTTTGGTGCGTACATACACGGGTGGGCGTTTGGTGCGTACATACACGGGTGGTGGTTTGGTGCGTACATACACGGCTGGGGTGGTGGTTTGGTGCGTACATACACGGGTGGGGGTTTGGTGCGTACATACACGGGTGGTGGTTTGGTGCGTACATACACGGCTGGGGTGGGGGTTCGGTCCGTACATACACGGGTGGGGGTTCGGGGCGTACATACTCTGCTGGGGTGGGGGTTCGGTCCGTACATACACGGGTGGTGGTTCGGTGCGTACATACACGGCTGGGGTGGGGGTTCGGTCCGTACATACACGGGTGGGGGTTCGGGGCGTACATACTCTGCTGGGGTGGGGGTTCGGTCCGTACATACACGGGTGGGGGTTCGGGGCGTACATACTCTGCTGGGGTGGGGGTTCGGTGCGTACATACACGGGTGGTGGTTCGGTGCGTACATACACGGCTGGGGTGGGGGTTTGGTGCGTACATACACGGCTGGTGTGGTGGTTTGGTGCGTACATACACGGGTGGGGGTTTGGTGCGTACATACACGGCTGGGGGTTCGGGGCGTACATACCAGGGTGGGGTGGGGGTTCGGGGCGTACATGCACGGGTGGCGCTTGGGTGCGTACATACACGGGTGGGGGTTCGGGGCGTACATACCAGGGTGGGGTGGGGGTTCGGGGCGTACATACACGGGTGGCGCTTGGGTGCGTACATACACGGGTGGCGGTTCGGGGCGTACATACACGGGTGGGGGTTCGGGGCGTACATACACGAGTGGGGGTTCGGGGCGTACATGCACGGGTGGGGGTACGGGCCGTACTTCCACGGGTGGGGGTACGGTCCGTACATACCCCTGCCCACGCTCTGCGTGCCTGGGTACGGGCCGTACCCATGCCTTTGGTGTGTGGGTACGGTGCGTCCCACCATTGTTGCGGGCCGTGGGGTCCGCACCGTACACAGGCCTTGGGGGCGTGGCTACGGGTCGTACCACGCGTACCCCTACATGACCCCAGCAATGCTGGTACGAGCTGTACCAAGGCCTTTCTGACGTGGGTACGGGCCGTACCGCTATTGTTGGAGTGACGTAGGGGGACGCGTGGTACGTTCCGTACCCACGCTCTTGCGGCCTGGGTAGGGTACGTACCGGTTCGCGTGACCATCCACTTCCGTTGTGGCGGACGCTTGCGTTGCTGGCCTCGCCCCCACCCCCTGGAAGTGACCAGGCCCTGATGGTCAGGTATGTCCAGGCCATGTGTGATTTGGTTTAAAACACACCAAATTTTTTGAAAGAAGGTCCAAGGGTACATATGTTTAAAGACCTGCAAGAAATAATACCCCTAACACAGTATATGTTCAACACAATATATTTCTTGGGTCTAATGCATTTTTTCTAAAAAAATGACAATCCAGGAAAAGAAAAGATGCAAGAAGAAAGATGAAGAGCAAAAGAAGTGTCTCTTCGATAGAGGTCTAATAGGGGAAGGGATCCCTTTTAGGACGAATGCCCTCACTCACCAAAGGTGACATGCTTCATCATTTGGGCTTTCTCCTCCCAGCGGGAAATCCTAGTCCCACTGAGGGCTACGACCTCCTCTCTAAGAGGAAGGAGCTCTGGGATGTTTTGATTTATAAGCCTCACAAAGGATGCTAAAATCCCAAATGTAAAGAACGGTGATGTGGGGGTGCAGCGCGAAAAATCAAAAATGGAGAAAAAGTGAATCTAAAACTGCCTAGTGCAGATGAAAAGAAAACTTTATTGGCTCATCTGTCCTGACAGGTCTAAAACGCAGTGTTTCAGCAGTATAGAATTAAACTGCTAGAATGGAAGGGTCGACATGTTTCAGCCATTGAACCTCTGATAAGTAACTCACAAACTCAGGAAGGGGAGCCCCGCTCTCTCCGTCGGTACTCCGTTGCGGAATGGATTTGTGACCGGTCACAAATCCATTCCGCAACGGAGTACCGACGGAGAGAGCGGGGCTCCCCTTCCTGAGTTTGTGACCAGGTTGAGGTGGGCTCACTTGTCCAACTACACGGACAAGTTCCAGTGATACCGATGCTGATCACTGTTCTTTACTAAGTATACACTTTATATTATTTCTCACTCATTGCAGCAGCGTTGTTATTGGTCCTGAAGAAAGCCAATACCTACTTATCAGAGGTTCAATGGCTGAAACATGTCGACCCTTCCATTCTAGCAGTTTAATTCTATACTGCTGAAACACTGCGTTTTAGACCTGTCAGGACAGATGAGCCAATAAAGTTTTCTTTTCATCTGCACTAGGCAGTTTTAGATTCACTTTTTCTCCATTTTTGATTTTTCGCGCTGCACCCCCACATCACCGTTCTTTACATTTGGGAGTTTAGCATCCTTTGTGAGGCTTATAAATCAAAACATCCCAGAGCTCCTTCCTCTTAGAGAGGAGGTCGTAGCCCTCAGTGGGACTAGGATTTCCCGCTGGGAGGAGAAAGCCCAAATGATGAAGCATGTCACCTTTGGTGAGTGAGGGCATTCGTCCTAAAAGGGATCCCTTCCCCTATTAGACCTCTATCGAAGAGACACTTCTTTTGCTCTTCATCTTTCTTCTTGCATCTTTTCTTTTCCTGGATTGTCATTTTTTTAGAAAAAATGCATTAGACCCAAGAAATATATTGTGTTGAACATGTGTGATTTGGTACCATGTGTTGGTGTTGTGTGTCCTGCCGCTGCCCCCCCCTTTGCCCCTGGTTGTTGTGCTGACCTTCTGCGGCGTCTGCGTCGGTTCCTGTACGCCAGGTGGACTGCTAGGAGGGCAGGGATGGCACGTAGGTTCGGGTCCATGTCTGTTCGTCGCGTCCAGCTGCTCCTTGCGTGTGTCGTCCTGATTTCCCGGCAGTTTTTGGCAGCCGGTAAATATTTTCCGTGCGGGATGACGTCGGTTCGAATCGTACTTCCTGGTTCGTGAAACGTAGGCTGGATGCGTACCGACGTCACGTCGGCTCCTTTCAGGATCGGAATTGTGTTTAGTTTCTGTTCGGTCGGTGTTTTGTTCGAATCGTACGGAAATGGTGTTTCCGTATGAATCGTACTTGCATTTTCGGATGGATTTCGCACCGGGTACGAGTCGGACGGAGAAAAGGCTCCGTCCGACGGTTCCTACCCGGTTTTTACCGGATCGGAATTGGCACCTGTGTGTGCAGTTTCTATCTTCCAATTCAGGCCTAAACCTTCCTTTTTAATGCATATAAGTCACCCTTAGGGCATTCTGTACACTGCCCTTAGGGCAGAGTGCAATGTAATTAAAAGGTTGGACATGTACTTTCGCTTTTACATATCCTGGTAGTGAAAAACTTTTTAATTCAATTTGCACTGCAAAGCTTGCTTCTCCCATCGGATAACTTTAGTTTACCTTATTACATTTCATAAGTTATAACTTCCAATCAGCAGCAAGTCGGAATGTCGAGTTTGTTCCCTAACAAATAGTAATTTAAAACCCTTTTAATGGCAAAGCTGGCTTTTAAGTCACTATTCTGTTACCCCGGCCACAGTTCAATTATATCCAGAAAAAAAGTTAAATAGGTTTATTTTCAGTTGCTGTTTGGGCGAGTTTATAATCTATTATTTATGCATCCTTACTTTATTATATGTTATTTGTGCTTTGATATAGTTGATATTTTCTGGCAGTTTGTTGGTTTGGAAGTTGTTTTTTTTCTTTTAGGTGGTCGATGTAGAAAGGTAAACGTTACAGAGTGTTGCTATTTATTAGCTAAATTATATTTCTTAATTTATTAAGTTATTTTTGTCAATGATATATGTAAAAATCTGTGTTTTAAAAAAAAGCTATTTGTGTGCTCGATATTTGTGATTTTTAAAATTAAGTATATGGATCCAATAATTTTGTTCTCGATATTTATTTTCCTTTATTTGTGTATTTCGATATTTTGATTTTATGTCATTGATCCCCTTGCAAAGGGACTATCACTGTCCAATACTCCTTATGGTGCATTTTAATAACTGACCATTTGAGCTTGGAACAAAATGTCTTTTGTTGAAATCTGTAAATTATGCAGCAGATGCTGGATCATGTGGCAAGTGTGGCAGTTACTAATGCAGAAAATGCAGAAGCCACAGAATCATATAATCCCAGTGGTTCTGTCTGCGTGTTAGCGTTCAGTGATTATTCTCCTAAATTAAGGTATTAAATATTATCGGTTTAGTCAGAGTTTGTATTCTCTGCCATGTTTCCGAGTTGGAGTACACCAACCAGATGGACGAGAAACGAAATGCAAGAAAACAAACACATTTCACTACTCCTTTCCATATGTGATGATCAGAGAGGTCTTGAGTACTAGCCTAGTACACAGAATGTGCCCACATTAGAAACCTGGATAACACACCGCGTAGAATCCTTCCATTTTCAGGTATGCAGCAAGCTGATCATGCATTTTTTGGGGAGAAATGGATGCTAATTTACCACAAGAGTGGTTGAATTGGCATTACATGTCCTATAATCCTGATAACGCCATGGGAAATGACATCCTTGTAGTAAAAACAATGCAATAAGTGGTAACTTATTAGAAAAGCAAAAACATGATAACATTAGTGTCACCTATGTATAGATTGATAAAGGCTGTCAAAGCCCTCGTGTATGTACCTTTTTCCTGTTGGGGTAAGGACTGTGTGTGTATATATATATATATTCACTGAAAAAACCATAGGTTTCAGGGGCGTTATAGTTAGCTGGACTTTTCACTCGTACAAAACCATAGAAATTCCCCCGTTATAGTTAGTTCAGCTAACTATAACTTGCGCGCCTGCAATGCACTGCTGATGACGTCACATATTACATCACTCATGACATGGTCAGTGACATCACTCATGACATCACTGATGACATCACTGATGACATCATCCTTGTGATAGAGTGGCAGACCTCCTCTCCCCCTAATATAACCTTTGATACACACATTCAGAAATAGAAATTAAAATTTTCAAAACAATGGACATACCAATACCAGTTACACCAACCTATTCAGTAATTGTAAGATCCACATACACATCCACTCATTCACCAACAGTCCTATTCAGTCACTCACACATGTACTCACTCATCATATGTACTCATACACCTATACATCCTGTTACACAACGCCACTCATCCATAAAGTTACTCACACACATAGTCACTCATGCTAATAAAGAATCATACATCCGTTTACCTGCATATACAGTTATACACACACCACCACAATTCCTTCTACAGAAACTTACACATACTTAGGTGCCGATCACGATCCTGCAAAAACCGGGTACGAACCGTCGGACGGAGCACAATCTCCGCCCGACGCGTACCCGGTCGTCAATTTTCACAAACAAGGAATTACGATTCGCACGGGTACACCATTACCGTACGAATCGTAAAAAAGCCCGACCGAACAAAAAAACACCTACCAATGCGATCCGGGAAAGCGCCGACCTGACGTCGGGACGCTCGCAGCCAGCCATTCACGACCCAGGAATCACGATTCGCACCGACGTCACCCCGCACGGTGAATATTTTGCGGCAGCCAAAAACTGCCGGGAAATCAGGACGACGCGAACAAGGACCACCAGTACGCGACGGACAGACGACGACGCGAACAAGGAGGACCAGTACGTGACGGACACACAGGACGACGACACCAAGGAGGACCCATACGCGACAGGACGACGCGATCAAGGAGGACCCGTACGCGACAGGACGACGCGAGCAAGGAGTACCAGTACGCGACGGACAGACATGGACCCGAACCTACGAGTCATCCCTGCCCTCATAGCAGTACACCTCCTCTACAGGTTACGACGCAGACGCCGCAGAAGGTCAGAATAACTAAGGGAGGGGGGAAAGTGGGGTGGGGTGGGTGTGGCAGGACCAGGGCAGGCCACAAAACAACCACATAAGTCACACACCACACATGGCCTGGACATACCTGACTCCCATGCCCTGGTCACCACGAGGGGGTGGGGGCGTGTCCTGATAAGCCAGCGACTGCCACAACGGAAGTCCGTCACCACGCGAACCGGCAACACAACCAGACAGGTACGTCCCGTACCCACGCCTGAAGAGCGTGGGTACGAGTCGGACCACGCCCACACACGTCACCCCAACAATGGCGGGACGGATCGCACCCACGTGGCAAAGGCCTGGGTACGGGCCACACAAACATCACATAGCGTGGGGACGGATATGTACGGACCCTACCCCCACCCCGTATGCAAGGAGCGTACCCCCCAGCCCAACAGTGCAAGTACGACCCGTACCCCCACCCGCGTATGCATGGAGCGTACCCCCCATGCCAACAGTGCAAGTACGACGCGAACCCTCACCCGCGTATGCAAGGAGCGTACCCCCCAGCCCAACAGTGTAAGTACGACCCGTACCCCCACCCGCGTATGCAAGGAGCGTACCCCCATGCCAACAGTGTTAGTACGACCCGTACCCCCACCCGTGGACGTACGGAGCGTACCCCCACCCCAACAGTGTAAGTTCGACCCGTACCCTCACCCGCGTATGCATGGAGCGTACCCCCCATGCCAACAGTGTAAGTACGACTCGAACCCTCACCCGCGTATGCAAGGAGCGTACCCCCCAGCCCAACAGTGTAAGTACGACCCGTACCCCCACCCGCGTATGCATGGAGCGTACCCCCCATGCCAACAGTGCAAGTACGACGCGAACCCTCACCCGCGTATGCAAGGAGCGTACCCCCCAGCCCAACAGTGTAAGTACGACCCGTACCCCCACCCGCGGACTCACGGACCGTACCCCCACCCCAACAGTGTAAGTACGACCCGTACCCCCACCCGCGAATGCAAGGAGCGTACCCCCCAGCCCAACAGCGTAAGTACGACCCGTACCCACACCCGCGAATGCAAGGAGCGTACCCCCCAGCCCAACAGTGTAAGTACGACCCGTACCCCCACCCGCGTATGCAAGGAGCGTACCCCCATGCCAACAGTGTAAGTACGACCCGTACCCCCACCCGCGTATGCAAGGAGCGTACCCCCCATGCCAACAGTGTAAGTACGACCCGTACCCCCACCCGCGGACATACGGAGCGTACCCCCACCCCAACAGTGTAAGTTCGACCCGTACCCTCACCCGCGTATGCATGGAGCATACCCCCACCACACCAGTGTAAGTAGACTCGTACCCTCACCTCAAATGCATTGAGCGTACCCCCACCGTGTATGTGCCAAGCGTACATATCCTGAAATCGGAGGTGTGTGTGCAGAGTCCACCCAGCAGTGCCCTGAGACAGGAGGGGTGGGTGCCTATCACTCCCAGCAGTGCCCTGAGACAGGAGGGGTGGGTGCCTATCACTCCCAGCAGTGCCCTGAGACAGGAGGGGTGGGTGTGGAGTCCTCCCAGCTGTGCCCTGAGACAGGAGGGGTGGGTGTGGAGTCCTCCCAGCTGTGCCCTGAGACAGGAGGGGTGGGTGTGGAGTCCTCCCAGCAGTGCCCTGAGACAGGAGGGGTGTGTGCAGAGTCCTCCCAGCAGTGCCCTGAGACAGGAGGGGTGGGTGCCTATCACTCCCAGCAGTGCCCTGAGACAGGAGGGGTGTGTGCAGAGTCCTCCCAGCAGTGCCCTGAGACAGGAGGGGTGGGTGCCTATCACTCCCAGCAGTGCCCTGAGACAGGAGGGGTGTGTGCAGAGTCCTCCCAGCAGTGCCCTGAGACAGGAGGGGTGGGTGCCTATCACTCCCAGCAGTGCCCTGAGACAGGAGGGGTGTGTGCAGAGTCCTCCCAGCAGTGCCCTGAGACAGGAGGGGTGGGTGCCTATCACTCCCAGCAGTGCCCTGAGACAGGAGGGGTGTGTGCAGAGTCCTCCCAGCAGTGCCCTGAGACAGGAGGGGTGGGTGCCTATCACTCCCAGCAGTGCCCTGAGACAGGAGGGGTGTGTGCAGAGTCCTCCCAGCAGTGCCCTGAGACAGGAGGGGTGGGTGCCTATCACTCCCAGCAGTGCCCTGAGACAGGAGGGGTGGGTGTGGAGTCCTCCCACCAGTGCCCTGAGACAGGAGGGGTGTAACACATGTGTGTGAGGCCAGAATTATCCACATGCATACTGGCTACAAGGGAACATGTCCCCATGAACTCATGTCAACAGACTCCACACACAAGTACAGTGATCATCAAGGATGCCACGATTGTTGCAGGTGGAGACATGGCCCTCCATGCATGGCCAAAGTAGAAGGGCTCCGTCACACACACAGCTCATGTAGACACAGCTCTGCGCTAAACATTGGGGACACCCTGCAGGGAAGAAAGCTGGGTACACAGAGGAAGGAATACACCCTGGGACAAGTGCACCATGCAGTAACTGCTTACATGAACAAAGAAAGTTAGCCAACACCTTGTGATGGCACACAGATCCCAGGGTCCCACCAATGAGCAGTACACTACTACATATCCCACACACCCAAACCCTTACACACCACCAAAAACCATGTAGCAGCCCCACCAACACCAATACCAGCATAGCAGTAGTGTGATAATGAAAACAAAATTAAGCTTTATTCAGCATGAGCACAATGTCCGTGGATCGCAGGCAGTTCAATCTTCACAAAGCCCATAGGGCAGTCAATGATTCTCAGCTGGATGGGGGACACAGTGGGATGCGTGTCCCCTACCTTGCCTGCACAGTCAAATGGCATCGTCTTCCACACTGGTGAGGGCATCAGGGGGGGGGAAGCAACAGGCACCGCAGGGACATCAGGGCAAAGGGGCGGCGTTGTGGGTGCAGGGATGGAGGACTCCACCACAGGGGGTGGGTCAGTGCCAAAGGCGGAGGCCAGGATGGCACTACACACCTTTGCAAGGTCCTCCAGGGAGTCCCCTGCACCCGAAGGGACCTCAGGCCCCAAGGAGGGGGGGGGGTCAGAGGGATGGGTCGCAGCGCCACCGGGGGAGGGTGGAGACAGGGGGGGAGACTCAACCACCCTGACCGGGGACCTCCTTGACCGCTTGCGTGGTGGTGTAACTGTGGGGCTCAGGGACAGAGCGGCCATGAAGGAGTCCTTGGGGGAGATGTGGCCAGGAGAGCTGAGGGGAGGGGATTTGGAGGGAGTGGACTGGGTGGAATGCGGACTCCCACTATGGCTGCGTGTCACACGTTTGCCCCCCGACCCAGTGGGTGTGCCTACCTCACCCTGTGTGTGCGTGTCAGGAGGAGTGCGGTGGACCTTCCCTGCTGGTGTGGTGCCCGTGTCCGTTGATGTGGGTGCATGCCGACGTCTGGGTGTACGTGGGACAGGCATGGGAGTGGGAAGTGTGGATGGGGCAGGGGTAGGTGGGGGGAGGTCGCGCTGCAGGAGACCCACTGCTGCAGTCAGTGTGGAGTCGATGGACCTCAGCAAGTTGCGTTGGTCAGCCTGCGATGAATGAATGCCCTCCAAGAAAGCCTCGATGTTGGTGAGGGTTTTGCCGTGGGCATGGAGGACATTAAGGATCGCAGCCTGACCAACCTGCAGTTGCCGCTGGATGTCCACAGACTCTGCATTGGCGGCAGCAGTGGAGACAGGGGCAGGGGGTGCGGTGCCTGGCAGGAAGGAGACATGCTGTGACCGGGCACGCTGGGAAGGGACACGAGCAAGTGGGAGGCGGCTGGTGGGAACTGAGGGGGCGGTGCGAGGTGTTGTTCCGCTGTCAGCTGCTGGTGCAGCCACCGCCCACTCGGAGACATCCTCCTCGGACCTGTCAGCTTCGTATTCTGACGTGCCAGTCGACAGGTCCTCGGCCGCACTATCCTCCACCTCTGTCCCACTCGATGTGCCAGCCCCGATGTCACGGCTGGCACTGGTGCTCGGTCCCTCCGCCTTGCCTGTGTCCATGTCTCCCTCTGTGTCCCCCGACGATGCTGTGGGCAGGGTGGAGAGACAGAAATTAATCAGACAGCTGTACACATCAGTCACATGAGTCCAATCGACATAGGTAACACTGCATAGCCTGAAAAGGAAGATCCCTAACATCTACTAAACAAGGTACCGATGTAGGGCATGAAACACACAGTTGGTTGAGCCACCATGCCACTGAAATACCATGGAGAGCATGAGACAATAGCTAAACACAGGAAACGGAGTCTGACATAGCACCCAGGCCCTGGGGACAATCCAGCACTGCATCTGCACCACACAGCGTTGGCGAAAATACCGATGACCAGGGACCATATCCATGAACTTGAGACACATGCTGCATAGGTAATGCTGAAAACATACCCAACATGACTCGGTCACTGCACATTGCGTGTGTGTCCAGACACATCACACACTGCCCAGACCCAGCAAGTAGAAATCAGGATTTGACACATAGGCATTGCCCGCACCAACAAGACCCTACACGAGGCAAATTGTTGAGACACAGGTGGCACCAACATCTCATAGTCTGGCTGATACACACAGGGGTAGGCAAAAAGCAAGAGTGTACGCCAAACAGCCAAGGTGCGCCTGTACAAATAATGAGATACCAGTGCCCATCCTCAGATGAGTATAACAAGACACACAGGCACTGGCAACTGTGAGTATGTAGAAGGACAATCAGGTCAGGCTGCACAGTGTACACCTGTACAAAATAGCACGTCTATATACATGGTGACAGGGGACAATGGCACAGAGCACAACCTACGCTGTAGACACTGAGATTGTCCACGTTTATGATGACACATACACCACTGAGGAAAAGGTGCCCCAGGGGACAGTAGTGGGCACGCAACTACATGCTACTGAATGGTAATGACTGCAACACACGTCACCATCCCTGCACTATGTGTATCGCACACTCATGCACATCATGTCACAGGCCACTACATAGGACATGCGCGCTGTAAGGCATGACACATGAGAGACCAACTCCCATGTCTGGAGTCAGCATCAGTGCCAACTGACATGGAACCCACATGCAGTGAACTTGACAGTGCACAGGCAAGGTCCCACAACCTGTTACACACCACCCCCACCCATGATGCTACAGTCATTGTTCTCGTGGACAAAGCGCCAGCCTACATCACCTTGTGAAGGAGTGACTACACACAGACCAGGGAACACATTGCAAGGAGGGGAAGGGTGGCAGGGGCACAGCGCTATACTGGGGCAAACAGGATCTGCACAGCACCTTTAAACCCTGCCAGTTAATTCATGCTACTGTGCCCTTACAAATGCCGGTGACACACAACAAACACACATGTACCTACCCCCTTCCGGCTGCTGCATCGCCTGTAAGCGCCTCTCCAGGTCTGGAAAGACCACCGGCAGCACACGCCTGTGGAGGTGGCTCAGACGGCGGCGGCCGCGGTTCTTGTGGCTCTCAGGTGAGTCCCCCAGCAGGAGCCGTGCAATCCTCCGCGTCCAGCACCGGATATCCTGCCAGCGTTTTCTCACCTGGGGCAGGCTCCGCCTCCGACCATCCACACCCCTCACGGCACTGACGGCGGTCAGCCAGATCTGCTCCTTGGCAGTGGCGCCTACCTGTGAGGAGGAACAAGTGACACCACATCAATACACCAGCCACATGTCACAGAGAGACATATGGGTACAAATTAGCTGGTTACAACAAGGCATGTCATGCAGCCAACGCATTGCACCTTTGTCATAGGGACATCATCCCCTGGTGAGGGAAAAAGCAGTACGTGCCACAGTGGGTACACAGGTGGAATGATGGCAATGTCACAATCAATGATCAAGGCTCACACTGTGCATCACACCCACCCCTCCTGTCTCAGGGCACTGCTGGGAGGACTCTGCACACACCCCTCCTGTCTCAGGGCACTGCTGTGAGTGATAGGCCCCCACCCCTCCTGTCTCAGGGCACTGCTGTGAGTGATAGGCCCCCACCCCTCCTGTCTCAGGGCACTGCTGTGAGTGATAGTCCCCCACCCCTCCTGTCTCAGGGCACTGCTGGGAGGACTCTGCACACACCCCTCCTGTCTCAGGGCACTGCTGTGAGTGATAGGCCCCCACCCCTTGTGTCTCAGGGCACTGCTGTGAGTGATAGGCCCCCACCCCTCCTGTCTCAGGGCACTGCTGTGAGTGATAGGCCCCCACCCCTCCTGTCTCAGGGCACTGCTGTGAGTGATAGTCCCCCACCCCTCCTGTCTCAGGGCACTGCTGGGAGGACTCTGCACACACCCCTCCTGTCTCAGGGCACTGCTGTGAGTGATAGGCCCCCACCCCTCCTGTCTCAGGGCACTGCTGTGAGTGATAGTCCCCCACCCCTCCTGTCTCAGGGCACTGCTGAGAGGACTCTGCACACACCCCTCCTGTCTCAGGGCACTGCTGTGAGTGATAGGCCCCCACCCCTCCTGTCTCAGGGCACTGCTGTGAGTGATAGGCCCCCACCCCTCCTGTCTCAGGGCACTGCTGTGAGTGATAGGCCCCCACCCCTCCTGTCTCAGGGCACTGCTGGGAGACATCTGGCACCCCCCCCCTGGGACCCCCCCGACAGTACATGGCATGTGTGTTACACCTGGACGCAATGGCAGAAGTCACAGTCACAACATAGGGACAGTCTGTGGCAGTGGCCTATGCACTCACCTGATACCCTGGTCGCCCATACAGCATGGAGTACTGTGGGAGGATCACATCCAGCAGAGCCATGTTCTCCTCCAGGGTGAATGGCTGTGTCCTCTCCACAGCCCTTGACATGGTTCCAGGGAATCAGTAGCAGCAGCTGGGTCGACGAATGCAAAGATGTGCCGGCAAGTGCTCCCTCATGGGACCTGGCTGCCTTATATGTGCCCTTCTGCCCAGTCTCATGCACAGGAGTACAGAGTGATTGGTCACTCACATTTGCATCCTATGTTTCCACCAATCCCTTCAAACCTAGCAGTCTGTGGGTTCTCTATCGGTTTCATTCTCCTGCATGATGTCAGCCACACAAACACATTGCAACAAAGTAGAAGAATTCCAACTGACTTCTGCTGTGCACCTTCCAGAACAATTTCGAAATTTGAACTTGGTCTCCATGACAACCAGCATGCATGTAGGCCTTAATACTTGTCCCCTATGTAATTTGGAGCATCACACACAGGTACGGTGCGTTTCGGGGCCCTAGGGCACCCCAAATGCATGGCAACGGCCCGTATATGCATGCCTACGTTCACTATCACTATGGGTCTGCACGCGTATGCGTACCCGTAGTGTTACGGACCGTACACACGCATGTACGCTCTCTATCACTATGGGTCTGCACGCGTATGCGTACCCGTAGTGTTACGGACCGTACACACGCATGTATGCTCTATATCACTATGGGTCTGCACGCGTATGCGTACTCGTAGTGATAGTGAGCGTACATGCGAGTGTACGGTCCGTACCACTACGGGTACGCATACGCGTGCAGACCCATAGTGATAGGGCCGTACACACGCATCTACGCTCACTATCACTATGGGTCTGCACGCGTATGCGTACCCGTAGTGGTACGGAACGTACACACGCATCTACGCTCACTATCACTATGGGTCTGCACGCGTATGCGTACCCGTAGTGCTACGGACCGTACAAATGCCTGTACGCTCGCCATCACGATGGGTACACATACGGCAGCACTCCCACAGTGATTTGGGAACATGCACAGGCCCTCTCAGCAGCAGTACGGCGGTTTTTACACATCACTGTGGTGATAGGCGACACACATGTAGGAATAGGGCGGACATACTTGTCCATGGATGGACATACTTGTCCAGGAATGGACATCAAGGCATCGTCTGTGCATTACTACATGTGTGGGGCACAGGTGTCACAGGCTGTGATGTGGAACATGCCTCCTGAGTGGAGAAGGCACCAGATGTATGATGAGATGTGTACATGTGTACTGTGTGAGGGTGCAATGTGTGCCAGGCATGCCCTTGACTCCTTTGACATGTGTGCATGTGGGACTGCGCACTTGGGGTGAGCGTCACTGGCATGGCACGGACACCAACACACGGAAGTGTCCCATGATGCCCGGTACAGGGGTCATGACACATGACTTGTCACTACCCACAGTGCACAATGTGACTATGTCATATATGTGTCCGGGATTTACATCAGGTTGATGTTGTAGCACCCTCAAAAGCTGCAGCCGTTGCAGCAACCAACATGTGGCTGTGTGTAGATTATCATTGCACACTGTTCCGCACACCATGCCACATGTGTTATCGGATGTGAGGTGCACATGTATGCATGGGACACGGAGTAGCGTGACAAGGCCATGTCAGCAAACTCACAAGGAATGTGTGGTGAGTCATGACATGTGCACCTTCATGGCAAGGTGTGTGGGCTGGACTAGTGTAATGTCATGTGACCTGTGGCTCCAGTGTTCCGCTACCAGTCTCTGCAATCGGCATCCCACTTCTGCTGATGTGTGGGTGTATGTCACTCCTGTCTTGCGTCGGGCAGTGCACTTGCACTGGGACACAGCTATTTCCATGGCGTGGCATGGGGAGGTTCTCAATCACCGTGTGTAGCTGGGTCTTGGAAGGAGTGTCACCTTGCATCCATACGTGTCCTGGGCATGTAGCACATGCCTGACTCCCTATGTGGCATGTGTGTATTGCCAGATTTACATGTGCTCAGTAGACATGAGTTGTTCTCGTAGTGCACTCACTCTTCCTTGTCACTTCCAAATTACTGCAGAGCGCCTCCTGTTGCCCGAAGAATTCCAGACTTGGCTACCATGCAGGAGAATGACAGGATCCGGCTCTACTGCTTCACCCAACCGTTGATTCTGGAGCTGACGGCGAGACTGGCACCACACCTGCAACCGCAGCACAGGTATCCTACGGCACTGACACCCCAGCTGAAGGTAATGGCTGCCCTACATTTTCTTGCCACGGGTACCTTCCAAAATACCATAGCTCATGTTGGTGGCATGTCCCAGAGCATGTTCAGCGGTGTGCTGCATGATTTCTTGGAGGCCATGTTGATTCACCTGGATGACTTCATCAAGTTCCCAACCCCTGAACAGATGACTGAGGTCAAGCATGGATTCTATGCCCTGGGAGGGATGCCCCATGTCATTGGGTCCATAGATGGGACACATGTAGGTTTGGTACCACCACACGCACGGGAGGTGGCGTACCGCAATCGGAAGCACTACCACTCCATCAATGCCCTTGTGGTGTGTCTGTCCAATATGGTGATTTCACATGTCTGTGCTCGTTTCCCAGGATCAGCACACGATGCCTACATCATGAGGCGTAGCGGGATGCCTGATATGATGATGCAGCTGCGCAACGAACGGGCATGTGTTGTTGGTGGGTACAGTCTGTCTGTCCTGTATTCTGTATAGCCGACCAGCACGACCGCTACACCAGTTCTAACGATGTCCATGTGCTTCCCATGTAGGGGACGCTGGCTATCCCAACATGCCTTGGCTGCTGACACCTCTCCGCAACCCCATCACGCCGGCCCAGCTCCGCTATAACACCGCCCATGGCCGGACAAGGCGAGTGATAGAGAGGACGTTTGGCATGCTGAAGAGCCGATTCCGGTGCGTCCACAAGACCGGCGGTGCACTCCCTTATGCCCCGGCGAAGGTCTGCAAGATCTTCATGGTCTGCTGCATGCTGCACAACATGGCAGTTGAAAGAGCTGTGCCACTCATCCTGAATCAACATGACGAGGACCATCCACCCGTGGAGGACGAAGGGCTTGGCTATGGGGCTAGTGATGTGGAGGATGTGGAGCCGCAAGAGGACATCCGGACTCGGCTCATACGCGACTTCTTTGCTTAGTGGTGAGTACCAGGGTCTGAGTGTGCACGCATTGGTCCCCGTGTGGCATGCGTTGTGATGTGTGTCTCCACCTGCATGTATGGCACGTGGGTCAGAGGTGTGTGTGGGTGTGTCACTGGAGTGATGGTTGCAGTGATGGTAGTATTTCCCCAGTCATAATTGTGACCTAGCATGTTGTCATCCATACATGTGTCGAGTAACTGCACATGCAAGTGGCTGTGCTTTTTGTGGCTGACTTCTTGTGTGTCTCTCTTCCCCAGGTACCTGCGCATGCCGTTTGCTGGTTGCATTGTTGTGGCACTGCTATTCCTCATGGACATGACATCGTGGGCTGACTCAGCGTTACAGGCACGGACACGTTTGGAAGTCTCCATGAGGTAAGGGATGCATCTGGGGTGTATTGGGTGTGGCAGTTGTTCACGATGTGTGCACACTGCCCCGGTCGGGGTTTGGTTCCTCTGCAGACATGTGGCATCCCCATGGGACACGACATGCAGCTGGGTACACCTGAATAGATGGGCTGCCTGGTTGTCAGTCATCAGTGATGGGATAGTGGATTGTGATGATGGCATCAATGTGTGTGACACTGCCCTCGGACACATACGGTTAACATTGTCTTGACATGGCGTGGGACTTCCACATCAGCGGATCTATGGTGTATGGCAGGCTCTCCGTGAGCAGCTGTGGGTGTTTAGCTGTTAGCCGACGCTTGTGTGCCAGTTCCATGGCTATCACGCATTTGTGCTGCAGAAGGGGGGTGCCAGTGTTGGAGCCACATGTTACTCCACATGATGTGTTCATGTGTACTTCAAGTTGCCTCTGCAATCCCAAACACATGACTAATAAAGGTGTCCCTATGCCTCCAAGGTGCCTCTTCTCAGTCAATGCTGGTGTGTTGGCACGGTGCATCCTGCATGTCTGGCATGGTATTCCCTGATTGTGGCTATGTGTCAATGTGTCGAGTGGCAAGATGCAAGCTGTGTGTGTGTGCTGAGACTGTGTATTGGGCATGATGTCCATGACTGTGTGGGTATTGTGACATGTGCCATCCCCATGCATCCAACGTTGTCCATGACCCCATTCTCTGCATCCACCGGACTCAAGCTTGCAGGACATGGTTCTGCCACCTGTCTACACATACCTGGGTGCCCCCCAGGACACGGACCAGGATCCCTGACCTCTGCGCATGACTGTTGCTGTACTCAATGTGTCTGTCAGCACGGTTGTTCGGCCACCCCCTCAGCTGGTTCTGACCATCACGGGTGTGTATGGTGCTCCATGTCTGTCTTGCCTAATAAACTGTGACCCATGTGTCCTGTGCCAGACTCAGGCCCCAGGGTGTGGATGGTTGAAGTGAACAGATGACTCAGGCATGTTTAGACTGTACAAGACACATGTTAGGTAATAATGCTACCAGCAGGCATCTACTCTTAATAGTGTGATTTATTATTGGGGGGGGGGGGGGACAAAGTGAGGGGCTTTCCGGGATTAGGGAATCCAAAGTTCAGTAGGGGAGTTAGTGTCCTTGCCATTGGAAATCCTCAGAGTCCATGCCACAGTCTTTGTCAACATTGGTCAGCCAGTGACCAGCAGGGCCATGTGGCAGAGAATGTCTCTTGATGCTGTGATGCTGTTGCTCCAGTGGGCCAGGTGCCAGGCCAGGTGTCCTGGGAGATGGTGATGTAGCAGCCACCCTCACGGTCCTTTCCGTGGACGACCCGGCTTCCTGCGGGCAACCTCAGCAGCAGGCCGTGACGACGTCTGGGATGCTCCGTCGGATGTTTCCTCCTCCTCCTCATGATCCCTCCCTGTGGGTGGTGATGTTCTCCGCCTTCTGGCACAGGGAGGGTCGGCCATGGTGTCGGCCATCCGACGGAGTGCAGCGTGAATCCCCTGGGACGCCGTCACTTGCTCAGCCTGTCTGTCCTCCATCCTCCGTTGGTGTACCTGTAGACAGGCTATTAGCTCCGCATGTTGCTGGGCCTGCTGGACCTTGATCCCCTCGAGGACGGACACAACCTGGGCCATGCCCGTGGTGTCCTGCCGGTATGAGTCCAGGATGTTACGGACATGGGAAAATACCGGATCCCCAGCCAACTGGTCAGGCTCGCGCCTCCGCCGTCCTCCACTCCCACCACCCCTGCCCACTTGCGTCTGGCCTGCACTTGTGGGAACATCGGGTCTCCGGGACCCCTGAGGGGTGGCATTGGCGTTGTCGCCTGCCTCCTCCTGGGTGCCCGGGACACCGTGTCCCTCCTGGCGAGCCTGGCTGCATTGTGGTGTTGGGGCAGGGATCCTGGGTGTCTCCTGGGATGTGGCAGGAGTGGGGGTGGTGGTTGGCACGGTTGTACCTGACGCAGGTGCTGCAGGTGGTTGGACACCAGAGGGGCCAGGTCGGTCGGGGTCGTCCGCAGAGTGGTGAGAGTGGTCGCTGCCGGTGGGATCGGTCTCCTGCAGATCCGGGTCCTGTGAGTGTTCCCCCCCAGTGTTGGGGGGTGCAGCACGACGTTGACCTGTGTGTGAGAGAGAAAATGTTAATTTTGGTCCATGCAACATCCATGTTTCATCCGTTTCAAAGTTGGCACATTTCCTCTTGGAATTAGGATCTGTCTTGCATTCCACTCACAGTGCACTTGTGCATGGGTGTGTCCCTTGGGCACCAATTTGGCCCCTTTAACTATGTGTGGCACAGTCTTACTTGCTGCGTCAAGTGTGACTGCAGTCAGCAGTGGAGTGTGCAGGTGTGGCGAGCCATGCATTGCGCCTTCCTTGTAGCACTGTACATGTGCACATGGAGTGGATCCACACACTTATATGATGCAGGTGGCTGTCCTTGTGCTCGTGTACAGGTTGTGACATGGCCCTGCGTTTTGCCATGATGAAGAGGGGGGGTTCTGGCACTGGCCACCCTTGTCTACATGCACGCAGTCCACCTGCTGACGAGCAGACATTCCCACACACCAAAGGACTGATTTGCTCTCCCTGTGTCTCCCTCCCTCTCTGTCCCCCTCTCCCTCCCTCTCTGTCCCCCTCTCCCTCCCTCTCTGTCCCCCTCTCCCTCCCTCTCTGTCCCCCTCTCCCTCCCTCTCTGTCCCCCTCTCCCTCCCTCTCTGTCACCCTCTCCCTCCCTCCGTGTGTCACCCTCTGTCACCTTGGCCCAGCTTCCTGGGCACACACTGTTGGCAGATCTTTGAGTGGCCCTTGGCCTGTTGATGTGAGTTTGTTTCTGATCTCCAGGCACCCATTTTGTCTGCTGTGTGTCTGTGCGCTGCTGCTGTGGTGGTGTGTGCTGCCACTCTTTCACAATGTTGGCTGTTCATTAGCTGCTGTCATGTGCAAAACAGTGCCTTCACCCCCATGTGTTGATGCAAGGCGTCCGCCATTTGCTGGCAAGTCATTCCTGTGTTGGGACACAGTGTTTGTCTGGCTGTGACCTAGGCCATATGGGCAGAGGGCATTGTTGTCTGCTTTGGAGTCGCACTATGTGATTTTTGGTGCCCAGCCTCCCGCCATCCGGGTTACCGTGTCATGTGTTGTTGTCTTCTGTGGCCTGTGACTTGACATTGTCCAGCTGGGTGCATGGGGCATGGTGGCAGCAGTGGCATGTGCCTGCTCATGGAGTGTGGTTGAGTCATGCGATGGCTTGTGGTGGTTGCGTGCCTGTTAGTAATTTTGGTTGTGGTTGCAGTTCCCCCCATGTGAGGTGCGTTGTTTGTGTACTCACCCGGGTCTCGGAGTCCTTCTACTCCTTCAACTGCCTCCACCGGCAGTATGGCCATCACCCTCTTTCCTCCCAGGGATGGTACTGTACGGCTCTGCGGGAGGGCCCTCCTCCGGTGGCATTGGCCTGGTCGTGTTCCTCCTTCCTCTTGGCTCTGACCCTCCTCCGCAGATCGTACCACCTGTTCTGGCAATCCTGCTTGGTCCTCCTGGTGTCCGCAACGACATTCACAGCATCGACGATGGTCTGCCACATGGCTGTTTTGGCTGCCTGGCTGGTGCTTCTGACCAATGTTCCAAAGATCTGTGGCTCGACTCTGAGGATTTGATCAACAAGGACCTCCAACTCTCGGTGACTGAACTTTGGATTCTTGGTAGTGGGCATGGTGAGGGGTGTGGGTGGGGATGGTGTGGGTGTGGGGGGTGTGTGGATGTTGGGGGGGGTGTGGATGGTTGTGTGTGTGTGTAAATGTGATGAGAGGGTGTTTGTGAGGGTGGTCGTGTGAAGGTGTGCAAGTGTAAGATGTGGTGTAGCTTGTAGTCTGGTTCTGTGGTGTCTGGCAGCAGTGAGTCTGTTGCAAAGGCTCATGGTTTGTGTGTGTGGGCCCTTTTCATTGGTCCATGGGTGGGTGTGGCAGTGTTTGAATTTTGGGTGGGTGTGTTATAAGGAGTGGTGGTGTATTGGGCCTCTGTTTGTTTTTGACAGTTGCAGGTCAGTGATTGTGTTATTTTAGTGGTTGTTGGGCATGTTTAGTGGCTGTGTGCCTTTCGAATGGTGTATTCTTGTGTTGTTTTGTTTTGTCCTTGTTGTGTACGTGCGTTTTGAGCGTGTGTACGGTGTGTACATGGGCCATTTGGTTGTACGATTATGTCCTTGTGTGTGGCTTTGTACGACTCGTACATGCGGTTGTGATGTTGGGGCATGGGGTGCGCTCCGTACTTAGGAGGTTGTGTTGGGGGTGCGCCAGGAACTACTGGGGTGTACATGGACGGTGGTACGACACGTACAGGGGTGGGGGGGTGTACATTGACGTTGGTACGACACGTACAGGGGTGGGGGGGTGTACATTGACGGTGGTACGACACGTACTGGGGTGGGGGTGGGGCTCGAACGTACTGGGGTGTAGGTTCACGGTGGTACGACACGTACTGGGGTGGGGGTACGACTGGAACGTACTGGGGTGTACATGGACGGTGGTACGACACGTACAGGGGTGGGGGGGTGTACATTGACGGTGGTACGACACGTACAGGGGTGGGGGGGTGTACATTGACGGTGGTACGACACGTACTGGGGTGGGGGTACGACTGGAACGTACTGGGGTGTACATGGACGGTGGTACGACACGTACAGGGGTGGGGGTACGACTGGAACGTACTGGGGTGTAGGTTCACGGTGGTACGACACGTACTGGGGTGGGGGTACGACTGGAACGTACTGGGGTGTACATGGACGGTGGTACGACACGTACAGGGGTGGGGGTACGACTGGAACATACTGGGGTGTAGGTACACGGTGGTACGACACGTACTGGGGTGGGGGTACGACTGGAACGTACTGGGGTGTGGGTAGACGGGGCTATGACACGTACTGGGGTGGGGGTGTGGCTCGAACGTACTGGGGTGTAGGTACACGGGGGGTACGACACGTACTGGGGTGGGGGTAGAACTGGAACGTACTGGGGTGTAGGTAGACGGGGCTATGACACGTACTGGGGTGGGGGTACGACTGGAACGTACTGGGGTGTACCTAGACGGGTGGGGGTATACATATACGGGGGGTACGTGTCGGACGTACGGGGGCTGGGGGGAGTGTTGGGCGCGTATGCGGGCACATGTCTCCATGGTTGCTATAGGTGTTCGGTGCGGACGGTGTTTTTTCCATACGGTTGTACGCTCGGACGCACGGGATGGATCGTGATTCCTCGGTCGGACTTGGATTTTCACGTTTGTAAGGTAAATCGTCCGAGGACGTGTCGGACACATTTTCCGACCCGAGGACGTGTGGGGAATGATTCCCAGTGCGGTTCGTATGGACTTTTTACCATGCGAATCGTGATTGCCAGTTCGTACGGCACTTGTACGATTCGTACGGTAAAAAGACCCGATACGAGTCGCACGGGGGAATTTTTTACCGGATCGTGATCGGCACCCAAGTCTTTTTAACAATCACTTATAGAAACACATACTTATTCATACAGGAACTCTTTCAATCTCTCACTCTCACATATACTCACTTATATACACCAATAGTCACATATACTAGTTTAAAACATATGTAGTTACTCATAGAGACACTATTGAGACAGTCATTCACTCACTAACACACCCATGCACACACTCATCCACCCATACAGTCCTGCACACATGCTGTCTTCAACACATACAAACAGTGAGTCACTCATTCATGCACCTATGCACTACGTAATACCCCCCACCGAATCATACAGACATCAGACACTTATACTGATACTCAGAAAACCAACTAATAACCTATATAGACACTCATGTAGCTACTCACCAACCCATGCAGCCACTTATACACAAAGTGAGAGACTGATACAGATATTTACATATTTAAACATTACTCACTAAGCCATGTATTCACTAAGATACACTTAATCAGTCAGTTATAAAATCAATTTTTCAAAAACAAATCATCCATTTAGACACTTATATACCCATTTATTCTTCCATCGACCTTGAGATATACATATATAAAACATATGTAATTTTCAGAAAAACACACACTCACTGGATGATGTCATCAGTGATGTCATCAGTGATGTCATTTGAGATGTCATCAGTGATGTCATGAGTGATGTCACTGACCATGTCACGAGTGATGTAATATGTGATGTCATCAGCAGTGCATTGCGGGCGCGCGAGTTATAGTTAGCTGAACTAACTATAACGGGGGAATTTCTATGGTTTTGTACGAGTGAAAAGTCCAGCTAACTATAACGCCCCTGAAACCTATGTTTTTTTCAGTGAATTTCTGAGGTTTTTTAAATGCTAATTCCCAGCTATAACGTGCCTGAAACCTATGTTTTTTTCAGTGAATTTCAAAGGTTTTTTAAATGTTCTAGCTATGCCTACAGAGATAGGACATGTGAAGAAAGAAGGAAAAACGCACAGAAAGAAAAAAAAGAAATGCAGAAAGAAGCAACAGAAGTCCTCAAAGACGAAGAAAAGTGCAGGAAGAAGTATAACGTGCAGAAAGAACAAACAGAAGAGCAGAAACAAGCCTTGTTGCAAAATCATCCTGTACACTCAACTTTTTCAGACGGATACTGGTGGTAACTGAGTCTGACTAACCAGTCCTAGAGCCAGTGCTATGTTAAAAGACACTCAGAATACAGTGAAAACACCTACATACACTAGGGCACACTATGTGTTGGGGTCCCCCTGTGATTAGCATGACCTCCTCTGTAAGCCCCTAGTATATAATAGGGCAGGGGATTAAAACTACCTCTTAAAACGCACCACAGGGCGTGTTTGAACACGTCACCTCATGCCCCGTCCCCTCCCTTACCCGCTGTGTAAACACGCCCTGTAACCATTTTAAGTTGGGAGATTAAGTCCCCTTGAATCCTGAGGGTCCCTAGGGTCCAACTAGACCACTAGGTACCTCCAGTAAGCGCCACAGAGCTGCGTTGCAGAGAGGTGTAAAAAGTGGCACGGCCTGCACCACCTCTCTGCAACGCAGAGCAGTGGTGCTTACTGGAAGCACCTGGTGGGCTAGTTGGACCCCAGGGTCCCTCAGGATTGAAAGGGAATTATTTCCCCAACTTAAAAACGCGCCACAGGGCCTGTGGGCGTTCTGAGTTGAGAGATTAAGTCCCCTTGAATCCTAAGGGTCCGTAGGTTCAAACTAGCCCACTAGGTACCTCCAGTAAGCGCCACAGAGCTGCGTTGCATGGAGGTGTAAAAAGGGGCGTGGCCTTGGAACACCTGTCTGCAACGCAGCTCCCTGGCGCATACTGGAGAAACCTGTTGGGCTAGTTGGCCCTCAGGGACCCTCAGTATTGAAGGGGAATGAATTCCTCAACTTACAACTGGCCAGGGGGCGCGTTTGCAGAGTGCTGCAAGGAGGGGGCGTGGCTTCTGGTGCGATGCCGGTCTTTTATTACAGGGGTGTGGAATTTTCCAAATAATCTAGTTGTCCAAGGGACAAAATGCCACTGAGATCTACATGTCCTGTAAAATCCACTTGTCCCACCTACCCCCGTTCCACATCAAACCTAAGGGCTCCGGCTGACAGAGAAACATTAATATATTTTTGCTTTATTAAAATCAGTAAACCATTGAATGCTGTGCAATAATAATGCTAAAGGAAAACTTGTCAAGCGATATTATCGCGTCCCTGCCCCCCTGCGCCCCCTGCCCTTAACCCTGACGGCAATTCTTTTATTTCTATTCCCCTTTTTTTCCATTTTTTTTGGCTGTGTATTTATTCCCACAAAATACGTACATTTCAAACCATACGTAATGTACTAATTTACCATCACCCTTGGCTGTGTATTTATTCCCACAAAATACGTACATTTCAAACCATACGTAATGTACTAATTTACCGTCACCCTTGTAAAAACGTATGGGTGGGATATAAAAGGTGTCAGCCAGCGTGCCTCCTGCCATTTCCCCCTCACTTTTGCAGCTGGCCAGACGTGAGCCCTACGTTCCTTGCGAATCGGTAGGTTGTATCGAAAAAGAAACAGCAAAGTTGGGAGCTTCCTTTAATCATAAGAATCGTTTTTTTCGCCAAATGTACCCTCTTTGCAACATTAATCAATTGTGTAATGTATATTTGTCGGTGTGTTTACGCAGTTATGGGCTGAAAGTTAATAGCTCACTATTCTATATTAGGACTTTAAGTTATAAATTGCAAGTCACCAACCGATGTCTCTTTTGAAAGCATTAATCTGCAGATCTGTTCCCATCCTATGCACTCTGTAATCGACTTCGTACATGTTCTTTGCAGCAGGCATATTAACCCTCTGCACTAACTTCACCGAGGTCACAACCTCAACTATACAAAACACGGATCTCTTTCCAGGATGGTAATTCATCACACAAGTTTCCTACACATTTCTGTGAGGCCTGGTAATTGCCGGCGGAAAGAAACGCTGCAGCAGGTGCTTCGAAAGCTTTTAGTGCTGGCTGCACCGTGTGCGACAATGTTTTTTTGCCCATAAGCCAAAGGAGTGAAAGTGTAGGAGTCACATGTCACCCATACTGGTAGGCAGTAGTTTAAGAGTGCTTGGTGTGGAGAAGCACAAACGCAGAGTCGAAAATGAAACAGCAAAGTTGGGAGCTTCCTTTAATAATAAGAATCGTTTTTTCGCCAAATGTACCCTCTTTGCAACATTAATCAATTTTGTAATGTATATTTGTCGGTGTGTTTATGCAGTTCTGGGCTGAAAGTTAATAGTTCACTATTCTATATTAGGACTTTAAGTTATAAATTGCAAGTCACCAACGGATGTCTCTTTTGAAAGCATTAATCTGCAGATCTGTTTCCATCTGCGGTATGAAGGCTCCGGACCCGCGATGTTTAACCCGCGTTGCGATTGCAGCGCGTGAATCTGAATTCGTTGTAATGGGTGTTTCCCCCATGAAGCGGTGGTAGCGCAGCGCGCCTGCTTGCGATACGCTTTTTTGACGTCCGCATCTGAGGCGCCGAGGCGGGCTAGGCCTAGGCTTTTGTACTAATTAATCTACCCACGCACGGTTGCTAAAAATATAAATAAAAGAAAATTGCAGCACCTCCGTCACAATATCACACAATTCAAGCGGGCAAAACTGCTTATTTTACCTGAATGCTTATTGCAAGCCTCGTGGCGGCCACGGACTACTGCTTGCAGAGGCTGAGTGACGTTTCACTCCCCCAGCCAATCACTGCCGCCAAAGGCTCTCTGCAAGCTTCGGATTGGCTGTGAGCCCCAGAGTGCCCACAGCCTGTTGTTTTAACGTGATTAAAACGTGATTAATGTCTACATGTCCGTCAGACATAAATAGACAATAAATCTTCTTGCCCGTCAATATAAACAACATGGTTCAGGCGTCGGGCGATATGATTCCCTCACCCCATTCTCTCAAACATGGTTCGTGATATCACAGCAGAAGGCTTTTTCACATGGTAAAATCGCCTTAGAACACACCACAATTCCTAAAATGAGTATGGTACCATCAACAAATGATTTATAATGTAACTAAAGTCTTAAAACCTTCTATTAACTGCAATGCTTTTTAATGAGGTGCTATCATGTATATTGGTCCCAAGATGGCTGCCAACACTTCTTGGATGAAGTACTGACAGCCAATCAGATCTCACGATGAGATGTGTGGTTAGGCTCCGCTCAGATATGTATATGATTTTACTTTTGATTTTCTCAGGAACTACTGAACAGATTGACACCATATATGCAAAAGGCACATGCCTGACCTGAGGACTACCCCTTTGCCAAATTTCAAGTAATTCTGTTCAGCCGTTCGGGCTGTACCTTGGACTAAAGGTCCCTATGGAAAATTGCATGGGGAAAACGCGTTTTGGGACCCCCCTTTTTTCTCAGCCCCCGCTTGACGAATCCCCCCCGAGACTTTCAGGGTAGGAGAGGAGCGGAGCGCCCCACCTATTTTGAAAACTTTGCGAGGATTCGACAGCCGGCGCCAAAGTTATTCCAAGTAGAATGTTGCGGATTTCCTATGGAAACACGGTCCTAACTATAACTATCTACTGGCGACCACCAGTAGAGAATATATATATATATATATATATATATATATATATATATATATATATATATATATATATATATATATATATATATATATATATATATATATATATATATATATATATATATATATATTACCTACTGGCGGTCGCCAGTAGGTAGTTATAGTTAGGACCCCTTTTCCATAGGAAAACCTCAATATTCTATTTTGAATAACTTTGGCGCCGGTCGATGAATCCTCGCGAATTTCTCAAAATAGGTGGGGCGCTACGCTCCGCTCCTACCCTGAAAGTCTCGGGGGGATCCGTCAAGCGGGGGCTGAGATAAAAGGGGGGTCCCAAAACGCGTTTTCCCCATGCATTTTTCCATAGGACCTTTAGAACGAGCTACAGCCCGAACGGCTGAACAGAATTACTCGAAATTTGGCAGAGAGGTAGTCCCTAGGTCAAGGAAGTGCCTTTTGTAGGTTTGGTGTAAATCTGTTCAGTAGATTCTGAGAAAATAGCCTTTAAATCAATATATATATCTGAGCCCGCTTACGGTATGCTTACGGTACGCTTACCGTAAGCGTACGGTGGCGTGCGCGAGCGCGATTCTGATTGGCTCTTAGATCTTAGTAAACATTCGAATCGGCCGAAACCAGGAAGCGGCGGCCGCCATTTTGTGTATTTCACTCAGAAAAAAAAGAGTGAAAACAAGAAAAGGGGGCAATGAGGAGAGTTACAGACCCCCTTACATTTGTGAGGGGGTCAAAGAAGGACTGTAAAGTACAAAGAAAACATTTATTGATTTTAAAAAAAATCACGGGGTACGCGTACGGTAAGCTTACGGTAAGCGTACGGTAGAAAAAAAAAAAAAAAATGAAAATCAGATTTAAGTGTTTAGATATTAGGGGGCTCTAAAAAGAGCCGTTGTGTTTATGAAATGATTTTTTAGTGGTACCTACAAGTAAGTACCGATGCAGTGTCTAAGGTTCAAGAGGAAGACTCTGTTCCCTTCATCATTGAAGTGCACACCATCTCCTCTATAAATGTCTTGCATGTCATAACGCAAGTTGTTGTGGTAAATGGCACCCATACCATAGTCACAGAGGAAAGCAGAAACAGATTTGTTGACGTGCTTTCTTGCTTTGTCATCGCACCGCGTGCCCACCGTGCGTGCACGGCACTAACTGCGTCAAGTGGGCGCGCGGTGCGCGAAGCGCACCGCGTGCTCACTGTGCGCGCACGGTGCGCGAAGCACACCGTGCGCGCACAGAACAAACTGCGTTAAGTGGGCGCGCACGCCACGAATGGCGTAAAGTAACTTAGCATTTAAAAAACCGTACAAATTCACAGAAAAAACCATAGGTTTCACACACGTTATAGTTAGGAATTAGCATTTAAAAAACCTTGCAAATTCACTGAAAAAACCATAGGTTTCACACATGTTATAGTTAGCGGAAATTTTACTGATAAAAAACCAATGAAATTCCCCCGTTATAGTTAGTGCAGGCAACTATAACTCACGCGACCGCAATCTTCTGCTGATGACATATGTGTCTTTATGAAAAAAAAATATTTGTAATATATGTATAGCTAAAAATGTATGGAAGAAGACATGGGCAAATAAGTGTCTAAATACAGTATTAGCATCAGCAGAGGATTGCGGTCGCGTGAGTTATAGTTGCCTGCACTAACTATAACGGGGGAATTTCATTGGTTTTTTATCAGTAAAATTTCCGCTAACTATAACATGTGTGAAACCTATGGTTTTTTCAGTGAATATATATATATATATATATATATATATATATATATATATATATATATATATATATATTCTCTACTGGCGGTCGCCAGTAGATAGTTATAGTTAGGACCTATTTTCCATAGGAAATCCGCAACATTCTATTGGGAATTTCTTTGGCGCCGATTGACGAATCTTCGCAAAATTCTCCAAACATTTGGCCAGCTCCGCTCCGCTCCGCTCCTACCCTGAAAGTTTCGTGGTGATTCGTCAAGCGGGGGCCGAGAAAAAAGGGGGGTCCCAAAATGCGTTTTCCCCATGCAATTTCGCATAGGATCTGTTGTCGCAGCTACAGCCGAACCGCTGAATGGAATGACACCAAATTTGGCAAAGAGGTAGTCCTCAGTTCGGACTTGTGCCTTTTGCATATTTGGTGTGAATCTGTTCAGTAGTTCCTAAGAAAATTAGGGTAAAAAAGTTAGTAATATCTATGGCCGCGGAGGATCCGCGGACCCTACCCGCACCGTACGCGAACCCTCCCCGAACGGAGCGCGCACCCTCCCGATCACGCGCTGAATGCTAATTGGCTGTCGAGCGTCTCTCTACATTCGAAACCAGGAACTGTTGGCGGCCATTTTCTGCCTCGGTAGAAGCGAGGCTGAAGAAGCAAGGGGAATAAGTGCGTAAAACATATAAAGGGGGCAGAGTGGTAATACTCTGACCCTCTAGAGGTGCTTAGGGGGGTCCCAGAAGGACCCCTGGGGCCCCCCTTTTTTAAAAAAAAAAGCGGCGAAATGCGCGCACGGTGCGCGCATCCTATCGCGTTGGATGCACGGATTCTCTCGCGGTGGGTGCGCGGATCCACGGCAACGTTTTTGGAAAAACGACAAGAAATCATTAGTTGTATAACAACTTTCTACACTGAAAGGTAGGGTGTATATTTTTGTTTTTTAAAGGTAGGATTGTTATTGGTTAACAAAAACAGATTGTAAGGAACATTATATATGATAAGCTGATGAAAAGTCAAGCACACTTCCTATCTTGTGTAGGAACATTGTGTGCTGAACTTGAGACCTGTGAGCTCAGTGCAGTGTTCCATGACCTGTTTCTATGGTAACAGGCAGAAGGCAGATTGGGGGAAGGGTTGAAATGTATTTCAGTTGGAAAGGGTTGAACTGTTTAACCAATAGAAATGTGTGTTTGCTTTTGAGTTTATGTGCGAAGGATTGTGATTTGATGTTTACATGTATATGTGTGGAAAATGAAAGGGAAACTTTTTAATTCTTTGCTTTTGCTGAGAGGTGCACAGTGCAGAGATTCTGTACAAGAAAATATGGTGAGTGATTGATATACTCCTTAATCTACAAAAGAACTTGAAAGATGAGTTATTTAATTGTGAGGGGATGTGTGTAGACTACTTTAATCAGACTAATGTGTTTTTCCTGCTAAAGTGTAGGGAGTACTTTTTTTCTCTACAATGTGTGTGCATGTAGCAACCATTCTGTGATAGGCATTTGTGTTTTTCATGTGTTTGTAGACAGATAACTGTGCAGTATTTATATTTTGGTAGAATTAGAAACCAGTCATTGTTTATGAATTTGTGAAATGAGTTATGTTATATTTCTATACTAAAATGTAGTATAGAAATGTGTTTTGATATAGTGCAAGGGATAGTGTTGTTTGTCTAGAATCACACAGTGAGTCTGTGTGCATTTGGGAACCACTGTGAGAGAAGCATTTGGTAACATCGTGTATTTGCTGACAGATAACTGTTTTAAAACATGTTATGTTGTCAAGTTTTAGTAGCATTAGAAGACAGTTATGGCTTATGCTTTCATTAAATGAGTCAGGCTTTGACATAAAAGTGCAGTCCTGAAATATGTAGATTGTGTGCAGTTCCCTTACCACTTGCACTGTAGTGGATGAGTTTTGGTAAACTGATAGGGATAGTGGTGCTTGTCTAGAATCACACTGTGAGTTAGTGTGTATTTGGGATCAGTGTGAGAGAAACATTTGGTTAAATCATGTATTTGCTGACAGATAACTGTTTTAAAATCTGTCATGTTGTGAAGTTTTATTAGCATTAGAATCCAGTCTTTGCTTATATGTTGATTAAATGAGTCATGCCTTGACACTGATGTGCTATACTTAAATATGTAGATTGTGTGCAGCCCCCTTACCCCTTCCACAGTAGTGAATGATTTTTGGTAAAGTCCTAGGATAGTGTTGATTGTCTAAAATCACACTGTGAGTCTGTGTGCATTTGGGTAAGGATTGTGAGTGAAGCATTTGGTAACATCGTGTATTTACTGACATAGTAAGGAGTTTTGGTAAACTCCTAGGGATAGTGTTGTTTATCTAGAATCACACTGTGAGTCTGTGTGCATTTGGGAACCACTGTGAGAGAAGTGTTTGGTAAGATTGTGTATTTGCTGACAGATAAGTGTTATAAAACATGTCATGTTGTCAAGTTTTAGTAGCATTAGAAGACAGTTATGGCTTATGCTTTCATTATATGAGTCAGGCATTGACAGTAAGTTGCAGTTGTGAAATATGTAGATTGTGTGCAGTTCGCTTACCACTTGCATTGTAGTGAATGAGTTTTGGTAACTCATAGGGATAGTGGTGCTTGTCTAGAATCACACTGTGAGTTAGTGTGTATTTGGGATCACTGTGAGAGAAGCATTTGGTAACATCATGTATTTGCTGACAGATAACTGTTTTAAAACCTGTCATGTTGTGAAGTTTTAGTAGGATTAGAATCCAGTCTTTGCTTATGAGTTGATTAAATGAGTCATGCTTTGACACTGATGTGGTGTACTTAAATATGTAGATTGTGTGCAGTACCATTAACTCTTCCAGAGTAGTGAATGAGTTTTGGTAAACTCCTAGGATAGTGTTGCTTGTCTAAAATCACACTGTGAGTCGGTGTGCATTTGGGTAAGGATTGTGAGAGAAGCATTTGGTAACATCGTGTATTTGCTGACATATACCTGTTTTAAAACCTGTCATGTTGTGAAGTTTTAGTAGGATTAGAATCCAGTCTTTGCTTATATGTTGATTAAATGAGTCATGCCTTGACAATGATGTGCTGTACTTAAATATGTAGATTGTGTGCAGTCCCCTTACTCCTTCCACAGTAGTGAATGAGTTTTGGTAAAGTGCTAGGATAGTGTTGTTTGTCTAAAATAACACTGTGAGTCTGTGTGCATTTGGGTAAGGATTGTGAGAGAAGCATTTGGTAACATCGTGTATTTGCTGACAGATAACTGTTTTAAAACCTGTATTGTTGTGAAGTTTTAGTAGCATTAGAAGCCAGTCTTTGCTTATGCGTTGATTAAATTAGTCAGGCATTGACATTAAAGTATAGTCGTGAAATATGTAGATTGTATGCAGTTCCTTTACCACTTCCACTGTAGTGAATGAGTTTTGATAAACTCCTAGGGATAGTGTTGTTTGTCTAGAATCACACTGTGAGTCTGTGTGCATTTGGGAACCACTGTGAGAGAAGTGTTTGGTAACATTGTGTATTTGCTGACAGATAACTGTTTTAAAACCTGTCATGTTGTGAAGTTTTAGTAGGATTAGAATCCAGTCTTTGCTTATGCGTTGATTAAATGAGTCATGCTTTGACACTAATGTGGTGTACTTAAATATGTAGATTGTGTGCAGTACCATTAACTCTTCCAGAGTAGTGAATGAGTTTTGGTAAACTCCTAGGATAGTGTTGCTTGTCTAAAATCACACTGTGAGTCGGTGTGCATTTGGGTAAGGATTGTGAGAGAAGCATTTGGTAACATCGTGTATTTGCTGACATATACCTGTTTTAAAACCTGTCATGTTGTGAAGTTTTAGTAGGATTAGAATCCAGTCTTTGCTTATGCGTTGATTAAATGAGTTATGCTTTGACACTGATGTGGTGTACTTAAATATGTAGATTGTGTGCAGTACCATTAACTCTTCCAGAGTAGTGAATGAGTTTTGGTAAACTCATAGGGATAGTGGTGCTTGTCTAGAATCACACTGTGAGTCTGTGTGCATTTGGGAACCACTGTGAGAGAATCATTTGGTAACATTATGTATTTGTTGACAGATAACTGTTTTAAAATCTGTCATGTTGTGAAGTTTTAGTAGGATTAGAATCCACTCTTTGCTTATATGTTGATTAAATGAGTCATGCCTTGACACTGATGTGCTGTACTTAAATATGTAGATTGTGTGCAGTCCCCTTACTCCTTCCACAGTAGTGAATGAGTTTTGGTAAACTCCTAGGATAGTGTTGCTTGTCTAAAATCACACTGTGAGTCTGTGTGCATTTGGGTAAGGATTGTGAGAGAAGCATTTGGTAACATCGTGTATTTGCTGACATATACCTGTTTTAAAACCGGTCATGTTGTGAAGTTTTAGTAGAATTAGAAGCCAGTCTTTGCTTATGCTTTGATTATATGAGTCAGGCTTTGACATAAAAGTGCAGTCCTAAAATATGAAGATTGTGTGCAGATCGCTTACCAATTCCACAGTAGTGAATGATTTTTGGTAAACTTCTAGGTATAGTGGTTGTTGTGTAGAATCACACTGTGAGTCTGTGTGCATTTGAGAACCACTGTGAGAGAGGCATTTGGTAACATCGTGTATTTGCTGACAGATAACTAATTTAAAACCTGTTATGTTGTCAAGTTTTAGTAGCATTAGAAGCTAGTCTTTGCCTATGCATTGATAAAATGAGTCAGGGTTTGACACTAAGGTGTAGTACCATGTACTATTCTGTTCACTGTGGCAGAACTGAAAATTTAAAAGTTTTACCTAAGCACTGTCCTAGAAGTAGTCTGATTATTTAGTCAGAATCTAAGTACCAAATAGACAGCTTCAAATGTCTATGCAGTATGCATGTAGTGTTCTAACATACTATACACTTGTCTTTTACACCTTCAATTCCCTAATCAGTATCCATACACTTCCAGGAAACATCCTGTCACTTCCTTTGCAGTCCTCTAGAGACCCATTCAACAGCATGTACTAATCCATTCACTGTGCCAAAACCCAAACACTTATAAATTCACCCAGACACTCTCTTTCCAGTACTCTAATGATTCAGTCACTGCCTAAGTATTCATGCACAGAGCCAGGTCTTTGCATATGGACTTCTTCAAACCCCTATCCACTATGCATGCAGTCCTCTAAGCACCTACACACTTGTCTTTCACTCCTTCAATTCCCAGTCAGTATCCGTTCACTTCCAGCAAACACCCTGTCACTCCATTTGCACTCCTCTAGTGACCCATTCAGCATAATGTACTAATCCATTCACTGCGCCAAACCCTAATAAATTCACCCAGGCACTCTCCTTGCTTTACTCTAATCATTCAGTCAGTACCCAAGTACTCATTCAGTGACCCAGGCCTTAGTATATGGACTGCTTCAAACCGTTATCCACTATACATGCAGTCCTCTAACCACCTACACAATTGTCTTTCTCACCTTCAATTCCTTAGTCAGTATCCATACACTTTCAGGAAATACCCTGTCACTCCCTTTGCAGTCCTCTACTGACCCATTCAGCATCATGTACTAATCCATTCACTGTGCCAAAACCCAAACACTTATAAATTCACCAAGATACTATCTTTGCAGTACTCTAATCATTCAGTCAGTGCCTAAGTATTCATACACTGAGCCAGGCCTTAGCACATGGACTGCTTCAAACCCCTATGCACTATGCATGCAGTCTTCTAACCATCTAGATACTTGTCTTTCACACTTTCAATTTCCTAGTCAGTATCCATACAGTCCAGCACTTGTGACTGCCTTTGCACTCCTCTAGTGAGTCATTCAGTACCAAGTAGTAATCCATTCCCTGTGCGAAAAGCCTAGCACTAATAAATTCACCTACGCACTCTCTTTGTTGTAGTCTAATCATTCAATCAGTACCCAAGTAGTCATGCAGTGAGCCAGGCCTTAGCACATGGACTGCTTTAAATGCCTATGCAGTATTGATGCAGTCCTCTTATCACCTACACAGTTGTGTTTCACACCTTGAATTCCCTAGTTAGTATTCATACTCTTCTAGCAAACACCCTGTCACTCACCCAGTGTGTCTCCTTATAGTACTGTAATCATTTAGTCAGTTAGCATGTAGTCTTTTAGTGAGGTAGGCTTTAGGGCATGAACTGCTTCAAAGTAGTATGCACTATGCATGTAGTGTTCGATCGTCACACTTGTGGTTCAGGGCTATAGTTTCTTAGTCAGTTTTTATATAAAATGTGTTTGTACAGTAATGGAATAGTATAAATTTGAAAGTTATTAATATACATTTATTTGTGATTCTTTTTTACAGATACAGAATATGAGTGTTTCTCATCCGTTTGCACTCTTCTCGTGCAAGATTGTTTGGATGAAGGGTCCTTCGGTGTTTCATCATACTTGCCGTGCCGTACGAGTATTTCTTGTTAGGATCCCCTCGCAACAGAACTCTTTTGCAAATCTTGCACGTGACCAAGGTGGCATTGATCTTTGCTTGCCCCTTGGGAAAAGTAAAAAATTTCCACACCACTGAAGGAAAACGTTGTGGGCGTGGTGCCTTCTGCAAAAAAAATTCCTCAGATTCGGTAAATATTTTAAAGCTGCAACAATTACAGTTTTTGTAAGTTAAACTTATAAAATTTTGTTAGCTGTATACATTTTATATATCTGTGATTTGTTTCTTGTGGTATTTTGTTAAGAATACCATGTTGTTGTTTTTTTAACAATCTTTTTGATTTTGCAGGTCTGTCATCGACATCCGTGGTTCCCACAGGAGTGTTCTGCTTTGTTTTTTTGTATTATGGTTGTTACATTTTGTTTATTAGTTTATTGTTTATATTTATGTTAATAATAATATAAATTTGAAAATAGTTTAACGTTTCTATATTTATTATTATAAAAAAATAAAGTTTGAAAAAAAACTTAATAATGTTTTTGGTTGTTCTCTTAAGTGCTGTGTGACTCTTGTTCTTATTACTGTTATTTGATGGAGTCCACCATGGTGTTAAATTTTGGGGCACTTATCGCAGGAATACTAGTGATATCTGCAGTTTGCACCAACTTCTGAATAGTGTGTTAGATTTTTCTGAACTTTACTTCCGTTAAAGTGCTGATAATGAAATAGAGAGTAGCCGTTCCTACCCTGAAAGTTTCGTGGTGATTCGTCAAGCGGGGGCCGAGAAAAAAGGGGGGTCCCAAAATGCGTTTTCCCCATGCAATTTCGCATAGGATCTGTTGTCGCAGCTACAGCCGAACCGCTGAATGGAATGACACCAAATTTGGCAAAGAGGTAGTCCTCAGTTCGGACTCGTGCCTTTTGCATATTTGGTGTGAATCTGTTCAGTAGTTCCTAAGAAAATTAGGGTAAAAAAGTTAGTAATATCTATGGCCGCGGAGGATCCGCGGACCCTACCCGCACCGTACGCGAACCCTCCCCGAACGGAGCGCGCACCCTCCCGATCACGCGCTGAATGCTAATTGGCTGTCGAGCGTCTCTCTACATTCGAAACCAGGAACTGTTGGCGGCCATTTTCTGCCTCGGTAGAAGCGAGGCTGAAGAAGCAAGGGGAATAAGTGCGTAAAACATATAAAGGGGGCAGAGTGGTAATACTCTGACCCTCTAGAGGTGCTTAGGGGGGTCCCAGAAGGACCCCTGGGGCCCCCCTTTTTAAAAAAAAAAAGCGGCGAAATGCGCGCACGGTGCGCGCATCCTATCGCGTTGGATGCACGGATTCTCTCGCGGTGGGTGCGCGGATCCACGGCAACGTTTTTGGAAAAACGACAAGAAATCATTAGTTGTATAACAACTTTCTACACTGAAAGGTAGGGTGTATATTTTTGTTTTTTAAAGGTAGGATTGTTATTGGTTAACAAAAACAGATTGTAAGGAACATTATATATGATAAGCTGATGAAAAGTCAAGCACACTTCCTATCTTGTGTAGGAACATTGTGTGCTGAACTTGAGACCTGTGAGCTCAGTGCAGTGTTCCATGACCTGTTTCTATGGTAACAGGCAGAAGGCAGATTGGGGGAAGGGTTGAAATGTATTTCAGTTGGAAAGGGTTGAACTGTTTAACCAATAGAAATGTGTGTTTGCTTTTGAGTTTATGTGCGAAGGATTGTGATTTGATGTTTACATGTATATGTGTGGAAAATGAAAGGGAAACATTTTCATTCTTTGCTTTTGCTGAGAGGTGCACAGTGCAGAGATTCTGTACAAGAAAATATGGTGAGTGATTGATATACTCCTTAATCTACAAAAGAACTTGAAAGATGAGTTATTTAATTGTGAGGGGATGTGTGTAGACTACTTTAATCAGACTAATGTGTTTTTCCTGCTAAAGTGTAGGGAGTACTTTTTTTCTCTACAATGTGTGTGCATGTAGCAACCATTCTGTGATAGGCATTTGTGTTTTTCATGTGTTTGTAGACAGATAACTGTGCAGTATTTATATTTTGGTAGAATTAGAAACCAGTCATTGTTTATGAATTTGTGAAATGAGTTATGTTATATTTCTATACTAAAATGTAGTATAGAAATGTGTTTTGATATAGTGCAAGGGATAGTGTTGTTTGTCTAGAATCACACAGTGAGTCTGTGTGCATTTGGGAACCACTGTGAGAGAAGCATTTGGTAACATCGTGTATTTGCTGACAGATAACTGTTTTAAAACATGTTATGTTGTCAAGTTTTAGTAGCATTAGAAGACAGTTATGGCTTATGCTTTCATTAAATGAGTCAGGCTTTGACATAAAAGTGCAGTCCTGAAATATGTAGATTGTGTGCAGTTCCCTTACCACTTGCACTGTAGTGGATGAGTTTTGGTAAACTGATAGGGATAGTGGTGCTTGTCTAGAATCACACTGTGAGTTAGTGTGTATTTGGGATCAGTGTGAGAGAAACATTTGGTTAAATCATGTATTTGCTGACAGATAACTGTTTTAAAATCTGTCATGTTGTGAAGTTTTATTAGCATTAGAATCCAGTCTTTGCTTATATGTTGATTAAATGAGTCATGCCTTGACACTGATGTGCTATACTTAAATATGTAGATTGTGTGCAGCCCCCTTACCCCTTCCACAGTAGTGAATGATTTTTGGTAAAGTCCTAGGATAGTGTTGATTGTCTAAAATCACACTGTGAGTCTGTGTGCATTTGGGTAAGGATTGTGAGTGAAGCATTTGGTAACATCGTGTATTTACTGACATAGTAAGGAGTTTTGGTAAACTCCTAGGGATAGTGTTGTTTATCTAGAATCACACTGTGAGTCTGTGTGCATTTGGGAACCACTGTGAGAGAAGTGTTTGGTAAGATTGTGTATTTGCTGACAGATAAGTGTTATAAAACATGTCATGTTGTCAAGTTTTAGTAGCATTAGAAGACAGTTATGGCTTATGCTTTCATTATATGAGTCAGGCATTGACAGTAAGTTGCAGTTGTGAAATATGTAGATTGTGTGCAGTTCGCTTACCACTTGCATTGTAGTGAATGAGTTTTGGTAACTCATAGGGATAGTGGTGCTTGTCTAGAATCACACTGTGAGTTAGTGTGTATTTGGGATCACTGTGAGAGAAGCATTTGGTAACATCATGTATTTGCTGACAGATAACTGTTTTAAAACCTGTCATGTTGTGAAGTTTTAGTAGGATTAGAATCCAGTCTTTGCTTATGAGTTGATTAAATGAGTCATGCTTTGACACTGATGTGGTGTACTTAAATATGTAGATTGTGTGCAGTACCATTAACTCTTCCAGAGTAGTGAATGAGTTTTGGTAAACTCCTAGGATAGTGTTGCTTGTCTAAAATCACACTGTGAGTCGGTGTGCATTTGGGTAAGGATTGTGAGAGAAGCATTTGGTAACATCGTGTATTTGCTGACATATACCTGTTTTAAAACCTGTCATGTTGTGAAGTTTTAGTAGGATTAGAATCCAGTCTTTGCTTATATGTTGATTAAATGAGTCATGCCTTGACAATGATGTGCTGTACTTAAATATGTAGATTGTGTGCAGTCCCCTTACTCCTTCCACAGTAGTGAATGAGTTTTGGTAAAGTGCTAGGATAGTGTTGTTTGTCTAAAATAACACTGTGAGTCTGTGTGCATTTGGGTAAGGATTGTGAGAGAAGCATTTGGTAACATCGTGTATTTGCTGACAGATAACTGTTTTAAAACCTGTATTGTTGTGAAGTTTTAGTAGCATTAGAAGCCAGTCTTTGCTTATGCGTTGATTAAATTAGTCAGGCATTGACATTAAAGTATAGTCGTGAAATATGTAGATTGTATGCAGTTCCTTTACCACTTCCACTGTAGTGAATGAGTTTTGATAAACTCCTAGGGATAGTGTTGTTTGTCTAGAATCACACTGTGAGTCTGTGTGCATTTGGGAACCACTGTGAGAGAAGTGTTTGGTAACATTGTGTATTTGCTGACAGATAACTGTTTTAAAACCTGTCATGTTGTGAAGTTTTAGTAGGATTAGAATCCAGTCTTTGCTTATGCGTTGATTAAATGAGTCATGCTTTGACACTAATGTGGTGTACTTAAATATGTAGATTGTGTGCAGTACCATTAACTCTTCCAGAGTAGTGAATGAGTTTTGGTAAACTCCTAGGATAGTGTTGCTTGTCTAAAATCACACTGTGAGTCGGTGTGCATTTGGGTAAGGATTGTGAGAGAAGCATTTGGTAACATCGTGTATTTGCTGACATATACCTGTTTTAAAACCTGTCATGTTGTGAAGTTTTAGTAGGATTAGAATCCAGTCTTTGCTTATGCGTTGATTAAATGAGTTATGCTTTGACACTGATGTGGTGTACTTAAATATGTAGATTGTGTGCAGTACCATTAACTCTTCCAGAGTAGTGAATGAGTTTTGGTAAACTCATAGGGATAGTGGTGCTTGTCTAGAATCACACTGTGAGTCTGTGTGCATTTGGGAACCACTGTGAGAGAATCATTTGGTAACATTATGTATTTGTTGACAGATAACTGTTTTAAAATCTGTCATGTTGTGAAGTTTTAGTAGGATTAGAATCCACTCTTTGCTTATATGTTGATTAAATGAGTCATGCCTTGACACTGATGTGCTGTACTTAAATATGTAGATTGTGTGCAGTCCCCTTACTCCTTCCACAGTAGTGAATGAGTTTTGGTAAACTCCTAGGATAGTGTTGCTTGTCTAAAATCACACTGTGAGTCTGTGTGCATTTGGGTAAGGATTGTGAGAGAAGCATTTGGTAACATCGTGTATTTGCTGACATATACCTGTTTTAAAACCGGTCATGTTGTGAAGTTTTAGTAGAATTAGAAGCCAGTCTTTGCTTATGCTTTGATTATATGAGTCAGGCTTTGACATAAAAGTGCAGTCCTAAAATATGAAGATTGTGTGCAGATCGCTTACCAATTCCACAGTAGTGAATGATTTTTGGTAAACTTCTAGGTATAGTGGTTGTTGTGTAGAATCACACTGTGAGTCTGTGTGCATTTGAGAACCACTGTGAGAGAGGCATTTGGTAACATCGTGTATTTGCTGACAGATAACTAATTTAAAACCTGTTATGTTGTCAAGTTTTAGTAGCATTAGAAGCTAGTCTTTGCCTATGCATTGATAAAATGAGTCAGGGTTTGACACTAAGGTGTAGTACCATGTACTATTCTGTTCACTGTGGCAGAACTGAAAATTTAAAAGTTTTACCTAAGCACTGTCCTAGAAGTAGTCTGATTATTTAGTCAGAATCTAAGTACCAAATAGACAGCTTCAAATGTCTATGCAGTATGCATGTAGTGTTCTAACATACTATACACTTGTCTTTTACACCTTCAATTCCCTAATCAGTATCCATACACTTCCAGGAAACATCCTGTCACTTCCTTTGCAGTCCTCTAGAGACCCATTCAACAGCATGTACTAATCCATTCACTGTGCCAAAACCCAAACACTTATAAATTCACCCAGACACTCTCTTTCCAGTACTCTAATGATTCAGTCACTGCCTAAGTATTCATGCACAGAGCCAGGTCTTTGCATATGGACTTCTTCAAACCCCTATCCACTATGCATGCAGTCCTCTAAGCACCTACACACTTGTCTTTCACTCCTTCAATTCCCAGTCAGTATCCGTTCACTTCCAGCAAACACCCTGTCACTCCATTTGCACTCCTCTAGTGACCCATTCAGCATAATGTACTAATCCATTCACTGCGCCAAACCCTAATAAATTCACCCAGGCACTCTCCTTGCTTTACTCTAATCATTCAGTCAGTACCCAAGTACTCATTCAGTGACCCAGGCCTTAGTATATGGACTGCTTCAAACCGTTATCCACTATACATGCAGTCCTCTAACCACCTACACAATTGTCTTTCTCACCTTCAATTCCTTAGTCAGTATCCATACACTTTCAGGAAATACCCTGTCACTCCCTTTGCAGTCCTCTACTGACCCATTCAGCATCATGTACTAATCCATTCACTGTGCCAAAACCCAAACACTTATAAATTCACCAAGATACTATCTTTGCAGTACTCTAATCATTCAGTCAGTGCCTAAGTATTCATACACTGAGCCAGGCCTTAGCACATGGACTGCTTCAAACCCCTATGCACTATGCATGCAGTCTTCTAACCATCTAGATACTTGTCTTTCACACTTTCAATTTCCTAGTCAGTATCCATACAGTCCAGCACTTGTGACTGCCTTTGCACTCCTCTAGTGAGTCATTCAGTACCAAGTAGTAATCCATTCCCTGTGCGAAAAGCCTAGCACTAATAAATTCACCTACGCACTCTCTTTGTTGTAGTCTAATCATTCAATCAGTACCCAAGTAGTCATGCAGTGAGCCAGGCCTTAGCACATGGACTGCTTTAAATGCCTATGCAGTATTGATGCAGTCCTCTTATCACCTACACAGTTGTGTTTCACACCTTGAATTCCCTAGTTAGTATTCATACTCTTCTAGCAAACACCCTGTCACTCACCCAGTGTGTCTCCTTATAGTACTGTAATCATTTAGTCAGTTAGCATGTAGTCTTTTAGTGAGGTAGGCTTTAGGGCATGAACTGCTTCAAAGTAGTATGCACTATGCATGTAGTGTTCGATCGTCACACTTGTGGTTCAGGGCTATAGTTTCTTAGTCAGTTTTTATATAAAATGTGTTTGTACAGTAATGGAATAGTATAAATTTGAAAGTTATTAATATACATGTATTTGTGATTCTTTTTTACAGATACAGAATATGAGTGTTTCTCATCCGTTTGCACTCTTCTCGTGCAAGATTGTTTGGATGAAGGGTCCTTCGGTGTTTCATCATACTTGCCGTGCCGTACGAGTATTTCTTGTTAGGATCCCCTCGCAACAGAACTCTTTTGCAAATCTTGCACGTGACCAAGGTGGCATTGATCTTTGTTTGCCCCTTGGGAAAAGTAAAAAATTTCCACACCACTGAAGGAAAACGTTGTGGGCGTGGTGCCTTCTGCAAAAAAAATTCCTCAGATTCGGTAAATATTTTAAAGCTGCAACAATTACAGTTTTTGTAAGTTAAACTTATAAAATTTTGTTAGCTGTATACATTTTATATATCTGTGATTTGTTTCTTGTGGTATTTTGTTAAGAATACCATGTTGTTGTTTTTTTAACAATCTTTTTGATTTTGCAGGTCTGTCATCGACATCCGTGGTTCCCACAGGAGTGTTCTGCTTTGTTTTTTTGTATTATGGTTGTTACATTTTGTTTATTAGTTTATTGTTTATACTTATGTTAATAATAATATAAATTTGAAAATAGTTTAACGTTTCTATATTTATTATTATAAAAAAATAAAGTTTGAAAAAAAACTTAATAATGTTTTTGGTTGTTCTCTTAAGTGCTGTGTGACTCTTGTTCTTATTACTGTTATTTGATGGAGTCCACCATGGTGTTAAATTTTGGGGCACTTATCGCAGGAATACTAGTGATATCTGCAGTTTGCACCAACTTCTGAATAGTGTGTTAGATTTTTCTGAACTTTACTTCCGTTAAAGTGCTGATAATGAAATAGAGAGTAGCCGTTCCAGTGCAAAAAGACATGAGGTGCACGTTTGCGATTTATTTTAAATACTAAAATCCTGTATTGTATTGCACTGAGGTATTGGCTGCACTTACAGTGTACACACGAAATCTATTAAAATAATCTCATTGTATTTATATTGATTGGGAATAGTGCGTCAGGTGCTGGATCTTGACGAGATACACTGCTCAGTTCGTATATTGTTCTGCACACGAAAAAAATCACATCACAACTTTCACAGCAATTGCAATGCGAAATAAATTCCGGCGATAAGACACGTTAGCACCAGGGATTTTACACCTGCTTTCAGCTGGTGTTAAGCAGGACAACTACCTGCACCATGAAAGGGAACACAGCCAAGAGCCACACCAGAACACCCACAGGTGCCATAGAGTCAATGAGCATGATACAGGGATACCCATGAGGGCCAGAAGACTCATCGCAACAACTCCAGGACCACCAATGCCCCCCAAACCCATATCTTAGTGAGTGTGTCCCTGTGGTCATTGTCTTAGCATGATAGGCACGAGCCCTGCAACATCACAGTGTGCTGTCACCTCACCGTTGGCAGTGAGCCTGGATGTGTTGCCACGTACACATCCTCCTGCATGCACAACTGGCGTGTGCTGGTCTGGGGTTCACAGGTCAGTGCACGGGGTGTCTCGGACATGTCCGTGTACAGGAAGGGAGGTAAGTGTGTCTCTGTGTTCTGGTGTGGCCTGTTGCAAGAGCTGCAGCAGTCGATGTTGTAAAGTGGCATGCACCACCTCCAAACGGCACTGTGATGTTGTAGTTGGAATGTAGCAGGACATGCGCAAATAGGCATTACAATGGCGTGCCGTACGTGTGCACGAGATACAACAGCTCACCGTACAAAAGTGTGGGGGCTCGTGGGAGGGAGGAGCAGCCGTTTGGCAACATAACACACAGTGAACTCGACCATGTGCCACATGCTGGGCATCTCATCCATGATGACCACGGTCGCAGACATCCCACAACACCAACGACTGGCCTTTGTACTCATCCTGTATGAATGCAGCGTGGTTTTCACTTCGATGCTCGTTCAGTGGTGTGATGTTGGCGGGTTGTGTGATTTGTGCTCCTTGTTGGTGTGTTTCATTTTGGACATTGTTAGTCTATATATGTGTTGTACTTAATTGTGCATGTGTGCCATTCTGCCCATCTCCCCATCTCCCCCCTCCCCCCACTCACTGCTTATTCCACTTCCTAGTGCTGTTGTGCCTATAATTTTGTTGCTGCACACATAAATACATGTAAACAATAAATTAGAATAGTTCCTTGATTCTTTTAGGTTTGAAAACTTCTCTATTGGTTTGTTCCCTACTCGGTGCCTCGGGTGGGGCCCGATGATGAAGCATGCCACCAACTAGGTTGGTGGGTGAGGGCTTTTCATAAAAAACCAAGCGTTTTTCCCAAAACAGACACATATAAACACGTACACTACCTAGTAGCTAGCTCTTTTTGATTACTACATATCCCTCGGGGAAGCGAACTAGCTACTCTAGTTCCTCACTCTCCTCTTGATTTCAAACCTATCTGAAGGCTAACATTACTAGAGCCTTGGCGAAACGGAAGAGCAGGGTAGATCGACATCAGAAGACAATCACAGGAGCAGAACACAGACAGACACACAGATGTAGTGATGCAGAATTAGTGAAACCTTCAGCCAGCAAAGGCACGTGGCAGTTTGTGCTATTTCTCTTACATTTGAATATACGCAGACCAGGAAGCGAGATCTGAATGTGGCATAGTTCTGTGTTTAATGTGCAAGGCTGTGAAAGTCCAGACTTGGAAGCTGCACAAACGCACAGCTTCAAAGTTTTTGTCAATGGACGAGGAACACGCCAGAAAAAAAGAAACCTGCAGTTCTGATCCCTGGTCTGCAACGTTTAACGTAAAATTAGTATAACGGCCAAAAATTTTGGGGACAAAACTAAAAATTGCTTTACTGCAATACATTAAGAACTCAAATGTACCACGCTGAGCTATAAACAAAACGCCTCGCTTTCCCCGAAGTGAAGCAGTCTATCTATTGTAAGCTAACACCAAAGAGAGTGTGAAAGCTTACCCCAAACAAACGCAGCGGGGGAGTGGGAATACTAGCCCAGGGGGGGTGATGAAGAATGGTCTCTTGAGAGATGGGGAAGCCCATATTGCTTCAGGGCCTCCTTTGATGGCAGGTGGCCAGAGTTGCATGGATGGCCACGAGTCAAGCCCAGATAAACAAAATGCGAGGCCGTTGCCCGGAGATATCAGTGGCCTTTTAGGGAACAATGCCAGCGCCACTCATTAAAGGAAGCAAGATGATTAGAAACGTCTAAATGAAGAGCAGATAAACAATCTCCGAGAAGGCGGCTGCAGAATCAAAGTGTGTCAGGAATCTCACGGTCTGTCAGAAAATCCCCCAATTACTCAGAGATGAAAAATCTCCAGATCCCTTTCAAAGCCTTTGAACTGCAGAAGGCACAGAGACTGCGGCTATTTAATATGAGGCTCATCAGGATGGTCCTCGGGGAGGTGCGAGACAAAACATGAGAAAGGGAAAGAGTGGGATGAGGAACAACCATGGAGCGGTGGAAGTAAATAGAGAACAAGAAGGCTGCCACAAACCTTCGCAGCTTTCTATGCCCCCTCCCCCCTTAGCCTGGAGGGTGTCTGGGTGCCCTACTTTGAGATGGTTCGGGCTGGTGTGGCTGATAGGTTTTCGTCTCAGATGTTGTTGCCGTTACAGGGGCTGGAAAGGTTTTCGTGTCAGATGGTGCTGCCGGTAAAGGGGCTGGAAAGGTTTTCGTGTCAGATGGTGTTGCCGGTAAAGGGGCTGGAAAGGAGGTGGCTTTTGGCAACAAGGAGAAACAAGCCCGCGAGTGGTGCGCGCGTGCCACAGCGAGACATCTGGTTTCAATTATCGTGCCCGTGTCTGGGCACGATAATTGAAACCACATGGCGGCCATGCGGGTAACCGCCACCAATAGGCCATGAGCGGAGCAATGCGCCCGCCTTTGGCCAATTGCGTGCTGTCTTTGTTAAAAAGACGCACGCAAAGGCCAATAGCGTAGGACAAAAGAGAAAGCACACGCACAAGCGTGTGCGAGTGTGTGGGCAGATTTCAAAAGTTCCTACATAAAGTCTTCACCAGGACAGCGCATGCGCACTGTTACAGGCTCAACCTAAAAAGGGCTCTTTCTGAACCAAGACCTACCTTTTTGCCAAATGTGGTGTAATTCTGTTCAGCAGTTCAGGCTGTAGCTTTGTCTAAAGTTTCCTGTGGAAAGTTACATGGGAAAATGCATTTTCGGACCCCCTTTTTTTCTCAGCCCCCGCTTGACGAATCTCCCCGAAACTTTCAAGACAGGAGCTGACCAGAGCGGGTCACTAGTTTTGAAAATTTCGTGAAGATTCGTCAACTGGCGCCAAAGTTATTGGGAAAACAAAAAATGCTTTTCCTATGGAAACTAGGTCCTAACTATAACTACCTACTGGCGACTGCCAGTAGGTAATATATATATATATATATATATATATATATATATAATAAGTACATTGTTGGCTTGATGAATCATGGATGGTGAAAAATACATGCTACACAGAGGTGTCATGGGATGGCCCTCATCTGTGGAGGGACTGCCATCATATTCAGGTCATGCCATTGACAATTACTCCCTGAGATGACTAGGTATAAAAGCTTGTTTGTCAGAATATCGAGTACAGAAATATCGACCTTCAAAAATATTGTGGCATAAATATCCGAAACCAGAATAATGCAAATACAAGTATATATACATAATTATGAATTTACTATTCTTATCCATGTACAAAAGGTATTTATAGTCAAGGTATGTGAAGTTAAGTATGGTTAACCACTACTTACCTATATCTACTTCACTTCATTATGTTTTGTTCAGTAGTTTAACTATAACATTTTTGTTGGCTTACATTTGCTGCATAAACATTATACATGCATGTTCATTCTTATGCTAATAGGAGTCCTGCGTTCACATTCTCTGAATGCCAATATTTTTTACAAAGCAACCCCTTTTAAGGGACAGGGAATGCGTTCAAAACTAACAAGCATTTGCAATGCAATAAGTCTTGCATTTGCAAGAGTTTAAGCTATTGGCATTGTAAATGACAATGCCTTTTATTTATCTGTTTTGATAATTAACACATAAATAAAAGGCATTGTCATTCACAATGCCACTAGCTCAAACTCTTGTAAATGTGTGACCTATTTCACTTCAAAAAAGCAGCCACCATTGTCCTGGGCTGCTTGGAAAGTGAAAGCGAGCATGGTGTACTGAATGTTGCAGGAAAGCATATCGTGCCTGCAATAGGAGAAACTCATTAAAGAAAATGGTTCTTATAGACTAAATAAGACATACCATGTAACAACAGAAGTAAAAGAACCAGTCCTCATGGGAGGTTACAAATGAAGAAAAGGTGGTACTAAGGAGTGACTAACAAGCCTATTAACTAATCAGAAGCCAGCATTTACGGAGGACAATGACACAAGCCAATGACAAATATGGGCAGAGAGTGGGTGGGACTTCAAGTCCATACTCGAATACAGCATGCCTCGCAGAGCAGCGCATGCGCTGCCCAAGCTCAACCTAAAAATTGGCATACAGGAAATGGCATTGGAGAGAGAGTGCAGCCTTTACGTGGAATGTGGGCTATACAATCAAAGCAAACAGATACCACTCCAAGGTGGAAGCTGTTCCTCAGGGACAATTTTGGCTTTGCACCTGTTGTCATGATTTATATTGGGAAGCAGTCCCTTTAGGAAACTTTGACTTAGAGGTACTTGAACAATTTTCAGAGTGATGGTGCTGTCATCAATGTTAAATCACTGAACTCATAGGGACTGTGAAACATCCAAGTGTCACACAAAGAACAAGTGCACTAAATGAACCACAACAATTTGGCAAGAAAGTGGGAAGGGTAGTTAGTGGTGCTTTTTGGAGCACACTTGCAAATATATTATTAAAGCATGGTGCAGTACTGCACTGTCATTTACAGACAGCACATTCTTCATTGAAATGTCCACTAAATTTACAAAGCCATACATTTTCACTGATGAAACAATACAGCGCACAAACAATAATGTCTGGAAGTCTGGTCACATCTTATGTTTGTCATCTGTGCACCCCCAAAGGTTCCTTGATATTTTTTATCCTATTAATTATTTTCTTTCCATCCCACTTCAGAATTACACAAACTTGCTTAATTTGTGCTCTCCCAAGTTCCGATATATTTTGAAATATTTGTACAGTTCATTTATGGGTATTTAAATGTTATTGTGTGTTAAAGAATGACATCCTGTAGCCTTTCCTTTCACACCAGCAAGATTGTCACAAAGCAAATTTTGCAAAGTCCTCTCACTTTGAAGTCAGAGAATAAAAGTAAATACAAATTTCAACGTTTACAAGAATAAGCAGCAATTTGTCTGAAGACAATGTCTGAAATTTATACCTCTCGCTTTGAAAGCACCTCAAATGTGACAAGAAACAAACTAAATGTAAAGCCATCTTTATTGCTCAATTCCCCTTCTGACACACCCCTACTTCCAGAGCCTATGCTTTGACTTAGCGAACTCATCCTGTTTTATACAGCAACCTGCATTTTTGCAGTTGTAAAGTCTGTGATTTTGTAAATCTCAGATTATGTGAGCACAAAAATACAGAATACATCAGGCCCTTAGCAACTGAGTGATACCACTGAGTGGAAAACAGGACATGGACTATCACTGACTTAATTTGTAGAGAATAAGTGCCAGTGCCCAAAGCTCTGCTCAGAAGTTCGTGGCCGGCTCAGGCATGCCAAATACCAAGGGTGCATAGTCTGGAATCCACCTCATTCCTCTTTAATCAGCTATCAGACACTCCCTGCCCTTTATCCCACTTTTACAAGTTCCTGCTTATTCCCTCTGCCATGTTTTTATCGTCTTTCTCATTATTTCTCCTTTGTGGGTTTTCTCTCCTTTTTCTCGGTTAAATGTTGGACAGTGCCTAATTTGAGCCTGCGGTTTCCGGTGCTCAGCACTGGCACTTAATCATCAACTCCGGCGCTTTTCATGAGCATCGGTAAGGACACATTCATTTATGGTAGGCAGTAGGAGATTAACTATTTTGCCCAGAATTACAGGGTGCTGAGCTGATACTGAGACTCAAACCTGGTTCCCCAGCTAAGAAGTCAGCAGCTCTGGCCATTACACCACATCCTCTCCCCACTTTCATATTTAGTAGTTGGTTTTGTTTTAGGCGGCGCCAACAGGAGAAATTGGCTGGTGCAAGTTGCCTCCTTACCAGAGCCCTGGGACTTATTTCTTTTAACAAATTAACCACTAATGTTGGATGAGGAAAAATAAGAACCAGTCCACAAAAAAAGGGGCTGGCGTGCCCCACAACGACAGGCTCAAATTAAGTAGAGTGCAACAAAGTTGTGTAATCTTTGACATAGGAAGAATCTTTTCTTCTTTACAGGCTGCATAGTGGGATTGTTATAACTTTAGCAGTAACTGAGACTGTTTGATTGCAAGATGACACAGTATCCTTCTGAACAAGCAAATGTAAACAGTATTGCCCATGAAGAGGAAAGCTTCGTAGTAGGTGGTGCTTCTCCCAGTCAAGCTTCACATGCTGCTAATTTAAAATAGGAATGTTCAAGCAATTCAGATCTACTTCATGGCATGCATATCTGTTTTTAGATTAACTGTTTAAAAAGTAATCACCTTAAAGCGCCCTTGAATAATTGGAGGAGGCCTGGGTGTTTTCATATCCTTGCAAAATGTTAGCTGGCAGGGGTGAGGGAAACTTGTCTAGGCTCACTGGTTTTAACACAATTTGCCTTATGGCAATCCACAACTAAAGTAAGGTTTTACAACAGCAATGCCTTGCCCTTTGCTGTACTAGATATATCTTAACAGTACAGAGAATTATGATACTGCCCTGACCAATGTTTCCTCTAATGTATTTCCTCTGTGTGCGGCAGTGCAAGCTCTTTGTGTGCTGCAGTCAAGGCTATGTGCACCAAGGAACTGATCATGCTTGCAAGCGCTGCGCTCAGCAATATAGATCTGGGGGCAATTACCACTCCAAACATTTGTTTACAACAACAGTGAAAATAGGCCATGTCACACATAAAGCTTAATTTATTAGGGTCTTGAGACAGTTTTGTAATGTAGATAAAAACTCTCTTGATTGGAATTGTTTACTCTTGTGTCACCTATATCCCAGGTTTAAAAAAGGATAGGACTCAGAAGGTTGAACCATTATAAGATTTTATTGAACAGCAGGGCTGATGCAAGCAGTCAGAAGAATGAGGCAGCTAATATTGAGCCAAAACTGGGATCCGGACTGGACCCAATAAAATAAGCAGAAAAGTTTACCACTTTTTTGACACCGAGACACATTGAGCAGCACCCGCAGGTTGTCTGCTTTCCAAATCCATTCCATGTAGGAATTTGCAGGCAGTGGAGAGACCTTCCTATTTAAAATTTCAGCTAGGCCCAAAACATAAGCATCATTTAAAGGGCATTCAGAACTCCGTTTGTTCAAGAATGTTTCTGGTTGGGAGCTGCCTGCAGCCTAATACCTATATCCCAAAGCAATGGAGGTGAACAAAGGCACACAGCTTATCACTTAGCGAGGCACATTTGAGGCAGATTTCTGACTTTGTTCACCCTTTGTACATAAGCTATATAAGCTATATGCATGTGCTGTAAGAAGGTAGGCATTATATGTTAAGAATGCATAGCTAGGAGGAAAACAAAGTCATGATTTAAAAAGTAAAACAGTGTTTGGGGTTGTCTGCAGGTATAAGACTTAATTACTTTGCAAAGGAACCCTTTCTAGCACCTTATACATAAAATTGAGAAAGAAACCAATAAGTTTCTAAACCCATGACTTGCAGTTTCCAGTCAGATCATTGATGCTGGTTTGTAGCTTATTGTGCTAAATTGGAAGGATTGCAATTTATGAACTGCTAATAATAAATATCTGTGTCAAAAGCAAAAACTCACTTTTTCTAACTACATTAAAAAAAATCTGTAATCTGTATGCTGCACAATGCACTTTGCACGACACATACTAACCCTCTATGCATCATTGTGAGTCAAAACTGTAAATACACCAAACTCAGATCTCTTCAGCAACTGCTTTAACCACCAGAGTTATCGTACTGTTTTATTATACCCTAAGATTTGCTGGGCACTCAAAGATTTCTGCAGAAGGTAAGATATTTTAAAATGTATCCATTGTGACCAATTAAGCTCTACCGATTGACTGCCACGTTTGTTCTTGTTGTCAATTTCTTTGCGGCAGAGTTTCTGTTGTCACGCCTTGACCACCAATTTGTGTGATCCCAGTGTAAATTGTTTCTAATTCCAATCACTGAATGTCACACATCAATGTGCATTTGTAGTGGTTTTGTGATGAATTCGCAAAAATGTGCATGATGTTCTAAGATCAGCACTTACAGGGTAACAGCCTAACAGAGTCATTTGTTACCCTAACTCCCCAAGTTTTAACAGCACTATATATAAACAATATGACTTGAAATGAATCACTGTTGGACCTGGCCCTTTCTGGAGAGTTATTTCCAAACTTTTTGACTTCCTCCACCTGTTTTTCTGATCATTTTTATGTTGGCTTTAGGACTCTGGGCACTTTACCACTCCTATTCAGTACTAAAGTGCATGAGCTCTCTCCTCTAAACAAGGGCTAATTAGTTTACACCTGTTTGGCATATTAGAGTTACTTTTAAGTCACCTGTACAGTGGTGTACCGTATACCCGGGGACTGTGAATTAAATGATGCTAGTGGGCCTGCAGCACTGCTTTTGCCACCCACAGAAGTAGCATTTCAAACCTGTCTCAGACATGCCACTGCAGGGACTGTGTGCTCAGTTTACTGCCACTTTGGCTTGGCATTTACTTGCCAAGCCTTAAACGCCCCTTTCATTAACAGGTCACCCCTAAGGTAGGCCCTAGGGAGCCCTACGGGCATGGTTCTGTGTAAGTAAAAGGTAGGACATGTGCCTTTATGTGTGCCATGTCCTGGTAGTGACAAAAAACCTATTTAGTTTTTCACTGCTGTGAGGCCTACTCCTCTTATAGGCTCGCATTCAGAATTCCCTTGTATACTTTTAAGTGGTAATTCCTGATCAGAATGGTGTGGCGTTGCCATGTTTGGTATATTTAAAATAGTGGTGATAAATCCTGTGATAAACTGTTGTAGTTGGATTTTACATTACTAGTTTAGAAATGCCACATAGTCTGTTAAATCGGTTTAGCAGCATTTGAATGTGACGGCTAGGACACCTTTTATTTGAAAGTGGGCCTTTCTCTGTGCTTATGACTTTTGTGCTTTGCATGTTGACGCTAATACACATCTGGGCTGGGTGACAGCTGCACTTTGTCCATACTTTCTAGAGAGCCAAAACACAGGAAGGGCTGGGTGTGATAGGGGATACATCTGCATTCATCTGCACACTAATAGTCTTCCTGGTCTTTGAATAGATTTTGTCCTGCCCTCACATAAAGGGCTGATTTCCCCCCCTACTGATCGTCTGTAGCCAGGGCTGGGATGAAAGGGATTGTTGCACTCTTCAAAGGGCTCCTTTGAGGTCATCCCTTCATCAAAGACATTTTTGAGTATAAGTACTGTGGCTCTGACCCCATGTTTTTAAACACTGCATGCGACTTGTAACCAGCCACTGCTGTCTCTACAAACTGCACATTGCCAGGCGGACTACTGTGGTTCGAGGAGTAACTGCCATTTGGACTTCTTGTTTTTTTGTGCTGGCCTGCTGGGCTGCTGGAGGGACTGCCACTCTGCAATTTGACCTATGTGCTGGCCTGCCAGGCTGCTGCTCTCTTTGTGCCCCAAGTTCTCTCCAAGGGCTTGTCTGCTTCCATCCGCTCTCTTGAGTTCTCAGGGCCATCAAAGACCTTGTGCCCGCTTTTCTCTGACACTTCTGCTGGGAGAGTCCATCCTGGGTGGGCTAGTATGTCACCAGCGCTTCCTTCTACACCAAGGTCTAACTTTGTCTTGTACAGGACAACACACCTTGAACATACAGTACAGTACTCTGACCTGGAGAGTGCCTCATGGAACCAACACTTGCGGCAGGACTCGGGTCTCACCCGGGGTGATTTAGTGCAGAGAGGATCCACGTGAGAGCAGAGCCCCTTCAGCCATGTGTTTTGGTCCCAACTACTCACACTGGTACTGGGTGATGGCCAGGGATCTCTGTGCTGACTGGCTGATTGCCATCTAGTGTGTTTTTCCTGGCTTCCTGAAGCCACCACATCCGGTGTGGCTTGGTGCAGTTCCGTGCATGCCACACTTTAGAATGTGGGAACTGATCTTTTGCACCAGCATTGTGCAACGTGCCAAGGATCACTGTCTGCTGGCAGAGAGGAAAACACAGCTTCATTCCTCTTGTGATCCTGGCCACCATGCCACTGCTACTGGAAAAGGACTCGCCTGGAGTTTGATCCCAGTGGAGGTGGGGGCTCTGAATCGGCTCCATACAGGTAATGTGGGGCAGTTGGTGTTCCACAGGTGAACAAAGCAAACACAAGGAGATGATGGACAGAGCGCTGAAACTTTTCAGACACTCACCCCCAGTCACAGATCTGGGTTGAATCCATTATTGTTCTTCAGCTCACTTTGCCACCTCAATTCAGAACCAGCTATATGCAAATCTGCCTTGACCCTCTTCCTCATGGAAACAGTCCTGCCCGACCCTGGACTGGAAACAAGCATCCTGGGACCAGGTTCGGGGTAACACCCCTCATCAGCCAGGATAGCTTGAATCCAGAGACAAAGTGAGCAAGGGACCCATGTGCTTTCACTTCGGCTGATGGGCTTTTCTTTTTGATTCAGCACTTCTCCCAAGACCGTGTTGTGGTCCAAGAGACTGTGTAATCCATGATAGTGTTGACACCATACAATTTGCTTTGAGCACTGGACAAAGGAAACCACTAACTCCTGATCTCCCCATCCAGTTGTTCCTTGGCATTAGGTACAAAGAGAATGGTTGGAGGCTCCAAAGCCCAAAGAAACTCTCCTTTTTCACTGAGCCACCACACAGGCTCAGGGGCACCAATGGGTATGTGTGCATTCTGTCAGATAATGTACTTGGATAGTGCTGGGTCATGTCCAGGTCCCTAAGAGGGACCCAGCTCCTAACGGGCTCCCTAGGCAGCCCCAAGCTAAGACTTTTCTTAATTTGTGCTGGTACTCCTTCATCCAGAGCATCTGCAGTAGTCCCCACAGGGCCACTCACTCACTAACAGTCAGCATTTCCCAAATGTATCTAATCAGTGTACACTACCCCATTTTTCTTGTGGTTTTCACTGTTGTACTGTTGGTGGATTGGTACTGCTACCAAGAACAGCAGTCTGAGGTCGCCTGGCCCTCAGATGTTTCTGTGAGGAATTCCATGCACCTTGCCTTCCATAGCACTCCTGCTTTCTCCTCCTTAGGAACAGTTCAATTGTATAGGCCTGGATTTGTCATCTTGTCCAGCCCTGGTGGCTCCTGACCTGGGGTTCTTGCCATCAGCCTCCGCATTGTCCTCCATAGTTGACCACTGTCCATGCCTACAATACCTAGCCACCCAGACCTCCTGCCACTTCAAAGGTAACTCTGTGTAAAGCAAGGGTATGTCTGCAGTACCTACTCTTGGGACACCTAAGACAGCACCCATCCACAGAAGCCCAAGGGACTCCCTTCTTCAGGATCCTAAACAAGTCCAACCTCCACTGACCTGCGACGGAGAACTGGTGCAGCCAAACCTAGAGTGATTCCATAAAAGTCCAGATTAGGTATTCCAGACTCCTGACAGTAGTGCAACAGCCCAGACCTGTTCTTACGCTAGCATCATAGGCTCTTTCTCGCTTTCAGAGACTGTGCATAGATTTAAAAAGAGCGCTGAGGTTCTTCAACTGGTGAGGCACTTAACCAACCTGAGGGACCACATCATATCTCAACCTCCTAGTGTCACTCTACGGTGTCAGCCTATGACTTGTCCACCCCCTTAGCTGTATTCTGGAATCATTTCAAGATGGCAGCTTTCTATAACGTTTGGGCACATTTCTCTATTTTAGCCTGATTCCATCCACTCTGGGCTGGTCTCTTCCTGCCTAGACTTTAATGAAGCCTCCCAGGGTGACTGGAGCCAGAGTTCTGCTTTGTCCTATGTGGAAATATCCTCTAAGCTAATTTACAGGGAGCCATTGATAATAGCAATAGGTATTTATACCCCCCACCATACTCCAGCAGAAGCCTCATACCCTGGAATAGACCTATTATAGTCAAGAGTCTTTGTTTTATCAATTTAGGCAAGAGAGCAAATAACCATTTCAGTTAAGCATCTCAAAGCATGAATCTTATTAAACCTAGTTCAGAGAAATATGCCACATTAAGAAATACCTTAAGGAATCCACGTGTCAAAACGAACTTCATATTTAGATTCTGAGCCTGATAATTTACATACAAGACAGCTGTTTTGATCGTATTCTATTCCTGAATTTTAATAAAACACAATTTACATATACACAGGCTAGTAAAGCATTACACACTTTACACTTTATCTTAAAATGGGATGGTGCAGTCCTTTTTAGTCTCCAATAACATCATATTAATTTCAATCCAGTTTCTATCTGCCAAAGGTCTCTTGTCTAGCTCAGGTACGAGACTGAGCCAGACAAGAGTCTTCTCTCTCATCCTACAGATGTGTACACGCTTGTTCACACCTGTTCACATGCAATCTGTACAGAGCCACTTACCAAGCTGCACAGAAGCTGCACTATTTTAGAAGGTGTGAGGTTACAGCTTAGAACAACTTTAACAAGAGTATTAAAGTTTGTGAGATGCCATTAAATTGACCCATGCTACTGTAGAGATAAAAAAGGTCTAAACACTGGGGGTTTTCTAGTGTTAGTACCAGACTTCTTACACATTTCTAATTACATTTTTCCAAACTTGAGCGTTTAATTGACAATATTGTCCAACAGGAATGGTGCTCCCATGTTGGTATTAACTTAGGGTGTGGTAGGGCCTTTGTGGTTACCTGTGGTCTTCTGATTCCTCCTCAATCAACAACTACTCTGTTGTACCATCTCATTTGAATAATGTTGTTTTATCATGCAACAAACCACTCTCAGCATTTTGGGATATTTCCTTTATGAACAAGATAGGCAATTAACACTTGAACCAACAAATCAACAATGAGCAAGACTCAAAAGATGTTCAGTTGAGCCTTTGCCACTGAATCACAGACAGTCACACAGACATTCACTGATGGTTAACACTCTCCATCCACTGATACCCTGAGCTTGAACATTTAGTGCGGCAGATTACTTCCCCTTCATATTAATCACATCCTCGCTTGTAATCTTAATTTCTCAAAATGTCATTCACTAAACAGAAAAATGACATAAGTACTTTTGGATGACTGACTGATATAAGTCATTTTGGGCCAGATGTACGACCATTTTTTGCAAAGGCGTTTTATGCCAGTTTGCGACCGCAAAAAACGTGTGGGCCATGGCCAAAACCCTATTTTGCGAGTCTCAAAGAATTTGCGACTCGCAAAATAGGGTTAGTGACTCACTATTAGGAAGGGGCGTTCCAAGGGTGTCCCTTCCTAATAGCGACTCCAAAAACAATGTACGCATGTTTTGTGACCACAATTCTTTTTTTGTTTGCAGAGTTTTATATAGCGTGAACTTGACCCGAATCCAATCTGGGAACAAGCTTTACAACGCAACTATTACAACGCACTACACTTACAACGCAATTTTTACAACGCAACATCCACGACAACGCATTCCATTACATCGCATGACACTACAAAGCATTTTTAAAAACTACCTTTACAACGCATTCCATTACATCGCATACTACCTTTACAACGCATACCATTACAACGCATAATATTACATTAAAACCCCTACACTATCCAACACTTACCCTACTGTTGCACCCACTGGAGTTAGAATAGTAATTTTTACCCCCATACTATCCAACACTTACCCTACTGTTGCACCCCTTGGAGTTAGAATAGTAATTTTTACCCCTATACTATCCAACACTTACCCTACTGTTGCACCCCCTGGAGTTAGAATAGTAATTTTTACCCCCATACTATCCAACACTTACCCTACTGTTGCACCCCCTGGAGTAAGAATAATAATTTTTACCCCTATACTATCCAACACTTACCCTACTGTTGCACCCCCTGGAGTAAGAATAGTCATTTTTACCCCTATACTATCCAACACTTACCCTACTGTTGCACCCCCTGGAGTAAGAATAGTAATTTTTACCCCTATACTATCCAATACTTACCTTAAATACAATGTAATATTATGCGTTGTAATGGTATGCGTTGTAAAGGTAGTATGCGATGTAATGGAATGCGTTGTAAAGGTAGTTTTTAAAAATGCGTTGTAGTGTCATGAGATGTAATGGAATGCGTTGTAGTGGATGTTGCGTTGTAAGTGCATGCGTTGTAAGTGCATGCGTTGTAAAAGTGTGCATTGTAACGACATACATCCAATCCAATCAGGTATCAGAGCGCTTTACATAGCAACAGTTACGTTACATGAGGACACACATTCATATTTTGTTAGGCACGGGGAGATCAAGTGATGTGCCCAATATCACAGGATGCTCAGCGTCATTACCGAGACTCGAACCCAGTTCCCCAGGTCCGAGGTCTAGCGCCCTAGCCGTTAGGCCAACTCCTCCCCCCATTGCGGTTGCAAAACACTCGCAGTTTACCACCCTTCTCAGAAGGGTGGTAAAGCACTCACAAACCACCCGCTTTGTGAATGCATGCGTAAATGCCTTTAAAAAAGAAAACAGAAATGTTTTTTTTTTTTTTTAAAGGTATCCCATTTTCCTTTAAGGAAAACAGTCTGCATTTGAAAAAAAAAATGCTTTATTTAAAAGCAGTCCCAGACATGGTGGTCTGCTGACCCCAGCAGGCCACCATCCCTGGGAGTGCCAGCCATTCCTAAATGGGGTCGCAAATTGCGACAGCCTCATTCACCTCTTCAGTGCCCCGCCCTTTCCCCGCCCTGTGCCGGGTCTTTCATTAGCGGGCGGGGTTCATGACGAGATAGTCTCGTCATGGGCACAGCACAACCGCGCTCCATGACGAGACTATCTCGTCATGGGCACTGAAGGGGTTAATACTCAGGTGCCATGCAACTTGCGACCCCATTGGGAAATTCGCAATTTGTCGCAGTTTGAGAGCCACAAAATTCAATGGTCGTAGATCTGGAACTTTGTGCCAAATTCCCAGAAACAGGAAAATAATTTTTCATCACTCACCCTACACCTTATTTCTCATTCATCCCTTACCATCATACCCCTCACATACCATGGTAAATGTTTGTCCAGTACTGGTCTGAATGTACTCATGCGTTCTGGAAAGATCCCCAACAAGAACGAAATAAGCTTCCAATAAACATATTTAAATAGAGTTCATTGCTTTTTAGGTCTCGTGCCTAGCGTTGCAATGCGCAGCACTGCTCGCGCAGAGCGAGACCACTTGTATGGGCTTCAGAAAGCTAGCCACATGCTTGTGCGTGTGGTTTTACTTTCACAGGCTGGCATTGGCTGTAGCGTGCTTTTTTAAATGGCACGCAATTGGGCAAAGGCGGGAACATGTCCCGCCTTTGCTCCACCCATTCCCGTCCGTGTCTAGGACGTGCATCAGCACGTGGCACAGACGACAGGCTCCCTCACCCCCCGCTCCTCTGTGGTGCGCGCGCACCACTAGTTTCGATTTCCGCCCTCGCTCCTCTGTGGTACGCGTGCACCACTGGTTTTATCTTAATTTTAAACTGCCGTCCGGAGAAACACTCACACAATAAGCTGTCTAACAGTCTCACTCCGAGGGAGAATGTTTTTTCCAGCTGCCCTACAGTGTGAAACTGTAGTAAACGTGTGACACTGATCACTAGGGAGCAAGTTTAAAACAGTAGTAAAATACTCACATTAACAGATGTGCACCTTTTATTCCATTGTGTCACTCCCTTTTTTTAAGCTATACACTGCAAAGACGTATGGTGCGGGCTAAAAAACATAAACGATGTACTGGGGTTCGCAAAATGTTTTAACCTGACGCTGTTAATAGCAGGTTGCAAAATGAGGGTGTTACCGAGAGAGGAGATGCAGAAGCAAATGTCACAACATCACAGCGCTAGGAACCAGAAGGGTGGCTGGCCAGGGCAGCAGGTACTGTGCTTGTTATCTGTCTTCTGATACAGACAGTTGGCCGTTCTCTACGCAGTTTTCAGTGAGTGATTGATCAGGGGTGGGCAGTTTCTGGTTGGCATGCAGACTTGTTTCACAGACCCCCTTACCCCATCACCGGTTCCACTGTGTTCCTGTGCTGCCACCACCCGCACAGTGCCAGCCTGAGACATTCACTTCTCCTATTATTGCACTCACATCCGGGGCTGGGTTTGCTCATCTGAAAACGTAATGGACCCGGAAAAAACGAGATGCGTTTAGAAAAGCGGATGAGCTGAGGAGCTTGAGCGAGATGTGCTGAAGCAGGTGGTACAGTTTTCAGGAGAGTCACCGTCACATCATGACAGCGGGGATGACAGTACGTACCTGTGCAAGGGCACCGACTACACCTGGACCCTAGGGTGCGCCCTTCACACGCCCCGACAGCCTCTTCTCCCTTCCAGATAACTTTCTTAACTTATTTTTGTGGATTCCATCTGGCTTGACAATATTTCTGTGAACATGTAGAATTGTTCCACTTTCTCTGACCCGTTTCAAGTTCTCCGGCCACGGATAAGTGTTTGTGGGAATGGGCGTGGTTTTATATGCCTCTGCCCCCGCCCCTCCACCCCACCACCCCCACACACAGTTAGTTATTACAATCATTTCAAGTGAAGACTTTAGTGTGGCCGTGTCCGAAACGTAATTTACAACAAGTGGTAGCTGCGCTGTGCATGGAAAGGATTTGTTTTCAGTGGGGACGCCGGGAAGGGGGCAGGAACAGGTGAAATCAGATAACTACAAGACAGGGTGGGTGAGGTGGCTGGGAGTGGGCTGCGGGTGGCTGCTGTGTGTGCACCTGTCTCCGGACTCTGCCTATACATTATCGTGGTGGGGTTTGATAGGGCCCTATCCCCCGACTGCCCCACTCCGGCGTGTGACAGGCAGCAGCATGTGTGCAGCCGACACCTGTTCAGCCCCACTCCCTGCTTGGGATTCTCAGTGAAACTGTGGGAACGTGCTCTACAATATGTATGTGCGTATTTTAGCGCAATTTCTTTTGTCACATTTTATGACTCATTGATTGCTTTTATGGTACTTGTGGACGCTGTCACACCTCCGTAGCCGTCGGCACATTCTTGAAATAGGGGAGCGTAAGTGCCTTTATTTTTGTTTTTAAAACATAAAAGATGTTATCATTTACAATGCCAATTGCTTAAACTCGCACAAATGCGAGACCTATTGCATTGCAAATGCTTGTTTATGAGAGTCAGTGCAGAGAGCAAACCATCCTCTCCATATATATATAGAATTTATCCAATTGAGTATCCTGATAAACACATTGGATCCAGATCAGTGCCTAATATACTGTAAAGCGTAATGAAAATCCTCCTTTTTGTGGGGGAAGAGGTACATTCTATTTCTGCTGGATGATTCTACTGCAGTGGAAAATTCTCCGAAGGAATAACCATAGCTATGGTATGGGAGATATAGTTTTACCTGAGGTTAGCTCTGAACTGAGAATCCTCCAATGGAGGATTTTTCACTTCCTGCACAATTCTAAAATGTGTCTGTAACCTATCAACTCTAAATGAAGCCCTATGCCTTCTCATGGTGTAATGAGTTGATTGTACCTTAGAGTGTTACTTGTATGGTGAATACTTTGTGTAAATGAATATAACTGTATGGGTGTGATTTATCATACTGCCTTGGGAATTCTGTTCAATTTTTTTATGTGGTCCTTATATGAAATCTATTTCAAATGAAATAAAAACAGACTTTAAGGTCCCAAGCCTCTTACATAAATATGAGCAACAAATATAATAGCATTTTGTATTCTCGAGGTATCTGATCGTAGTCTGTTTTAGATTCTCTTCATTCTGTTATTTTCATGATGCTGGGAGGATTTTAACTTCTGTGTTTGCTTTGGCATTTTGTGAAAATACATGTTTGTCTACGGTAAGACATTAAGTAGAATATAGCAGCAGGCAGATTCAATATTCTGCGTTGACTTCTACTTGCAAACATGCAAAACATTTGATGATCAACGTATAGTTATTTCGTTCAGCTTATACAAAATACTCTTCATGAGGCATACATAGCTTTACCCCATCTTTTCTTAAATGTGTTGTTCCTACTCTCCTCCTGCAACCGTGGCCCAAGGAAATTCTTCTTAATTCATTTTATTCACTTTTTAAAATTTATAGACATTTTTTATTGATGTCAGTCCTTTATTTTTCCTGATTTAAATACAGTTCATCATTTGACATCAAAGTTAATTCAGTTTAGAATTCACTAAATAGTGTTTGGCAAGTTCTGACTGTGATATTTGTTTTATAAAACTTAATAGATCAATGCTGTTTCATAGTGTGGCATATCATGGTGGTTTAAGTGTCTCTGATCTCAGTTCATAAATATTTTGACCTGAAGCATTTGGTACAGTCTCTTCATAGTAAGTCCATTCAGGTGCAGAATACCTAGGCAAAGGTACTCTTGTTTTTTAGGATCCCCTTGGTGTCTGTTGATCTTCTGTTTCGCTTACACCACTAGATTCTGTTTGTCAATGAAGGTTTGTGGTATACGTTCAACTGACACACTTGATCTTAATTGCCTGCTGACATTTGGCCATTCCGATCTCGGGATCTTTCTCGTCAAACTTGTTCCTTCATTTGGATCATTTAATTGTTCTTGTGATGCTTCAGCGATTCTTTTAGTTTTAGCTCTCAATTCTTCCTCTTCAGTGTGTGCTTCCACACAACTTTGCAAGATTTCTGGAACTGCATTAGTGAGAGATTCTACTGTACTTCACCCCCCTCTGGTTCTTCTAGACATACAGGAGATTTCAGATTTGGCTCAAAGAACACTATTTCTTCGTTCAGGCACCTTACTTTCCAAGTGTGTGAGTCCTGCACCAAATGTGATATCCAGGCACATTTGACAACAGTGTTATCATGATGACTTCATAAGGGCCTTTTTCTCCTCAGCAACTGGTTAGATTTTCGCACATGGTTCTTCACCAAAATCCAGTCACCTGAGTTAAGGTCATGGTATTGCTCCTGATTTGAACTGGCAGTGACAACTCCAACTTGATGAGAAACAGAATGCACCACATCAGCTTATCACTTGCAGTAATCGAGTAATCGAGTATCATGTCATCTGTAATGTATACAAGTGCATTTGCAGGCACAGTCGGGATTCTCATAGCACGACCTATGAGAATTTTATGTGGTAATAATCCTGTTCTCCCGTCAAGGGTGCTTCGGAAACTCATCAAAATCAGTGGTAAAGAATCTGGCCATTTCAATGAAGAGGATGCACAGACTTTGGCCAATTGAGACTTCAATTTCCCATTTAACTGCTCCACTATACCCAAAGCCTCGGGATGATAGCTACAGTGTAATCTCAGTTTTTACTTGAAGAGCCACACACAGCATTCTAAGGACATCATTATTAAAAAGAATCCCTCGATCTGACAGAAAACTGGAATCCAGAACATGGAATGAGTTCACGTAACAGCAGTTTATTTACAGTGATGCTGTCATTCCTCTGTGTTGGGTAGACTTCCTCCCATTGGGCGAACATGCGCACTATAACCAGGACATATCTCAGCCCATTGCAAACAGGGGTTTAAATAAAATCCATCAGCATCCAATTATAGGGTCCTGCTGATCTTCTAATGTGGCCAAGTGGTTTAGGGGTTCTTCTTCCTACATTCATCTGCTGACATATGATGCACCTATGGCATAGCTCTTCAGCCAAGTCTCTTAATCTTGTATTAAATTCTGTCTAAACAGACTAACCATTGCGTTCCTTCCAATGTGTGACGGACCAAGGAAATGTTGTGTCATGGGGACTAACCAGCTGTCCGGAAACCCTGGTCTTCCATCTGTGAAAACCCAAATGCCATTTGCATTTTTTAAGAAATCCTGCTCTTATCCACCCTTGATGTTCTACCTCTGTAACGTCTCCCTATAGTCTCTTAATTTCTTCCCAAGTATCATCTACTGACAAGAACATTGAAAAGGTAGCATCTTCTTCAGATTCATGTGAATATTTTCTGTTAAATGTGCATCCACAAGTGCCCAATACCTTACAACGTCATCAGCATATTGATTTCCAATGGTGACATAGTCATTGCCACTTCTGTGAGCAGTACATTTAGCTACTGCAGTTGCTTGATGTAACTGCAAAGTTTCCAATAATTTCATTGCATATTCCCCGTTTCAAATAGAGGACCCTGATGATGTTATAAATCCACTTTGTGACCATAACTGCCCCGAACCATGGACCACACCAAAGACATATTGACTATCTTTAAATATAGCCATTTTCAACTGAGCAGAAATACAGGAATCTCTTGCAAGGAAAATTAATTCTACCACTTGTGCAGAGGTAAAACCTCAAAGCCAGGAGGCTTCCACCACTTCTCAAATTGTGCAGACAGCATAAGCTGCTTTCAAAGTTCCTTCATTGTCTCTTAGACATGAGCCATTCACAAAAATGACATAGTCAGGCTCATCAAGAGGTTCATCTTTAATATCTGGTATCAGCTTGGTGCATAAATTCTTAACATCCAGGCAGTCATGTTCAATTTCATCCAAATCAATTTCATTTTCAATTCTAACAGTGTAGCTGGATTGATTGTCTAACATCTTTTTAAATAACGTTATCAGCAGCAAGTATTTGTTGTTCATACTTTGTAAGTCTCCTGTTTGTCGGATACTTTGTTTTTGTATGGTTAAGCAATATTTGCACCTAGTAAAAGACCATGACTGTAAGAGGGTGTCCCATCACTGTGCTCTCATATCTCTCAATACTGACACCAACCAACTGCCGCAACTGCTTTAAGGCAGCCAGACAGTCCTGCAGCAACAGGTTCAAGAGTATCTGAAAAATATGCTGCAGGTCTTCAAGAGTATCTATGTAACTGAGTAAGCACTTTTTAAGCGCAGCCTTCGCTCTCACTGCAAAACAATGTGAACACGTTACTGTAATCTGGCATTCCTAGTGCCTGGCAGAGACTTTCCCTCAGCTCTAGGAAAGCTTTCAAGCAATTGTACCAAGGAAGTGGATCAGGCACAAATTATATTTGTGGGAAAAGTTTGATATCCATTGTCTACAGTAGCCAACCATACCTAGGAACATTCTGACTTCTCTCTGAGTTCTCTATTCTCTCCTGCGACAACTTTATCATTCCTTTCTCAATTAGGTGTGCCAAGTATAAGACATCATTTTGACAGTATTGTAGTTTGCTCAGGGACACCTTGTGCCCATTCTCAGCCAGATGATTTAAAAGAGCAATTGTGTCCTGTTTACAAGCATCTTGCGTACTTGATGCACAAGCAGGTCATCAGTCTACGGCACAACCACTGAATTGCAAAGCATCTGCAAAGTCTCAAGATTCTTTTTCAAGATCTTATTAAAGATTTAAATAATTTCTCTATATCCCTGTGGAAATCGGCACCATGCCAAAACTCTATCCCTAAACATGAATGAGAACAGGAATTGACTGTCCTCATGCAATGGAATAGAGAAAAATTCCTGAGAAAGATCCACAACAGTAAACCTCTCAGTAGTACAGGGAATTTGAAATAGCATTGATGCTGGATTTGGTATCACGGGACAACATAGGACAACTATGTTGTTACATTTCTAAAGGTCATATACAAACCTATGTTTCCCATTAGGCTTCTGTAAACCCATATTAATTGCAAGGACATCTAACACTTTTTTTCAAGATCCCTTAGTTTAACATATTTTTAATCCTTTGAGTTATTCCAGCCACTGTCTCTGGTGTTAGATTGTAAGGTGGCATTCCTGGGAAAACAGTACAAATGACCCATATTTTATGCGCCAATCAGTCGCACAGCCTAATGTAGAAATCACTCCTTCCAATGAACCAAAGTACATCTTGTACTTCGTGCTTAGTACAAACATTAGTCTGATTTTTTATTTGATTTTTTATTGTTCCAATTTTTTATTTGTTCCAAACTTTATCCATCGGTTTACATCCACTTCGAAGACAGCGCAATTCCAAAATTATTTTATTTTTTCAAATGCCATCTGCATGCCCATCCGGGCCTTGTCAGTGACAGGTTGGAATTAACACTTTGGGCCTGATTTTGATGCGGTTAGGAAATCTTCCAGATCGAATCGGTTTGGAAATGGTTTCCGACTGACTTGTATCGGAAGAGTCCAACCGACCGAGTATGATGCATCCGGATGCTTCCAGATATGAATTGGTTGGACTCCCATTCACTTCTGTTCCTAAGAGCATCGTAATCTGGCCCTCGGTCGGGAAGACACATTCCCGATCTGATTTGAAGGGAAAAAATGTCGCTAGGAGGCCTTCCTAACTGCATCGTAATCAGGCCCTAGGTGGGAATGCTTTCCTAACCGCATTGGAATCGGGCCCGTCATGTTGAGTAGCCTCATGTTATTCCTCCCAATGCATTTTGGGCTATACAGCCCTTCGTCAGAAGTAACTGAAATAATGAAAAAGACATCTAAGTTATCTGCAAAAAAAAATACTCCCCCTAGCATCTACGTGTAAATATTATCCCCTATGATTTGCCCTTAGCCAATTCCATCTTAAATGTGCGTGAACAGTGATATGAACATAAATATACAAACATAAAAGAGCAACTCCTTATCTGCTGCTCACGATATTCCTCTGCCTGAATTACATGCTACTTTAACCGTGTCTGTTTCCAACCCAAAGCATTTACTTAAACAACCATGCATAAATGATAATGAGACCATTCGCCTTCTATACCCAAAAAACCCTTATTGAATCCAGTGCCACAGAGACCCCTGCCATAATTGTCGCTTCCTACCTAATGTCTGCTGTCAAACATCCATTTCATACCCCGTAACATGGCTTGTAGAAACCTACCTTTGAAGCCGTGACCGGCAGCGTGCTCTTCTCTTCCGCACTCTCTCATCAATGCATGCTCCCTCGCCTTCGCCTCCATCTAAAACCCCACACGTGAAACCCATCTGTTTATAATCTCTTTGAGAAGGTGTAGCCCTGACCCTATGACCCCATGCCGGCACCCTTTGTGAACCTTAAAGGAATATATAACACGACCCTTCGGCTTGATAATACACTTCCTGTTAACATAAATAAACAAACACTAATCCACCGCACTGACAAATTAATACCCTGCCTCATTACCATCTACTCAAAACGTAATATACCCAATCTATTTAAACAATGATTGAACATTTTGTGGTGGTGTCCATGCAACAATTTGTGAATTTTGCGATGTCGGGATGAAATCTGATGGAGTTACTCCTCCAACAGCACCTCGAACAACAGCATTTGGAACAATATTTATGGGTGCAGTTGCAACAGACACTGCCAATGTCTGTGCTGAAACAACTTGTGACACTGGAGCAGGAACAGTCACATTTGAAGCAATATCATCTAGAGCAGTTGCAGAAGGGGCTGCTTAAACAGGTGCAGGTTCAATTGGAAGTGTTCGTACTGGTCTTTCAATCTGAATTGTATTCAGATAACCAGCGGTTGTAACCTCTGTAGTACTATCATTTGTAGCACCCTCTGTGTATGTTGTGGGGGCCACATATGGAGAGCATAAGGACAACAAAGCATCTAAAATGTCATCTTCCAAATCACTATCACTGTCTGCTTTTCGTGCAACTTCCTAATTATCATTTCCCTGTTTCCAATTCTTTTTTGACTTTTCATTAGTTATAGCTGGATACATTGTAGCTCCCTCGACTCCATATTTACTCCACCTTTGCTGCCCATTATCCCATTGAGCATCTGCCTTATTTTGCACTGCTCTCTGTTCTGGTACTTTACTTTCTCCTTGTTATGGGCTGCTCACTCCCAAGCATTTAATGGTTTATACTGTGTAGGTCTAGGAGGTGGCTTCATTTTGTATAACTTTTCTCTTAAGTTTTCAATAATTTTGAAATCAAAAGTACTGTATTGTGGAATTTGAATGGTCCTTTATTTTCAGTGATCTTGAATCTTTGATGGAGCCATAAGCATGTATAGAGCCCTACATTTGTCACCATATAATGAGCTGTAGTAACTTTCTGTGGTGCTTCTTCACCCTCCTGAACTGGGACTCGCACATAAATGACGAATAAACAAATTAAAAATGTCAATGTTTTTGTTCTGTATACAATTCTGTATATGTCAATACTTCCCTCCAAATCCTGTCCCAATTTTCTTCGGCAAATCAATCACAGCTTAACGCTTTATGATGTGTCAACCAATCTCAGCGCAACACTTCACAGCAGCTGGCCTATCTCAGTGCAGCACACTCTGACATAATTCCTTAGTCCTTTCAGCGGTTCACCCTCCTTTACAATTTTCTCATACATAATATTCTACAATTCTAAGTGAACACAATAAGCAAATAACTTTTGTCTGCTCCTCAAAAGAATTCAAAATAGACCATTCATCTAAGAAACAGTCATAAATAAATAATGAATGAATAGTTTTATTGTGTCAATTAATAAAAATTGTTACAAAGGATTCAAATAAAATCTCCCCAGAACTTACTAACTGTGTTTCAATTGGTACATGTCTAGTGAATTTGATGTCTTATATATACTAAAACAAAGTGAAATGATTTTTACGAAAGGAGCTTAAAAACAGATAAAATCAATGAAGAACTGGTATTAAACAAATGAATCAATATAATACTGAAGGATCCTTCCTCTTATGTACAAATTTTACAAATCTTACGATGAGAGTTGAAGTCTCTGGGTTAAAAGTGCATTCATAGCAATCTTAAAGATGTTCAAACCATGTTTTAAATAAAGGATTCAGTATTATTATGAAGTGCATGAGTCCGACAATGGCTTCTACAAGCCGAGAACTGAGTGAGCTAGGCAATTCCATTTCAATAAAGTGCAAGATGTACAATCCTAAATGAAGCATGGATTCTTCATGCCAAGTAAATTCATTTCAAATAAGTGCCATGTGCGCGGCTTTACTTAAGAGTTCTTTAGCCTTATATGCGAACTTTGCAAACCTTGCCAATTCCATTGGGGTCTCCAAATTAAAAAGAAGTTTCATAGCGTCAGTACAGGACCGCACCCAGTGTTTTAAGAACAGAGGTTTCAATAAAGTGCGTCGTGCGTGTAATAAACAATGACATATACAAACCAGATTGGCCAAGGATTCCTCATATTGGTGACAAAGTCTACAAGTTGTTATTGCCGCTAAGGCATTCCAACGCCTGTTGATGTCTTTAATCGGCAGAACCATAAGTCTCACGATAACAATTTGCTCTAAAATCGACTTATTTAATGCAGCGTCAAGATATGGCTGCCGTAGTCAGTCTTCATAGGAACTTGCAAGTATCCCAATGTTACTACAGGAAAGATTCAGTTCCTTCATGTCCTCTTCCTTTGATAATAATCTAACTTGTTTTTCCAGTATAGATTTTAGGATGCCAGGCTGGTGGGTAAGGTCCTGCAATTTGGTCGTGTCGAGGTGCAATTCAGTGCAGGCGGTGTGCAGGCCTTTGCTCCATGAATTATTTTCTTTCATAAAAATTGTCTTCAGAACTGACTTCATTGTGCGCAGGGGGGCTGCACAAACCCCTCGATGGAACCGCACCATTGAGGCCCAATGCTCGTAGCTCTGTTTGTTTAGCCCAAATTCCATTTGCACAAGAGAATTTTGTGCATAAGCGGGGATCTGAAAATTCGCTTAAATGCTCGGCAATTAACATGTTCCATAATATTAATGAAAGCCGCTGGGAATGCTGTCTGACCATATGTAATTGACGGAAGCAGTTTGCATTTATAACCTTTCTGATTGGTTTGGTCGACGGGCTGCTTAACTTGGAATACAGTTCACACAGGGTAAACATCACTGCTTTGGCTTTTGTTTCAACGGAAGCAATATGTGCTGTGGGCTTCCCGTTGCTCATCAGCCACACCCCCAAGTAGTTGTATTTGGTCGCTGTTGCTATTTTTAAATTACCGAGTCTCCATTGTTGTCTGAGTCTGTTGATATATTTTCCAAATATCACTACCTTTGTCTTTCCTGCATTCGCTCGTAATTTGTTAATATTGTTGTAAGTGTTTAGTGCATCCAATAGTCTTTGCATGCCTACTTTTGTATGGTCCAATAACTCCATATCGTCTGCGTACTGCATTAAAGATAATCTATTTGGCCCGATTTTGGGGGTAAAAGGTTAGCGTTAGATATACTTTTTCCGAGGTCTGCCGTATATAAATTAAAAAGCAGAGGAGCCAATATGCAGCCTTGGTTTAACTCTCTGTCTGTTGGTATCTTTCTAGTGGCTGAGTTCATAACAGTTTTTACCCGTACCCAAATTCCTGTGTAGAGACTGATTATAGCTTAGAACAGGCTTGCCGGTATCCCCCAGCCTTGCAGTTTCCGCCAAAACTGACTCCGGTTGACACCATCAAAGGCAGCAGACTAATCCACAAAACATGCAAAGAGAGGAGGCAACTTTTTCTGCACGGACTGTTCTATTAGATAGGTGAGAGCTAAAATATTGTCCGTTGTGGATGCTCCTGGCCTGAAGCCGGTTTGGTACGCGGGTAGAATTTCATTTTCATTAGCTCAGTCCTGCAGGTCTTGTAGGAGAAGGCTGGCATATCCTTTTGCCTCAATGTCAAAAAGGGCATAAATAAGGTTTTAACACCCTCAGACATTCCTACACACACATACATACAAATGAAATCTCGGGAAATCACCCTGATTGATATAGCTTCACCTTTGAGCAACAGGTTCCACTAACATCAATCAATATTAGTACAATCACAACAAATTGTTACTGCAATTGTGCAGTCGCTGGTTCCTCACATATCTGTACCACAAACCTTAGCAGACAAAAAACACTACAATTGGCCGACTTCGAGTCTGATAAGAACTTCAACATCTCAACATCGAAGCATAAAACAACTACTCTATCAACTTTATCACAACACAAAATACCCAACTTTACCACTATGACAGTCTCTTAATCAGACGGTTGCGTTGCGGAACCCTATTGATTCTCACACCTCTACCACTGCAACGGCCTTTGAATCCACAACTCCTTCAGTCTTCAGGTTCGGGCTTTGGACATATGGTACATGGGCAATTCTAAGTTAGGGAAAATTATTTCATCTCTTCTCTCTTGTGACAAAAACTGTTCTCTCACTATCAATTGAGGAAGTGGGGTTTCCTATATATTAACCTTCAGGTATAATCAATAAATAACCCCTGCCACTGCTCATATGGACCTGTATTCGTTCACAAAGAGAAATGAGGAGCAATCATCTACATAATAATAAATCATTAAATACTTTTAGTTGAATCAATAGAGTTAGTGTGAGTTAAAGGGCTTTATTTTCAAATATTTTTACGCTTTGTATCTGTTTATTCATTAAATATTAATCTTAAGCTTTCATCATTAAAAGTTAATATAATCGATCAATCGATATATTATAGAATAGAACAAAACGTTTGTTAGAATAAAATTTAATACAACAAGCATGTTCCATAAAGGTAAATTCCTTATTCTAAAAGTTGGAATAATGAAAGAAAAAGTTGTCAGTTCAGACACCCAATCAAGAGCTCTGGAGAAAGAGAGAAATCTATGTGCAGGCATAGAGCCTTTGCATTATAGCTGGAAAGTATTCTCAGCTCAAAGATATCAGCAGACAATACAGCAAAATCTAAGTAAGGCAGTCTCTCGTGAAAAAAAGGCACCAGAAACACAAAGGGGAGTCTCCAGTCAGAGTCGGAGATGGATTCTTACTCAACTTTAGGAATACATGCTGTTATAAATACGCAAAATTTAGATTGCAACATTATTTTCTTCCGTCTTCATCCTCCAATAGAATATCAGCAAACTCCTGAGAATCAGCAAACTTCCCATTTTCTCATAAGTGCACAATAGTCTTTCAGCTATTGAACCTTGAAAAGTTACATTGTTGATGTTTGGCGGCCCAGACAGTTCTTTCCATTAATCATTCTCCTGTTCGCTTGGTGAGAACTCACTATCAGTTGTCTAATACATTACAAACGCTTATTCACTAGCTTACAGAAGGCTTCAGGAAAAATACAGGATTTGATTTCTTTTTTAAACATGGTGCACAATCAACTGTTCAATGTGGAAAAACAGACCTTTCAATGATTATGCATTATGGCATCGACAGGTAAGTTAACTTAAATCAGCACTTGTATTAATTTTATTCATTTATTGGCCTATAACATTTAAGTATGATTACCCACTATAAATTTTCAATTTGCATATGTTTTATTTAAACGTAAACTTTGCATTTTTTTTAATTAAAGTGTTTTGTCAGTGAAAATAATTTGTGTCAACAACTGCCGGCTGTGCACAATGTTTGAATAATCTATTCATACTTTCAGCTAGTCCATTAGCATGCGGTAAATACAACGTGTTCTTTAAGAAAGTCCTTTATTTCTCTTTTAAGGGGCCGATTCCAATCTTGTTGGGAAAGCCCTCCATCCGAGTCGGATCTGGAATGCTTTCCGACCGACTCGTGCTCCGGGGCACCGAACGCCCGAGTACAATGCGAACACGCGCTTACGGACACGGGTCGCTCTGAGCCCTATTGAAGTCAACAGGAGCCTGTTGTAAGACTTGTACATAGGGTCCCATTGACAAAAAAGGTATGTTGCGCAATAGGGCGCCCCCTGTAGTGGGGATGTGTCTGTGCCACCCGCACCATACATGCACGTGTTGGGGGGTCCCTTGTGTCCCCCCTGTAACCGACTCGTAAGGCTACGGGTGAAGGAGGGTCCAGCGCAGACCCTCGAAGTCCGCTTCCCGGACCTTTTACGAGTCGGAAACTCCGTCTCGATCCGGCTGTCCAAATCGTGCATCGTACTGGCTTATTCGGAAATCGCCTTTATTGCATGGCACGGTTCGCTTACAGTTGACACGTACAAAGTGATCCGGACCTGGAAATGTTTCGGTCGGCGATGACACGTTTCCCGCATCGTACTTGCTCGCTCCTACAGTTGTACGAGTCAGTCGGAAAACACGCGCCCGGCTCGTACTTTTCCCGGCCGGATCGCGTACGGAGCCATTCCGAGTGAGATCGGAATCGGCTCCTATATGTTTTGGTTACATTTTTAAAACAGACATGTTTTACAAACAGAAGGAGATATGGGAATTATCTTTAAATCGTCACATACATTGTCCTAAATTGAGGACTCCATCATACAACATGAATATTAAAAGTGTTCCCATCCCGTCATCACTCAGTTCTTGATCACAAGGGAAGGAGGAAAGAGAAGTATTAATGAAAGCATGAAAGAAACCAATATCTGTTCTAAAATCAAAGGTTAGCCCTAAGCCACCAGGGCTGTCAAAATGGTAATAAATACACCCTAGGGAGGGGTTTACCTGCTAGAGGAAGCTGCAGGCAAGTCAACTTCAGAAAAAAACAATATCTTCTAAAATCACTTACCGATCATTCAATTTTTAAATCATATGTTTGTGCTGTGCCATTTGCATCATAACTTTCAACCACAATTCGAACGTTGGGGCCAGGGGTGTTCTACAGTGCCTCAGAATACATACCTTAGCCACTGTCACTGCTAAGTCTGGCCATCTTTTTTTATGGTTTGTGAGTCTTGTAATATACCATGTGTATCCTGCAGGATGGCTAGTTCTGAAGAGGAGGCAATAGTTAGAATGCTTGTTATCCTAAACTGTTCCCAAAGAGAGTCCCAGAAAGCTTTCAACATTGGGCATGAATGATGAATGAATGATTGAATTTATTGCATAATTACCTAAAATCATTGCAAAATTGCAGCACAATATCAAATTTAATATTTAAAAACAGGTATCACACATTTTGTTATTCATGTATCAAATTGTGTATCAAAATTAACATTTAAAAATGGTCGCACAACTTTTGTAAAATCTATGTATTAAAAAATGCAAGTAAAAAATTGGCTGGGTCCCTTTAATCTCCTTTACTGTGGGAAAGAGAGACTACTGATGCATTACAGCATTTCATGGGCCCCCCGTGGTCCTGTGTTTGAGGGCGGCGCCTCACTGTTCGTACCCTTCAGTGCCAACCGGGTTCCCCTCAGTTGCGACCGCACAGTCAGCGTTTATGTTGTTTTCCCTTTGAACCCTGTTAATAAATTTGCCAAATTTTGCCAGGTCCATGGGCAATGTACAGGACAGGAGCCAGGCAACTGCGGTGATGCATTTTCTGATCCCGTGCCTAAGAAACATTGGTTTTAGCAATTTACAGTGTTCTTGGAGTAAAGCGGGACAGCAACATATTAGATGTGCTAACGATTCTGCACAACAATTAAACAGACAGCATCTGGTTATGTTACTCAGGGATTTCCAGCCAGGGTTCAGTTCCTTAACTAGGCACGCCCCTTTGATTTCTTTCAGGCACTTCCTTCCTAGGAGCTGGTCAAGTATGGCTGGATTTATTGTGTCTCGTATGCTTTCATTAGGTAGCACTAAGACGTCCTTGAATCTGACTAGCTGGATGGTTTGGTAATTTAGTGCCTTTTTCATCACTGAATAGTTTGATTCTTCTTGGCACCAGCACCGTGTGGAGAGACCAAACTCAGCCACTGTCTCTAGACAGTACGTCTGCAATTGAGTTTGGTCACCCCTTAGAATATCGTTCTCAATACCTCCTTGAAGGATCCTTCCTGGGCTTTTAGTGTCTTAAACCAGAATTTTATCAGAGTGCTCCTGCATTAATATTTTTGTTATACCAGATTAAACTCTAGACAGATCAAGGCATTTTGTGTGTATTTGGGAAGCCCGAAAAGCCTTTTGTAGCACTGGCACTGGGATTTTTCCATTATATTTTCCATCTTCCCTGGGAATGCATGTGATGCATACCCAGAGACTGCGAGCAATTTAGATTTTGTCACTCTACTTATAGGTTCCGTGGTAGAGCTATGTAATTTGCCCTGTAGCTTGCACAATGTGTTTTTAGAGGCTTGTATCTTGACCTGGTGCAGGGTTGCCTTTACTTTATCATTTAGCCACGCTCCTAGATAGTGTTATGCTCTTTCTGTTGCTATGTTATTACTACCCAGTCTCCACTTTAAAACCACTTTTTTTGGATATTGCCCAAAGACCACAACTTTCGTTTTGCAGGGATTAGCCACAAGCTTCTTTGAGTCGTTATAGATGTTTAGTGCGTTCAAACCTCTTTGCAGGCCTACTGTGGTGTGATCAATAATCACCAGGTCGTCTGTGTACTGGAGCCCGTGTAGACATTGCTGTCCAATTTTCGTGGTTAGCAGGGTTGCTCCTTGTAGGACTTTCCCCAGATCAGCCATATACAGTTTGAAGAGTGTTGGCGCTAGGTCGCAGCTCTGCTTTAGACCTTGATTTTTTGCCAATTTTTGTCTAACCGTGTCCCCTGACAGTTTGATTCTTACCCAGGTGTTGGTGTACAATGATATAATTGCCTTCATTAAATTGCCAGGTATATTCCAGCTGGACAAATTATGCCATAGCTTGCTGCAGTTTACCCCATCAAAGGCTGCTGAATAGTCGATAAAGCATGCAAACACCAGCAAGTTGTTTCTAGTATTTGCCTGTTGCGCCAGGAACAAGAGTGCCATTAAACTATCTATAGTGGAACAGCCTTTTCTGAATCCAGTTTGGTAAAAGGGTAAAATTCCATTGTCATCAATCCAGGCTGTTAGTTCCTGTAACAAGGTACTGGCATATGCTTTGCCTTCGATGTCTAGCAAGCCAATAAACCTATAGTTTTTTAGATCTGTTTTTGCTCCCTTCTTATGATTTGGCTGCTGTAACGAGCCATACCAGGAATCCGATAGATGCCCTAAAGCTCTGCATTCCATATACAAAGGTGATAGCAGCTCTGTCCACCCCTTGGGATCCTATTTAAACAGGCCACCTGGTAAGCCATTGGAGCCTGGGGCTCCGTCCCTTTTTATCCTTTTAATGACCTTTATGATCTCTTTAGGTTACTGTAGTGTGCTCGCCTTGTGGGTCTTGTCTTCTTCTTCCACGACCGCACCTTCTTTCCATGGGATCCTTGTGATACTTTGACCTCCAGACTTCGTCATGTAGATTTATGCCGTATGAGCAAGCCAGGCTTCTGATGTAACTGAATTCAGCCTGTCCTTTTTTGTGTTTTCCATCTTGGCTATATACTCCCAAAATTGCTTTCGTTTGTTGGATTTCCACAAGTCAAATACCTTGATCTATTCCTTCTCGGTCGTCAGGCATTTCTGATTCCATGTAATGTGTTTGTGATTCCGCTGTGCCTCTTTATAAGCACTCTCTGCTCCCGGGGAGCCAGTTTTTTGGTATGCCCATTTAGCCAGTCTGAGAGTGCGGGTACTGTCCTTCAGCCCTTTGTAGTATTTCCTAATTTGATCTGGCTTATGGACTGTACTCCTAGCCCCTTTTAACAGAGCCGCTTGCAGCTCTTCAATCCAGGCGGCCCAGTTCTGGATAGCTGGGGTGAAAGGCATGCTGTAGCCCTTCTGTGCTAATCCCTGCTCCAAACCTCCCAATTTGAAGCTGTGAAATGATTCCATCCGATCCTCTTCACTAGTTTATATTCATCCAACCTTCATTTGGCATGACAAAAAGATGTGTGTGATGTTCTCTGTTGTCCCTTAGCATTTCCAGCATGTGGAGCTAGGCAACAGCTTGGCTTTGTAAAGTGTCTCTGGGGACCAGTCATGTACAATTTTGAAATAGCTGAACTTTAACCTGGATTTTCATGGACTTGTCATGGTTACGTATAAATCTGCCCACTTCTCATCTGTATATTTTACAGTTGATTTGTGTTGATCCTTACAGTTGATCCTAACATGATGCAGACAGTTTGTCATTTTGATGAAGTTAGAGCTGAGTCCTATTCTAGTCATTGTCCGGAAAAGGTACACCCTCTCCACTTTACTCTATCAAAGACCTTCTTGTTGGCATTAAGGTAGATGACATCTTTTTTGTCCCCATTGTTCCTGTAGTGTCATGCAAGATGCATAAGAGTGTACAAGTGGTTGCAAGAAGAGTGATCGGGCATGGCCCCCACTTGATTTTTGTGAATTAATGCTAGTATGATCTTTCTCAGTCGATTGGCAAAAACTCTGGCAACGATCTTTATGTCATTGTTAATCAAGGATATTGGTCTTTGGTTTGCACCTAGAAAGGTTCCCCAGTTTGGGGATTAGGGAGGTCAAAGCTTTGTTTAATTTGGAGGACAGCCCATTTTTCTCCATGGCCTCCCTGTAGACATTTCCCAGAAGAAGAGCGAAGGCTGTTGCTGTAATGTTATAAAAATGTAAAGGGAAGCCATCTTCCCCTGGGGTTATCTCATCATCCATAAAAGGCTTCTCATGATTTTTATGGGGGGGTTTCTGAGAGTCGAGGTATGCAAACCTCGACCATAAAATGATTCTGACAGAGTTCATCCCAATGAGCATTGGAGGTGCATAACAAAGAGTAGAATGAAGCAAATTATCTTGTGATATCCAGAGGACAATGAAGGAGCTTGTTCTGGGAATTACAAATTGTCGGGATGGCTGAATGGGCATCTTTTGTTGTAAGTTCTGATGCCAGAAGGCGTCCTGCCTTCTCCGGGTGCTCATACTGTCTGCTTTTAAGGTAATGCAAGGCCTTTTCTGTCTGTGCCGTAAAAATCATATTCTGTTCATATTTCTTGGAGACCAGTTGTTGAATAGTGTCCCCACTTGACGTGTTACAATATAGGCTTTGAAGTCTTACAGTGTCAGTTTCTAGTATTGTTTTATTTTCTTCCATTTGTTTGTACATGGTATTGGACTCTCTAATCATTACACCCTGCAGGAATGCCTTAGCAGCCCATACATAAGGAGGGCACAGTGAGCTTGTTCAGGACCTGCTGTTTATTTAATTCATTCAGCAGTCATTGCTTTATCTCATAGGGTGTTCATTCTCCAGATCTTAGTCTGTTCCTATTTGAACTTAAAATCCAGATGTATTGAAATTGATGGCTGGTCAGAGGTACTACCTAGATGAATTTTGCGGGTGTGAATGGTTGAGAGTAGGCTGTTGTATGCAAGAAAGTAGTCTATTCGGGTTTCTTTGCCATGAGGGCAGGACAGAAAGTTATTGTCCCAATCTGTTGGGTGCAGGTGTATCTATGGTTCAGTAAGGGAATGGCTATTTTGTGGACCAAATACGTATTCTACCAGGAGGCTGAATTCTCTGATACCCTCCATCCACCTTCAAATGCAAGAAGTGCTTCTTTCACTTTCTTTACACTTGAACAGCTTTACTAATATCCTATGGTCTGTTCTGAAAATGAAAGAAGTGAAAGGGAAACCCCACAAATAGAATTTGAACTGTTGAATACCCCAGATGCAAGCAAGTGCCTCTCTTTCCACCACTTAGTAGTTCTCCTAAGTACCGTAGAGAGCTCTCAAAGCAAATGCTACAACTTTGGCATTATCAAACTTGGATACAAGCCCCAAGCTCTCCAAACTTGCACCAGTTCTCATAACATTTTTTTAACAAATGACATGTCCCACTTAAGGTATTCTATCAATTTGACTTTTTATTACATAAGAAAGTACAAAAATGTGGTGACAGTCAGCAGCTTGCTGTGCGTAAGCATTTAGTGGTGAAATCCCATCCGACTCCCGAAAACCCTCCATTCCCATCCTTCCCCCTTCACAAATTAGTAACAAAGTCCAGGTGTCATTGGTCTCGAGCATCACTGTCTGTGGCAGCTAAAGGGGCACATAGGCCTCCCCGATATGCATCTAATTCCCACATATTTCAGTCCACTTGTTCGGACAGCCTCTGCTCTCATAGATCCCCCTCTCTGCCTACATACACCAGTCTATATCTTTCTGCCAGTCACTTAGATGCGGTGCTGACTCCCCACAGTTGTGCCACATTAAGTTTAGCCACAGTGTGAGCCAGAGGTAGTCCATCAGAGTAGATCTGTTTCATACCAGATATTTAGGAGGCTCCACTATGCTGACGGCTCCAATACGCTCTGACATCCATTATTAAGACAATTGACAACCACCACCCAGTATCCTTGGAGTATCGGGCAGTCCCACATCATATGAAAAAGGTATTCTCTCAACCGTATTTCTTGGGAGCAGAGCACCATATCTCTTTTACCCATTTTGACCTGTGTCATGCAAGCATAATAACATCTGTGGAGAACCTCAAGCTGCACCAGGTAAAATCTTGACCTAATAGTCCTTGAAAGCTTTAGAATTTTCCTCAGAACACAACATTTTCTTGTCCTTGTTTAACACCAATCTAATAGGACAGGTCAATTTTGCAAAATCTTTCATATATGTCACTTAGTACTCTGGTAACCCAATAAAAGAACGCAATTCATCTTTGTTCTCAGATGCTGGTACTTCTACTGTTGAATTAGCCAAGTCAGGTTTATGACTGATACCTTTAACTGGTTTAATATGCCCTAAATCACTGTACTTATCCTGAATTGGTACTTCTTCCTCTTCTCTGTTGATCTATTGTTCAGAAACCTTACTATGAATTTACATGAGTATTTTGTTCCCTTTATCAAAACCATGATCCAAAATGTCATCCAAAAATAACTACACTTGCTCCATACTTTCTAGCAACTTTTTCATGATGTGCTTTAAACCCACTGCTGCAGATGCCAACCCAAAAGGCATTCAAACAAATCTATGTGCCTCAAGTGGTATAACAATAATAATAATAATACTGATATTTGTAGAGCGCGAACAGCTACCTCACAAGGAGGTGTCCCGGCGCTATAGACCGCTGGGGAACCCGTCCTGGCTATCCCTGTGAGATAGATACAAGGTATTTTGATTTCTCACTTAACACACTTGCTAGTACACTGTTGAAAGATCTGTCACACTAAACAATTGAGTTCCCTTCAACAAACTCCTCACTGATGATGAATAATGGTTGCTTATTAATGGGGCTCCCGGTTTTATGGTATTTATTTTCTTGACATTTCCGTCTGTATCTATCCATATTAATTTTTTGCTAATTTTATCTGTATTTATCCATATTATTTTGGTGTTTGTGAAAAAATTACCCTGAAATTAGTATGTGCCCACATTTATTTAACTGATAAGTATGAACTCATGCCAGATTTCAGTGCTGTGAACATCCGCTGCAGTTAAATCAATGAACTTCTATGAAAAAATGCAAATTTCAGTATCAGCCCTGTGTATATCTACTGCTGTTAAAGTCTCTTTACTCAACTCCGTTTCTTTTGTTAACCCCCTTTCCTATCAATCCACACAGTTATTGGCTTAGAAGTCATGGCAGACAGAATTTAGAATTACTCAGAAAACACCCAAATTTCCGTTTTAATACACATTTAAAAATAAACAGACATGAAAATAAATATTTTCTATCTGTATTAATCTGTAATAATCAGTAAAAATGGAAAACAGGGAGCCCTACTTATTAACCCATATATTTCCATAGATATATTGAAGATCTTTGCCTAATCTGATTCTCTTACTAATATCTCTTCGAAGCAAAATTGCTACTCTGATTACTTTATTTCTTGAACTACCCTGTAACCTCTCTAATTATTTCTTCAGAGGTTCAGTCATCAAGTTAGACATTTTCTGAACTTGTACTACAGCTTTCATACCCTTTTTGAAGAATATATGGTGTTCAACTCATTTTAACTGCCCTAGATCTTCATTAGAAACTCCTGGAAACGTTGAAACAATGTCTTCATCTTTACTTACTTTTGCCACCATCAACACTTGTTAGGAGTTAGGATTTAACATAATTTTGAAATCACGTTGATGCCTCCACCCAACAAGCTGTCATCTTTTTTGCCAACATAAATGTTGCCCATAATTTGTCTTCCCATGAAATTAATGAATGTAGGCATATACCCAATTAGGTCTATGATTTCACTACCATATCCAAAAGGATTGATGTCAGATTCTAACAGTTCTATGTTATGTTTACCGAAAACTTTCTTTCATATTTTATCTAATACCAGGGAATGTGGTGACCCTAAATCCACCAATTCAACAATTGTCTTATCTTCTAACCTTTCCTATGACAGAATCTATTAACTCTGTCTTCACATCAGAAAAACTCGAAACAATATTTTTCACAATATCATGATTATTATACTCTTTTTTTCTGTGTCTAGTTCTTGCACACATTTACACTCGTGCATAATGACCCTTCCTCCCACATTTCCTATGGGTAAAATTTCTTGCTTAACAATTTAGCTACATGGATGTTACTACCGCTTCTGTGACATTTCAGTTTAATGCCAGTCCATGTTACAGGATTCCTGAATGATTTCCGTGGTTTAGTAGTATCATCTGTACTGGAACTGATATCTCTTGCAACTTCTGAAAATCTGTTCTCTTCTTTTCACATGCTTTATGCATTCAACAGTGGTAACTACTTCTTTAAGTTAGGATTTTTAGGGAACAACCTTTCTTGTACTTTGGGACTATTTGTGCAACACACTAACTGATCACTTATTAACAGTTCGACCAGCTCATTAGATTTATAAGCTATTGCCATGTTTTTAAACTAGGGACATAGCTCCCTATCTTCTCGTTTATGAACTCACACCTCTTTCTTCCCAATCTTGGTATTAAAAGGTACGTTGTTTTGCGTGATTCAAGATACTTAAGAAAAGTTCTGGTTTGCTCCAAATGTCAATTCAGGGGTTGGTGAGTCCAAAATTTACCTCTTACACTGGTCTACTCGTCAACAATAATGCTGTGTTCTTGACATTAAAACACTACACTCTTCCAATGTGTAGATTTATCCAAGAATCAAGCAATGGGCCCTCCAAACGTCTGCAGCAAAGTAGATGTCACTTCACCGTGTTAGCCAACCCGCCCAACATTCTAAAAGTGAGCAGGGTGGCCCAACACATTCCCACTGACTTCTTAGCTAATATAAAGATTCAAGACACAGCAGTTACATATATTGATGTAATCAATTTGTTTTTCTCTTATATTTAGTTATTTATTTATTGATGACCTGTTAGGCACAGCATGCCACTTAAAGGTAGCCTCAGAGTGTCAGGAAGAGAAGGAAATGAGATAGCAAAAGAACAAGTATGGAACAAGGAAAATATTAAGACAAGAAAAATATAACTCTTGTATCTCCCAGGCAATTGCATTCCATTGCTTGTTGGCCCAGGGCATTGTGTAGGCTAGCAGCCTTATCGGAAGGCAAGCAATCAGTGGAATTCCTGTTTGGGGAAGACCGAGTAGTGAGTTTTATAAACACTGTAAATAATAGATTTTAATAGGACCAAATTTAATGGGGCTCTATGAATCCATCTTGGATGGAAGAATGACTGAAATTCCCACAGAGGTTTGCTAACAGCACACACCTAACACTCTGAACTATCTTGCTGCCTTTAGAAACCTTCATTAAATTATATATTCTTTCAACAGTCTCCTTCAGCTAATCTGCACTACATGGAATGAATGCAACAAAAATAGTACCTTGCCGATGGCACCAGAATTACTAGAGAAGGCCATTTTTGGAGACCTCTAAATATAATACAAATAGTGGATCTACAAGCATCCTTAGTGTTGTTGGCCGAACAATCAAAACTGACTGCCAGTCATCCTTGTGGCAAGAGGCCAGTCGATAGTTATACCTCAGTAAATAGAACTCCTGACACCATCATGAAAGTACAACATACACTCCAATCGTGCATGTTTTAGGTATTTCTTCATTAGGTTGGCAAGGGTTTCAAAAAAGTTTCTGAACAAACAACTCCTAGTGTGCACTGTTTCTTTTTCAAATTTTTTTTTTTGTATTTGACAAATCATCAACCAATTTGGCTGCGTTTTCATTGTTTTCTTTTCTATGTTCAGTATTGTGTTATTTATATATCTCAAAATGTTTTTAAATATGTTTTAGCTATATCTAAATATTTAGCTAAATATGTTTTGAACAGCAGATGTGTATTTGTATCTGACAGACAACATAGTGTTGCAGTGGCGGCTCCTCCGTTATGGCGGAGGAGTATCGCGCCACTGCTGACAGCCAGCAGAGGCAAACGCAAAAAGTAAAATGATAATAAAACCATTTTATTATCATTTTATTTTTCACAGAACCAACCAAGTCTTAATGCGGGCGCAGGGTCATCGCGACGAGAGTCAGCAACAGGAACGAGGAGTTGTGGGCACTGTAAATTTGCATGTCGGTTTGGCTGGCAGTCTTAGCATGGCACCGACATGCGCACTTAGCGCTTCTCCAACCCGAGCTGTGTTGCATCGCCGGGTAGAGAACTGGCACATGCTCCCAGGCCCTGTCTGAGCACCAAACAAGGCCACTCAGACAATCCGAGTGCTTCTCTCATGATGGGTAATAATATTCCCAGCAGGAGAGCAGTGTCTGAATTGGCATCTGGGAGCCAGCGCAGTGTGCACCAGTTCGTGGACGTCCAGGATGCAAGGTTCAGAACAGGAGCAAAGAAGCAAGGCGGCGTCCGGCAGCGGCAGGCAAGTACTCTTTTATTTTGATTTATTTCCATTATTTTGTCTGTGGTTTTGTTTTAGGTATTTCCCCCGCGCAGCCCCACCACTTGGGATTGAAAGCAGTCGCCACTGCAGTGGGTTAAGTGGCAAGGCTATGAGGTTGTCCTAGACACACTTACATGACTGTGACAAAGGAGAGGAAAGTGAGAAATAAGGAAAAGACAGAGAGACGAAGCAGATGGCTGGGGTTGAAGGCAAATATGGCTTTACCATTAGCTCACAAAAACCCTAGTGTAGACTGTACATGATGCATATGAAGGTCTCAATTAGCCAGAAAAGCTGATAGATGAGAAATAAATAATTTATACAGTGGAATGGGAAGGAGAAGAAAAGCATCAAGGAAATAAGCAGTCACTGGAGGAACAGAGGATGAAGCATAAAGTGCTATGCAGCACAGGTATAATCTATGCCACTTCTGTGATTTGCAAACATAATCATTTTTGCTGGGCTTACACTTGCTTTGGCACTTAGAGCCAAGCCTGACCCCTCGGGAGGCTCTTGCTTGGCTTTCCACATTAATTCTCTGGCTTGCCCACCTGGAAGAATCTGACCTAATAAAGGCAGCGTTATACCTGTGAAAACTTGCTCTCTGGCTTGATACGATTCAGGGGTCGTAAGTTTCCTTTATATATTTTAGAAAACTGTAAAAAAAATGCATTTATGTTTTTTTTTACTTTGCCATACATGGAAATTTCAGTTTTTCTTTAATCCCAACTGCAAAATGTTGAAATTTCTTACCGAAGAGTCGTGTATAACATTCTGACAACCCTTCTGCTGTCAAGGCATGCTATGTCAAGGCAAAAATACAATAACACTGAAGCACTGGCAAACCCAATAGTTTTGGCCTGGTCAATCATGTAATGTGTTTTTTCCTCTTTTTTTTTTTTATTTTTTTGCAAATGCGCAATATTTTTTTTTAAAGTATCAAAAATATATCTCAAAAAGGTAAAACTCAATAAGTAGCCAATTAGCGCAGGCTCTGAACTGCGCTCTGTTTTAGTCAGCTTTGCGCTTGTGATTGGGCAAAATACATCACTTACAATGGAAGATAGCCAATAGAGGAAGTGGCTAGCCAATAGAGGAAGTGGCTAGCCAATAGAGGAAGTGGGCTCATCAACTGCCCCATACGGTGTGCTGTGATGGGCTGAAGCAAAATGTGATTCAGCCTTGAATAGACAGATGGATAAGGAGGACTGACCAAAAGCTGCCACATGTATTTATGCATGTGTGTATTTTTATTATGAATTGTTTGGTAAACAAGAGCCCCGCGAAACATTAAAACTATCTCTAGACCAGGCCTAAACAGGGACATTTTAAGGATTTTGAGGCCCTGGGCCAAACATATTTTGTGGGCCCCTGGTCAGAACAGCTTTAAATTTATGATCCAATTTCAGCTCTCTCATAACCTCTTTTACAAGGTAACTGACACTAGACAGGAAGACTGGTCCAAATTCTAAATGTGTTTCCATCTAATATTCAGGGATAGTGATGTATGTTTTCAATATTGTAATATCGCAGCATCTCACTAATATTATTTCAAATAATCTCTACGACCCACTGCCATTTCGCATATGTGAGGACCCATTTTGACCTAAAAAGAACTTTTTTTTATAGATGTTGCATGGTGTTGAAAAACATAAATGTAACATTTCTCTACAAAATATAATAGACTCCCACACGTTACCTGTATAAAAAAAATAATAATAAAGGAAAATGGTATTTAAAATAATGTATGTTTGCAAATTATTCAAGGTCATCTGGGCAGGACTGTGTGGAGATCAGCGCCAGATCTATCTGGGGGGGGGGGGGTGCTGAAAGGCTGGGGCCCTGGGAAAGAGCCCGCTTGGCCCTTGCCTTAAAACGTCTCTGGCGCCTAAAAATAAATAAAGCAATCCAATGCCCTCCTATCGTGATGTAAGTCTTGTTGGAAGGTTTAGAGTCAGTGCAATGAACGTGTTAACCTGGGGTAAACTGGTGGTAAGTATCCCATACTGCTTTGCAGATCAGACACTGCTCAACGAAAAACGACACGTTTAATCAGCAAGAAGTGGAGGGCATTTGCGTAAGCTATATACACGTTCATAGTTGAATCACTCGCTTCGGTCCAAGTGAACCCAAATTGCACAAAACGCTCTTTTTCTATAATGTCCGATGACTCATATATATCTCTGCGGCGTTTTTCATTAGAACTGTGGAAGACGCACGGGATGCATCATTTCCCATGAGACCTTTCGCAAGGGCGAGCTCACAGACCCAGCATCTGCAAATGTGAAGCCCATTTTTGAAAAAGCTCATTTTGAACTGCAATTCCCACCTGCCAATCAGTAGCAGAAGAGAATGGGAAATTTGAAATTTCCTTTCTATCTGCGTCCATGGATGCTATGACGTACTTGCGGTCCTGTGGTCTCTGTTATGAGCGTTTGATGCTGACAGGTGCTACACATCTAACAAGGTACCCCTGCTGCCTGACTTGAAGGGCTCGGTGACCTGAAATGGAGTCCGCACACAGGAGGGGGCACCCTTCAAAGAGATACAACAGAATGTGTGCTGTACAGAGGTGAGTCTCAAAGAGGCGGACAAAGCTGGGAACATAGAGAAACACAGAAGGATCAAAGGTCAGGAACAGATTTGTCCCTAGGAAGCAACATGAGGATGCGTCTGATATGTGCCTGAATTCAGGAGTAGTATTTTTCCACTGTGTATCACTCCCTCGGGTCTATTCAGTTGTCCCTCTCCTTTAAAAATGTTCGAAACAAGCACTGTCAAAGCCAATACGTTTCTGTGTTGGATAGTGCATGCAAGCAAAGGCACGCGGCATAAGGGAACAAAGGCAGAGCAGGGCCAATTCACAAAGATTTTGCTATGTCTTAATTTTACAACTTTTTTATAAATATATTCATTAACCCTGGAAATCTATTAGCAATACATAATGAGCACGGTCAGATTATCATAGAATACAGACAAGAGAGAATAATGACAGTGTTACAAAACACATACAGAGGGCGTCATAAGCATATGAACAAGTATCAATAATGCCAACCAGTGCAGTGACACTCCAGCAACGTTCTGCACTTTGTGGGTGACTATTTAATGAAAACTGGAAAATGGGGCACCCCGTTCCAGAGGGTGAGAACGGGAACAAATCAAAAACCCCCTGGTAAACAGAAATGGAGGCTGATGGGTGGTATGCTAGTCCCAACAGTAAAAAAGCTTCGGCAAAACCAATAGGTTGCGCCTATGCAAGAATTATTGGCTTTGCCGATTATGTTTTAGAAATGGTATAAACCAGAGTGGCTGCTGTTTATCATGGCTAAAAGCTAGAGGGGTAAAGGAAAGTTGTGTGGAGTGTCATAAAGTGGAGTAGGGTGGAGTGTTATGGAGTGGGTTGGCGTGGAATGGCATACAGTAGAGTTGCGTGGCATGGAGAGGAGTGAAGTGAAGCGTCATGGAGTAGCGTACAGTGTTGTGAAGTGTCATGAAGGGAGTAGAGTGCTGTAGAGTGGAAGAGCGTAGAGTTGAGTGGAACAGAGTGGAGTATGGTGCCAGAGTTGAATAGAGTGTTGTAGAGTGGAGTGGCATAGAGTGTCGTGCAGTGGCGTAGAGGGTGTTGCGTAGATTGGAGTAGACTGTTGTAGAGTAGAGTGGCATAGAGCGGAGTAGAATGGAGTGGTGTGTTATAGAACAGAGTGGAATAAAGTGGCATAGAGAGAGTTGCATAGAGTAATGTAGAGTGGAGTAGTGTCGTAGAATGGCATAGAGTGCTGTAGAGTGGAGTGGTATAGAGTGAGTGGAGTGTCAGTGGAGCAGGGTTTAATGAAGTAGAGCATCATAGAGTGGAGTATCATGGAGTGGAGTAGAGTAGAGAAGACTGGCTTAGAATGAAGTTTTGTTAAGTACAGTAGTACAGAGTAAATTTGTGTAGAGTGCATTGGTTTTGAGTAAAGTGGTGTAGAGTGCATTGGCATAGAGTGCAGTGACGCAGAGTTGCATAGAGTGCAGTAGCATAGAGAAGAACAGTGCAGAGTGGATTGCTGTGACGTAGATTGGAGTGGCACAGAGTGGAGTAGAGTTCCATAGAGTGAAGTGGCATAGCGTGGAGTTGTGCAGGCTAGAGCGCAGGAGCATAGGGTGCCATAGAGTTGAGTGGTGCTGAGTAGAGAGCAGTGGTATAGCCTGCAGTAATGCAGAGTAGACTGCAGAGTCGTAGAGTGCAGACTCGTAGAGTGCAAGGTCGTAGAGTGGAGACTCGTAGAGTGCAGGTTCATAGAGTGCTGCAGAGAAGGCTGGTGCAGAGAACAGTGACGTAGAGTAAAGTGGTGCAGAGTAGAATTGAGTGGGGTAGAGTGCAGTGACATAGAGTGCAATGGTGAAGGGCGATGTAGCCTGCAGTAGCATAGAGTTGAATGTGGCAGAGTATAGTGGTAAAAAATGCAGTGGTGCAAAGTAGTTGGCGTAGGTGCAGTGGTGTAGGATGCATTGGTTTTGAGTAAAGTGGTGTATAGTTTATTGACGAAGAGTGCAGTAGTTTCGAGTACAGTGGCATAGCGTAGACTGCATAGGCTTATAGTGGTGCAGCATATGTGTAATGGCAATGGCATAGAGTGGAGTAGAGTGGCATAGAGCGCAGTGGCTTAGAGTAGATTGTTTCAGAGTAGACTGGAGTGGTGCAGGGTAGGGAGCAGTGGTGCAGGGTAGAGTGCAGTGGCATAGAGTGGAGTGATGCAGAGTCGAGTGGTGTAGAGTGCATTGGCATAGAGTAGAGTGGTGCACTGGCATAGAGTGCAGTGATGTAGAGTGAAGCGGTGTAGAGTGCAGTAGAGAAGTGTAGAGTGCAGTGGCGTAGAGTACTGCCATGCAGAGTGCAGTGGTATAGAGTTCATTGGTGTAGAGTGCAGTGTAGATTAGTGCAGAGATCAGTGACATAGAGTACAGTGGTGAAGAGTGGAATAGAGTGGTGTAGAGTGCAGTGATGTAAAGCACAATGGTGTAGAGTAATGTAGAGTGCAGTGGCGTAGAGTGCCGTGGCATAGAGTAGAAATAGAGTAAAATGCAGTGGTGCAAAGTAGTTGGGATAGGTACAGTGGAGTAGGGTGCATTTATGTTGGGTAAAGTGCTGTAGACGGAAATGGTGTAAAGTGCAGTGGTTTAGAGTAGAGTGGTATAGCGTAAAGTGCAGTGGTATAAAGTGGTGCAGCCTAGAGTGCAGTGGCGTAAACTGGAGTGGCACAGAGTGGCATGGAGAGCAGTGGCATGGAGTAGATTGTTTCAGAGTAGAATGAACTGAAGGGAAGTGGTGCAGGGTAGAGTATAGTGGTGCAGTGTGGCATGCAATGCCATAGATTAGTGACGTGGAGTAGACTAGCATAGCTTTGACTGCAGTGGCATAGAGATGAGTGGCACAGAGTAGCATAAAGTGCGGTGGCATAGAATGCAGTGGCGTAGATTGGTTCAGAGGAGAGTGAAGTAGCATAGAGTGGATTGGTGCAGGGTAGAGTGAAGTCGTATCGAGTAGGGTCATAGAGTGCATTGGTGTAGAGTGTACTGTTGCAAAGTGGAGTGGAGTGGCGTGGCATAGAGTGCAGTGGCCTAACTGGAGTGTTGTAGAGTGGGGTGGTGCATAGTAGGGTGGGGTGGAGAGCACTGGCATAGTGTATAGTGAAGTTGTGTAAAGTGCAATGATGCACAGTAGATTAGAGTGGCGTAAAGTGCGGTGGCATAGAGTGGCACAGAGTAGAGTGGCGCAGAGTTCAGTGCTGCATTCATTTGAGTAATTTATTCTACACAGGCATAATGCTATTTGTCAGTTGACCCTCTATTTAAAATTACCTACTTTGCTTCGGAGCTGATGCGCATGTGCTTTTGGCCATTAAGACAATATTTAAAGTACTCTCACAACCTTGACTAGCAATGTGTGTTACCAGTTCACTAGCGACATGCACGTCCAAATCAAAAAGGTTCTTCTAATGGATCATTCAGCAAGATAATGAATATCTGCTGGGCAAATTGACTACAATGTAACACTTACCCTGGACTTCAGGGTTGGTGTTACAATGGACTCAAAGTCAGAATTTACCTTATGCCAGTACCTCACATTAGGGCGCTAGATTTCTATAAATAGCTTTGTTATTTGTGGAGGTGGAGTTTTCAAATGACAAAGTGTTATATTTCCTGCAGCTCTGAAATTCCTTGTACCAGAACTGCTTTTGTCAGGTAGTGTAGTAATAGTGTCATGCTATGCTGATTTGTATAGCTCACTAATCACCCACAAGCCAGGTCTTCAGCTTCTTCTCCAGGATTCAAGAAGTGAGAAAGAGAAGGCTCTGATGTTTTGAGGGAGGTCATTCCATGTCTTGGGTCTGATGTAGGAGAATGAGCAACCTCCAGTTTTGCTTTTGCGGATGTGGGGAGTGTGTGCGAGTGAGAGTGTGGCATAGCGTAGTTGTCTGGTGGGTTGGTGGAAATTTATGCGGCTGTTCAGGTATTTTGGTCTTGTGCTGTGTAGGGCTTTGTATGTGCATGTGAGAAGTTTGAATTGTTTGAATTTATTGCTACCAAAACACACATAGAACTCATCAGCAAATGCCTGGCTCAAATGATTCTAGCAGTGCTTAATTTGTAAAATAATAAGGGCCATAGATATTTCTCAGGAGGCCACTGCAGCTTGTACCACCTATGATCCCTGCCAACTCTGCCAAACACCAGTATGAAAGACACCTGCTCGCCATTACAGTCCTCTCAATGTGACATAGTGGAATTCACTAGGTGACCCAAAGCTGTAAGAATACTCCGAGCACCATGGTAGTAAAGTGATTTAATTGTATATTGAATTTGTAAACACTTTGGTCATGTGGTTCTTTAAATATAGACCGACAGAGCACCATGTGATGAATATGTGCCATTGTTATTAAATAAGTGGTGAGACAGACCACTGGCACAAATTAAGCACTGGATTCCAGTCAAAATAGGAGTTTCTTTTATTAGCAGCACAAATGAAATAACAGACACTGATGGATGTGCTAAACTCAATCTCTGCTGCATAACTCTTGCATTCAGCACTCCTTCAATCAGCCACGAAACCAGTCATTCTACTTATGTCACTGCAGCTTTTGTTCCTTACATTTGGAGAAGGCTTTGACATGAACAATGACATCCAACAGCAATATTTAAAGCAAAAAATAAATACTATGTAAATCAATGTCTATGAAAGGAATATTTTTACCTTGACTTTTTTCAGTGGTTCGAATGGGTTGTAAATTTTCAGAAATGTTTTGGAAGAGTCCTTTGCACTGGAGAGGCATCAGAGTGTAAGAGATATTAGAACATTGGAATGTTGAGCGCTCCATTGAAAACAATGGAGTGCTCCGGGCTTCAAATGGCCGGTAGAAGCCAGGAACATCATATTCCAACGTTTAACAAAGGCCTCACGGAGCCCAAGGGGAATTTAACCCCCTGCGTCTCCGTGAGGCCTTTGTTTTACAAATTAGAGCATTCTGCCCTCTAGGAGCGGGTTGTTCTAAAAGCCTCAGAGCCCTCCGTAGTGGGCTCTACCAGCCATTAAAAGCCCGTTCCCTTGTTAAAGGCCCTTGCCTTTGGCATAGGTCTTTAGCACTGGAGCGGGCCTTTAATGGCAAGTAGAGTCTGCTACGTCTAGCTCTAAGGCTTTATTAAACCATCTGCAAGCACATAACGCCTATTTGTCCTGCATTGACTGCACCAATTTCATGTGAGCACTAACTGGAGTCAATTACAAGTGAGAGAGCTATACTAGCCCCAATATTCCTTAGTAAAAACAAATACCAGGTGGTCTCATTCTTCCACTCTAAAACAGTCAGTCCTGATACGAGGGTATGCATTATATATCTTTCTGTATAATAGCCACCTAACACAGCAGTACAGGCCAAAATTACATTCAAGATATTTCAAACTGATGGGATGTGTGTTTCTTATGGGAGTGTATTCATTGCCAAAAAAGCTGACCATTATCCCAATCTATGACTAAAGCTACTAGAGCAAAGAGTGGCTACTCTATTCCAACTGCAGACTTGTCCTCTGTAACCTGCCAAGTGGTAAACATGCGGTGCACATGACTGCACTGGGAAACCAGCCATGATGAGCATGCACATGCCAAAATAACATTGAAGGATGCTGACTACCTTGAATCTTGTTTATCTCCACACTGCACTTGGGCTACGTTTATGCTTGAATGCAAAATGGTTCAGATTCAAAATGCTCTTACTTCCAAAAGACAAGGGAGTCATACAATATATATATATATATATTTCTAAGGAAGTTATACTTTTGTAATTAAAAATCATGATCCAAAATGTGGGTGGCTCAGCATCGAGGATGAAAGAGAGCTGAGAAAAAATCCAAATATTTGCGCTGTCTCAGAGAGGTACTTTGTGGCAACTGTTGGATGTGCCTTTTTGCTTCCAAGGCGATCATATATGTTGCAGAGGAGATACAATCATGAAGCAATTTTTAGGGCCTTCTGAAGGAGTTATGGGGCAACTAAACATCTCGTGACCAAGTAACGATCGTTATGTAGAAGTGCATTATTAGTAATCTATAAATAAATCTAACAAAAAGAAAAGAAAATGGGGATCTCTAAGAATCGAATTGTGAATGAAGGAATGGGGGTCAACAAAACTTACATTTAATTTTAACATATATGTGAATGATCAAAGTAAAAATAAACTAACTGTGAAAAGCATCAAAGTTTGAAGAAGAGCGATGAACTGCTGCTAATAGCCAGTAAGTGGCAAATGTCTCCCCTGGTACGTGAGGATGAACATGGGACTATCATTTAACCTTAGTAGAATACCAGTAATCGGATGGAAAATGTAAAAGAAATGCAATTATGTTCAACAGGTACCAAGGTCCTCATTACACGTTGATCGTAATAAGGTGGATTATTTACCATACATGGTAAGCAGTGGCAGCCGGCACTGGTAAGAGTGGTGGGCGGTAGCGCGATGAGTCGACAGACGACGGGTTAGTTAAAAATGAAATCGAATAAATAAAACCACTTATCTTGCACTCACCGCATTGCTGTGTTGGCGATAGGGCAAGCACAAGGTAGGTGGTTCTTTTTATTTTTTATTTAACTTTAACTAACCCGTCATCTGTCGACTCCCAACCCACCCTGTCCCGCTCTCCCTCTTGTTTTTGCTGTGAGGAGCGACATTTCACCCCAAACCCAGTCGCACAGCCAGTTGTAGAGTTACAATACTTTTCCTAATGTTGTATCCATTTTACTCCATTTACTCTGCATTTTACTGCAATTTTGCATGATTTAATCCATGTCAGGTGTCATGCTCTTTCAAAGCTTCACATGTTCAAGATGTGCCCATCCACAACTCTATCAAAAACACAATAGAAACGCATGATATCAACCACAGCAGTGTTCTTTATTTCAAACCCAATGCATTTCAAGCTTCATAAGCTCTTCTTCAGGGGTAACTGCAAGTATCAAAAAATCCCCATTACTCCATTGTACATCATTTGAAATCAATTATTAATACAATATTCGACAAGAGGTGGTGGGATGCACACCATCTTAACACAATTAGTCCATCTTTGTCACTGGGGCAAGGCACAAGCCCAGTAAGCACGCACTCTTCGATGATTTCAGACAAAGATGGACTAATTGTGTTAAGATTGGTGTGCATCCCACCACCTCTTGTCGAATATTGTATTAATAATTGCCCTTGCAGTTGGGTTGCAAAAATCACCAATACATTCTTACTGCGAACTTTTGAAATACAGTGGCATCCCTATTTGCGTGACACAAACCAGGGCGACCAGAGTCCTACAGTATATTGCATGCATTAGAAGTACCCCACCTTACAAAGATGATGGAGAGTACTTCCATCAGCTTGTTGGCGTCTCGCTAAGGGCTACAAAAATGTTTGTCCTAAATACCTGAACTAGATCAATCCGTAACTGCCCATACCAGCAGACAGTCAGATACGTTGGTTAGAGCATTCTTTATTATTCAAAGGCTACAATATTCCGTAAACGACTGTGTGCCATGCGCCATCTCTCCAAGGGAGAGAGTGTTAGCTCATTATCATTAAAACGGCAGTCGCCATCTTGTAATGGAGACAAACGATATCAGTATGTATGAATTTGATCGAACAGTCTGTGTTAATCAAGTGACCATGTGCCATTTCTCCATAATAAGGGGTATTAGCCCATCATCGATAAAAGACGGTCACCATCTTGTAATGGAGACCCGTAATACCAGTATATTGCTCCAATCTTATCTACGGAAGAAAAACCTGATCAGTAACCACAGAAACAAACATCATCCTATAATTTTCAAACGAAAACCTAATGTGTGGGAGGCCCAAGTACCCACGACAGGCAAGGGCCCAAAACGTAGTGAGGCGACATCAACATTGCCTATCAAAAAATGTTTTGGGCCCTTGCCTGTCGCGGGTACTTGGGCCTCCCACATTAGTGAGGCACCTTTTTTATTGGGAGACCTGGAGGAATGCTGGGTGGTGGGAAATTTGTGTGAGCCCGGTGATGCAACAGCTTTCCCACACAACAATGTGTGAAAAAAGTGATTTTTTTCAGCAATAATTGAGGTTTGCAGGGGATTCTGGGTAAGGAAACTTTGGGGATCCACGCAAGCCAAGCCTCCCTGGAAGCCCCCAGGTGTCTAGTTTTCAAAAATGCATGGGTTTGGTAGGTTTCCCTAGATGGCCGCCGAGCACGGGGCCAAAACCCAGGTGACCCCCCTTGCAAAACCAGGTGGTTTTGAGATAGGCAATTTTGATGCCGCCTCATTACGTTTTGGGCCCTTGCCTGTCGCGGGTACTTGGGCCTCCCACACAAGTGAGGCACCATTTTTATCGGGAGACCTGGGGGAACGCTGGGTGGTGGGAAATTTGTGTGAGCCCGGTGATGCCACAACTTTCCCACACAGTAATGTGTGAAAAAAGTGATTTTTTTCATCTAAAATTGAGGTTTGCAGGGGATTCTGGGTAAGGAAACGATGGGGGATCCACGCAAGCCATACCTCCCTGGAAGGCCCCAGGTGTCTAGTTTTCAGAAATGGGTGGGTATGGTAGGTTTCCCTAGATGGCCGCCGAGCACGGGGCCAAAAACTCCAGGTGACCCCCCTTGCAAAACCAGGTGGTTTTGAGAGGCAATTTTGATGTCGCCTCACTACGTTTTGGGCCCCTTGACCGGAATGGGTACTTGGGCCTCCCACACAAGTGAGGCACCATTTTTATCGGAAGATCTGGGGAAACGCTGGGTGGTGGGAAATTTGTGTGAGCCCTGTGATGCCACAACTTTCTCACACAATAATGTGTGAAAAAAGTGATTTTTTCAGCTAAAATTGAGGTTTGAAGGGGATTCTGGGTAGGGAAACGTTGGGGGATCCACGCAAGCCATACCTCCCTGGAAGCCCCCAGGTGTCTAGTTTTCAGAAATGTGTGGGTTTTGTAGGTTTCCCTAGGTGCCGGCAGAGCTAGGGTTAAAAAACAACGGCTAGTCACTTTGCCAAAAAAGGGTCATTTTTCACTGCGAAATTGAGGTGTGACCACATTGCGTTTTGCACCATTTCATGTCGCGGGCACTAGGCCGACCCACACAAGTGAGGTACCATTTTTCTTGTAAGACTATGGGGAACGCGGGGTGGGTGGAAATTTGTGGATCCACGCAGATTCCAGAACTTTCCACCTCAGAAATGTGGGGGAAATGTGTTTATTTTGACAATTTAGGTTTGCAAGGGATTCTGGGTAACAGAACCTGGTGGGAGGCAGTCAAGTCACCCGATCCTGGATTTCCCTGGGTGTCTAGTTTTCAAAAATGTATAGGTTTGCTAGGTTTCCCTAGGTGCCGGAAGAGCTAGGGTTCAAAAACGACAGCTAGGCACTTTGCCATAAAAGGGCAATTTTTACTGCGAAATTGACGTGGGACCACGTTGCGTTTTGTGCCGTTTCCTGTCGCGGGCACCAGGCCAACCCACACAAGTGAGGTACCATTTTTCTCAGAAGACTTTGGGGAACGCGGGGTGGGTGGAAATTTGTGGATCCACGCAGATTCCAGAACTTTCCACCACAGAAATGTGGGGAAAATGTGGTTTTTTTTACAACTTTTTAGGTTTGCAAGGGATTCTGGGTAACAGACCCTGGTGGGAGGCAGTCGAGTCACCCCATCCCCGATTCCCCTGGGTGTCTAGTTTTCAAAAATGTATAGGCTTCCCTAGGTGCCGGCAGAGCTAGGGTTCACAAACTACAGCTAGGCACTTTGCCAAAAAAGGGTCATTTTTCACTGCGAAATTGAGGTGTGACCACGTTGCGTTTTGCGCCGTTTCCTGTCGCGGGCATTAGGCGGACCCGCACAAGTGAGGTACCATTTTTCTTGTAAGACTTTGGGGAACGCGGGGTGGGTGGAAATTTGTGAATCCACGCAGATTCCAGAACTTTCCACCACAGAAATGTGGGGAAAATGTGTTTTAAAAAAAAAAATATTTAGGTTTGGAAGGGATTCTGGGTAACAGACCATGGTGGGAGGCAGTCAAGTCACCCCATCCTGGATTCCCCGGGGTGTCTAGTTTTCAAAAATGTATAGGTTTGCTAGGTTTCCCTAGGTGCCGGTAGAGCTAGGGTTCACAAACTACAGCTAGGCACTTTGCCAAAAAAGGGTAATTTTTCACTGCAAAATTGAGGTGTGACCACGTTGCGTTCTGCGCCGTTTCCAGTCGTGGGCACTAGGCTGACCCGCACAAGTGAGGTACCATTTTTCTCGTAAGACTTTGAGGAACGCGGGGTGGGTGGAAATTTGTGAATCCACGCAGATTCCAGAACTTTTCACCACAGAAATGTGGGGAAAATGTGTTTTTTTGGACAATTTTTTAGGTTTGCAAGGGATTCTGGGTAACAGACCCTGGTGGGAGGCAGTCAAGTCACCCCATCCTGGATTTCCCTGGGTGTCTAGTTTTCAAAAATGTATAGGTTTGCTAGGTTTCCCAAGGTGCCGGCAGAGCTAGGGTTCAAAAACTACAGCTAGGCACTTTGCCAAAGAAGGGTCATTTTTCACTGCAAAATTGAGGTGTGACCACGTTGCGTTTTGCGCAGTTTCCTGTCGCGGGCACTAGGCCGACCCACACAAGTGAGGTACCATTTTACTCGGAAGACTTTGGGGAACGCGGGGTGGGTGGAAAATTGTGGATCCACGCAGATTCCAGAACTTTCCACCACATAAATGTGGGGAAAATGTGTTTTTTTGGACAATTTTTTAGGTTTGCAAGGGATTCTGGGTAACAGAACCTGGTGGGAGGCAGTCAAGTCACCACATCCTGGATTCCCCTAGGTGTCTAGTTTTCAAAAATTTATAGGTTTTCTAGGTATCCCTTGGTGCCGGCAGAGCTAGGGTTAAAAAACTACAGCTAAGCACTTTACCAAAAAAGGGTCATTTTTCACTGTGAAATTGAGGTGTTTCCACATTGTGTTTTGTGCCGTTTCCTGTCGCGGGCACTAGGCCGACCCACACAAGTGAGGTACCATTTTTCTCGGAAGACTTTTGGGAATGTGGGGTGGGTGGAAATTTGTGGATCCACGCAGATTCCAGAACTTTCCACCACAGAAATCCCCACAACCAGGAAGGTCCAGCGGATGTAACGTTATATTGCTTTCAAAGAGCTGTCATAATTAGAAGAAGTTACAGGTGAAAACGTTGACACAAAAGGCTGTTTTTTTCAACTAATTTTCAATTTTTCCGATATTTAACTGTCAGTTTCTATGAAGAAACCTTGATGGATCTACACAAATGACCCCTTGCTGAATTCAGAATGTTGTCTACTTTTCTAAAATGTATAGCTTTCCAGGATCCATTTTTGCTTTCACACTCATTTCTACCATTAGCTGGAAGGAGGTTGAAAGCACAAAAAATAGCAAAAATAGGCTATGTCCCAAAAAAATGCCAAAACTGTGTAAAAAATGTTGGTTTTCCGACAAAAGTCTGCCATTCCCTAAAACATAGGTCTTCAAACTGTGGGGCGCGCCCCCGTGGGGGAGGTGCAGCATCCCCTCAGGGGGGGCGCGCACTCCACCCCACCATTTCATCTTCCATTATTGCCTCCAGGCTCCAGGCGCCAGTTGTGTGTCTCAGCCATAGTCAGAGTGGAGATGCAGGGGCTCTAAGAGGTGAAAAAAACAGCAAAGCCTTGTTAACACGAGTACTCGGGTATGGCTGGCAGCTCAAAAACTGTCTGTGTGTGTGTGCCCTGGAAGCTGTCTCAGCCCGGGCTGACACACATGACAACGGGGTGAGAGGGCCTGAGGGGGTCTTCGCAACTGCAACTTGTCAACAGTATGCCTTTGTTCTGATTATCTCTCCTCAAATTATGTCATTATATTCTGTGACATCATTTTAGCATGGGAGCACAGGAACAACACAAACACCCAGAAAGGAAGTGGCTGTTGCGCTCAGCACTTGTGGTTTTGATGCATTTTTTGGTTTGAAATGCATCCTCACATCCCAATATGGATGCAAGGAAGCGTTTAATGCTAAAATATACTGTTAAATGCCAGTTTTGTAATTTGCATAATCATTGTTGTAGAATTTCGCATAATTACTCAAAAGCAAATGACGTGAATTTCGCACACCTGATCCACACTTTGGGGACCCTCCTGCACCCAGAGGGTGTGTCCGTACTGAGACACTTTGCAAGTCCAAACCGGTCAGACAGGAGGTCCTGTACGTTTTTTAAGGCATTTGACATGGCTGCCGCCACCGATTCAGATACTGTCAGTTCTAACATGATGATAAAATCCATGTCCATAACATAGGGGACTGCTTATTTGTGTACCATCTGGGACATCAATATAAAGAGCTGGCAACCCTAATCGCAAGACTGGAAGTTTGTTGCAGGATAAGCACAATATTTATTTCCTCCACCCCCAATCCCTGGAGCCTGAATAATGCCATAAAAGCAATAGTTGAACTTATATCTCAAACCCTATGCCAAGCCTCAAATAACATGCTGAGTAACTTCAACTGTGTCTGGGAATGCACCCTGCATTCTGACAACTCACTCCTCATTCTTGCCCTTCTCTTTCAAACTCACCCTGCACTCACAGGGATCACAATGTACTCACACTGATCACCATGCACTCATACCACCCGCTCACCCTGCACTCACAGTGACCACACTGCACTTATGCCACGCACCATGAACTCACACCGTTCTCCCTCCACTTAGTTGCGGTCACATCAGCACACCGCACACTCTGCACTCTCAGTGATCACTCTGCACTCACAATGCTCTTGCGCTGTTCACCCTGTACCTCACCCTGCAGTCACGCGAGTTCACCCTGTACCTCACACTGCAGTCACACAAGCACACTACTCACCCTGCTCATGTGAGACTTCACTCACCTGTCCCCCTCAGGTGTGCGATCAGTGTTAGGGCCAGCCCTGGCTGGGAGTCTTAGTCCCCCCCACCCCGAAGTTCGGGTCTAGTTGCACCCCATGTTACTTCCCAGGTCGGAAGTATGTTTCACTGCAAGGAATTTACAATGGTTGTATCCTTCCTGAAGATTCCATTCTCTGGCAGGTAAGAGTGAAGAGCTTTTTGTAATATTTTTTAAAGCCTTGCTCCTTTATCCCACCTACTAGTGAGAAGAGGGAAGAGGTGTGGCGCCGCGGCCAGGGCGACTGACTCCGGAATCTTGGGATCACGGTTCGATCCCCGGCGCCTGCGGCAGATTAGCCCAGCACCATGTGACTCTGGGCAATAGCTTGCTTAATCTTCCCGACGGCCCCCAGCGCCTAGAGACCTTTACGGGTGATTGTTCGCGCTTTACAAATGTGGATTATTATTACAAATGTGGATTATTATTAAGGAGGAGCAGATTTGGCATTAATGCCATAGGTGCTGACTTTGGTTCTGGGCACCCCGTTTCCAGTCCTGGTATCGGCTCAACATCCTGTGATCCTGGGCAAAATCACTTAATTTACCAGTGACTTACGAAAAATGAATTTGACCTTGATTAAAGTCGCTGGTGCTTGCATGACATGTTCCAATCCCTAGAGCTGCGTCCACAAGCCTGATTTAACAAATATTGTGAAGTATGCCTACCATCTGTCCTCACTTCTTTCGTAGACCAAATTAAAAATAATTCTTGTGCAGCTATTTCTGAAGCTTTGGAAGGCAATCTTCTTTATAAGCCAACTATGCCAACACATTGACTCTTGATGCTGCTAGAGAATAAAGATGTATATATCCTCTTGAATCACTTATATCACATGTGTATGATGTAAATGTCCCCTAGGCCTTCTTGGAAAACTGTGACTGGCCTCCTACTGACATGGCAACACCTGGCCATACTCCACATAATCATGGATTTTTCAATCGTGTCAGAAAGCATGTTTTGTGGAACCCCTCTTACTGATACCTTGTTTAGGGGTAAGGATGTGGCGCAACAGCCAGAGCTGATGACTGTAGAGCTGGGGAACCAGGTTCAGTTCTTGGTGTCTGCTCAAAATCCTGTGATTCTGGGCAAACCACTTAATCTCCCTGTGCTTACAAAAAATGAATGTGTGCTTGTGTAATGTAAAAGATGCTCCTGTAAGCACTCAAATACCTTTGGGTCATGTCGCACTATATAAAACTGCAAAAAGTATATTACAAAATTTTGTGAGCACTCCAGTTTCCAGGCACTGCTCAAAACTGGAAGTGGAGCACAACCAAAGGATGGCAGAAGCAAGAATCCATCCACACATTGTCTCTGTGGAGAAAAACAGGCACACCCCACACCTGTGTTTCGGGAGTGTTTTTGCTAATCTATCCTAATGTTTGTGTTTTATGTGAAAAATAAAGCCCCAATGTAATTTTTTGTGCTAATTTTTTCTTGGAGACTTTTCATTTGAACTTTAGAATTAGCACAAGCACTATAAAAACGTCAGTTTACTAAACACTCTTAATTTATTTAATATTATTTGCCCTATACGACCTGGGCTCTGCAGGAGGGAAGGGCCATCAATGATGCAGAGTAAAAGCTTCCAGAACTTTTTTGTCAGGTGGTGGTGATGGTGGGGGGGCTCAATGTGTGAAAAGTTTTAGATGGGGGGGCTCAGCCTACAAAAGTTTGAAGACCTCTGCCCTAAAAGCTGGGAAAATGGTGATTTCAGCCCCATAAACCCTTTTTGATACCATTTGCAGAGAAAAACCCAGACGCTTTCATTTGCAGCCCGTTTTTCCAATTTTTCACAAAAAACAACAACATTTTGCTGTATTTTGGCTAATTTCTGGGACCCCTCCAGGGGAATCCACAAACCCTGGGTACCTTTAGAATCCCCATGATGTTGGAAGAAAAAGACGCAAATTTGGAGTGGATACCTTATGTGGTCAAAAAGTTACAGAGGCCTAAGCGCGCACTACCCCAAATAGCCCAAAAAGGCTTAGCACAGGGGGGGAAAGGCCTAGCAGTGAAGGGGTTAAAAGACTGGCCAGTACACAGTCATTTCAAAGTAAAAAAGAAAAAGGATTCTTGGCTAAAAACAAAGGGCTTTGTTAGATGCCACAGCTGTAAGGTGTGCCAAATTGCAAAACCTGTAACAGAAATCACGATGGCTAACAACAAAATTTGGAAAATCAGGGACTTAATAACCTGCAAAAGTCAATACAGAGTGTATGTGATCAAGTGCCCTTGCATGTTAAAATACATGGGTAGCACCATCTGCGAGCTAAAAAAGAGAGTTCTTTAGCATGTGCGTGCCACAGTAAATAAGGACAGAAATAACGCAGTGGTCAAACATATGGAGCTACACCACAATGGAGACTGGAAAACCTTGAAATTCTATGGGATAGAAACGGTACCAGCAAACGAACGAGGAGGCAATAGGGTGAAAATACTACGGCAAAAAGAATCACACCACATCCTGAATCTCAGAAGTATGACCCTGCATGGCTTTAACCAATCAGAGGAATTGTATATACACTTGTAATGGAAAATAACCTCCCTCATTGTGCAAAACAAGTGGAAATGATAAGACATTGACACCAAGTAAATATTAGCAATATGTTTAGCCACCGACATTATTATGGCAGAATCACCCACTGGAGAGCTTGAAAGGAGAACAATGGAACAAAAAAAAAACCCACTGGAGGGACTTTAATGGGGACTCTTGCCATAGGATAAAATGTTAGTGAGGGTGGTGCGCAGTGATAAAGCCATATAGAAATGGACCGAAACTTTAAAATGCAAATTTTGTGATAACATATTTATCTTGGTGTAATGATTTTGATTTGTTTTTTATTCACTGCACTGATAATGAATTCGACTTTGCACTGTTTGTATTCTTTCACGAGTAAGGCACAGGGGACTTCATCTCCCAGAAATCTGTGGAGAGATTTTCTCGTTAGACAGGAAATGACGTGAAGCACTTGTAAAAAACAAGGGAGATCGCGCCCAAAAATTAACAGTGAGCAAGGTATTACGAAATACTGAAACGCGTTGGTTGTGTCTGTGCTGCTGCTGCTAAATGGATTTAAGAATACATTAATTTGCCTACATTTTGCTGCAAGAGTGCGACCCGTTTTACTTCAGCAACAGAGGATTTTATATATATATGCCGTGCTTTCCTTTGCTGCGACGAACCCTGGGACTCGGGGTGAAGCCTGAGAGAAGTTTTGTTCCATATATATATATATATATATATATATATATATATATATATATATATATATATGACACAAATGGAGCAAAAAATGGGGTAAAAACTTGCAAAGTAAAGGAAGAAGTCAATAAATGTAATGTAAGTGAAGTGTCAAGGATTTGCGGAGTAAAACCACAGAGTAAATGTTTGTGGACTAAAAATATGAAGACACTAATGTTTGATATTCATGATTTCACCTCATCCATTTTCATCAACCAAAGAATGCATTCTAGGACTTGTAGCCTTTATGTGGCAGATCTCTCTGTACCTAAAAATTTTACTATAGTCGTCCTACAGGATCCTCCACTGGCCGTGTGGACCTTTGGTTGTCAACTGGAAGCATATGAAACGACCTAACATCACCAATACAGTTCAATTACGGTGAAACCAATTTGGCTCCACAAAAACAACAGAGAGGATTGTATTCAAACCATGAAGGTTTATTAGCAGAATTAGTACATTTTGCAATACAATCATTTACCTAAAAATCATGTATATGAATAGGATTATGCAGCCTGAATTTGTATATGATAAAAAAGAAGATGCAAAAAACATCAATCTACAAAGCACAAAATATAAAGCAGATTGCTTCCATAAAGAGAAACAAGCAGTCAAGCATAAAGCTCAACACCCTGGGCAAGCAAAATTAGCAGAGCTGGAAAAAGATGGTCTCTCAGGGAAGCAAGGACAGGGTCTGCTAAACTATTCTAAGGAACACACAATTAATATGCTATAGAAGGATCTGGAAGCTTCTACCCATAAACTCCCTCTGGATAGTCTAATCAGGAGATGATGTTCTCTGGGAGCAGGTAGACGTCCCAAGTTCCCAGGGTCAGACAAAGAAGTGTATAGCTGTGCGACCTTGGAAGTAGCAAAAGTTCAATGTAACAAGGAGAAATACATTTCTCCTTGTTTTTTCCTCTTTCCTATTTCTATGTGCATTTTGCAGCACACATAGAAAGAGGGAAATGCCTCATAGGATTGTTTCTGTGCAGGAAAGTGCCACTTCCTGCACAAAAACAAACCTGCATGCAACGGAGGCACCCGTGCAACATGGTGCAAGGGTGACTACGTTGGCACTAGGCTGCCGATACAGCACCAGCGCAGGGAGAAAGGATAGAAATACACCTCATTGCATAAATATGGTGCATTATCTGCCCTTCACTGTAATGTGGGGCAGCACAACAAGCTGACTTGCTGCGCTGCCCTATGCCAAAATCCCGTCAGTTAATCTTACACAGTTCTCAACAATAAACAAAGCCCTATTATAACTAACAGGTGCCTCTTGAGATTGCACCTGCAGAGGAGAGAAAACCTAAAACTTACAATGTATTTATTTAAGAAATATTTGGAATGGCTGAAGCCTTAGCACAAGTCATGTCAACCTTAGGAAAACAAAAAGGATGGCAACATAGGGGTACAGTTAACATAAGTGAATACACTGATTATCTGTGATTATGTATGTGTGGCTCTCACTACCAGTAAACGCCACCACTTTCAATTATTATGGTGCACACACATTAACATTGCTATCATATAATAAGTATATGTGGTGGATAAGTACATGAAGCACTAAATTACGCATCACCAGTCTCAAAGATAGCACAGAAAACTGGGCTCAAAATTCCCAGCTTGAACAAAATATGGGACTGACTCTTGGTGTCAGTCATGGCATGGTGCCACGTGGTCGCTTTGTAGACTGAAGATATCTGGTATCATAATGCTTCACAGTTTTTACTTAATTCTGAACTCAAAGCATGCAACGTAATGAATGTCAATAAAATAAAATGTCAAAAAATACTACATTAAGCAGACTAGTGTGCCGCAAAAATTCCATTTACTGTGCCACAACATTTCCTGATAGATGTTGAAATATTCTTGGGGGACTAACAGAATGCTTTGCGTCACCTGTGCTACAGGAGCGTATGGGCAAAACATTAGCAAATATTAACCTCCTTTATCAGCAGGTTTCAATCTATTTGCACCATTCATCATTGCACATTTCTTTTTCCTCAGCAGCAGGATGGGTTACAGGTAGCCCGAGCATTTTACCAGCAGAAAAAATAGCTGCTGTGGTGTTTAGCTTTCTATTGGTGATGTGTCATGTTCGGGACATACTGTGCACTAATAATTAGTGCAAAAAGAACAATTGATGGACTGAATGCTGAAACAATGTCAAACATTCATCCCCAGTACAGAGATCTGGGCCTAAATCCATCGTTTATTTGCACACAATGGCATTCCAGTTTAGACCTCGCCTTATGCAAATCAGTCTTGGCCCTGCTTCCCATGGGAACATTCCAGCCCAAACTGCCATGTCTTCTGATCAAAAATAAAATGAAAATTAATTACCATTTTATTTTTCATCTCTTGGGCTTTGGAGAGCACTAAAGGGGGGCGATGCACCTCCACTCCATTGGAGGAGCCGCCCCTATTTGCATATGATCGGGTCCAAACTGGGGTGGTGTAGTGAGCAAAAGAACAATGGATTTAACACAGATCTCTTGAATGGGGGTACATGTTTGATTTATTCAGAATTCCTTTCATCATTTGTTGCCACAGCACTTTTCGCTCTAAGTGGGATCGGTATGCCCAAACTTGGGTCCAGGGCTCACTGTGGCACTGGATTCAAGCTAGCCTGGCTGATGAGGGGCTTGTTTAAGGTCCAGGGAGGACCCGGCTTGGCAGTTCGGGCAGGGTGTTCCCATAAGGAGCAAGGTCAAGTCTGATTCCCAAATGGCTGGATCAAAACAGGGCTGACATAGTGAGCTAAAGAACAATGGATTTAACCCAGATCTCTTGACTGGGGGTGAATGTTTGATTTATTCAGCATTAGGTCCATCATTTGCTGCTGCAGCATTAATAGTTATTGTCACTGCATTAAAACTGTTTTCAAGCGTGTATTTTTGGAAATGCTCAGGTCTTTTTGTGTTATTAGTTTAAAAAAGTGGTAATGTGCCATACGATGCATTATTTGTACACTAGGCTCTTAATTAATGCCTTGCTAAAAAAAAAATACTCTTAAAAGATATTCCTAAGTGTTTATTATACATAACGTGGTGATAACAGTGGAGGGAAAAACGCCACCCCCTGCATCATTTAGTGCCACACAGAGCAATTTGCGTCATTTTGACTTAAAAAACATAGCTGAATACCTTGTTCAAGCAGCAATCAAGAGGGGGTATATTGTCCAGAAATGTTTTAACGACTCACGTTTGCCTAGATTACCACGTTTTTGAAAATTACAGAGAAGTAACAAAAACATTTCAAAAAGCCTGATGGGAACTTGGGTACAAGGAAAATTACATCAGTTTAGCTATAATTAGAACCATTTTAACCTAACGCCTCTTTTTTGTTATGTTTTTCTACATTTGCTTTCAACCTCGGGTCCCCACAAAACACAGTATTTTGTAAAATGTCCTTTTTATCCGTTTTCTTGATTGAGCAAGTCTTTTACTGTGAGCATGCAAAACGGCTTTGCTCTATTAGCTGAACGGAGTTACATAAAATGTAACTTTTTTGCAGCACTTTACACCACTGAGCTGCACTTGCTATTATATATTTAATAAATATTTTCTAGAATGTAAAATTACTATACAAGAAAGACAGCACAATCGATGGGAATACACATTATACATTAATATGGTTGTCATTTTGTTGTTGCTATTTTGTAATTTTTCCATCAGGGCACGAACACAATTCAATTAATAATGCCTGAAAGCCTGTTCAGGCGGAGTGATTCCCCCAAGGACACAAACCCAGCCACCCGCAACTGAATTTACCTTCTGAAATATAAAACTCAAATTAATTGTAATTGCATATATATAATGCTTACTACCCCTGACGAGGTGTCAAAGCTCTTTTTCGGCAAGTAGCATGCTGCTCCAGAATCCAAAGAAGGAATAGTGGTGAATTTGTATAGGAGATGTTCAATGAATTTGAGCAGTAGACATGTGAGTTTGTTATTTGGATTGAAAAAGGATAGAAGAGGGAAGGGTTTGCATTTATATAGCACTTCCCACCTCTGATGAGGTGTTGAAGTGCTTTTCGGCGGGTAGCATACCACTCCGGAACCCAAAACAGGATTAGTGGGTAATTACTATAGGGAAATATTAAATTAATTTGAGCAGTGGACATGCTAGTCTGTTAGTTGGATTGAAAAGGAAGGATAGAAGACGGAAGGGTCTTGGAGCTCATAGCAGTAGGAGGAGGGTTGGGATGAGTAAAGAGAATGTGGAGGGGGTAGAGTCAGAAGGAAAGGTTACAACAAATAGCAATGTAAAATCAGTTACAGTCATGTGTTTGTGTGATTGGCACACTTCGAACGCAATTGGGGAAAGGGGTTGACCTTATGGCTAGGGCGGCTGACCTCGAATCTGGGGAACTGGGTTCGAGTCTCGGCAATGAAGCTGAACATCCTGTGATTCTGGGCAAATCACTTAATCTCCCCATGCCTAACGAAAATTAATTCGTCCTCGTGTTATGCAACTGGTGCTATGTAAAGCGCTCTGGTACCCGATTCGGGTCAAGTTCGCGCTATATAAAACTCTAGAAAGAAAAACAAATCTCAAGCATATGGTTATGATGTTGTTTGCTGCCAGGGAGTTTTGCCCTAGTCCAAAATGTTTGATATTGCACAGGTTGGAAACTTATTTCACTCTGCAATCTGACAGGCTGTACCATGAGTAAGAGGCAAGGACCTGGGGACAAAGTGTAGCTCCTGAGAGGATCCAGTCGTCCTACCTGTCCTGTCAGGCAAGGTCAGCACAGTCTTCCTTAGATGTCCAGCACTGACACATGTCAACATCAAGCTCCCTTGTTTACACAGCAGCCCCTGTGTGGAAATTAAGACCTTTTGCACACTGACACTGAGGCCCTGCCATCCATCTCTGCACATTTCTATATTTTGCATCTTCTTCTTTAACATACACAAATTCAGGCTGCATAATCATATTCATGTTTTTTGGTCAAATTGGCTTACTTAATGTTTTATTTGCAACTTTTTCTAAATCTGCTAATAAAACCTTCTAATTGAAGTACTGTAATTGCTGGTTGGTTTTGCAGAGGCTACTTTCTTAAACTTAGGACCTATCACAAATCACTGACTAGAGTGCACCACAAGAACAGTTTCCTACCACCAGTACCTCAGAAGACAATTGGACAAGAAGTTGTACAAAACAGGAAGAACCTTTTTGATGTGTATGCTGGGTGAATGTGAGAGGCCTTGGATTCTGCCTCTCCTTTGTATCCCACCTCTGGATACAAAGGAGGACCAGTTGTGGTGGGTCCTACGTCTTCAGGGAGACACACTGCAAATAAATGGCAACCTGGAAGACATACTAGCAGACTTGGGACTGGACCTGTGCTGAAGCATTGTCTAGAGAAAGTGATTATGCTTGCCTCCCCCTGCTGTCCATGGAATTCTACCAATAAGTTGTCTTGGATCTTTTAAAACGACCAAGAGGAAGATATCCAGCATCTGCAGAAATCTCCCCTGGCTACAGGACTGGAGTCCTTTTAGAAGAGTGCTAGAAATATTGGAAGCATTAAGAAGTACCAGGTTGAAAGGTTAACTGAGCCTACCTCTGCCCTCCCAGTTGGTGTGGGGCACAGCAGTTTGCTTGTAACTGTTGTTTGTACAAGAGTTGCCTTGAGTTGCCTTTTCTGGTACTGCACCTTGACCAACATTGACTTTATCACACTCTTGTTTCATATAGCATTTTTAACATTTTCTTCAAAAATACATTTCTCCTGACCCCCTAACCCAGTTTGTGAGATTCTGGTCTTGTTTTGTTTTTTGAATTTTCATTACTACTAAATTTGTTTGCTGATTTTACTGTTTTATTTTTTACTTTAGTGTTATTTTGCTGCTGCTTAAATACATAACACACATTTCCTCTTTGTGCCTTTGTAACAGGGCTTAAGTTCAGGTTTTGTCATCATACCCCCTGCCCTCCTACTTATTTGCTGACACACAGATCTCTTTGGGGCTTTGATCCCTCCCACTGGCAAAACTTCGACCTTTCCATTTCTAATCATAGTTGCTGTAACTATTTTGAAGGACTTCTTGTGACCAAGCCATTATTCTCCACTCACTTTATACCTCAAAATGTTCTATAAGTCCTCTCCCTTACTTAATTTCTCTGTGCCAGAGACATTTATGGCATGGGCAAAGTGGACTGTTGCACAGTCCTTCATCCTTTTATAACTCCCTCATTAATTGTTCATCGCCTACATCCCTGAGCCTCCTATGTTCTGTTGCTAGGTCACCCTTATAGTCACAAATGTTAAGAAAACACAGATTATTTGTCTTGTTATGAAGAATAGGGAGGTGGTGATGGGTTGAATTCCATTGCAGAACCTCTGCAGAGAATTTCAGATAAAGTGTGACTATGGGCTACTGAGGGATCTTAATTCTGTTGCTGGTAAGGAAGATTCTTAGGGCTTTATGCATAAGGTGAAGCCCAGATTAGGAGAGGATTATGAGGTCTCTGTTAGATGAGCAGAGAGATTTAAGTGTTGGAGTTAGGTTTCGTGTTTTTTCTTTTCACAGTTACCAGTACTTCATTAGCTGCGGGTAGGTTTTTTAGTGAACTACAGTGTGGAGAGCTTTGGTTTCATAGAGTGAACCTTCCTGGGATCTAAGTGTTCATGTCAGATTTCAGGATAAAGTTGATTGGGACCAAGAAGATGTTGACATTGGCTTTAGAATTATTTGTAGTTTCTTGAGGGATGAGTTTGTGCTTGAGAGTTTTCAAGTGAAAACCCACAAAAGAGCAGCACTAAGATTAGTTAGATCATTGTTGGCTGTAGTGAATGGTTGGTTTATTGAGGGTTGATGATGAGGGCGGCATCATAATATGAGTAATCTATTGTTGTTGAAGATTACAATTGTAGAATTAAATGAAGACCATAATGAGAATGTTGATGTTGAAATTTGTTGGTTGAGGGATGATTTTTTAAGCTTTGAAAACGATGTATTTCAAAGTTAAGGTGAAGTCCAGGATAAAGGTATTTTTGGATGAGTTGTTAGATGGGATACTGATGAGGTCTGTGTTGTCCTAAATGAAGATTTAGGTGAGAGTAGTTGTGCAGATCAGGCGGATGACGGTGGTCTGAGAGGGGAAATGGTCAGTGAGGAATTTTACAGAGTTGATCAAAGTTGGTTCCTAAAGAGAGCTTGGTGAAAAGTACATATGGATGTCCATATGGCAATGGAGATATGCCATTTCTGCCTCATGCAAAGTCTAAATGTTAATAAAAGGAAGCATCATATATTTAAGTGTCCATGTCCCCTAAAATCATTAAAACTTCTCTGCAACCAGGTAGTTCTTCCCTGAGAGGTAGTAACAGTTGTAGAAGACTTGTACACATGAATGGAGGAGCTGAAGTGTGAAATGAGATATATCATAAGTATCACTTCAGATAAACTTATGCTCCTTCATAGCAAACCTGTAAATCAGTGGTTTCAAGTTTCCTGCACTGTTAAGGAATTTTGTGCTCATGTGGAGAGATGTTTCACAAGAACATTTCAGTCAAATAAAAAGCCTTCTGAGATCCAATCATTAAATACTTAAGTGACAATCAGGGATTTGTACATTCTGTTACCCTTCAAAGGTACAAAACAACAGGTCACATTTCCCTGCCATCAAGCCATTGGGGGGATCGATAAACCAAGAGGTACATGGCATACATTGAGGAGGTAATTCTGGCAGTGATCAGCACAATTTCAAAAAGAGACACTGGCATGAAGCTCTCCAGAGCATACTCTTCATCTGGATCATAGCAGCGGAAGGTAATAGTAACTGGATTTCATTTTGTTGATGCTTTCCAGGAAAGAAAAACTTGATGCCAATAACTTGTGCTTGAGAATGACCAGTGTTAACAGATAAGAAGCTGGAAGATAGAACCTAGCAATCATTCTGAAAGCACTGATGGTCTACCTTTTTTATATATATCATTGACAAAGTAATACCTAATTGCCATGTAGTCTGCTAATCAGTACACCCATTGGTAGTTCTTATGGAGGTCCACCATGAAGGTTGCTCAACATAAGTGACATTTCTTTCCTACCACATCTTTAAGTCATTGAGTTTTACTTTTTACCACTGAGCACTCATATTCATGTATACAGTAGCGTAGTTATGTTCTCTACAACCGTGGTGGTCCCTGCTTTTGCCGCTTGCAGGTGGAGGGGGGTAAGCTGCCACCCCCAAAACATGTGCACCCGGGGCGTACCGCCCCCCTGCCTCTCCTTGCTATGCCAATGCAAGTATAGTTAAAATGTTCTTTTGAACACAATGCTTCCTAGAGCCTAACAATTATATTGCTTTTCTTGCTATGCCCTAACCTATGAGATTCCTTTGTATCATCTGAATAAGTAATAGGGAGACATCTTACCACAAGTTATGGTCACAAATGTGAATGATGTAACACAATTATGCATACTATAATACAAGTGTTTGTACTGCAGCAAAGTTGTGTATTTTGTAAGAAATGTTTGTGAATTTTAAAATGGGTATCTGTAGAGTAGTGTATATTTGTGTGTGGGCGGTGGGGGAGAATACCATCATAAGCTCTCATTATGAGTAGTCCAGATATTGTAATATGTGTGGTAAACTATGTTATGGCACATATTGCAACCAGACGTTTTCTGATAAATATTGGCAGTTCAAACATGCCCTTATTTAGAGATGGGAAAATGTCCAGAATTTATTGAACCATGCATATTTTGATGCAGTGAGCACCAAAATACACCTATTACTTCCTGAAAAAAAAGGTTATTGAGTAGTATTTAGCACACACTGTATCCTGTAAATTCCAACTCAGTGCAGTTGGACATGATCAGGTGCAATAAATATCACACTGTGTGAAACTGGGTTAGTGGTTGAGGCGGTATTAACCCTTCTCAAGCAACAACCACAATCCTCGTCAGGGTGAACTACAAAAGCTCCAAATTAACCTGTGCTGAACACTCTGGTAACTTGTAGACAAAAGCAGTCAAGCTTAACTTACAGGCAATGTGTAAAATATTTATGCAGCACACAAACAGTAATATGGTAAAAACACAGCACAAGAAAAATCCAACACCAATTTAGAAAAATAGATTATGATTTCATAAATAAATTGAGACCAAAATGACAAAAATCCAATCAGTAAAACTGAAGATATTAAATTTGAAAGGTTTAGATAAAAGTAGCACCAAAAGGTGCAAAGAGCCAGCTTAGGGTATTTGGTCACGCTGGACTGGGACCAAGTCAGAAGTTCAGGCCGACTGGGATAGACACAGGCCAGGCATAGGACCAATTTTGGCCCTTACATCTTTGGTACATAGTCTGTATAGAATGGTTTGCAAGCCTTCGCATCGTCGGTTTTGATGAATCTGTGTGGTGAGGCTTTGCAGGGCTTTGCATTGCTCATTGTCAGTTCCCTTGAAGTTTGCAGAAGTGTCGCGAGGCTTTGCAGGGCTTGGCATCACTCAGCGTCAGTTCCAATAAAGCTTTTAGTTGTGTGGCAAGTCTTTGTGGGCTTTGCGTTGCACGACGTCCTTACAGATGAAGCTTGCAGCTGAGCGATGAGGCTTTGCGGGGCTTGGTGTCACTCAGCATCGGTTCTGCTGCGAGGTCAGAACATGTAAAATGTAAAAGAACAATTCCAACATTTTAAATACACTATACCCTTCTCTTTGGGCTATTAAGGGCCTCCCCTAGGTGTGGCTTATATGTGTTAAATAGAAAAGTTTAGGCCTAGCAAAAGGTTTATTTTGACAGTTCAAAATGGCAGTTTAAAACCGCACTACAGGCTGCAGTGGCAGGCATGAGATATGTTCAAAAAGGCCACTTTAGTGAGTGGCACCTCGAGGGAGTGCTGCAGGGTGGTGAGGCGGGGCGAGGGAGGGCGAGGGTGGGAGGCAATAAACTCTGGAATTGGGCTGAACGGAGTTGAGTAAAGAAATAAATAAATAAAACAAATTACATTGCGCGCTGCATTGCCCATTTGGCCGAGCCGCCACTGATTCATACAATTCTCTGTTAAGAAACACAAGAGTCTGTACAACACGATAGCCCCTGACATCCCTTTTTTCTGATTGCACCTGCCCAAGAGGGTCAGGTGAAGGTGTCATAATGTCATGAACCTCTTGACTTTACTCCAATGGAAACCAATAAATACCTCACATGTACAGGGAAAGTCACACAATAGAAATACAACACAACATAACCATCCATCAGGTCAGGAAACCGAACAACATTCCTACAGATTTGTTGTTAATTTTTAAAGCAACAGATAGATAATATCCATCTAAAATATTGAAATAGTGTGTTTCTAACAATTCTATGTTGTCCCTGTGTAGGCATTTCTTCAACTGACAGAATATGATTTATGTTTTCTACAGAAATTATTTGCTCCTAAGGAACTGAAAAATGCTTCCTTTCCAAGAATCAATCACAGCAAGTACGTGGTGACTGACAGGTCTGCCTATATTGGTAAGTTAATCAAGTTCATTTACTGAGAAACCTGAATTACTGTTGGCCTGATTGATTTGTACTTACATTTAAAACACACCTGAATACCCTATTTGGAATTACTCCTGAGTTTAAAATAAGTTAAGTTCAGTATAATACAAAAAAAGAGGATTGGCCTTGGAAATAATTAAAATGCCATGGAGATGGATTTGATTAAAAAAAATGCACATTTAAATATATATATATGTATGTGTTTGAAGCAGTCAGGCTGTGCTGCTTGCTGACATAAACACAGTCAGCCACGAGCCGGTCTTTGACAGCCGGATGTAGCCTGTACACGTCCTACTGCCATCCTCGAATCTACACGGAACACGTTGAGGAAGGAGGGCAGGATATGCAGGGAACACCTCTCCAAGTGTGAAAAAGGCAAGTGTGCCGAAACGCGTCAAGCAAAGATAATAAACTGAAGCTGGATGGTGAAGCTCACCCAAGTGTCGGAGTCTGATTTCGGTAGTGAAATTGGAGGTGGTTTGAATGTATGTATATATATATTCACTGAAAAAACCATAGGTTTCACACGTTATAGTTAGCGGAAATTTTACTGATAAAAAACGAATGAAATTCCCCCGTTATAGTTACTGCAGGCAACTATAACTCACGCGACCGCAATCCTCTGCTGATGCTAATACTGTATTTAGGGCCTCATGTAGGTAAATAAATTTTACCGGTTCTTAAATACCGAGCCGTACCGAATCGGTAAATTAGAATCGGTAAGTTATATGTAGGTAAAAATTCGGTAACAGTTACCGATTCGGTAACATTCGGTAAATACGAATCGGAATTCACCGAATCGGTAAATACCGAGGTGATAATTACCGAATCGGAAAATACCGAGGTGGTATCTACCGATTCGGAAAAGACCGAGGTGGTATCCACCGAATCGGAAAATACCGAATCGGTATGTACGGATTCGGTAAATAACAGCACATGACTTGACGAAACAGCTAATCCTGTGCAACGACAGCCCACCCAACCAGGAACTGCCCACACCCAGGCAGGTGTACACAATTAGCCGACGTGGCCACACCCAGGCAGGTGTACATAATTAGCCGACCCTGGAGAGGCTTGGAGTGCAGAGGAGAGGCAGGGAGCAGTTGCATGTGCGAGCGGGAAACGAACAGCATGTCCAGCCAGAGAACACAGAAAGACGGAGGGGAAAGGAGGAGGAAGCTCAAATTCAGCCCCAAGGAACTCCAGGTGCTGGTGGAGGAGGTGGTGAAGCAGCACCAGAAGCTGTTTGGGAGGCAATCCCTGCAAGTGCCTGAGGCCGAAAAGCGCAACATATGGCTGGCCATCCAGGCGCAGGTCAATGCTGTGGGAGTGACCCACAGGGACATTGAGGTCCTCAAAAAGCGCTGGCATGACCTGAGGATTGTGACCAAGAGGAAGATGGGCGACATCCAGAAGGAGGCCAGCCAGACCGGAGGTGGAACCAACAGGGCACCTGCCCTCACCGAACTGGAGGAGCTGGTGGCGGCCACAATCGAGCAAGAGAGCGTCGTGGGTCTTGGGGACGCCGACAGCTCTGCCAGAGCCGCAACACACCAAGGTAAGACGAAAGCACAGCAATGTAGCCCCCCCTACCCCTATCCCACATCCCCCATTGTGAAACGAGAATCACACTGCAGTCCACACGTGTCAGTGCAGACAGGCAATGCATTCCGGGAGATGTAGTCAGGGCAACACTAACCATGACGTAAATGTCACAGGGCAACAGGGCATGTCACGCACTCGAGGCACAAGGAGACAGAGGACAGATTGGAATGTGAAATGATTTATTGTGACGCTTGCAATGCAGCCCTTCGGGGACACTGAGCCAATGTTGTTTTTCTGTCCACAGATGTGACATCATGCAGTACAGGGCATGCTGCAGGGGAGACGGCACACCTGCCACAAAAATCACCTCTAGCCAGCACGAGTTCAGACCAGGGAGCAGGCCCACTGGCAGCCGCACCACCAACACAGCCAGCCTCGCCGCACACAGAGCCAGCATCACCTCACCGAGAGCCAGCATCACCACAACCACAGCCAGCATCGCCACTCATGTTCGAATCACCGGCCACATCTCCGCTTGCAGGTGTGAGAATGAGGAGGCGTCCAGCAGCCAGGCTACGAGCCTTCGACACCTCGTCAGACGACAGCATGGGCCCAGAAGACCGCACCGGGCACCAGGAAGGGAGCCATCCCACTGTGCCCCACACCTCACAGGCAGCACAGACGGGAGCAAGAGGGCGCCGCAGGTCGCGTGTCCAGAGTCCACCAGCACCCACTGACGGCCATGGTGTCTTCTTGGGGCTCGAGGGCCAAATGTTGAAGCAACAGCGCCTGCAATCAAAGGCAGTTATGTCAGTCCAGAGGCACATGCGGGTGATGAAGACAAGCTTAGTCAACATGGACACAAACATTGGCGGCATGGCTGCGGGCATTCGGGACATGTCCCAGTCAATCCAGCAGTTGTGCAGCAAATTAGATGCTGACATCGAAGCACGGCGCCGGGAACGCCAGAGAAGGGACACTACCAGCAGGGCACTCAACCGTCTGGCAACTGCGACTTCCCTACTTTGCCGGCGCTCTGTGACGATGCAGGAGGGCCTAACACAGTGCTGCAGCGACCTGTCTCGGGGGATGGTGCAGGTGACAAGTGCACTAGGGGTGCTATTGACTAGTCAGGCGTCGACAACTGCTGCAGGGGATGCTGCGGAGCGCATCGACACCAGCAGCAGCATCACACCCCCCGTCCCAGAAGCACGCAGGAGCAGCAGGCGGCTTGGGGTTGGCTCTAGTGAGGATGCACAGGCCGTGCAATCCACCACTGCAGCGCGTATGCGCAAACATTGATGTGGCCCTGCTTAGCCACTTCCCATTGGGTGACGTAACCCTGGACATACTCCTTGTATAGATGGTATATTGCCAGATTGGCCTGTTCATGTGTTCATGGCGTGGTGCCACATTAAACTACGTCATGACTTCTCACAACTCGCTGTGTCCCCTCACTTACTCAGAAATAGTTGCATGTGATCTCTGCCCGTCTCTCTCTCCCATCGATTGCAGTTGGCACTCTAGCTGCGCTGCCCTCTGGCTGGCCTGACTCATCCTCGTTGTCCTCAAAATATGTTAGTTCCACATCTGTACCTTTTTTCGTGGCAAGGTTGTGCAGCATTGCACAAGTGGCAATAATCTTGCAGCAGGTGATGGGTTTGTACTGGCGTGCGCCTCCGCTCTTGTGGAGGCAGCGGAACCTGCTCTTCAGTAGTCCAAACGTGCGCTCCACCACATTGCGTGTTGTTTTGTGGGCCACGTTGTATCGTCTCTCACTCTGGGTTGCTGGGTGTAGGTAGGGAGTGAGGATGAATGAACGGCATGCATATGCACTGTCGCCTGGATGAGTAAGAGGGAACCATCAGTTACATGCCTCTATACACTCTGATTTGCAGGTTTCAAGGGGCGTCACTGTTACTTACCCAGCAGGTATCCCTCTCCGAATTCGCCGGCACTCAGTCGTGTGTAGATCCCACTATTCTGGAAGATGTAAGAGTCGTGGGTGCTCCCAGGAAACTTTGCAACAATATCTGTGATGATGTTCCCTGCATCACAGATCACCTGCACATTGATGGAGTGGGTGGACTTCCTGTTCCTGTAGATGTGCTCTGTATCAGCTGGTGGACAGATTGGGATGTGTGTACCATCAATACAGCCGATGACATGGGGGAACTGTGCCATGTGATAAAAGTCTGTTTTTGTTTTCTGCAGTGCAGCCTGTGTGTTTGGGAAGCTTATGTAGTGGTGCATTCTCTGCATCATGGCATCCAGGAACTTCCTGAAGAAACGGGACAGGCAACTCTGGGATACACCACCCACCGCAGCTATCACCACCTGATAACTGCCGGATGCCAGTAGATGTAGGCTGCAGAGCACCTGCACATGTGGTGGTATGGCGTGCGCCCTTCTTGTTGGCTGGTCCAGGAGTGGGTGCAGGTCCCTTATCAGGTCCATGATGGTTTCGGGGTGTAGCCTGTACCTCTCATGTATCTCTGCATCAGTCAGCTGTAATAGTGTGATGCGCTGTCTGTAGATTTGTTCCTCCCGTCGCCACACCCTCAGTCCTGCTGCCTGTAGACGTAGGCGCCTTGCAATGACGTACATGGCGGCCATGTTGTCCACGCTGTTGCATTTTGGGATTGCTTATGTGCATTGTTGATGGTTACCACCTGCTTTCAATCCGTGTTAATTACCGACTCTTATTTACCGATTTTCCTGGATTTCTTAATTACCGCCTGCTCCTACATGTCATTTTAAATTTTTACCACTTCATATTTACCACTTCATATTTACCGATTCGTTAATTATGTATTCGGTAAACATGAATCGGTATTTTGGAATTCGGTAACTATGAATCGGTATTTACCGCCTCATATTTACCGAAAAGTGGTTTTTGGACTCCTACATCTCACTTGTCTGAATACCGGTCGGTAACGGCATATTTACCGAAAATCGGCCGTTACCGACCGGTATTTCGCTACCTACATGAGGCCCTTAGACACTTATTTGCCCATGTCTTCTTCCATACATTTTTAGCTATACATATATTACAAATATTTTTTTTTCATAAAGACACATATGTCATCAGCAGAAGATTGCGGTCACGTGAGTTATAGTTGCCTGCAGTAACTATAACGGGGGAATTTCATTGGTTTTTTATCAGTAAAATTTCCGCTAACTATAACATGTGTAAAACCTATGGTTTTTTCAGTGAATTTGCAAGGTTTTTTAAATGCTAATTCCTAACTATAACGTGTGTGAAACCTATGGTTTTTTCAGTGAATTTGTACGGTTTTTTAAATGCTAAGTTACTTTACGCCATTCGTGGCGTGCGCGCCCACTTAACGCAGTTCGGTCTGGTGCGCTTCGCGCACCGTGCGTGCACAGTGAGCATGCGGTGCGCTTCGCGCACCGCGCGCCCACTTTACGCAGTTAGTGCCATGCACGCACGGTGGGCACGTGGTGCGCTACGCACACCGCATGCCCACGTTACGCTAGATGGGCCATGTACGCACAATGCGCTTCGCGCACCGTGCGCACATGGAGGACATATGATGTACTTCGTTTTGAAAGGTAATATTTTAATTTTTCGTATATTTTATAAGCCATGCACAAATGGTGCCCTTCGGGCACCATTTACACACGGGGTGGAGAGAGTGTGGATAATTTTTTTTTTTTTTTTTTTTTTTTAATATTTTAGTTTATCTCACCGGTGATAAGCCATGCACAATTGGTGGCCTTCGCCCACCAATTGCACACGGGGTGGAGAGAGTGTGGATGATTTTTTTTTTTTATTATTTTTTACCGTACGCGTACGGTAAGCGTAATCGGCGAAATTACCGAAAAAATAAAAATTCCGTTTTTGGCCTTGGGGGATCTTTGGGGACTCCCTCACCATGCCTATGTGTGTGGGAACTGTCGAAACAGCCCCTTTACATGTTTTTGGGCTTTAAATCACTCTCAGTGCGAGAGAGAAAATGGCGGCCGCCGCTTCCTGGTTTCGGCCGATTCGAATGTTTACTAAGATCTAAGAGCCAATCAGAATCGCGCTCGCGCACGCCACCGTACGCGTACGGTAAGCGTACCGTAAGCGCACCGTAAGCTGGCTCAGATATATATATTGATTTAAAGGCTATTTTCTCAGAATCTACTGAACAGATTTACACCAAACCTACAAAAGGCACTTCCTTGACCTGAGGACTACCTCTCTGCCAAATTTCTAGTAATTCTGTTCAGCCATTCGGGCTGTAGCCCTGTCTAAAGGTCCTATGGAAAAATGCATGGGAAAAACGCGTTTTGGGACCCCCCTTTTATCTCAGCCCCCGCTTGACGAATCCCCCCGAGACTTTCAGGGTAGGAGCGGAGCGTAGTGCCCCACCTATTTTGAAAAATTCGCGAGGATTCGTCGACCGGCGCAAAAGGTATTCAAAATAGAATGTTGCGGATTTCCTATGGAAACGTGGTCCTAACTATAACTACCTACTGGCGACCGCCAGTAGGTAATATATATATATATACACACACACACACACACACGCGCACACACACACACACACACATATATATATATGTTTCAGCGATACTAATCAGGATACAATGTGAATGGAATAGACTATCATGACTAGAATCCATTGTGTGGGTAATGCTGAAATTCGAGAATTAATTGTGGTGAAATTTATATTTATTGAGCTTGAAAGGTTAAATATGCTAACAGTTTTTCGAATTTAGTTAAATTGGAGCAAAGAATCATGGTACTGTTTTACTCAAATGCTTCCGTAAAGCCCCGAGGAATAGCAGGTTTCTGCTTTCAAAGGTGTGTTTGTATATAGTGATCATGTAATACCGTCTACAAATTGAGTTTATTTCATTTGGCTACTGAGAATAGATTTATCAATATCAGGAATTATTTTGTATAGACTTTTGGCAGTGTGTCTGGTTATAAACAGGAGAGTAACCATAGGAAGGTGTGTTTGCAATTATCACCTGCAGCCTGGGGTTACCCAGAAGAAGTAGCATTGTGTCCACTTATGACATCATAGAATATTAAGGATACGCTTATTCAAAACATCAGCGCAGTTATTCTAACAATAATATTCACCTACAAATGGCACAAGTACCACCTCACAAAATGTCAAAAGCACTTATATAACAAAAATGCTTTACCGCTGTGCATATCAGCAACAACATAAAAGACTGTTATTTATTGTATATTTATTTATATGGTTTGTATATTGCGTGGTCCTACCAGCAGGAGCAATGGAGCCAGGCATGAACCATCCGAAAGAGTAGGGGGGCCCTGCTCCATAATTTTTCGCAAACAGTGTCAGCCTGGCAGCCCGGCACTGTACATGTGCCAAATGTGCAAGTGCCTGGCTATCTGAGTAGAACTTTACCAGGTCGAAGATTTCACAGTCCTGTGAGTGTGATCTCCACAGCCAGAAAAAGCTCTTGCAGGTCCCTCCCCTCATGATGAGGGGGTGTGTTACTGATAGACTCGGACCTGGGTGCTTCAGTTTTAAGCCCTGGATTGCCCAGGGCAGAGTGTCGTTAGAGAGTGGGGTGGGCTCTGCAGTCTTACTGATCTCATCCCACTCTGTGATGAGTAAGGGACAGTTACCCCCTCTAATTGGTTGACCATAACAAGGTCGGCCAATGAGAGGTGGCAGCAGCCAATCCTCCAAGAGCCACCAAATCTTACTTCCAACATCCGAGATTACCTCTGCAGCCCAGCAATTTTTTTTTTATATATGGTGTGTGCGTGCATGTGTGGATATATCGATGTCTGTGTATTAGTCTGCATATGTTGTGAATGGGTGTATGCCTGTGTATATGCTTGTGAATGGTTGGTGTATGTGTGCGCGCTAGTGAATGTATGGGTGTGAGTGAGTGTATGTAGATGGATGAGTGTATGTATGTGTGTATGTATGTGTGAATGTCTGTGTGCGCCCACCGCCCCCCGCATGCTCACTGGCTGCCACTGAATGGAGCCCTTCACATAAAACTGTAAAAATACAACAACAATGTAACCTGAAGACGACAAGTAAAAGCAGGAGCGGTGGAGAAATAGAATTTAGGTGTATTCTGAACAGATGCGTCTTTTCATTTTTCCGAAAGGGCAGTGAGCTGGCGTTGAGTCTTAATTCACCCCACACTATCGATCCGTACATATAGTGCATCAATACAGAGGACAAGTATTCACAGCCAGTGCATTTCTTTTAGACACTGCAAAGCATAGGAGTTTGTATTATCTCATGACTAATACAGCAACTTGTATAAAATGTTCATTTTTGCCTAGTGAATTGCGCATCCATATTCTAATACATACGCTGTAAAAGAGATTCAACAAGAAATAAGGAATTCTAGGAATATGGATGTGTCAGTGTGCGATTTCTTGCCTCCATTTTAGTAGGTTAGATCAAGATTTATAGATCGGGCTATTTTCAACGATTTAGTAGAAACGTGTAATAAATGTCAAAATAAAATATTTAAACGTTCAACTGAATAAACATAAGTGTCAACATACTGAAAAATTATTCCTAATTACAACGTGGAATTGAATCTTTCTCATCAATGAATTCATAAAGCTACAACTCTGAACAGCAATCATAATGGAACAACCATGACACACAGAGGGGGCGCTGTTAATCCGAATAAGTGCCCGATATATCATCCTATTACCTTAAATAAATTGTGCGATAGAAGATTCATCCTAGTCCTGAGTTAACACTTGTTCCTTTCTATCTACTCTGAATTATTCAATGTTGCAGTTTTCTGCGATATCTTGGACTAAATCCTCCTCCAGACATAACAGATCGTATACGTTCCTTTTTGAAGCTATGAATACGTGCATTTGTGACATGCTTGTGAGGTTTGCAGAGTGAATAAGCAATCAGCAGTACAAAGCACACGATTCAAAGATGATTGGTTTGCTCCAGGGTTGACCTATTCAGGGCCCAGTGCCGCAGAATGATTTTGCGATTTAGGGGCACATGCATCAAGTATTTTTGTCTTCACAAACGGGCCGTATGCAGAATCGGGCGTTTACGAACGCAAAGAATGCTTTTCACATGCAGCAAACCCTATTTCGCGATTCGGTAACCTGTTACCAAATTACAAAATGGATTTGCTGTTCGCTATTAGAAAGAGGCATGTTTAGGGCGTCCCTTCCTAATATCGTATCGCATCGGTATGTAGGAATGTTTTGGGACCGAAATGCACTCGCAAAACATATGGGGGCAGATTTATGAGGTTTTGCCGTAGGGAAGCGCAGTAGGCCTTCCTGCTGCGCTTCCCTATGGCAAAAGAAAAGGGCAGGGATGCACCGTATCTATAAAATGCGGCGCATTCCTGTCCTTTTCCCCTGCGCCGGCGCACAATGGGCTGCCAGCGCCAACGCAGGCACCTCTTGCACCATGGTGCAAGGGTGCCTGCGTTACGTAGATTAATATTTTTGTACAGGAAGGGAAACCTTTCTGTACAAAAATAATCACAAGAGGTTTTTCCTCTTTGAATGGGTGCTGCAGTATGCAGCACACATAGAAAAAGGAAAAACGAGGAGAAATAAAGATATTTCTCCCCGTTGCGCCTCCCTTACGCCTACCCAGGGGAGGCGGAAGCTTTTGGCGCCGCCTCAGATTTACGATTTCTCGTAAATCTGGGGCAGTATCAAAAGGCCATGGGTGTTGCTGGGAACACCCCCAGCAACACCCATTGCACGCCCCTTTAACGCAGAACACTGCGTTAAAGGGACTGATATTTATGAGGCAGCATTAAGCCAAAAAAAGTGGCTCAGTGCTGCCTGATAAATATCACGCAGGCTTCTGCGCCACGGAACGTCACAAAAAGTGACGTTCCGATGGCGCAACGGGCCTCATAAATCTGCCCCTTGCATTTTACCACCTACTTGAAGTAGGTGGTAACCCATTCGTAAATGGGAAGGGGTCCCCAAGGGACCCCTTCGCCTTTGTGAATTTTTGTTACAGCGTTTGTTAAGAGCAGGTAGTGACCCCCGGACCAATGCCTACTCTTTAAAAATGAAAAGAAATCTTTTCATTTTTGTTTTGGAAAAGCATCTGGTTTTCCTTTAACTAAAACGGACTGAATTTAAAAAATAAATTGCTTTATTTAAAAGCAATCACAGACATGGTGGTCTGCTGACCCCAGCAGACCACCATCCCTGTGATTTTTTCGATTCCTATGGGGACGCAAATAAATTTGCGACCTATCTCATTAATATTCATGAGGTAGGTCATTTGCGATCCCCTAGGAATCGCAAAAAGTGTTCAGCACACTTTTATGCATGCCGTTTTGCAATTTCCTAATTGCGAATCGCAAGGATTCGCAATTTGGAAATTGCAAAACGGTTTCTTCATGCATCTGGCCCCAAGTTACAATAAGTCAAGTCATTACAGACACCTCTAGGTGGCGCCGTTAGTTGAAGGGGACGCCACCTTTTCCCCAAAATTTTGTTTCTTTTTTGAAATAGGGATATGAGTGGAAAGAAAACCACAGAGGGCCTTCATTTGTGATCCGGTTTCACAAAAGCATCTGACAGGCCTGCTGAAGACACTCCCAGATGCAGAAAATAAAACTCAGTAATATAATTTCCTCCTCCATGAGGTAGTATGGTGGAGGAATTTCCATCAATGAGTTCTACTATTGATGTAGCACTTCAGAAATCAGAGGATTTTGCAATGCCTGTGTACTCTGAATCTAGCCCAAAGTGTCTCCTATTGCCATATTGCAAAGAAAAAAGAATGCATCTTTGAACAACAGAGGAGCCAAATTTAAATTTTTGTGGGAGAAGTTGGAGCAACAGGGTGTTTTATAAGGGAAGGAATGTAAAAAGAACAACAGGGATATGTTGTGTTTACAACAAAACGTTTCCTAATTATACTTATAATAGCATAATTAGGGGTGTACACAGTGCTTAATTTGCAAAATATTAAGTGCCAGGGCTCCGACCAGGAGGCCACTGCAGCTTGCACCACCCATCATCCTTGTCATTGCTGCCAAGACAACTACTAACCATCTCTCTCGCATGTAAATGCGACAGTTCAGATTATTCCAGGTCCCCAAAGCTAAAGGAATGGCTGGGGAGGCAGGTATTATCACTATTTTAATGTATATCTTATTCCTTAACAACTGTTGTTCTGCTCATCTCTAAATTATATGAGCAGCACCACCATGTGGTAGACTATCAACACCATACTTAGAACAGTTAGGTGCCGGTGCCGATCACCGGACACCAACGGAAAGCACCGGATCAAATTAAGCGCTGGGTGTACAAAGTTTCAAATTTTTTGTCTAGTAAATTATACTTCTCTTGAAATTTACGATTACTTCCCCCTGTGTCACAACATTTTTTGCATGTTGGTTTTCATCTATAAATCCTCACCTCGTTTAAGTTGTTGCAAGACAACATCCATCTAGTTTTACCACATGAACAGTGTTTGACGTCCTTTCTAGTTGAGAGTTAGTAACCAACAATGTGATGGGTCATCCACAACATGACCACTTAAGTCCTGATTACAAATGTGCCATAATTTGTTGCAGGGATACTGGAGGAACTCAATTTCCGATTCTGACTGGTATCCCCACACCAAATTGCAAGTATCGTGAATTTTCCCCTCAAATGGGAAACATTGCATGAAGTCGGAAATCCCAGTCCAATATTGTGGATATTTTCCTCATTCTAGGAAGAAAACTGCGGACATTTTCCGCCTTTTTTGAGCAGGGGGAAAGTGTCAGAAGGTAAGCAGTGGGAGGTTGGCCGTCTGAGGTGGGGGATCAGAAGTGAGGGCAGGATTTCTTCTGCCTCGGGGAAATATTGTCTGTTCCCCATGCCTCTCCAGGGGTCGGATGGGAGCCTGGTTGTGTTGCTGCCTGCAGCCTCTGCAGCAGCATAGTGCGGTCTGGGGTCTCTTAGCCTAGAAGTATCAGGTTTGGAGTTTACGGACCCAAATATTTTGGCCCTGGAGACACCCCTTTCGAGAGCTAGAGATATCGCTCTGGGTGAAACACCCCAAATCATAATCATGGTCCTAGATGGAAAATTTGATCTGATCTGTGGTCCATTAGTAGACAATAGCATTTGGACCTTTTTACACCGAGAAACGTGTTTGAATGGTCTAATTCAAAGAAAAAAACCTGAGGTTGTAAACATCAATCCCCTGGTTCCCAAAACAGAGTCAGACATAAAAGAGTGGCAGGTGCTACCTCACTTGGAGCAAACAGATGTCACAATCAAGACCAAGAACCAAGTATATAGCATATTATTATTCTTTTTCTTTCCTAAACAATATTTACATTCCTCACAAGCATGAGCTCCATAATCATACCACCATGCACTGTAGTTTTTCCATGAGTGATGTAACAATGGTATATTGTAAGTAGCCCCTATCCGGGAGGTGGGTTGTCAGTTACCTCATACATTGGTCAATCATAAGCAAAGAATATTTATCAATATAAAAACATAGAAACGCAGCTCCTTTAAAATGTGGAGGCTGTTCTTTGACTTTCATGGATGCAGGCAACGATTTGTATATAGGAGTAAGCTTTTGGTCAGATGATGTCAGAATATGTATGGTTCCGAGATCAGTGAAGAGTATGCCCAATGTCGCCTCCACTTGTTCCTACTCCTTGTCTGGCCAGGTATATTCAGGTTCACTTTCTCCTATCTATTTGTGTCTGCCTAGTTTAATTGTGCTTCACTTAGTTCATGTCTATTACAGCATCAGAGCTTGTTAATGCGCTAAAGGAGTCTTGCTCCGGCGCCCATCTTGGTGATGATTAAGAGCACTGCTTCGTCCCATAGTATGGTCATAGATTTTATGCATATGACATTTACTCCTCCCAGTACAGTACACCTTTTTCATAGGTGTCCCACTTCACAAATATTTGTTTAGTCATCTGATTTCCATGGCATGGTGATTGCTGATTTCACCAACAGCAGTGCTAAACCTATTAATTTGGTGGCCACCTTCTGTTTTTTGGTGCAAGGAAAAAGCCTCGACTTGGGCCAAAATGATCTCCTCCAGAACCCTAATCACTTTAGAGCATTTCCAAACCACATGGATGAATCTTGCATAGACTGGCATACACCTGGACAATTGTGAGGTAGCCAAGTCAAATCTCTTACATATTTCTTAAGGGTGAACTACACCCAGGCGTCCCGGTAGTTAATTGCGCATACTCGCATTCCTACAAATCTTTTGGTCATAACCAAAGAACTTCTTCCATTTGCCATCTTTGTGGTCTTTCCTCGAATTCATGCTCCGTTTGCTCTGAGTTCATTTATGCTTAATTTAGTCATGTTCATAAGGGGTAAATAAAACCAGAACACCATTTTTCTGCCCTGCCTATTGTGTGCCTATTGTGTACAGAAAATGTATTATTTCATGTGCAAGGGCATCTCCACTCTCTGTGAAAGACCTTAATTGGGGCATAATGACAAATAAAGTGTTCCAAGGTTTTTCAGTGTTTTCCACGAGTTCAGTTAGTGACATTAATTCACTCAAATAGTAACAATCACCCTCCCAGCCCTGATACATGCATCTAATTGCCTAGCTTTGTAGTATCCTAGGAGGTTAGGAAAGCTGTCTAACAGCAGGGAGAGGACTTATGGTGTGCTTCATTGGATTTTCCATAAGCAACCTGTCATAGGTGTCAGAAGTCTCCATTAGGTACCACGTGGTTTTGGAACAGCTTAAATAGAGCCCCTCTTGTATCACATTTTTGAGGATACTGTGTCATCTAAACGTGCCCAATCCAGTCATCTGGCCACCAGTTCTATTTGGCTGATAGGTAGCCCCAAAGCAGGACAGGCAATAAGGAGTTTAGCTCACAAAAGAACTTCCCAAGGATGCATAGTTCCAGTTTGACAAAGTAGTACAATAGTCGTGGAAGCAGGACCATCTTGGAAAGTGCTATGCATCCGATAACTATCAAAGATATTGTCTTCCACAACCCCATGCATCCTTTCAGTATAGTCAAGAGTTCCCTGTCCATTTGTATTCTTGTTTTCTTTTGATACTTTTTAACCACACATTTTGATACTTTGAAATACATTCTTACCTCATTTGTATCCCTTGCTCCCAGCTGTGTGATTTGCTCTCACTGGTATGACAAAGTGTCATAGGTCAGAGGGAGTGGAAGAACTTAGAATGATACAGGTCAGAGTGAGCGACAGTTGGAACACGAAGGAAGGAGAAAAGTGAAGTCTAGTCTAGGAGGGATACCTGGTCATATGGATGAGGTGCTGAATTGAATAATCCTAATAGAATTACATCTCCAGAGTCAATAGTTCCATTATTTGATGACTTCACATTAGTGGTGAGTGTAAACTGGAACAGCTAAGGTTCACAGACCACCTTTTGGTAAAATCTCACACTATCAAAGGCACCGGTGCCAGGGCACTCCTCTTTCAATCTGTTCAGTAATTTGATTGCTCTTTCACACCAACACTCAGCAAATTCTAATAAAGGACATGAACAGTACTTTTAATTTGACTCAGACAATTGTTATAATTTAGCCTTCACAGCATCTTTATATGTCAAACACGGATAGACTACAAGATCCAACAAAATACAGGATCAGAATACTTAAACGCATAGGGAGGTGGCAATCACGGTGCACAAGCTAAAGTCTCCATTGCACATCTTAGTGTGTGTCAACCTTTATGTTGACACAGGATTGCTCAATATTTCATGTAAAACCTATGAAGGATGACGCAAAGAAGCCCAAGATGAAGTCCCACGGAAACACTCCAGTTCTGATTAATAATCGGGGGATAACTTGAGAGTGTGGAAGGAAAGTGTTCCTGATATAACAGAATAAATCAATCAGTGGATTTCAAGCAGTAGGTGGAGATAAACTCCACAAGGATACAGTAATATAGGAATTGTCAACCACATGCATACAGATGGGAAATGTGTCACACAAGAGTGTCAACATTTTCAATAATTGTGGTTTTCTGTGCGATTTGACTTAAGACTTACTCAAGAAAAAACGTATCTATAAAAGGAAAGCAGAACGAATATTTAAAACAGCCTGATGGTTCAATGAATGAGGTAGAAGTGTGGTAAATATAGAAGGAATTGGAGTTCAAAAGGGCAGAGAGAAGTGGCACTGCAGGATAACCAACTGGCAATATATATCAGTGACAAGAATGTTTATGCATCGTTGACAATATTTTCCAGTATCAGATCAGGTACTGGAGTTTTCTGTTTGCTTGAGAATGTTGTTTTGCAAGTCCAGTACATGATACTTTTAAAATACATTCTTACCTCATTTGTATCCCTTGCTCCCAGCTGTGTGATTTGCCCTCACAGGTATGACAAAGTGTCATAGGTCAGAGGGAGTGGGAGAACTTAAAATGATACAGGTCAGAGTGAGCTACAGCTGGAACACGAAGGAAGGAGAAAAGTGAAGTCTAGTCTAGGAAGGATACCTGGTCAATTTGCAACGTCAATTTTTGTGTTTTTTCAGTGCATTTCAAACTGTTGTTTTTTCATTATTAAAGTAATATTCTATACCAGTAAGAAATTGGGGTATTAGTTGAGGCGGTTAAGTACCCACCTAAAATAATAATCACAACCCTTGTCAGGGTGAAGCAGTAAAGTAATTAAATTTACCTCTGCTCAAACCCCTGGTAGCTATGGCACAGAACAGACAGGCTTATTTTAGAAGCAAAGTGCAAAGTATTTATGTAATACCAAATCAGCAATGAAGTCAAAACACAGCACAAGAAAAATCCCAAACCAATTAAGAAAATAGGTCAGATATTTTACCTTTATACTTAGAGCCTTATTTACAGTCTGGTGGATGAGATGTGACATTACATGTGCACTGTAGCCTATAGCACTTGTAATATGTTCAATGACACATCTGTCACGTTTGTGACTGACTACCCATCCACCAAGCTCTAATTCAGGCCCTTAGTCCCTGAAATGGAAGTCAAAAATACTCAGCAGGGCAAGGCAGCCGCCGGTGGCCGAAGAGGGTACCACAGCTCCACGTTGTTGGATAGCTGGATAGCCAAGATCTTGGCAAAGCCATTGACATTTGGAATGAAAGTTCAGAGCAGGAGAAATTTGAAGTTTGCACACAGGGAAGGTCTCTCACCAGACGGATACTTTTGGCACCTTCACTCGTTGAAGTGTTATACCTTCGGCCTTAGTCACTTTTTTATAGCTCAAATTCACCCAGAAAGGTAAAGCCGGATACCTTCTTCATGAGGTCCCGCAGAATCTGTTGCAGAAAAGCTCTGAGAGGGAGGAACCTGAATCTTTGGCCCAGCGGCATCGCACCATCGGCAGATCAACTTGAAAGCTTGGTCTTGGTCCTCCATAGGTCTTCGAAACCAAAATGCTTTTAAGTCCCAAATTTAATGAAAAGTTAGAAGGAGTACACTTTGACACCAGTCAAGGTTCCAGGACCTTAGGAGCAGTACCAGGGAGTCAAGACTCACTCTAGCAGAGGTCAGCAGTGGGTCCAGGGCAGGTCTAGCTGGAATTGTTAACCTGGACAGTTGCAGAAAAGGCCTCTTATAGTTTCTTGTGGCCCTGTAGCTTGAGCAGCACATCAGCCTTATGAGCTTTGGATCCACGTCTTTGTCCTGGGTACAAGAGTGTGAGCAAGTCCAGTCTTCTTAGCTGTTTTTAGGTGACAAAAGCAGTTACAGTCATCTTCTGTTGTTCCACGGATCCAGAATGTATTCTGAGGAGGGTAATGTGGGTGCCATATTTATGCCTCACACCAGCATGTGAGTGGGGTTGACTCCTGGCTCGCCCCTAACCAATATGGTAAAATAGTCCAATGGGAGCCCTAACCCCTTTTGCAGCACTTTCCGAGTACCCTCCTGCTAACAATGCCAGAGTGCCCCTCTCTTCAGGAATCAAAGATGGTGAAACCCTTCTTCCCTGTGCAGAGTTTGTGTGTCCAACCCAAAGGGACGGCCAGGAAAATGAGCACTCTATGGTCACTCTAAACCAGTTCTGGGGGCAATTCCTCTCCCAAAATAGTATTGGTGCCTGCTTGAAAGGGGAACAAAGAAGGGCCCTGCCCAGGTTTCATTTAACATTTGGCTGTGACAGTGTAGATCTCATTGAAGTTAATCAAGTTCCTGGGCACAGGCCAGCTGGTCAACCAACCAGAGAAACAGAACACCTCTACACACCCTAGAACTTTATCTCAGCTCTGGGGGCAAGTTCACACCTTATCAAGGGGGCTATTCAGCTCCTGGGCGACAGTTGGAGCTCATTCAGAAGGGCCTCTAAAGGCTTTGGGCAGGGAAAATGTAATTTTCCCAAAAATACCTTTGCCAAAATATTTAGTGTGAATCCAATTTCACAAGGGAATTGGGCTTGTAATACATATTTCAAAAAGTCAAGAATGACATTTTTAGGTATTTCCTAACCAGAAATAACATTGTTCAATTTAAAACTATATCCCAATTCTTTCCTATGGGGCAGCCAAACTTGCTACAGTGAAAATAGGGTTTGGGGCTTTAAGAACATGTTTAACATTAAAGCTTTTCATGCTATAAAACACCATGCATCCTGCCTTATGGTCAGTAAGCCCTACTTAGGGGTGATTTATTAATATTTCAAAAGGAAATTTTAGACCTGTCAAATGAGGTTACATTGACAGCTCGAATTTGAAGTTTTACAACTGGACAACCAGGCTCAAAGTGGTAGGTCTGCAGTCATGTTTACACTATCACTGTGGTGGATGCCACAGTGAGTGCTGCAGTCCACTTGTAACATTTAGCTTACAGGCCCTGGATACACTTTTGAACCATATACTGGAGACTTATAGGTAAGTTAAATATGCCAGTTAGTGGTATCCCAATTACATCATAATGAAAGGGGTAGCCAGACATTTTACCACTAGTTAGCAGTCCTATAGCCAGTAAAAACAGGCAGGGCAAATAATTGGTGGTACACCACATGAAAGATGGTCATTTTCAGCATTACCATACCAAACTATAATGTCCCTTTAACTTCAGCATTTTTTTGGCCACCGGGTCTAACGTCCTGCCATGCCCTGTGTCAAACTCCCCATGGACGGCCAACCACCTGCTGCACAGGGCCTTCAGGCAATCTTTGTGTGGGGTGTGCTGCAGTGGCATAACAATAGCCCCCACAGCCACATGGTTCGGGGGCCACTGAGCTCCAGGGGTCCCCTTTCGGTACTGTGCACAGATGGCAGGTGCCTGGCCTGAGAGCTCCTGTCTGGGTCTGGAGCATGGGGGGACCTCCTCTATGTACTCTGCAGGGGGCCCTCCATTTTCATTATGCCAGTGACACAAATTCCCGCAGGTGGCTATCCTCTGGTTGGGGCACAACCTTCTGTGGTGCATGGCATAGTGTTGACCAAAGGGCCTGCCCCCTGCGTCCAACCCTCCACGGGCAGCCAAAACCCTGCTTCACATGGTCTTTTGGTTCTGCGCAGCATGGGCTTGGTTTGCAGCCACCCAAACCCCCACAGCAACCAATTCCCCTGTCAACACCCACCCCACAAATATATTATTGTGTTTTATATTTTGCTGCACCATGGTACTCCCATGGTACCGCAACCCAATTTCACTTCTGGGATACCACAGTACCTCCCGCAGGAGTACAGCAGGATTACTGCATGAGAACCCCAATACTTGCCATGAGACTATTTCTTTCTTTTTTTGGCCCCCCATGAGTGCCGGGAAGTCAGGGTATCCCTACCCTGCTCCTTATAGCTTATATCTTTTACTAGTTCAGGACAAGGAGAGTGAGCTCCTATGTCCTATAATGTCAGCAGAAACATTTTCTTCAAGTTATGACCAGCCAATCCGAACGATCAATCCTGAAGAACTGGTGGCAGTTCTGGGAGACCAAAAAAGCCAACAGAATTAGCGAATCAGAAACCTTTATTTTTTTACTTTCTGCAGGAGTCCCGTGAGACCAACCGGCCAGATATGCCTATTTTTAACCCCTTCATGACCATCACAAGCACCTCTTAACTCATGAATGGATTTTCACCAGATAATGTGAAGCATATTTCCTAAGTAAAGATCTAACTTTCTGCAAACTTTGGAGTGATTTTGATCAGGTGTTTTTCTGGTATCACTTCCCAACATTTCCTATTAAAATTAACATGGAAGAAAACATTATGCGACCGCTCCCCCTGCTCCCTTTTTCTCAACCCCTGCTTGATGGATTACCGTGAAACATTTTAGGAGGGAGGTAAGGTAGATGGACAACATTTTGGAAAGTTTTTTGAAAATGTGTAACAAATAATCCAAAGTTATGAGAAAGAAAACACTGATCTAATAATATCTACACAGTGGCTATCACCACTGTGAGATATATATTCACTGAAAAGCCAAAGGTTATAGGACGTTATAGTTAGACTCAGATTTAACTCATACAAAAACAGTGAAATTCAGCAGCTATAGTTGCCTGAGCTAGCTATAACATACACCTACACAATGCACTGCTTATGACCTATTAAATCACTCATGACATGGTTAGTGGCACACCTGATGACATCTCAAATGACATCACTGATGACATCATCCAGTGAGTGTGTGTTTCATAAACGTTTCCGAGACTTAAAGATAAAGACTAAGCTACTGCATAAGTTAAATTACTATTCTTTTTGTACCACTAATGAGTGATACTGTTCTAACATATCATTTGAGTGGCTGTGTGACTATCTGCATCAGTGTGGGAGTGGATGAGTGAGCGGCTGTATAGGTGTGTGAGTGAGTGGCTGTATGGGTGTGTGATTAGCTGAATGGGTTACTGAGAGACTGTGTGAGTGGCTGTATTGGTGAGTGAGTGGATGTGTGAATGGCTGTATGGGTGGGTGAGTAGCTATGTGAGTGGCTGTATGGGTGGGTGAGTGGCTGTGTGAGTGACTGCATGGGTGACTGAGTGGCAGTGTGAGTGGCTCTACTAGGGACTGAGTGGCTCTGTACATGGCTCCATGGGTGAGTGACTGGGTGTGTAAGTGGGTGTATGAGTAAGTGAGTGGTTGTTTGAAAGGGTATATGGATAATTAAGTGGGTGTGTGAGAGGCAGTTTTGCACAGTAAGTATCTGTGTGAGTGGCTGCATAGGTGAGTGAGTGGCTGTCTGAGTGCTTGTATTGATGTATGAATGAGAATGTAAGTGGTTTTGTGGATGAATGGATGTGTGAGTGGCTGTATTGGTGAGTGAGCAGCTCTGTTAGTAGCTGAATGGGTTTGGAAGTAGCTGTGTGAGTGGCTGTATGGGTTTGTGACTTGTGGTGTGAGTGATTGTTTGGGTGGGTATGTGAGTGGTTGTATAAGTGTGTGAGTGACTGTATGGGCCTGTGAGTGGTTTTTATGAGTGGCTGCATGGTCTGTGAGTGGCTAAATGAGTGCTTGTGAGTGGCTTTATGAATGAGTGAGTGGATGTGAGTCTGTAATTTTATGGGTCTGTGAAAGGGTATGTGAGTTGGTCTATGGATGATGTCATCAGTGATCTCATTTGAGATGTCATCAGTGATGTCACTGACCATGTCATGAGTGATGTAATATGTGAGGTCATAAGCAATGCATTGCAGGGGCATAAGTTATAGTTAGCTCAGGAAACTATAACTGATGATTTTCTATGGCTTTTTATGAGTGAAATGTGAGCCTAAATATAATGTCTATGTAACCTTTGTTTTTTAAAATTCGATTTTCTAGCTATAAGGTCTTTGTAATCCTTTGCTTTTTTTTAGGGAATTTCAAAGGTTTTTTAAATTCAATTTCCTAACCATAATGGACAATTAACCTTTTAATTTGTGGGGAATTTCAGAGTTTAAAAAAATATATTTTATCCTAACTGTAACCTGCAAACTTTGAGAGTCGTTGTGTTAGTGGCTGTGTAGGTTGTTGATTTGCTGTGTGAGTGACTGTATAGGTCTCTGAGTGGGTATCTGAGTGCTTAAGTGGGTGTACGAGTGTCTGTGAGTAGCTGTATGGGTCTGTGAGTGGGTGCGCGAGTGGTTGTATGAATGGGTGAATGAGTGTGTAAGTAGGTGTGTGGGTCTGTGATTGAATGTAACAGTAGCTGAATACCTGTGTTAGTGGGTGTCTGAGTGTTGGTGTGGAGTTAAAATATGGGTGAAAACTGAAATGAAAAGGATTCATAGAGGGGAAAGCAAAGCGTAGCCAGTGAAGTAATATATGACAGGCAAATGAAACGACTTGATGAACTAGTGAAATAAAGGAAAAGTCACAGTAGAAATGGGATTAAAACAATAAGTATGCACTTAATAAATGACTGAAACAGCAAGATTAAATAGTATAAAAGAGAGTTAATGAAGAAGTAGTTAGTGGAAGTTGGTTAAAAAAACAAAGCGAAGGTAGTTACTTTGGAAATTTATAATTTTATTTTTAATTTTGGGTTCTGCAAGAAGGGCTTATGTCACCCTGCAGAAGATGTCCAGAGTAGAACCTCATCGATTTGTACACTGCCCTAAATGCCATACATATACAGCTACTTTTGCGCATATGACCTATACATGCACAAAGATCGCCCCCTATTGGTGTGAACTATTTGCGGAACTTCAACGAATGACTAATCTGCAACTAGTACAGTCCCCACTAATGGCACTACTAGGATACGTACTTAGTGTCCCCAAAAGCATACAGAGCTGCTCCTGGCAAAGCAAGAAATAGCTATACTATTAAAAAAAACGTACAGTGAAGAACTGGATTAATAGCCTGATCTACTGTGACATTACGAGTGAGTTATATGCAGAACTGTAAACCCCAACATCAAGATCTAAAGATATATGGCAGCCACTGCAGGAGTACCTGAGACAGCGAGACACACAAAACATTCACCAAGTCTTGGAAAAATTATCATCAAAGCTTACAAAAATGCATACCTGCCAGGGCACATGCCTGTACTAGAGAAAACACTAGAACAAAATACAGAATGTTCTCAGAATCGTTTGACCAGATGCATTAGATAAGGGTATCAAAAGTGACGTATGAATATCAACATACTATATGTCAATTGTCAACTGTAAATGGTAATACCATCTAAACCGCTATATACAAACAAAGTATTGTGGCAAATTTTGAATGTATGACACTGTGACCTTAAAGTTAAGTGACAAAGAAAATATATTGCAAAAAAAACATTTTGTGTTCCGGGGTCCCTCTGCAGCACCTTAAACACAGACAGGTCATACTCTACGGTTTTTGTTCCGATCACGTGATGGGAACGGACCCGCAGATGAGTCTGTGTGTGAGTGTCTGTATAGGCATGTGAGTAGGTGTGACAGTGTTTGTATGGTTGTATGCGTGGGTGCAAGAGTGTCTGTATGGGTATGTGAGTGGGTGTGAGTGTCTGTATGGTTGTAAGTGTAGATGTGAGAGTGTCTGGGTGTGTCAGGGGGTTTGAGAGTGTCTCTATGGGTGTGAGTGGGTGTAAAAGTATATATATTCTTTTGAGTTGCGCTAGATCCACGGATCCCTCCCGGAGTTACAGGAGGCCGCACTGAGCCCTGTGAGGGGCCTGTGGATCTTGTGTGGCAAAAAAACATTTAAAGGCATTTTACTTCCCAGTACAGATGCTAACCCCTTAGCTTTAACACACACAAGGGTAATGAAAGCTCTCACCTGACCCCTTCATTCACTATACATGCACCTTTTCAGCCCAGCGACCATTCCCATTAAATAAATGGCAGCCGCAACTTTTCTGTGAAGGTGTGGCCAGCCAATCAGGACTTTAGTTTGGTGTACTGGTCCACCGATTCACCAGGAGTGGATGCACGGAGTATCCGTGCCCCTAAATAAGCAAATTTGTTTTTTGTTTATTATCTCTAAAACTACTGAACAGATTTACGCCAATCACAAAAAGCACACATTCTGGACCAAGAGCTAGCTTTCTGCCAACTTTGGTTTAATTCCGTCCAGCAGCTCAGGCTGTAGTCGAATTCAAAATCCCTATTTGAATTCAACATACAGAAAATACATTTTGGGACCTCCCCATTTTCATTGGCAAAACAAAAAACACTCTTCCTATGGAAACTAGGTAGGTCCTAATTATAACTTCCTAGTGGCGATAGCTACTAGGTAATTATATATATAAAATATATATATGTGTATATATATATATATATATTCACAGAAAAAACCATAGGTTTCAGGGGTGTTATAGTTAGCTGCCCATTTCACTCGTACAAAACCATAGAAATTCCTCCGTTATAGTTAGTTCTGCTAACTATAACTCACGCGCCCGCAATGCACTGCTGATGATGTCACATATTGCATCATTCATGACATGGTCAGTGACATCACTGATGACATCACTGATGACATCTCAAATGACATCACTGATGACATCACTGATGACATCATCCACTGAATGTGGTTTAGTTTGAAATTTAAATATGTATTATATATATACCAATCTGTATTGAAGATTGAGTGGATATATAACTGTCTGGATGGAGGATTTAGCAGCTGTCTGACTGTCTTTTTAAGTGAGTAATTAAAAGTGTCTCACTTAATACATGGATTAGTAACTAAACTATGTGAATGTGTGCAGCACTGTCTCTGTTGTTGTATAACATGCTGCCTCAGTTGGTCACTAACTACATGAGTGTGTATATTAGTTATTGATTAGTTGGGTGAGTATTTGTATGGGACACTGAGTTTGTGTGTGGTTGGATGGGGTGTGTGTAACTCTATGCATAGATGTGTGAATGGTTGATTGACTAGGTGTATGGGTTTAAGAGTGCATGTGGAAACAGTTGTTTGGGTGACTGAGTGTATTTATTTGTGTGTTGGTGAGCAAATATATGTTTTAGTTGTACATCTTCAACAAAGTAAAAAAATAAAAGGCGTTGTATGTGAGAGTTGGTGTATATAAATAAGTTTGTGTAAGAGTCAGTGATTGTGAGAGTAAATATATGAATGAGTGTATAATTGTAATGTTGCTTTTTTAACATATTAACGATGAGTTACTATGTGTTTGAATAAATGAGGTGTCATTGGATAATTGTGTAAGTGAGTAAATTTAAGTGCGATACATTTTTTCATGAGTGAGTAGGATGACTGCATAACCGATTAAGATGACTGCTGATGTGTCAATGTCTATATATGTGTATAAGTGCATTTGATAGTGTTCTATTAATTAATGACTGCATGTATAGATGATTCTGTTGTTGAATGGGTAGTTGTGTGTGTAGACTTAGGAATCAGTGAGTGGGTATGTAGTAACTGGTATTGGTGTGTCAATGGTTTCAAATATGGTACTCTGTATTTTACAGTGAGTGATGAAAGGTTATACTAGTGTATGATGTGGTGTATCAGATTGTCAAGTGGATGATGTCATCAGTGATGTCATTTGAGATGTCATCAGTGGTGTCATCAGTGATGTCACTGACCATGTCATGAATGATGCAATATGTGACATCATCAGCAGTGCATTGCGGGCGTGTGAGTTATAGTTAGCAGAACTAACTATAACGGAGGAATTTCTATGGTTTTGTACGAGTGAAATGGGCAGCTAACTATAACACCCCTGAAACCTATGGTTTTTTCTGTGAATTTCTAAGGTTTTTTAAATGCTAATTTCTAACTATAACGTCTCTGAAACCTATGTTTTTTTTCAGTGAATTTCAAAGGTTTTTTAAATGCTAACTTTTAAGTGTGATAGTAGTTATATCTATTTTTTGTACTGATTTTCTACAGTTTTTTAACTGTTTATTTATAAATATTTTATTCATTAAATAACATTATATATTTTTCTGAAAATTGCAAAAAAAATGTTTTAATTTAAACTGAAATATTGATTAATTTTCTTGTTTTCATTTTTTATTTTAATATATTTATATCATTTTCTTTAAAAAAAAAATCAATTTTTTTCGCAGTCGCGCACTCAAAGTGTACACATCACGGTGGGTGCGCGCATTCTAGCCGCCATTTTAGAAAAGTCATGAAGGATCCGTGTATGGTGTGAGACGGCTGCATGTTTTTCAGTTACATCATATACATTTAATATCACGTGATATGCGCGATTGGTATGCGACCAGTCTGCGACTCCTGCTCCTGCGCATTCGCGACACATGCGCATTACGGTACGAGATGTTTGTACGCGTGCGGGTCCCGCGTGACATCCTATACTTGCTGGGGTGCGCTGGGTGCGCGACTCCCGCAAAAACAATTTATGCTCCAAAATGATATGTATGTGTCTTTAATATACATATTAAGGCAAGAGATTATGTAAGATATTCATCAAAATAATATATTTGTACTTATAAGAAACTTATATTATTTTTAAATATATTTTCGCGAAGTCGGGTGCGTGCGTCGTGAGTGCAGAAAACCAGGTCAGCAGAGCTGCTGTAGAGCCAGAGAACCAGGTCAGCAGAGCTGCTCTAGAGCCTAAGAACTAGGTCAGCAGAGCTGCTCTAGAGTCAGAGAACCAGGTCAGCAGAGCTGCTGTAGAGCCATTGAAACCAGGTCCGCAGAGCTGCTTTAGAGGGAGAGAACCAGGTCAGCAGAGCTGCTTTAGAGCCAGAGAACCAGGCCAGTAGAGCTGGTCTAGAGCCTAAGAACCAGGTCAACAGAGCTGTTCTAGAGCCAGAGAACCAGGCCAGGAGAGCTGCTGCAGAGCCAGAGAAACCAGGTCAGTAGAGCTGCTTTAGAGGGAGAGAACCAGGTCAGCAGAGCTTCTATAGAGCCAGTGAACCATGTCAGCAGAACTGCTTCAGAGCCATAGAACTGGGTCAACGGAGCTGCTTTAGAGCCAGAGAACCAGGTCTGCAGAGCTGTTGTAGAGCCAGAGAACTAGATCAGCAGAGCTGCTCTGTAGCATAAGAACTAGGTCAGCAGAGCTGATCTAGAGCCAGAGAACCTGGTCAGCAGACCTGCTGTAGAGCCAGAGAAACCAGGTCAGCAGAGCTGCTTTAGAGAGAGAGAAGCAGGTCAGCAGAGCTGCTTTAGAGCCAGAGAACCAGGTCAGCAGAGCTGCTCTAGCTGACACTGACTGACTGACACTGACTGACTGACACTGACTGATTGACACTGACTGACACTGATTGACACTGACTGACACTGACTGACTGACACTGATTGACTGACACTGACTGACTGACACTGATTGACTGACACTGACTGACACTGATTGACTGACACTGACAGACTGACTGACACTGACTGACTGACATTGACTGACATTTACTGACACTGACTGACTACTCTCTACTACTCTACTACTGACTCTCTACTACTCTACTACTCTCTCTCTACTACTCACTCTCTACTACTCACTCTCTACTACTCTCTACTACTCACTCTCTACTACTCTACTACTCTCTACTACTCACTCTCCACTACTCACTCTCAACTACTCACTCTCTACTACTCTACTACTCACTCTCTACTACTCACTCTCTACTACTCACTCTCTACTACTCACTCTCTACTACTCTCTACTATTCACTCTCTACTACTCACTCTCTACTACTCACTCTACTACTTTCTACTACTCTCTACCACTCCCTCTCTACTACTCTACTACTCACTCTCTACTACTCTCTACTACTCACTCGATACTACTCTCTACTACTCACTCTCTACTACACTCTCTACTACTCTCTCGCTACTACTCACTCTCTACTATTCACTCTCTACTACTCACTCTCTACTACTCTCTACTACTCACTCTACTACTCTCTGCTGCTCTCTAGCACTCACTCTCTACTACTCTACTACTCTCTCTCTACTACTCACTCTCTACTACTCTCTCTACTACTCTCTACTACTCTCTACTACTCACTCTCTACTACTCACTCTACTACTCTCTAGTACTCACTCTCTACTACTCTCTCTCTACTACTCACTCTCTACTATTCACTCTCTACTACTCACTCTCTACTATTCGCTCTCTACTACTCACTCTCCACTACTCACTCTCTACTACTCGCTCTCTACTACTCTCTACTACTCACTCTCTGCTACTCACTCTCTACTACTCACTCTCTACTACTCTACTACTCTCTACTACTCGCTCTACTACTCACTCTCTACTATTCTCTACTACTCACTCTACTACTCTCTCCTACTCTCTACCACTCACTCTCTACTACTCTACTACTTACTCTCTACTACTCTCTCTCTACTACTCACTCTCTACTACTCACTCTACTACTCTATACTACTCACTCTGTACTACTCTCTACTACTCACTCTGTACTACTCACTCTCTACTACTCAGTCTCTACTACGCTCTACTGCTCACTCTCCACTACTGATTCTCTACTACTCGCTCTCAACTACTCTCTACTACTCACTCTACTACTCACTCTCTACTACTCTACTACTCTCTCTACTTCTCACTTTCTACTACTCTCTCTACTACTCACTTTCTACTACTCACTCTCTACTACTCACTCTCTACTACTTGCTCTCTGCTACTCGCTCTCTACTACTCTCTAGTACTCACTCTAATACTCACTCTCTACTACTCTCTACTACTCACTCTCTACTACTCCACTACTCTCTACTACTCACTCTCTACTACTCATGCTCTACTACTCTACTACTCTCTACTACTCTCTCTCTACTACTCACTCTCTACTACTCACTCTCTACTACTCTCTCTACCACTCTCTACTACTCACTCTCTACTACTCTCTACTACTCACTCTCTACTACTCTCTCTCTACTACTCTCTACTACTCACTCTGCTACTCACTCTCTACTACTCACTCTCTACTACTCACTCTCTACTACTCTCTACTACTCACTCTCTACTACTCACTCTCTACTACTCACTCTCTACTACTCTCTACTACTCACTCTCTACTACTCTCTACTACTTTCTACTACTCACTCTACTACTCACTCTCTACTACTCTCAACTACTCACTCTTTAATACTCACTCTCTACTACTCACTCTCTACTACTCACTCTACTACTCTCTACTACTCACTCTCTGATACTTTCTCTACTACTCTATACTACTCTCTACTACTCACTCTCTACTCTCTATTACTCGCTCTCTACTACTCTCTAGTACTCACTCTAATACTCACTCTCTACTACTCTCTACTACTCACTCTCTACTACTCCACTACTCTCTACTACTCACTCTCTACTACTCATGCTCTACTACTCTACTACTCTCTACTACTCTCTCTCTACTACTCACTCTCTACTACTCACTCTCTACTACTCTCTCTACCACTCTCTACTACTCACTCTCTACTACTCTCTACTACTCACTCTCTACTACTCTCTCTCTACTACTCTCTACTACTCACTCTGCTACTCACTCTCTACTACTCACTCTCTACTACTCACTCTCTACTACTCTCTACTACTCACTCTCTACTACTCTCTACTACTTTCTACTACTCACTCTACTACTCACTCTCTACTACTCTCAACTACTCACTCTTTAATACTCACTCTCTACTACTCACTCTCTACTACTCACTCTACTACTCTCTACTACTCACTCTCTGATACTTTCTCTACTACTCTATACTACTCTCTACTACTCACTCTCTACTCTCTATTACTCGCCCTCTACTCTCTACCTCTCTACCTCTCTCTCTACTACTCTCTACCTCTCTACCTCTACCTCTACACCTCTACCTATACACCCATACCTCTCTACCTCTCTGTACATGCACACATATGCACATATATATATGCATATATATGCATATGCATTTATATATATGTGTGTATATATATATATATATACATATATAAACATATAAATATAATCTGCATATCTATATAAATATAAATTCATGCAAACATATACATATACATATATGCATACATATGCATGGTATGTATATGAAAGTTTGAAAAACTCAAATACAAGCAAAGCTAAAAGGCCACCTAATTACAAACAGAATTGCTTTAACTTAAACGAGGGTGCGACCTATTGCATTTTCAATGCTTGTTTACTTTGATTCCATCAAGAAGGCATTCAGATGTGTCACACATTTTCCATAAATTCTGAATGGTAGCACTCTAGTTGCTCATTAGATCACTGTAGTAAAGCTACTGCTCACCAGGGAAGTCTGCTGCTGGTATTGAAAGTGCATGTTTCAGTCTGCATGGCAGAATTTTTTAATGAAATAGAAGAGGATTTGAGAAGTCACTCAAAATGTGCCCTAATTTTTCTTTTTTCCTCACTAATCATAATTTCTATGGCAAAATGAACCTCCTCATTGTATTCCTTTTAAATTAAACTACTCACTCTCTACTACTCACTCGCTACTGCTTTCTACTACTCACTCTCTACTACTCACTTTCTACTACTCTCTAGTACTCTACTACTCTCTACTACTACTCTCTACTACTCACTCTCTACTACTCACTCTCTACTACTCTCTACTACTCTCTACCACTCGCTCTCTACTACTCTACTACTCACTCTCTTCTACTCTCTACTACTCTCTCTCTACTACTTCCTCTCTACTACTCACTCTACTACTCTCTACTACTCACTCTCTACTACTCACTCTCTACTACTCTACTACTCTCTACTACTCTCTACTACTCACTCTCAACTACTCACTCTACTACTCTCTCTACTACTCACTCTCTACTACTCTCCACTACTCACTCTACTACTCTTTACCACTCACTCTCTACAACTCTCTCTCTCTACTACTCACTCTCTACTACTCACTCTACTACTCTCTCTGCTACTCACTCTCTACTACTCTCTACTACTCACTCTCTACTTTACACTCTCTACTACTCTACTACTCTCTACTACTCTCTCTACTACTCACTCTCTACTACTCACTCTCTACTGCTCTCTACTACTCTCTCTACTACACACTCTCTACTACTTGCTCTCTACTACTCACTCTACTACTCACTCTACTACTCACTCTCTACTACTCCCTACTACTCACTCTAATACTCACTCTCTACTACTCACTCTCTACTACTCCACTACTCTCTACCAATCACTCTCTACTACTCACTCTGTACTACTCTCTACTACTCACTCTCTACTACTCTCTCTCTACTACTCACTCTCTACTACTCACTCTCTACTACTCACTCTCTACTACTCTATACTACTCTATACTACTCACTCTCTACTACTCTCTATTACTCACTCTCTACTACTCTCCATACTACTCTCTACTACTCACTCTACTACTCATTCTCTACTACACATTCTCTACTACTCTCTCTCTGCTACTCAGTCTCCACTACTCACTCTCTACTACTCTCTACTACTCACTCTCTAATACTCACTCTCTACTACTCTCTACTACTCACTCTTTACTACTCTCTACTACTCCCTCTACTACTCACTCTCTACTACTCTCTACGACTCTCTACTTCTCACTCTCTACTACTCTCTACTACTCACTCTCTACTACTCACTCTACTACTCTCTCCTACTCACTCTCTGCTACTCTCTCTACTACTCTCTACTACTCTCTCTCTACTCTTTATTACTCATCCTCTACTCTCTAACTCTCTACCTTTCTCTACCTTTCTCTCTACTACTCTCTACCTCTCTACCTCTACCTCTCTACCTCTACGTCTCTACCTCTACACCTCTACCTCTCTACCTCTCTCTACCTCTCTCTACACGCACACATATGCACATATATGCATATGCATTTATATATATGTATGTGTATATATATATATATACATATATAAACATATATATAATCTGCATATCTATATAAATACAAATATAAATGCATGCATACATATACATATATGCATGTTATGTACATGAAATTTTGAAAAACACTAATAAAAGCAAAGCTAAAAAGCCACCTAATTACAAACAGAATTGCCTTAACTTAAACGAGACCTATTGCATTTTCAATGCTTGTTTACTTTGGTTCCATCAAGAAGGCATTCAGATGTTACACATTTGCCATAAATTCTGAATGGTAGCACTCTAGTTCCTCATTAGATCACTGTAGCAAAGCTACTGCTCACCAGGGAAGTCTGCTGCTGGTATTCAAAGTGCATGTTTCAGTCTGCATGTCAGAACTTTTTAATGAAATAGAAGAGGATTTGAGAAGTCAAAATGTGCCCTAAGTTTTCTTTCTGCAGCACTAATCATAATTTCTATGGCAAAATGAATCCCCTCATGTTGTTCCTTTGCAAATTAAATGTTTTAAATGTTACCACTTTATTCCAATCAAGATGGCTTCAGGTGTGCCATACCTTTGTCATAAGTAAGACTGTTAGCGCTCTAGTTGTTCTTTAAAACACTCTGGGATTTCTGTCATTGGGCTATGCTTGGGCTACATCTCGGTGATATTTGTGCTACATTTGGGCTCTTTTGTCTCTGGTGGCCATCTTGGGAGACTTGTTATGAAGTTTCCTAATTTCCTCATTTACTGCAGTCTCCTCAGTAGGCATACTGTCAGTTTTTTACTATGATTCAATGAAGAAGGCATTCAGATGTGTCACACATTTGCCATACATTCAGAATGTTAGCACTCTAGTTGCTCATTAGATCAATGTAGTAAAGCTACTGCTCACCAGGGAAGTCTGCTGCTGGTATTGAAAGTGCATGTTTCAGTCTGCATGTCAGAATTCTTTAATGAAATAGAAGAGGATTTGAGAAGTCACTCAAAATGTGCCCTAATTTTTCTTTCTGCAGCACTAATCATACATTCTATGGCAAAATGAACCCTCTCATTTTGTTCCTTTTTAAATTAAATGTTTTAAATGTTACCACTTTATTCCAATCAAGATGGCTTCAGGTGTGCCATACCTTTGTCATAAGTAAGACTGTTAGCGCTCTAGTTGTTCTTTGGAACACTCTGGGAAGCTGCAGTAGAACACAAAGGAATCAACTGACAGTCTCTGCCCTTGTTGGATGTACATGTTTTACTGAGAATGTCAGACTTCATTCTCACATGACTGAGAAAGATAATGTGAATTTACAGAAAATATGCTCTCAGTTTAGCTTATAGATCACCTTCCAAACCTCTGTTGGAAAAGCATGTGAAAATAGTTTTCTCTCAAAGATGATTCATGATCTCCCAGCAGAAGGCTTTTTCACATGGTAAAATCACCTTAGAACATACCACAATTCCTAAAATGAGTATGGTACCATCAACAAATGATTTATAATGTAACTAAAGTCTTAAAACCTTCTATTAACTGCAATGCTTTTTAATGAGGTGCTATCATGTATATTGGTCCCAAGATGGCTGCCAACACTTCTTGGATGAAGTGCTGACAGCCAATCAGATCTCACAATGAGATGTGTGGTTAGGCTCCGCCCAGATATATATATGATTTTACTTTTGATTTTCTCAGGAACTACTGAACGGATTTACACCATATATGCAAAAGGCACATGCCTGACCTGAGGACTACCTCTTTGCCAAATTTCAAGTAATTCTGTTCAGACGTTCGGGCTGTACCTTCGACTAAAGGTCCTATGGGAAAATGCATGGGGAAAACGCGTTTTGGGACCCCCCTTTTTTCTCAGCCCCCGCTTGACGAATCACCCCGAGACTTTCAGGGTAGGAGCTGAGCGGAGCGCCCCATTAGTTTTGAAAATTTCACGAACATAAGTCAACTGGCGCCAAAGTTATTCAAAATAGAATTTTCAGATTTCCTATGGGAACTCGGTCCTAACTATAACTATCTACTGGCGACCGCCAGTAGATAATATATATTTATATATACGTATATGTGTGTGTATAAAAAAATATATATATATTTCCTTCACAAAGTGCTCTATAAGCCGCATGCTCTGACTGCTGGTGCAGCGTTGGGGGTGTAGACCACAAACCCGCAAGGTTATGGATTCACAAAGAGAGACATCGCCACACTCCCAAAACCTCCATTTGACAACATCTTTTTATTTGGAAAACAGCATAATTTCAAAGCACCACAATGCGACCTCTATCTTTGTCAAGTGGTGACAGCTCTCTGTTGCTTTGATTGCCGTGCCTTAAATTTTGTGCAAGAAATTCTGGGAGATGAAGTGCTTTAGTTGGTACGTATGGGAATCTAACAATGTTTTCTACAATTCAACTGGTGCTGACTGCTGTTTTCTACCAGTTCATGCATGCAAGTTCTTTCTTTAGAAAAAATCAATTTACTAATTTCCTTCAGTGCGGCAAATTGTAAGCAATGTCATTAAAATGATGTTGTTGGCATCCTGGCCCTTCCTCCCACTCCAATCATGGGCCGCATCGGTGTTGTACATGACAAGGATATGTCCTTATATATATATACGCAGACGTCCAGGGGTGCAAAAGACAAAAAAAACACAAAACAACAAGGCATACAGAGCCTGAATGATAATGAAACTAAAGCCTAGCCAAAAAGTCCTCAAAAAGAGGACGTAATCCCATCACCCACCGTAGTGGCATGCTTCAACATGTGGGACCTCCTCTTAACCAAACCTGGTTTGGCTAAGGAGCTACTACTCCCAAGCTGAATCTAAAGGAGGAGCTCGCGGATGTTTTAATCTACGCTGATGGAAAAAAGATCTCCTAAAGATCGATGAAGGTAGCCTAGGTTAGGTGAGGCCCTATAGTGCAGTGTGAATATAGGTGAAAAAAAATTGACTACAGGAAAAGAAAATGCTTTAATTGAAAATTTCCCTGTGCCAATGTTAAAAGCAGAGTAGTGGCGCGGCCTGACCAAATTGACGAACGCGCTTACAATAAACCAGGAAAAGGTCTACATGTTTCAGCCAAAAGAGATCGGTAAATTATGATCAAGGCTTTCTTCAGGACCAAAATACAAAACTACTGCAACTGCAAACTAGCGCATAAAGCACTAATGTGAACTCGTGTCCAAATATAGTCAAATGAAACGATACGACCAACCTTGTACCACAGGATCAATTCCAAAGTTTAAAATCCTACCGGTCAAGAAGGTAAGTACCTGTATCAATTGGACAAAAAACACAACAAACAAAAAATCATAATTAATGACTAGGCAATGTGATTCATACAAGTCTATAGCCCACACGTAGCCAGCCAATTGGACCGCTGGATGTAGATATTACCCGTAATTAAATCGGGACTAAGCCTGCCGCTCCTGGTAACAACTCAGGGCGTGAGGCAGCGCTCTGTGAAAGAGAAAATAAAAACATGGTATAGTATAGTGGAAAAGATGCAACAAAGATGTAACACACTGCGATGCTTGTCAACCTCTTTACTGCTCAAGATTAAACCCTTCCACAGAAGAGAAAGCAAATATGAAAAAGTCAACCACACTGTATAACTAAGCAAGAGTGGCAGCGCAAATGGTTACAAAAAATCAAGAACTAATCTCATTCAAAGAGGCAAGTCGAGGAATTGGTGATGTACTAGTGCGTGTAAAAACAATCCTGTCTTTCACACGGAACTTCCTCGAGTAAAAATACGAATATAGCCTCGGACGCTAATCTGAAAAGTCAATACCCTCAGTGTGAAATGAGAGGAACACGCCACAAGACCAAATGGAGCAACCTACACAAATACCGAAGCTGTCGGTACATAGTAAACCGACCGTTTATGAAGCACCACTAGAGATGTCATAGTAAACTAATAACATCTAAACTAAAGCGGTACAAGAAAACGGGCGATCATCAAAAAGACAAATAATGTCTAAAGGTCAAAATACATAGGGACGAAGTTCCGTACCTCTCCGTCGCTACCCCGAGCCTCCTTCCTGGATGCTTACGGCGGCAACCGGAGGGTGGAACCAGGCAAAGTTAAATAGAAAAGACCGCGCCTTGTCACGTGATAGCGTGTCATGACGTGATACATCGAGAAAACAGATGGTCACGTTACGGAGTACCTGGGCAATATGGGAAATGTAGTGTACAGACCAAATGGCCGCAAATCGGGATACAAGCTCTCACAAACCAATGGCCTACAAACAAAACAGTTATGTGTAGGAAAACCAAACAGGATCAAATCGGCTTATGTTGGTCACAATATTGGCATGAAAAACAAATTAAAACAAAAGGTACACTCAATGAATAGTACTACTTAGTGGAGTCATTGACAAACCACCATATGAAGGAAGGACTAATCAAGTGCTCAGAAAAACGTACAGTACAAGGAAGCATTCATGGGGCATTACACCAATCAGCAACAAGTCGAGACTCAATGCAGGTTTAACAGTTACAAAGAAGACCAAGGTATGGAGTCGTTAAGACCACATCGGTCACTCTGTAACTTGAACATCCACCGTTGTTCTTTATTGAAAAGAAATTTCGAAACATCTGTAACGTGCGAGGGAATGAAAGGTTGTTCAAGTACAGTCCACAGAAACAGAGGCAGAAGGAAAGGACAACAGGGCCAACCACGAGTACATTGGAGTCCGCCGACATCTCCGCGCAGTCTACGCAGCATGACGAAAGGGCCACAAACAGTATGGCCCAGCAGCAACTGATAGTCAACTTGAGTTCCTATGTTTTGACCCCTCCTGAAGAAAATGTTCTCAATAAGGGGTTAGGCTTCGTACCCACCAACTCAGGCGATCCATTCACGATCCAGTCTGAACTAGCTAGTTTTTTTCGGAAGATTAGATTACGTTTTTTCTTTAAAGACAAAACTGTTGATAATGCCATCCTAGTAGATCAGATCATAGATAGTGGGTTACGCAGCAAATCTACCTTTTTACCGCCAGCAAACTCGATACCTCCACTTGTAGTGGCATTTGAGACTGCAGTTTCTCTTGAGGTTTCAAAACTTGATACAGTTCCAAAAAATCAATATCATAATTTTTCTAATATTGATAAAAAGGCTATCGACTCCCTGTCAAAAAACTCGGCTATCATTATTAAGCCCGCCGATAAAGGCGGGGCTATTGTCATCCTCAACACCACAGACTATCGCGAAGAATGTCTGCGACAACTCAATAATGACAGTTTTTACAAACCGTTGAGTTCTGATCCCACACTGAGACTCCAAAAAGAAATTGGTGAACTAGTGTCTGAAGCTAGATCGGAAGGATGGATTTCTAGTCATGAGGCCGACTACTTGGTGACTACGCACCCTGTGACTCCATATTTTTATACATTGCCCAAGGTGCATAAAGAGCAACGTCCTCCTCCAGGAAGACCCATCATCTCGGGCATCGGTTCACTTCTGGAACCCCTGTCATCTTTTGTTGATGTGGTTTTGTGGCCATTGGTGAAAACGATGCCCACGTTTCTTCAGGATACCAAGGATGTCTTGAGCATCCTACCTGGCATCGACTTTAACATTGAGACTGACTATTTAGTCAGCTTCGACGTAGAATCGCTGTACACATGTTTACCCCAGGGGGACACACTTGAAGCGATTAGATTGCTACTGGATAACATCATTGAACCATTGAGTACACCTGTTCCTTTCATCATGGAGTGTGCCAGGCTGGCTATGACAGAAAACTTTTTTAAGTTTGAAGACCGGTTGTTCCTTCAGATCTCCAGTACTTCGATGGGCAGCGTTTTTGCCCCCAGCCTGGCCAATCTCTATGTCCATCTTTTTGAGCAGAACCATGTGCTCACGCCAACTAACCCGTTTCTTGGTTCCATCAAAGTTTGGAAACGATATATTGACGACGTTTTGGTCATATGGAGAGGAGATGAAGTCTCTTTAACTGCTTTCCATCAGTGGCTCAATGATCAAAACGTCTTCCTAAACTTTACTTTGGAATTTAGTAAGTTAGGACTGTCATTTTTGGATCTGTGGATTGTTCCTACTGATGGAGGTCTTGCCAGTGAACTATACACCAAACCAATGGCAAGAAATTTGTTGCTTAAATTTGATAGTTTCCATCCTAGGGACTTAGGACAGGTCTGCCTTTTGGCCAGTTCCTCCGGTTGAGAAGGAATTGTTCTACTAAGGAGACTTTCACCAAACATGCCAATGTTCTATCACAAAACCTTAAATCCAGAAATTACCCATTGAGGCTAATTAAAAAGTCTTATAAACGAGCGGCAAATAACAACCGTGATGCTTTGTTGGAAGTTTCTGCTCCGAAAGCACCGCATGATTGACTGACATTTGTGAACACCTTTAGCACGTCTTCTAACCAGATACAGAAAATCGTGTGGAAACATTGGCGAATTCTCAATACAGGCCATGAAAAACTAGCTTTCCCCCTATTTTCATATAAGAGGGGTAATAATTTGCGGGATGCTTTGGTTCACACTAGACCTCGAAGCACACCGCCAGCTGTCGCTAATCCATTATGGAATCTTCCACCAGTTCGTGGACATTTTCCGTGTGGCGGCTGTGTGGTTTGTTGTCAGACAAGGCATACTACTGAGGTAAAAATGTGGAAACAGCTCCGCCACACCAATTGTAACAGTGAAAAGGTCATTTATCTGATTATCTGTCCATGTCAGAAACAATATGTAGGCATGACTATGAGGAAAGTAAAACAGCGCATTATGGAACACAAGAGTACCATCCGATGCAAGAAGGCATCAACGAGACTGGCTAATCATTACCTGGAGTGCAACCACAGTCCCGATCAGATGTCGTGGACTGTACTTGAACAACCTTTCATTCCCTCGCACGTTGCAGATGTTTCTAAATTTCTTTTCAATAAAGAACAACGGTGGGTGTTCAAGTTACAGAGTGACCGATGTGGTCTTAACGACTCCATACCTTAGTCTTCTTTGTAACTGTTAAACCTGCATTGAGTCTCGACTTGTTGCTGATTGGTGTAATGCCCCATGAATGCTTCCTTGTACTGTACGTTTTTCTGAGTACTTGATTAGTCCTTCCTTCATATGGTGGTTTGTCAATGACTCCATTAAGTAGTACTATTCATTGAGTGTACCATTTGTTTTAATTTGTTTTTCATGCCAATATTGTGATCAACATAAGCCGATTTGTTCCTGTCTGGTTTTCCTACACATAACTGTTTTGTTTGTAGGCCATTGGTTTGTGAGAGCTTGTATCCCGATTTGCGGCCATTTGCGGTACACTACATTTTCCATATTGCCCAGGTACTCCTTAACGTGACCATCTGTTTTCTCGATGTATCACGTCATGATGCGCTATCACGTGACAAGGCGCGGTCTTTTCTATTTAACTTTGCCTGGTTCAACCCTCCGGTTGCCGCCGTAAGCATCCAGGAAGGAGGCTCGGGGTAGCGACGGAGAGGTAAGGAACTTCGTCCCTATGTATTTTGACCTTTAGACATTATTTGTCTTTTTGATGATCGCCCGTTTTCTTGTACCGCTTTAGTTTAGATGTTATTAGTTTACTATGACATCTCTAGTGGTGCTTCATAAACGGTCGGTTTAATATGTACCGACAGCTTCGGTATTTGTGTAGGTTGCTCCATTTGGTCTTGTGGCGTGTTCCTCTCATTTCACACTGAGGGTATTGACTTTTCAGATTAGCGTCCGAGGCTATATTCGTATTTTTACTCGTGGAAGTTCCGTGTGAAAGACAGGATTGTTTTTACACGCACTAGTACATCACCAATTCCTCGACTTGCCTCTTTGAATAAGATTAGTTCCTGATTTTTTGTAACCATTTGCGCTGCCACTCTTGCTTAGTTATACAGTGTGGTTGACTTTTTCATATTTGCTTTCTCTTCTGTGGAAGGGTTTAATCTTGAGCAGTATAGAGGTTGACAAGCATCGCAGTGTGTTACATCTTTGTTGCATCTTTTTCACTATACTATACCATGTTTTTATTTTCTCTTTCACAGAGCGCTGCCTCACGCCCTGAGTTGTTACCAGGAGCGGCAGGCTTAGTCCCGATTTAATTACGGGTAAGATCTACATCCAGCGGTCCAATTGGCTGGCTACGTGTGGGCTATAGACTTGTATGAATCACATTGCCTAGTCATTAATTATGATTTTTTTGTTTGTTGTGTTTTTTGTCCAATTGATACAGGAACTTACCTTCTTGACCGGTAGGATTTTAAACTTTGGAATTGATCCTGTGGTACAAGGTTGGTTGTATCGTTTCATTTGACTATATTTGGACATGAGTTCACATTAGTGCTTCATGCGCTAGTTTGCAGTTGCAGTAGTTTTGTATTTTGGTCCTGAAGAAAGCCTTGATCATAATTTACCGATCTCTTTTGGCTGAAACATGTAGACCTTTTCCTGGTTTATTGTAAGCGCGTTCGTCAATATGGTCAGGCCGTGCCACTACTCTGCTTTTAACATTGGCACAGGGAAATGTTCAATTAAAGCATTTTCTTTTCCTGTAGTCAATTTTATTTCACTTATGTTCACACTGCACTATAGGGCCTCACCTAACCTAGGCTACCTTCATCGATCTTTAGGAGATCTTTTTTCCATCAGCGTAGATTAAAACATCCGCGAGCTCCTCCCTTAGATTCAGCTTGGGAGTAGTAGCTCCTTAGCCAAACCAGGTTTGGTTAAGAGGAGGTCCCACATGATGAGGCATGCCACTACGGTGGGTGATGGGATTACGTCCTCTTTTTGAGGACTTTTTGGCTAGGCTTTAGTTTCATTATCATTCAGGCTCTGTATGCCTTGTTGTTTTGTGTTTTTTTTGTCTTTTGTACACCTGGACTTCTGCGTATATATATTAGTAGTAGGGGGACTTGTCCGGGTTGGTAGTGTGCTCACTCAGACCCCACTGTTTACTTGTCTTTTACAAGGACATGTCCTTACCCTTAGTCTCTGATGAGGCTGTACTTCAGGAACGAAGTCGTGCCAGGTGTGTTTGAAGTGGGGCCCTATGTCACTATGTTTGTAGAATTTGAAAAAATGAAACAACACCATTTGATGAATCTTCACGAAATTTTGAAAACTTTGTTTGACACTCACTTCAGCTGCTGTCTTCACATTTTTGGGTTGATCCGGGAAAAAGGGTGGGTCCCAAAACGCATTTTCCCTGTGGAATTTCCCATGGAGACTTTTACAGCCCGAACTGCTGGACGGAATTACACCAAATTTGGCAGGAAACTAGCTCTTGGTCCACAAAGAGCCCTTTTGGTTATTGTAAATCCGTTCAGTAGTTTTTTAGATATTATAGGAAAAACAAATTTGTATATCTAGAGGTGCGAACCCTCCAAGAATCTTATCAATCTTGTGCAGTGGTCTGATTGGCTGCCAGCACTTCAACCAGGAAGTGTTGGCAGCCATCTTGGGACTCAGACTCAGCCAAGCCCCAAACAAATTTGTTTTTAAAAAGAGACAGGCAGGATATGAATATCCTGAACTCCCTGGGCTGGTTTTGGGGTGCCCCAGGGACCCTGCCAGGGCCGAAAAGCATTTCTTTTTTGAATGTTCACAGCAAAATCAAGAAGATTCGCAAATTCCCCAGAATTGTTTTAAAAAAAACAAGTGCGGTCACCTGTGCTTGTTTCCATTTCAGCCAATGGGTGGGCCAGGTCCCAGAGGCAACTGTGAGTTATCCAAAAGGAGAGGAGGTGCATGCGGCCCACCTCTTAAGGGCAGTTGCAGCCCTGGGGACCACCACCTCCCCAGGGCATGAGAGCCTAAAAAAGAGGGGTGTCAATCGAACCCCCCCATGCCTAAAATTGCCCTGGGGACTGCCACCTCCCGGGGCGCAAAACCAGTAAGTAGAGGGAGAGGGGCCATGCAGCCCCTCTTCTGGGCCAAATTTGTCCCCGGGGACCAGCACCTCCCGGGGCATGTGTTAAATTAAAGTGGGAGGGGGGCTTCATGGGCCCTTTTCCAGGCCATTTTCAGCTCCAGGGACCACCACCTCCCGGGAGAAGGCCCTGTGCACAGTAAAGGAGGGGGGCCATGCGGCCCCACTCCTGGAGCCTTTAATGGCCTGGGCATCACCACCCCCAGGGCCAGCTCCCTATCTCCCAAGGTGACCACCCTCGGGATTTACTTTGCTAGGCAGGAGCTTTGATAGCTCCTGCCAAGCAGGAGCAATATGTAAGTGTGCTCCAAGCAGGCAGGAGCAGGAAAACTGCTCCCGCTTTCTGGGAGCGGACTTTTCATCTATTTTCCTGCCTGCTGTCATGCAAGCAGGAAAACAGATGAAAACATTGCTCCCACACACAGGGAGCAGACTTTTTTGCTGCCCCCCATGTGTGGAAACAATGCCGGCTCCCGCTGGAGGTGGGGAGCTGGCAGGGACCGTGGATGCATTGAGGCTCCCCTGTGGACCCCAACATTGCAGACTGGGTGCCCTGGGTGGGCTCCAGAGCACCCAGCATCAAGAAGCTGGACCCTAGGGGATAGAGTCCCCAGGGTTGAAATTGGCCCAGGGAGGAGGGCCCTCCACTTCACTTTTTAAAAAAACGGAAGTACCCCTCTTTGGTGGAGACTCACCTCTTTATGGTCTCATTGTCTTCTCTTGACGAGGATTCATGTAATCACAGATTTGTGAATGAAGACACTTTGGGAAAAATCACATTGACAAACTTACACAAGGTCACTGGAGACATTACTTCATGCTCCTTTATGCAGATGTAGTGTAGAATATGCACTAGACATTTACCCAACAAGGTAGTACTTACTTATTAACCAGTAGAAAGTACTCCAGTTATTTAAACATTTTTGGTCAAACTGTGTTCCTTTATGGCCCTGATGCTCTTTCACAGAAATCAAACCTCAACGGGAAGCACTTAGAAATATAAACACAGCAGGTGCCCCAGTTGATGCTCCACTTCTATAAAGCACAAATAATCCTAACTTTTTGGTCTTGGCGAAGGCAAAGCAAGTGTATTTCCTCTTGTATTCCACACTGAAAAATAATCTGAAATCCTTAATGGAGGTTAATGTATCATTGATCTAAAGGAGCACAATATAATCTGTAGTGACTGTGACATGTGGTTTCTTTCTTGTCTTGAGACCAGAGACCATGGTTCACCCTTTTAATTACTCTGAGTATGCAAATACCCCAAATCATCTGCAAGGTCTGACCGTTTGGCCACACTCCCTTCTTATTAGTATGTAAAGGTCTTCCCGCATTTACCACATTGATGGATAGCTTACTAAAAGGCCCTAGTGTATTTGCCATTTATTTTGGTGGCGCGCTGTTGATGCAGAGGAATTTTGAGGACATCGGCGCCAAACAAAGATGCACTTACTTCATATAGTTAGGAGGAAGTACCCTTGTTTGGTGGAGATTCCTCTCTTTGTAGTCTTGTCCTTTTGTCTAGAAGAGGAATCATGTTATTACAGATTTGTGGATCAAGACGTTCGAGGAATAATCACATTGATGAAAATACATGCACACAAGGCCACTGGAGACATTTTCTTGTGGTCCATTACGCAGCTGTAACGTAGAATATGCACTAGTTATCACCCAACAAAGAAGCACATACTAATTAACCAGTAGGAAGTACACCTGGTGGATAGACTCTTTCTGCAAAACTGTGGACTCTTGTTTGATAAAGGGCCAGGTGAGGTTCCATTCTGGCATAGTCACTTACACAGCTACTGGCACACCAACACCCACACCCAGGGTCGCTTAGACGGTCGCCAAGGGCTACTTGACACACTATATGTGCCTAATACTGAACAGGAGCTGTTCCTGTACACACTGACTGGTGTACTGGCGCAGTGGAGGGGAATCCCCTGACTATTAGACGGAGACTTTAATAGTGTCCTAAACTTGCCAATAGACCTCTCCTAACCAACTCTACCTCATACCACGGCCTCTTCAAATGCTCACGCTTTAAACACATAGCTAAAACATTGGGACCAGTTTGACATCTGGAGTCATCGCAACACAAACACGTGGATATAGTCATACTATTCATATGCCAATGTCTGCATGTCTGGATAGATCAGTTTGTCAGTACTTCAGATGTAGTTCCACATGTCACGGAATAGATTTCCATGGTAGGATGCACTCCGATCACAACCTGTTGTATTTGCAGTTGTGCCGGGAGCGTGCTCCCTATTCCCTATCCCAATGTGGCGATTGCAACTGTCGTCACTAGAGGACCGACCACATAGGGCCTCCTTCAGCAGTAGTATCACAGAATACTTTGATATCAACACTGCCACCGCTGCCTCCAGACTGCTGGAATGTGACACCTTCAAGGTGACCATCCAGGTAAACTGCTGACACTGCTGGTGTGCTGGTGTGCTGACAGAGGCGAGATCTCTCGGGTGGAACAGCAGATGCTTAGGCTTTAGGGTCAGGCTTAAACCTTGAAGATAGGCCATAGACAGCTGAACAAGGCTCGGCGAGACCACGCGATGCTATTAGAGAGGTTGTGTTGCCTCAATTATGCCGCTCACAGTGTTAAAACATATGCCGAAGCCAACAAGCCAGGAATGCTGTTGGCGTGGTTGCTATGTGAGATGTTACCGTGGTGATCTATAATAACCATTTTTTCTGACACAGGGATTATCTTACTTATGCAAAGAGAGATACATGCTGTATTCATACACCAATAAGCTACAGTCTACACCTCAGCAGCCGTGGCATCATCAGGGTAGATTGGGTAATTCCTGACTGACACTGTCCTCCATCAGGTCCTGCTCGAGCACAGGGAATAACTTAATGAGGACATTTTGATATTAATAGAGACATTATGATATTCAAGATTAAGGAACCATACGTTGGCTCGCCACGGACAAATCTCCTGGGCCTGACGTGCTACCATCTGAATTTTATAAGGCTTATGCCTCCTTACTGACACCAAGGTTAAAAACAATATTTGAAGAAGCATTAGGGCTGGCCTGTCTTCCACCCACATTATGTGATGCCTTGCTCATCTTGTTACCCAAGCTGGGAAGGGACCCTAAAGGGCTGCAATCTTACAGGCCCCTCAAAGATCTAAACACAGATTACAAAATACTAATGAAGATCCTGGCCAATAGATTGGCCCACCTGGTCCCGCAGCTGGTTCACCCAGAACAAAACTACTTTGTGCCAGCCAGAAGCACCTCCCTGAACCTAAGACATTTCTTTCGGGTACTAGAAAGCGCTCCTTTGTCACACCCACAGTCTGGCTGCCTGTTACTCGATTTGCATTTGACTATCTGGAATGGGCCTATCTATTCGAGGTACTTTCCAGGTGTGTTATGGGAGCCCTTTTTATCCGGCTGGTCAAACTATTATATGCCAAGCCGACAGCCAGGGTCAAAATAGGTAGCCACATATCGGACCCGATCTTGATCCAGAGGGGTAAGCAACAGGGCTGCCCATTGTCTGCAATCCTTTTATCTCTGGCGATGGAGCCCTTGGCCCACGTTCTCCACGTGCAGGGCCAGCGATGGGGCATACCCCTCAGCGATTGTATACACTCAGTCTCACTTTATGCTGATGATATGCTCCTCTATCTTAATAATGGTCATGCAGTCTTGTCCACTATAGAATATCTGCTTGCTCAGTTTGCCACAGTATCGGGCCTTAGAGTAAACTGGGTGAAATCTTGTCTTTTTCCATTCGTTGCCGCTATGCCTGGACCAATACTATGCATAAGCGGCGTCCGTTTGGACTGGCAGCTGACCACATTTGGGTACCTGGGTCTTAAGAAAGACAGCATGCAATTGGATTAGGGCGGGTGCATGTCCCGCCTTCTCTGAGACTTGGCCTAGGGTCCTCGGGAGCGAGCATGAGCGCCATCTGTTTCCAATTATCACAATTGGAAACAGATGGCGGTCAGCCTGGTTGCGCACCGGCTCGCGTTTGCGCGCGCACCACTCGTGGGAATTCCGGCCTAAGTGCGCGAGAGACGCTGCAGCTGCTTTCACTTCACGGTTGCTTTCAGCACGGCGTGCACCTCATCAGCTAGCCCTGTGTTTTATAGATGCTGATGCCTGCTTTGAAGGTGGCGCGTGGTGAGAGCGAGGCTGTGCGGAGACTAGGCCTCGCGCATTTCACTGCACTCACGCCAAGCTAGAGCACTCAGCGGTAGGGCCTGGAAGGTAGGGACAGGTTTCTTGGAGAACAAGCACTCTCAAACCCGTAACAGGAGCTTAGACAGTGCTGAGAGTTCAAATCTCAGCCCTTGGGAGGCACGGTGCATTTCGAGATGTATCCATGTCCTGAACACCCAGCCTTTGTTCTCAGACCTCACATCACCTAGTGGCTCTGGCCTTCCTGGAGCTCGCTGCCTCTAGCAACACTCTGCCCCTTGGACCACCTTGTGCCCCGGGGGTGTCTCTTGGCGCTACGACCAGCCCTCTCATGGATCACTTCCTCTAGCTGCTGCCACCCCCTAGCAGACCTAGTCCCCCCAGAGCCCATGTCTCCTAGCAGCCCCGTCACCTTAGTTTCCGTCCTCACGCAGTCCTGGTCTTCTCGAAACCCCCTTTGTCTTTACAGCTAGGCCCCCTCACAGCTCCTGTCCTGGCCCTTTAAGCTCCCACGCCCTAGCAGCTCCAGTCGTATCAGAACTCCCTTTCCCTAGCAGCCTAGGCCTTCCCCGGAACCCTCTGCATTCTTAGCTCCTGTCCCATAGCAGTCGTAGAGCTTCCGGTCCCTTAATGCTCTTGTCCCCGAGCAGCTCGCGTCCCCTAGCAGTCCCAGCCCTATTAGAGCCCCCGTCCCCTAGCAGCCTCAGTCCTCACAGAGCTCCAGTCCAGAGCGCCCAGGTCATCTTCAATTCATTTTCACCACAAAAATATGCAAAGCAAATATTTACTTTTATATTGAAAAATGATTTTTTTATTTACAGAAAAAGGCACTGAAAATATTGTGAAAATCGTCGTCTAGTCTTCTGCATTTTAAGTTAAAAACATTTTCATTCTTGGTGTTAAAATCATTTTTACAGACGATTCAGCATTATGGTCCTTTATGCCCGCAACGTTGACCACAATACCCATATAATCCAGGTTCAAATGTAAAAGAAATAAAAATATAAGAAGCCGAAATGCGAGATTTCGATTTAGTTGAATGAATCAGAGTCCTCCACACAACATGGACCAGAACATTCTAAAGCGCCACTCCCATTTTGTAATCAATGCTTTTGTTTACCCTCAACATCATTGATCAGCCGTTGGCACAGAGTATCGGAGGCACACTGCATTATATTTATCGTGCCCCGACATGCCGAGTTACGAAACGTTCTCATCACTTTGAGGCATAAAATTCTAAATTCTGAAAAATACATTGGAACATAATTGGGCGCTTTTGTTGTGTTCAGCGAACGTGTGCCTGCGGGTCTCCACATTACTTGCGTTAGAAGTAGCAGAAAAGCCTGGTATCTACTAAAACAGCGCATTATATTAAAAACTGTCTACATATTTCCAGAGCCAGGCTTTAAAGGAGCCACGGAAGCTGGCAGGGGCGCTGGTGAGTGCCATTTTAGCATTAGCCTTGTTTGAAGCGGCATTTACAAAATGGCGTTTTCCTCCTCTCCTGACATCCTCTGGTGTGAAACCCTTTTTTCCAATTTGTTCGGAGCTGGTTAAGTGAAGTCGAGACCCTCCATTTCCCTTTTATACGGTAATGAGTAATTCTCAATGACAGGCCAGCAGGAATTAGCACAAAGGGCCGAATTACCAGCGAGAGGAGCGGCGGCGGCCTTTGAAGAGGCTGCCTTGGTTTAGCGCATGCATGGCGCATGGGCGGCAGTGGGGCACACCCGTCCGCACCACCTGCAGCATGTGTGGTACAGAGGTGCCCACCCCACGTCAGCCTTTGCGGCTCATGGCACATAGGTGCGTACCCTGCACCAAGCCCTGTATTATGTGTTCACACCCATCAACACCTATATCACATGGCACAGAGATGTACGTTTGCCACTCACACGCCAGTGCGAGTGCCTTTACCCACATGGCACAGAGGCAGAGGTGCCCACCCAGTTACCAGCCTCCTATGGCACAGAGGTGCATGCCACTCACCATCACCCGTATCATATGGCACAGAGGCGCACACCCGCCATATACACCTCCTATAACGAGAGTTCAGGTACGCAGCATAGTACAGATATGCCCACTCAGCCCCCAGCCTTTGCGGCTCATGGCACAGAGGTACATAATCACTCACCAGGACCTGTATCATATTGTTCAGGGGTGTACAGCCGCCATCCACACCTGCAGCGCGATTGCCTGTACTGAGCATGGCCCAGGTATGCTCATCCAGTCAAGAGTCTCAGGGGGTTATGGCAGAAGGGTCCTTACCCACCACCATTTGCGGTATCACATATCAGAGGTGTACACCCGCCATCCGCACCTGCAGTGCAAGGGCCTGTCCTGGGTCAGAGGTGCCTGCGCAATGCATGGCACTGTGTTACAGACCCACACCTGCAGCTCGAGTGTCTGTACAGAGCATGGTAGAGACATGCCCGCCCAACTGCGAGCAATGCAGCTCAAGGCAGAGATCCACACATGTAGCACGTAGCAGAGCTTGCAGTGCGAGGGTCTGTATCAAGTCTGGCACAGTGGGGCCAAGCCCCCGTCCTCACATGGCACAGTGATGCCCACTGAAACCTGTAGCATTGGTGTATGTACCGAACATGGTACAGAGATGCTCACCCTGCTACAGCACCTGCAGCGTAACATGGCACAGAGGGGCCCACCCGCAGCTCACAACTGCAGCATGTGTCTGTACTGAGCATTTACCCACAAGTCATTGGTTTGAATACCGATCTTTTCAACTTCGTTTATTTACAGAGTTTACTACAGCGCCAAATGGTATGTACAGGAAAGTGAGAAAAACACAATGAAAACATTGATGGTGCCGGGGCGAGGAGGTGGGCTAATAAATGGACAGCTTGTCTTTCATCATTTCAAGTTGGTCGTAATACATTCTACCAGCAAAAGAGTGCGTGCCTACTGCAGAGAACAAGGACATTAAGGCTATCTACTGTAACCTCCTTCATAATGCAATCTTAGCAGTCACCATATCTCTACTGGGGGATGGATGTATACAGGGCAACAAGAGTCTTAACAGAGGCCCAAATGACACTGGATCCACATTTGTAGACCTGGTCAGCGTTTGACAAAGAAAGGTGCTGACTACGGATGCCACAAAGGTCTCGCTTTTGGGACCTTATAAGTATTTAGTTATGCAGCACAAAATCCTTGGTGCAACAAAATCAACTGTTGGATGGCTAAACACTTGTTCGCTCAAAAACCTAAATCGCACAGCATCGCGGATGGTTGTTGCATGTCCGCCTGCAGACCACACATTTGCAATGAGTTGTGGTAAACATACCCAAAAGGTGAACAATCACATTAATATGGTCATAAAAGATGCGTATTTAGACTCACTTTTAAGCCTATGTGGAGATTTGCAAAATGAGTGCCATTGGTTTAGGTACTGGGTAACTGTGACATATGTTGCTTAAAGCGCTACCAAACAGTAAGCACTATATAAAAACGAGCATTTGGCAAAGCCACACGTTCTTGCCTCCTGCCACTCCAAAGCAAACTTATTAACTTTGGCAGTGCTTTTTGATAACCTTGTACCGCATCTGCAGCAATAAAAAAATAGTATTGCTGTGTTGCCAATGTGGAGCAGCACCATTAAAATAAAAACAAGCATTGGCATAGCCACTAGGTCTCACTTTTGGGACCTTATAAGTATTTAGTTATGCAGCACAATATCCTTGGTGCAACAACATCAACTGTTGCATGGCTAAACACTTATAAACTCCCAAAGGCAAGACCTATTGGCTATGCCAATGCCTGTTTACTTGTGGGGTAAAGAAGGAACCACTTTAATTGGTCTTAGGTGCCAGAGATTGGAGGGAAAGTAGGTACAGTGGTTAGTCCAGCCTAGATCATCCGCTAGTGTCGTGGCTTCCAAGTGGTGGGAGTATCTTTTTATGATGCTGGGCCACTCATGATTTGTGACTTTCCCTAAACGTATCATAGTGAAATTCCCCCACAATCCACTACTATCTTTCTCAGCTTTTTCTGTACCTTGTGACAAAACCAAAAAAATAAGGAGCAACCCTGTATTCCTTGAAACCTGGGTATAGAATTTAAACAAATTATGTACAATGATTCACTTTGAGAAATCATATTAGCCCAAGCTTTCTTGGAAAAGTGTGAAACAAAAAATAAATTTGATTGATGATATGGATTCTCGTAATTTTCAATCCAGTGATAAGGTAATGACAGAGCGAAAATATTAAGAACAAGGGAGGTGCTCCAAAGAAGGGTGCAGTGCACATGAATCATGACTGAGGTGAATATTGTCCAGCCCTGCATATCTCGGGCTGCAGCAAATAGTAAAATTCGCCACTGATCTTTTCAACGGCGATTCCACGTTTGTTAGAATTATTTCTCTCCAAACAAGTGTTTTGATATTTGGAGGCATCCTAAATATATGAAGAGTCTCCCCGTTGGCTGTTTGACGTCCCCTACACTTTATCCCCAGAACAATTCTGGCGATCGGCTAAAATTGAAAATCTCTGTCTGCATACTGTGCAGATGTTTGTGTCAGGGTTTCTACCTTTATTAGTCCTGATGAAGACCCCATAGAAATTGATATAGGGGGTTGAAACTTCAACGATTTGTCCTGTTCACTGCCATTTAATGTGGAGCGAGAAAACAGCACTTTCAATAATGGAGTTTTTCTGTACTTATATGATTTTGACAAACAGTCAACAGTGTACTGCTTGCTGCTTTTATATCACAAAACACACTAATATTTACCTCAGTCTCTATTCACTTGCACTGAGCTGTTTTTTGGAGCACCTATCTTGTTCTTGATATTTGTCTTGTGTCATTATCTTATCACTGGACTAAAAATAATGAGAATACATTTATGTAATATAATTAACTGTATGTTTTTATATTTTACACATTGCTAAGAAAACATAGGCTAATATGCCTTCTCTCAGGAAAGTGTTGTAAATCCTTTGTTATGACAAAACCAGTCTCAAAAAGCATTATGTCCCTGTTGTCTAAGATGACTATGGAGAGACTTAGCTAAAAGTCCTCTCCTTCCAGGTACGGCCAGTGCAGGTAAGAGAGGTGGGGCAGGGGGGAGGCATTTGATGTACGACGACAAGGAAAACCATCTAAAAAGACAGAAAACCATGTTTTTCTTTTTTTTAATGTAAGTTTTCTTCATTGTCTTATATCGAATCCCCCCTACCCCGCTCCACCGCTGTTACCTGAATGGGCCGCGCCTGTCTTCTTTTCTAGTGTTACCCTAAGTTCTCTAATACCAATGCTCTTCTGATCACTTTTAAATCATATCCCTTCAAGTCACCTTATAGTTGTACCTCCCATGTAATGAAGTACCTGGATTTATTTAGGGTCTACTTCAATTGAAAGGATTATCTGGAGTTTTGCCCTTCCACACATTGTTTTTATCAACAAAGGCATGCCACTTCTTTGTATGGGCTGGCCTGTGATGAGTCTTTACCTTCTCCTGCCAACTGTATGCTAAATATAAGCCTCATCTGTGAGCCAAGTATTGTAATCAGTGATCTTCTGTCTTCACTAGTACCTCTAACACAGAAGAAAACTCATCATTTCCGCAAGCTTTCAGATGTGTCAGCAATTGGCACATTTAATTCCTTAAACACTAGCCTGGGGAAAGTGATACAAAAAACAATTACTAATCCTCTGTTGGAAGCCACAATTCGCAGCAGTTATCAAACTGGTTTTAAAAGTAATTTAGGAAAGATAGAAAGTTAACAATATTTATAGAAGTAATTTTTGTGAAATTTTCAATAAGAAATATATGTTTGTCAATTTATTGTATTTCCCTTAATTAGCATAATGCTACATGAATTATGCTTTTGGCTCCTTCCAGGCCAGACATATAAAGAGGGTGGCTTTGAAACTGCAGAATTTTACAGCAGTTGCTGGCATTTTCATAGAGGCATAAATAACAATTGATGGACAGAACGCAGAACAATGTCATACATTCACCCCAGTACAAAGATTTGAGCCTAAATCCATTGTTTTTTTGCTCACCATTCCATTCCAGTTTGGACCCAGCCATATGCAAATCAGTCTTGACCCTGCGCCCAATGACAACAGTCCAGCCCGCACTGCCAGGCCAGGTCCTCCTTGGACAGGAAACAAGCATCGTAGGACCGGTTTCGGGCTTTCAGCCCTCATCAGCCAGGATAGCTTGACTCCAGTTAAATGGAGAACACGAGACCCACGTCTGGGCATACCCGTCCCACTCGAGTGACAAATGCAAAAACAACAATTGATGGACAGAACGCGGAACAATGTCAAACGTTCACCTCAGTAAGAAGATGTGGGCCTAAATCCATCGTTTTTTTGCTCACCATGCCATTCCAGTTTGGACCCAGCCATATGCAAATCAGTTTTGACCCTGCACCCAATGGCAACAGTCCAGTCCGAACTGCCAGGCCAGGTCCTTCCTGGACTGGAAACAAGCATCCTAGGACCAGTTTCAGGCTTTCAGCCCTCATCAGCCAGGATAGCTTGACTCCAGTGGCATGGAGAGCACGGGACCCACGTCTAGGCATACCCGTCCCACTCGGGGTGACTAAATCCATCACATTTTTGCTCACCATGCCATTCCAGTTTGAACCCAGCCATATGCAAATCAGACGTGGGTCCATTGCTCACTGTGCCACTGGATTCAAGCTAGCCTGGCTGAAGAAGGGTGACATACCCCCAGACGTGGGTCCCTTGCTCACTGTGCCACTGGATTCAAGCTAGCCTGGCTGAAGAAGGGTGACATACACCCAGAAGTGGGTCCCTTGCTCACTGTGCCACTGGATTCAAGCTAGCCTGGCTGAAGAAGGGTGACATACCCTGAAACCAGTCCCAGAATGCTTATTTCCGATCCAGGGAGGTCCTGGCCTGGCAGTTCGGTCTGGACTGTTCCCGTGGGGCACAGGGTAAAGACTGATTTGCACATGGCTGGGTCCAAACTGGGGTGGCGTAGTGGGCAAAAGAACAATAGATTTAACCCAGATCTTTTGACTGGGGAAGAATGTTTGAATTGTCAGCATTCCGTCCATCATTTGTTTGCTGTAACATTTTTTGCCCTAAGTGGAATGGGTATGCCCAGACATGGGTCCCATGCTCACTGTGCCACTACATTCAAGCAAGCCTGCCTGAAGAAGGGCGACATACCCTGAAACCAGTCCCAGGATGCTTGTTTCCGGTCCAGGGAGGACCTGGCCTGGCAGATCAGTCTGGAGTGTTCCTATGGGGTGCAGGGTCAAGACTGATTTGCATATGGCTGGGTCCAAACTGGGCTGGCATAGTGGGCAAAAGAACAATGGATTTAACCCAGATCTTTTGACTGGGGGAGAATGTTTGCATTGTCAGCATTCCGTCCATCATTTGTTTGCTGTAATACTTTTCACCCTAAGTGAGATGGGTATGCCCAGACATGGGTCCCATGCTCACTGTGCCACTGGATTCAAGCTAGCCTGGCTGAAGAAGGGTGACATACCCTGAAATCAGTCCCAGAATGCTTGTTTCCGATCCAGGGAGGTCCTGGCCTGGCCTGGCAGTTCGGTCTGGACTGTTCCCGTGGGGCACAGGGTAAAGACTGATTTGCATATGGCTGGGTCCAAACTGGGGTGGCGTAGTGGGCAAAAGAACGATGGATTTAACCCAGATCTTTTGACTGGAAGAGAATGTTTGCATTGTCAGCATTCCATCCATCATTTGTTTGCTGTAATACTTTTCACTCTAAGTGAGATGGGTATGCCCAGACGTGGGTCCCTTGCTCACTGTGCCACTGGATTCAAGCAAGCCTGGCTGAAGAAGGGTGACATTCCCTGAAACCAGTTCCAGGATGCTTGTTTCCGGTCCAGGGAGGACCTGGTGTGGCAGTTCGGTCTGGAGTGTTCCCATTGGGCGCGGGGTCAAGACTGATTTGCAAATGGCTGGGTCCAAACTGGGCTGGCGTAGTGAGCAAAAGAACAATGGATTTAACCCAGATCTTTTGACTGGGGGAGAATGTTTGCATTGTCAGCATTCCATCCATCATTTGTTTGCTGTAACACTTTTTGCCCTAAGTGGGATGGGTATGCCCAGACGTGGGTCCCTTGCTCACTGTGCCACTGGATTCAAGCTAGCCTGGCTGAAGAAGGGTGACATACCCTGAAACCGGTCCCAGGAATCTTGTTTGTGGTCCAGGGAGGACCTGGCCTGGCAGTTCGGTCTGGACTGTTCCCATGGGGCACAGGGTCAAGACTGATGTGCATATGGCTGGGTCCAAACTGGGGTGGGGTAGTGTGCAAAAGAACGATGGATTTAACCCAGATCTTTTGACTGGGGCAGAATGTTTGCATTGTCAGCATTCTGTCCACCATTTGTTGGCTGTAACACTTTTCGCCATAAGTGGGATAGTTATGCCCAGACGTGGGTCCCTTGCTCACTGTGCCACTGGATTCAAGCTTGCCTTGCTGAAGAAGGGTGACATACACTGAAACCAGTATCAGGATGCTTGTTTCCGGGCCAGGGGGGACCTGGCCAGGCAGTTCGGTCTGGAGTGTTCCATGGGGCGCAGGGTCGAGACTGATTTGCATATGGCTGGGTCCAAACTGGGCTGGCGTAGTGGGCAAAAGAACGATGGATTTAACCCAGATCTTTTGACTGGGGGAGAATGTTTGCATTGTCAGCATTCCGTCCATCATTTGTTTGCTGTAACACTTTTCGCCCTAAGTGGGATGGGTATGCCCAGACGTGGGTCCCTTGCTCACTGTGCCACTGGATTCAAGCTAGCCTGGCTGAAGAAGGTTGACATACCCTGAAACCAGTCCCAGGATGCTTGTTTCCAGTCCAGGAAGGACCTGGCCTGGCAGTTCGGTCTAGACTGTTACCATGGGGCACAGGGTCAAGACTGATTTGCCTATGGCTGGGTCCAAACTGGGGTGGCGTGGTGGGCAAAAGAACGATGGATTTAACCCAGATGTTTTGACTGGGGGAGAATGTTTGCATTGTTAGCATTCCATCTATCATTTGTTTGCTGTAACACTTTTCACCCTAAGTGGGATGGGTATGCCCAGATGTGGGTCCCTTGCTCACTGTGCCACTGGATTCAAGCTAGCCTGGCTGAAGAAGGGTGACATACCCTGAAACCAGTCCCAGAATGCTTGTTTCCGATCCAGGGAGGTCCTGGCCTGGCAGTTCGGTCTGGACTGTTCCCGTGGGGCACAGAGTCAAGACTGATTTGCCTATGGCTGGGTCCAAACTGGGGTGGCGTGGTGGGCAAAAGAACTATGGAGTTAACCCAGATCTTTTGACTGGGGGAGAATGTTTGCATTGTCAGCATTCCGTCCACCATTTGTTGGCTGTAACACTTTTCGTCCTAAGTGGGATAGTTATGCCCAGACGTGGGTCCCTTGCTCACTGTGCCACTGGATTCAAGCTTGCCTTGCTGAAGAAGGGTGACATACACTGAAACCAGTATCAGGATGCTTGTTCCCGGTCCAGGGAGGACCTGGCCTGGCAGTTCGGTCTGGAGTGTTCCCATGGGGCGCAGGGTCGAGACTGATTTGCATATGGCTGGGTCCAAACTGGGGTGGCGTAGTGGGCAAAAGAACAATGGATTTAACCCAGATCTTTTGACTGGGGGAGAATGTTTGCATTGTCAGCATTCCGTCCATCATTTGTTTGCTCTAACACTTTCGCCCTAAGTGGGATGGGTATGCCCAGACGTTGGTCCCTTGCTCACTGTGCCACTGGATTCAAGCTAGCCTGGCTGAAGAAGGGTGACATACCCTGAAACCAGTCCCAGGATGCTTGTTTCCGGTCCAAGAAGGACCTGGCCTGGCAGTTCGGTCTAGACTGTTACCATGGGGCACAGGGTCAAGACTGATTTGCCTATGGCTGGGTCCAAACTGGGGTGGCGTGGTGGGCAAAAGAACGATGGATTTAACCCAGATCTTTTGACTGGGGAAGAATGTTTGAATTGTGAACATTCCATCCATCATTTTTTTGCTGTAACATTTTCGACCTAAGTGGAAAGGGTATGGCCAGACGTGGGTCCCTTGCTCACTGTGCCACTGGATTCAAGCTAACCTGGCTGAAGAAGGGTGACATGCCCTGAAACAGGTCCAGGGGGACCTAGCCTGGCAGTTCGGTCTGGACTGTTCCCTTGGGGCACATGGTCAAGACTGTTTTGCATATGGCTGGGTCCAAACTGGGGTGGCGTAGTGGGCAAAAGAACGATGGATTTAACCCAAATCTTTTGACTGGGGGAGAATGTTTGCATTGTCAGCATTCCATCCATCATTTGTTTTCTGTAACACTGCATTTTCATAGAGGTCACGGAATTCTGTTCATGCTTTCCTTTTCAACATATAAGTATCCATAGCTTACATGTTTGATATCTGAACATTGGACAGCTGGATCGTGCCGCTTCAAGGTGGACTTGCAGGTATCTTACCTTGTTTCAGATTTATTATTTAAATGTCAAAATCTGTCTAATTCGAGTTTTTAACACTGACATCTAAGCCAGATTGTGCTATGAATGCAGCCCATTTACTGGGTTTTTGTGTTAGACCTAAATTTTGCGATAAATGACTCAATGATGCCCACATGGGGTATTTACTTTTTATACCACAGAGGACTTTAAAAAGGTCAGACATAGAAATTAGTTCGTTCAAAACAGTTACCACGTTATAAGAAAAATACACATGCAGTAAGAGCTTTCTCACTTCCCTGATATAAGAAATGCCAGCAATTAAGACACATAAACATCGAAAACTCCAGGAGCCCATTCACAAAAAGGTGTACTTCCTGCAGTGCTGATAAGCACAGTGCTTTTTGCATCTATTTATGCAATGAACGCAGGAGAAATGCTGCACTCAAAAGTCTGCAGTGATGTGTGATCTAAGTGGAGCCTTGTTGCTATATAACCTTCTGATGAGATGAACTGTAGACCAGAAAGATTTTGAGTCTTTAATTTTGTTTGCTTACATAAAGGTGTGAATATTACTGTGCTTCTTTCTCAGCCAAAGGGCAAATTTATACCTGTTCCTACATCTTTTTACCTCAGCTTCATTACTAGGCCTAATTCCCAATGCACATCTCAAGTTACAATTATCCAAGGAGCACACAGAGTCAAACCACCTTGGTGTCTGAAAATCTATCTCTAAGTCAGTCTCATAAACAGCATTCTCACCAGGCACATAAGTTTATGAAAGAGCTAACAATGAGCTTGACACCAGTCTCATCAGTAAGACAATGCTCAATGGCCATCAAGTTAGTCCTAATATAAATTTGTTAAAAAGGCTTTAGATGAAGCTTTCAAACCAATCGTTGGTTACTATTTTTAGTAGACAAGAGAACAGTGGACCCTGACCAGATTGGGATTTGTGATCCAGGAAAATCAATAGGCAAAGTAAGAGGACTGTGATCACTGATACACAAAATACATAAAGTACCGGTCTCACTCCGGTTAATAAGGGATCTTGCCAGAAAGATATAGTCCATGACAGATGCACATCCTCAGCCACAGAAAGTTGGAACTTCAGGGATATTAGTTTGATGTAATTTATGAACATTAAACAGATTTCTCTCCTTAACAACATTCCCAAACTCAGGAACCTCTCAGATTAGAACATAAGCGAGAGTTAAATAAGTGACAGTTTATCCTAAAATTTAAATCATGACCGTTAATATGCAAAACAACATTGACATCCCCACAAATCAAAATGTGAGTATGCTTTAATGGACATCTACGCTGACTAGTGATATCATCTACAATTTGAAACAGTCTTTTCAATTAATATTGTTCAACTAAGAAAAGTCACCATCATAAAAATTGAATGCACACATTTTAGAATTAATACTACACTCAATGTTTAGTGCCTGAATCGTGACTTGCCGTGATAACTGTAGTGACCTTGGTATTTAAGGACAATGTCAGCAAAATGGACGAACCCACCCCCAGGTCTCCCTGAATTGGACGACTGAGCTGCAATGGAATGACATCAATAACCATCATGCAGTATATGCAGTACATCCGGTATCTCTCAAGACTCCTATAATGCAATAATATTAAAGGTCTTGATGAAAGAGCACCAAACACTGGACTCGGCCCTTGAAGCGCAACTCACTAATTTCTAACTCACTAATCTTATTTGAATAAAACTAGATCTGTCACCATCTGCAACAATGGAACTAGCTTTGGAGATTGCCAGTCAACATCCTTGAGGGCTTGTAGTGGCGAAAAATGATTAGAAGGGAAATATCACTTTTTAATTCAGGAGCTGCTGGGCCACTGGGGTTTGAAAAGGCTTAGGAGCAAGTCAAACTAGGTTTATAGAAGTATCCGAGAGGAAGTACCTGAATACAGCTCCAATGAGTAAATTACAAACTTGAGAAAACAAAAAACTATAACCACACCACAAAAGAGAGGAAGAAGACCAGATCCTGCCCTACAGCCCCCACTCAAAACGCCGAACTAATAGAAAGGTAGGGGAGCTAGGAGTGACTCACTTATGCTCTACAGGGAATCCCCTGATTTACAGGTCTGAGAGCCAGCTATACTTGTACTCCTCATCAACCGGGTGTTTATAGACGGAAATGCCCCACCCACTTGTTTTTGGCATGGAATAGCATTGGCATGTCTACCTCACTGAGTTAGGTGATCTCAACCTTAACCCAAAGGGGAGAAGGGAGCTCAGAATAGGGTGGTTCACTGTCCTATGACAACTAAAGCATGCACTATGGACAATAGGAGTTTTAGTTCTATGCCCTGACAAAGCCTAGGACCCTTTTTCTGTATTAAGATTACTCTGGGAAGGTATCCTTTCAACAGGCCGAAACATGTTGGCATAAGACAGAGTCTGGGTGTGTTAAGCCATTGCCATGCAACGACCCCCATCATTTACAGTAGAACTCTTTTCTTGTTTTAACCCAATCCTGTGCACCTTATTAATAAAGGATATTGTCTTGGTACTACACAGAGGTTGTTTTATTTTAGAATATTTGGACCCCTTTGGTTGACCAGATCCACCTTTTTCTGAGCCCCCTTAATTAGTAGTGTCACTAACAAACAATTTTGGAGCTGAGCCAATCCATTCAATCTGCCGTACGGGTAAAATTTGATCAAAGGTCGCTAGATTGAAAGCCAGGTGTCTTTTGAGCCAATGAGTTACCTTGTTCCTCAGTTTGGTAGGCAGCTGTATGGTCATGGCATCAGAAACGTGTTCCCCCCCGACCTTCAGACCACTTGAGGTTGATTCTTTGTGCACCACTCTGTCAACAAGTAGTTTAACATGGTTACTAAATACAGCTCCAGTTCTGTTGCACAATTTATCACACAAGCTATCCACTAATGCTTATTCCAGTAAGTCTAGGCAGAGCGCTCCTGCTCCATATGTATTCCAATATCCCAGGTGATGGAAACCTTCTGTGCCTTCCTTTTGGTGCTTAGCAGTTGGATGAGCAACAAGAGAGCCATTAGTCATAGTGAGCAAAGGAAGGCTAGGACAATTCCAAACACTGTAAACAAGTGAGGGAGCAGAACCAAAAGAGCTAGCAGTAACTATCGATCCACTTTGAGCAAGACCCTCACTGGGAATACGTCTTACTGACAGCTCAATTTCTTTATTTAATAAATCTACAACTCTCACAATGAAATTATCAATGGCACTATTGCCAAGTGAGGAGCTTAGAATAGCCACGGCTACCCACATATCCATGTTAACTAAGTCATTTTCCTCCTTCATACCGAAGACACCAAAAGCACCCAGAGTTAAAAAATAAAAGATGGGTAACCTGGCCCAGCCTCTTTCGTGCGTGGACAGGTACAAACAGGCCCGCTCTTAGCCCACTCTTCTCCTGGGTAGAGCCCAGGCGCATCCCACCTAGCAGGTATGTACTGGGCTTTTTAGAGCACTCCTGCACTGCAAGATTTCCACAGCACTCTGGTCACCATGGTCCACGCAACCTGTGCCAATACAAACACTTCTCCGGTTGATGCAGGCGTCCCACGCAGCAGGTAAATACAGTGCTTTTCATAGCACTGCTGTGCTTCAAGAGCCCGCAGAACTATGGTCAGCACAGTCCAAGCAACTTGTACTGGTACAAACACTCCTCTGGTTGATGCAGGCATACTGTGCAGTGGGTATACACAGTGCTTCAAGGGCCCCACATCACTTTGGTCACAATAGTCGAAGCAACCCCTGCCAGTACACACATTCCTCCAGTAGATACACTTAGAAGTCGGCTAATTGGTAGGATTAGATACAAATTCCAGACAAATCCTCATCATGGAGCTCTTAGGTGACTTGCAATATCCTTTTAACATATGAATGGGTGCTTATTATTCCTTATAATACAAAGCCTCAACATTACTCTTCCCTCAACAAAGAAAGAAGCTTACATCCTTGGTCTCTTTCTCCTTCATTTAAAAGAGGATGATTGCGAATGTGCATAATAAACATAGAATTCGTAGGAAGAAATTAAACTTGCCAAACTGTCAATTTCCTATAAATGCATAATATTTGTAGTTCAGTGTAAATATGTTTCCAAAATAGCTTCAGTTAATCTCTGGTAACATGCAGAGGATTCCTGCTTCCATGTGCAGAACTGCAGCTGTGCAAAAATGAAACACGCGGTCTTAAATGGCTCTGTTCAGCTAATGGCTGTTCATTTTGAGAATATAGTTCAGAACCGCTGAAAAGCTACATCTGATTTTCATTGTTTAAACAACATTTGCAACTCTGCTCCATGACCCACCTTCCCATGCTGTGTGCATGCTCTAGCAGCAAGCCTTGTGAAATCAAGACTTTACTGTAATACATTATTACAGTAGTGAAGCTAGTTTATTTTCTTATTATAGGTGACTAGTAAAGTTGCGAAGGATTCTAATATGAACATTATACCCAAGTGTTCTTGTTATATAGGGATTGAAGGCTTTCATGTATTATAGTAACAATAAAAAATCTTATCATATAATGCTTACTACCACTGTTGTGATGTTTCATTTCGCTGAAGCAGGTTTTATCCAATTTAATAGCAGTGACACAGAGAAAAAGTGACACCCAGTTCAACTTATGTCCCAGAGATGAGTATCGGACCCACAAACCTATTGATAATAAGGGAGCAGTTATGCTTGCAGTTTCATATTTACTAAACATTTTAACATTTCCACTGAAATATTTTTAATTCACCCCTTGTTTATGTTTTTGCTAAGCTTGCTTATAAGTAGGCCTGGGCAAAAATTTCGTTCCGTTCGCGGAAATTGCGATAATTTGGCATTTTTGCGTTCCGCGGAGAGCGCGAAAATGTCAAAAATTCCGGTTTCCGCAGCTTGGCGATAATTTGTTTCTTGCTCGCGCTGTAAAATGATACATTCTCGCGCGCGCGCGATCGCCTTACCTGAATCCCTGCGTTCGCCGACAAGTTTTCTTGATCCGGTCGCGTTCTCCATGAGATGTTGTATTGTTTTTAGCCATTTGCGCTGTCTCGCGACAGTTCGCGCCCGCAGTGACGTCATGCGTCGCGCGATCACGTCTTTCTTCTCGCGATCATGCACCGCGAGAACAACTCAAAACAAGATGGCCGCGCCCGCAAGCAACCACATGGGTAAGTTGGCGACCCGCAACCATGCAGAAAATCTCGCGAACATGCCGGAAAAAAACTTCCGCATCTTCGCGATATTTCTGCTTGTTTGCGATAATTTTAAACATTCTCGCGATAATTTGCGAAGGTTAATTCCGCAAATTCCGCCCACCCCTACTTATAAGTCTACTAATATGATAGACCCTTTTAGATTGTGCTTGTTATGGTAGGTTGCATTATGGTGATGTTTCATGTGTGCCTCATATCCTCCATTTTAATCATTGTGGGTGTTGGAAACCGGGCAACCGGGTTAGCAGTCACCAGGTTCCCAGCACAATGGTAGCTTGGCTCGAGCGGTTGGGGTCAGGCACCGTGTTAAGCGTACGTCACACCCTCACAATAACCATGCGTTCATCCGTTCCAAAAACGACACTACACCGTAAAAATTATGCAAGTCAAGTTGAAAATATATATGTCTTTATCTTATTTTCTCTTAGTTGCAGGTTTCATTACATAAATACAAGACAATAAGATTCTCCTTGAAAGAGCAGGTCAAATAAATAATACTACATTGGAATTTCAATAAATAGGTTCAGGTCATAAATAAGCAAGGAATAAATAGATGTGCAATAAATACAGATGGCAAATAAATACAGTCAGACAATAAATATAGTGCAGGAATAAATTAGTGGATGACAATAAATAAAGCACTTCCAATAAATAAAGTAAAACAATCAATGACAGTGACAATTCAAATCATTTACATGAGGTCACTTGGTCTTACTTTGCCCATACACAACTTAAGGACACTTGGATGGCATGGGGGTGTCCCACCTAGGTTGGTCAAGGCTGGGGCCTACACTGAGGCAGAACAAGAGTAATCTAAAGATCTGGCCCTCCAAACCACACAGCTCTTTATGTAGGTCACTGTACCAGTCTCAGTTCACCCCTGGCACTCTCAGGTTGGTTCTAGCACCCCTTTAGCCCCTAGAATGGTCTTTAAGGGCTCCACAGGGCCTTAGACGCCCCCTCTACCACTTACTGTCCTTTTTAAGATGATCGGCTCCACTTGGCACCGTGTCGACGCCGTGAGGCGGCTCCGGTTCGATGTCGCTGGACGGTCTCGACTCGATGTCGCTGGACGGTCTCGACTAGATGTCGCTGGGCGGTCTCGACTCGATGTCGCTGGGCGGCCTCGACTCGATGTCGCTGGGCGGTCTCGACTCGATGTCGCTGGTCGGCCTCGTTTCAATGTCACCTTCCGGCGTCACAGGGTCTCGGACTCCCCACTTCCTGGCGTCTCCGGAGTGCGATCTCCACTCCCGACCTCCGGCACGCTTCACCTCGGTTTCCGGCGACTCCGGTGGGCGGACTTCACTCCCCCGTCGACGCCTCACCTCGACCTCAGGTGACTCCCGACTCGACCTCCGGCGCCTCTCCACGATCTCCGTCGGCGCCCTCACCTCGGGTGACTCTCCACTCGACCTCCGGCGCCTCTCCACGACCTCCGTCGGCGCCCTCACCCGACCTCGGGTGACTCCTTACTCGACCTTCGGTGTCTCTCCACGACCTCCGTCGGCGCCCTCACTCGACCTCTGGCGGCTCCGGGTACGACGTCTGCTTTCTGTCAGCACCGCTTCTCGACCTCAGGCCCCAGGTCTCCAGGCTTCTCGACGTCAGGACTCCAGGAGGACACTGCTGAACAGGTCAGGAACTTGCTGTTCTTCTTCTTTAAGGCCTGTTCCAACTTTTCAGTCCTTTAAGATGGTTCTTCTGGTCTTGATCCCACACAGGGCTCTAGGTTGGGCTTGGTCAGTAGAGACTAGCATCAAGGGTGGGTTTCTGGACCCCACTCCAAGCACTGGTTTGCACCTCTGCTGCCTTACTCCGACCTCCTTCTAACTCTGTCCTCTCTCTTCTCCAGTCAGTTGCCAACTGCCACCCTGAGATGGCCTCCCAACATTCTAAACTGCCTCCCACTGTCACAGGGTTCTAGAATGTTACAGAAGGTTCTAGAAACCTCCAGTGGGTTCTGGTGATGTCACAGGTGACAATGGGTGGCCACCATTTTGTGTCTCAGGCCCTCAGACAGAAGTTCCAGGGGTAGGGAAAATGTCTCCCTGACTCTGCATCAACACTAAAAAGTCTGGTGGTTCCCAAAAAGGAAAAATTATAACAGGGTTTGAGGCAGAAGTGGGACAAAATAAATAATGATTAGGAGGGACCACCCAAAGGGCTGACAGGTCTAACAGTGGGGTCCTAGTTTTATATCGCTGATGTAATAAAGCTAAGGGCCTGGTTAAGATCTTGGCGGATGGGATACTTCGTCAAAAACTAAATGGATATCCCGTCCAATGTATTACAAGTTCCATAGGATATAATGAACTTGTCATAGGGCGGACGGGATATCCGTCATGTTTGTGATGGAGTAACTCTGTCCGCCAATATCGTAATCAGGTTCTAAGCCTGCAGTTATGAGTTTGGCACGAGTTTGGCACATGAATGGAAAGCTACAAAGAAAAGATGGGTGTAAAGGGTCCGTTTACATGCAGCAGCCCACCAGCTAAAACTGTTGGTTCGGCCAAGATGTTGCATTACAGGAAAACAAACTCCCCTTCCACCCACAAAGAAGGAGCAATTTCATCTAGCAATTGGTACGCTGTTCTTAGGAAAGGAAACATATGGAATGAGTCAGTCATTACCTCCACTTCTCGTGTTCCTCATCACAGTCATGATGATGTGAGCATTCCCGCATGCAACACAGTTATTATGTTAAGCACATTAGAACATTGGAATGTTGGGAGCTCTATTGAAGACAACAAAGTGGCACAGGCATAGTAATGGCCAGTAAAAGCCTTTTGCTCCAACATTCCAATGTTTGTCTCTAAGTTTTTCTGTTTTTAATTTAGAACATTATACCCTGAATAGGAGAATTGTTCTAATAGCCTTACAGTTCTTCTACCTTGGGCTATACCAGTTGTTAAAGGCCCTGTCACTCGTTACAAGCCCTTGTCTGTGTCTCGGGCCTATAACTTGGGTCCAGGGCCTTTAAAGTCTGGCAAAGCCCTCCGCAGCATGCTATAAAACTATAGTAAAGTTTATTATTTGTTTACATGTTTATTTTTACAGAGAAGAACCTTGTTAATAACCATTTCTCTATTTCATTAACAAAAAAAACCCTTCCCTACCCTTTTCCATAATACTAGAGTTCTTCAAATGTGTGTTCTCAAATAGCTAGAACTAAAATAGTCTCGGACCATCGGTAAAGGTAGATTGGATATTTGGACAGTGACGAGGAAGACTTAGACCAGGAGTAATGAAGATTACTGGTAAGTGATCAAGTCAATAGCCACTCTACTGTCTATTGCTGAAAAGTACATTTGTAGTGAATGTGTAACATTAATTCATACAAAATATGGAATTTGAAAAGATTATATTTTCAAAGTCAATGTATGTAATTTACATTCAGTTTTCTGTGATCCGCTGTCAAAGCAAAATATTGTTTTATTTATTTGTAGGTAATTTTGACTGGGTTGGAAATGAATTCACCCACAATGCAGGAGTAGGCCTAGTTATCAAGGAGACAGAAGTGATGAATGGCAGAAATGGCAGCAGCATCATTGAACAACTGAAGGCCGTGTTCGAGAGGGACTGGTACTCACACCACGCTCGAAGTTTACAAGCCAGCAAAATACCAGACTGTTTGAAGCACAGACTTTTCAGACTAGTACCAAATAAGACAGACACTGGAAACTTGGATGGAAAAGACCAATTCACTGTTCAGTAGGATGGAGGAAAGATTATCCTGAGTTTTTACGCTTCTAAAGGTTTACATGCAAAAGACTTAAAGCGAATCAAAAGTGAATACACTCACGCTGATTTTTATTAGGAAAAGCACACTTATACTGACATTCTCAATCTCATATTGGGTTAGGATGTCTGAATTTCTTTTCTGACGCTGAATGTCATTCCTGGTAAAATGTTGAGTTTGAAGATAATTCTTTGGCCTCGAAATGGCCTGCATTTTTCTCCATTGTTCCATTGTTTTAGCTCCACCCTCTACCTCTTTTTTTAATAGTTTTAGAAGAAAGATGAGGTTAAGCCTAAAAAACTGCCAAAATGCATAGGTAAACAGTAGAGGGAAATATTGTGTTAAAAACAATTGCCTTCTGAAAGTTTTCCACTCTTCCTTTATACACATCAGAAGAAAAGAAATATGTAATGCCTTCTAGTCCATTTCTTTGTAGATTTTAGGTGCTAACAGTTTCAGATATGTATGGTACGCAGCAAAGCTTGTTTTATATGTTATGCATGGATTTCTACGTTCTAAAAACTGAACTACCTTGTGCACAATTACTTTTGAACCATAAAAGGCCAGCTATAGATAGAACTTTGGTTCCTCAAAGAGCATAGCATTGCAAACAAGAAACACCACTATTACTATTGAGATCAGATTTTATTTTCTTGTATGATTCAGTTGCAGAGATCCAAATTTGTTTTGTAAATATGCTCACTTTTTCCTGCATTGAATATTTAGCTGTGAGCTGTTGCTACATTTTTTAGTGGAAGATTTTGGCCAACAGATGATAATGCTCCAAAATGATATCAACATTTCTAAGAAATCACTGATGCAATCAACTTAGGATAGCACCTTGTATACCTGGTGACTGCTAAAGAATACCCATGTGATAACAGCCACATTGCAACATCCCAAATCAAAAGGTTTGTACTCATGTTCTCTCAAGAAAATATTTTTTGTAATTGAAGTCAGCTTTCTTCGAAGAGAAGGTCTGATTGAACATTGCTGCAGGTACAAAATATATAATCAGTAAATATGTGTTCCCTGTTTCTCACAAGACCACCAGCAGTCTTGAGTATAAACACTATAATTGCCTAGAAGTTGAGGACCCCCTCCACCTACTGGAGACATATACATTGTCATTTCTGTTAACGAAAACTGTTAGAAAATGTAGTCTGTTGTACTTTACAGATTGAAAATCCATTTTTGTTCAAATTATGACAAGCTATAATCACCAAATGCCACTATCAAATTATTCCAGAAAATGTAAACATTTGGCAAAGTAGTATTACAGGAGATTCCCACTCAGAGGTGTTCTTATTTGGGAACTTCAGGTCTGATATATGAAAATATTGTTCTCAAACAGTGGTTGTAAACAGAGCACTGACATTTTGCGAACAGTCTTAAATTATGTTATGTGGCTTTTAATACTTCATTAATACTTCACAATGCAAAATCTCCAGTTGCAAGGGATTGCAGAATGATCTGGCTAATAAATACTGAAAAGGTGGATCGATATTTGCAATTTTCTCTGATTGGCCACAAACAGAGAAATGACGGCCTGCAAGGAACAGCAGACTGCCATTCCTATGTTTTCATTGTCAAAGTGGATTTTTAAATTTTTTTAAAGCAGCCAATTTTCCTTAAGAGAACCGGTGTTACCTTAGGAAAAATTGGGTTTGGAAACACACCAGGTAGCAGTCCCCTGACATTTTTTCGCTTTCATTTTTGGTTTTATCGTTTGTTCGCTTGCCAATAAATACTTGAATAGTTACAATTATTGCTAAATGCTAATGAGAAGTTAAATTATGAGTCTTCTCTATAGGACACATGTAGTTGGATAATGAAGAAAAGTGCATATTTTAGCAAACACAATTATTTATTTTATTAACATTGCAGGTATAATAGAACTCGTCCGTGATGGATTTTAAAGCAAGCTAGTCAGCAATACATGACAACTATGATATTAATTTCCCAGCCAGTACAATTTACCTGAAAGGAGCAGATGTCTGTCCTTCAGGTTGTATTACCATTATCAGTGGCCATGTAGGTGAATGCCATACAGAAAAGGATGATAGTTTGCAAAACTGCAATAACTACCGAGGTATACCCTCTTCATTAATGCATGAACACATAATTAGGGACTTATTTAAAGATTCCAGATGAGACACTCCATCATATTGTGACGGAGATCCCGTCGGCCGTACTACAAGTGTGATAAGCTATAATGCACCTATAATATGACAGGACACCAACGACATTTGTGATAAAGAATCCATCCTTTAAACTATAAATAAAGCCTTAATTTAGTATTTATTGATGTTGACAGACAGTTTGATGAGATTGGAAAGTGGAAGTCAATGTTTCCAGATCATTAAGGGCCAGATGTATCAAAGGGTTTTACCCATTCTGTGTCTATGGGAAAACATGTTCATACATATGGCCCAAAGCCTCTTATCTGGATATGTAAGTCTCACCTCTCTGTAAGCAAGGTAAGTTCTAGTAGTCCTACTCTGGTCTGTCCTTGCTATAGCACACAAATTATTTTTAGTGACTGATTTAATGAATGTATTACTTTGTCAGTTAATGAAGAGCTGGATTGCATAGCTGGAGAAACTAAAGAACCAAATTGTTTTCAGGTTAAAAAAACGTAGTGCACAAGGAAAGCAGAAAAGCTGAGTTTATATATTATTTTTGAAAGAGGGGTATCTTCCCTCAATATCAAGCCAGAGTACATTTTGTTGGCTGGGTCTTTGGACTGCCTTGTTTGAGCTGCAGAGAGTTCTGGGCTTGTAGAGTAGCATATGGTCACAGTGCCTTCTGTGTTGACTGGATGAAGTACGTGCTAAAGTTGATGATGTGTTAGGGTTGTATGTCAGAATTCTGTATGCAGAAATATCTTCTGACAAATACTTCATCCAAAATATCTCTTATAAAAATATTGTTGCTTGGATGTAGGGTTTCTATTAATAACTCCAGCAGAATGCTACTTTTGTGGACAGTATTTAAGCCAGATGATATTTTGACAATACAACTGTACCACTGAGAAACAATTGTTATTTTTCATTTATTTATTTTAGAATGCTGTTTATTTATGCAAAAAACTGTAAGGCACCTCATCTGATTTACCATGGTGTGGTGCACCATATTAATCCATGAGGGTACACAGGTCTCTTGATTAACAATCCAATGCATTCTTACAAAATTGTACATTTAATGAGTGCGCAACATGCATAGTCACCCGTTTGTATTATAGAGAAAAGACAGTCGCATTTAGCCTTTTACCAGTTATAGTAATTTTAGGATTTGGTAAATTATTATGTTTTCATAGAAAGCCTCTTTATTCCTTCTATATCAAAATTAAGTATGTAAGAGGCGTAATAGGATTGTTGGTATCAACGACTACCTAGTTTAAGAAAAGGTTAAAATTATGTCAACAATATATGATGGAGCAGAGTTTTATTCCGGAATTCCACAGAATAATCACAGATAAGGCAAACAATATAAAGTTGATTAATGTGAAAAGGTCATATATATTCTATATTACAAAAAGAATAATTTTATTTAGAAGCCTACTTAACAGAATTTTTCTGGACTATTTCACAGGCACATGAAGTGAAAGATTAAAATAGGACAGCTTACTATTTGCAATATGGAGGGCATGTGAACGAATGCCTCTAGAAATAAACACAATTGTAATTGCTGGATTAAGTGTAGATTCATACTTGCTATCAGACCGTCTTTTGTGCTCATATTTGAGGAGTGACATTTAAAAACGTGTTTGTCATAAATGAAAGATTTGCTTAGCAGGGTTCCAAAAGCTCTGTGTTTTTTTACTGTTAGCGAATTATGGCTGTTAATTTATAAGTGCAAATGGATGAAATTTCATGCCCACAAACTCATCAATTAGTGCCATTCACAATCTTCCCCTTATCTCTATCCACCTCTCCAAATGGTTCGATATTTGTTCTGCAGATTAAGTAAAACACTTTCCATGGTTAGAATAGGGACAAATGTCACCTTTCTTCATGGGGTGTAAGGGAAAGTGTTGACCCAATAAGTGCAATATTTCCTCATTAAAAAAATGACTCTTTTTGCTCAACGCCATTTTACAGTGTGCAACTGTACCCTGCATACCATTCTGCATTGTTCAAATAGCGGCACCTACAGCAAAAATAGAATTCACACAACTTTCCCTGGAAACTTAAGACTGGTACAGCTTTGCTGGCATCCAATTGTAAGATTTGGTTAATTAACAAAAAGTGTAAAAGTTCAAACAGAAGAGGAATTCTCCAAACATACATTTAGATTTTTTTTACTCGGGCCACAGATATTTTAAAAGGTGTTTCAAACTTTTTAAAGGGAGTACTTGAGAAGAAAGCCCAAGAATCACTTTTATTTATAGGACTTGTTATGTTTTTTATTGCAATGCGTTCTAACAGACTACATTTTTTTGAGTGCTGTATATTTGGATACTTACAAACCTTCTTTTAGATAAGAAGTAGTAGGATGAAATTTTAGGTTACCTGAGATGAAGTGTTTGTTGACTTTGTTTACTGGTAGATGAGAGCTACACTGATATGCAATGTTTTAGTTAGCATTATTTCCAATTTGTAATTTAAAGCTTTTTTTCTGAATGACAGTACTTTGCAGAATTAATACTTTGTGTGAGATTAGGCATTTCTGGGAAGCACTGGTTAGGCAATAGTGTATTTGAACAGTTCTGTCAATTTGCATTAAGTAAAAAAAGTGCAGGGTATCAGAGTTTTTCTTAGGAGTTTGATGCTGCCAACTACCAGGGATGTCAAATAACCAGGGTACTAAGGGCCAGATGTACATGGGTAATCGTTTGCAGTTACCAAACAGCGAATGGTTGTAATTAGCTATTTGGTAATCGCAAACACCCATGTACAAATGCGTGCTTTACATATTTTGTAATACTTAGTGGGTTGCAAATAAGCCTACCTCATGAATAATAATGAGGTAGGTCTTGGTTTGCGACACATTGGAAATCGCAAAAATCACAGGGATGGTGGCCTGATGGGGTCAGCAGATCACTATGTCTGTGGTTGCTTTTAAATAAAGCATTTGTTTTAATGCAGCCCGTTTTCCTTAAAGGAAAATTAAATGCATTACAAAAAGAAAAGTTTTCTTCAAGATTTTTTAAGAGTAGGCAGTGTAACGTGGGACCACTGCTTGCTCTTAAAAAATGTTTTAACAAACATTCGCAAGCGGAACATGGTCCCTTGGGGACCCCTTCCCATTTGTGAATGGGTTACTACCTACTTCAAGTAGGCAGTAAATGCGAATATTGTGCGACCACATTTCAGTCGCAAAACATTCACACAACCCACAGCGATTCGGTATTAGGAAGGGACACACTAAACACACCCCTTCTTAATACTGAATCACAAACCCTATGTGCAATTCGGTAATAGGTTACTGAATCACAAATAGGGATTTGTACATTCCAAAAAGCATGTTGGTATTTACAAACGGGCCAAATCAGCCCTTTTGTGAACACAAAAACGCTTTGTAAATCTGGTCCATTGTCTTGATTCCCAATTATGCCTCTCTCTTTCACATCTCTACATTTATTGCAACTATCTTACTCTATTCTATTCCTATGTTCTATCTTCGTCGCTGAGTTCCTACATTTTCCATCCACTTTTTTCTCCTTTTTCTATCTTTCTTTTTCTTGCTCTGGGACATAGTGTAATAATGAAATGTAAATAATAGCCCCCAAGAATCAGTGCTCATGTCTACCACCTCGAACCAAATTAAGCAGTGATCATATAAGAGATGTGCATGTGACTTGAACATTTGACACATGGTAATAAAATACGTGCCTTAAACAATAGACAACAGGATGTTGCATCCACTTACCAAACATCTTCTTTTAATTCACTTGTATGAAAGAGTAATATTGTTTCTAGACAGTGGCAAGAAACTGGGCCTTTCTCTCTGGATAATAAAGCATGGGAAATGCTTATAGCATAAAATATTGTGGCTGGTGTGCCTTAATATTCTGCCTGCACTACAAAATGGCTATCTTGCTATGTTTCATTGGCTGAATCATTATGGTATCTGTTGGTGTCATTATGAGTATTGCATCACCTTGCTAGATTTACATGTTTAATGTCAGGAGGTACTCAACATTTTTGTATTTTATTTTTTCAATATGCAAGTATGTTATTTATGAATTATTTATGAAAGTTGTGTAATAATTGAGTTATACTTTATAAATATATAGCTCATTGTGGATGGTATTGGCTTTATCGCATGCTTAAGAATTCTACTAGAAAAACAGGCTCTGAGATGAGCAGATTTAGTGTGCTGGTGGCATTGCATATGCACTCCGTTTAAAGGAGCAACTCTTCTCCTAAATACCCGGAACAACCCAGGGTTCTATACTTGTGTTGTGACATATGATATTTATATATATATATTTACCTAGCCACAGGGCATTTAAAAATATATACATTTGTAGTTAACAGTGGCTGAACACAATCAAACAACAATATACATTTGTAATATGCAGCAGTTATGGGGCAGAGAATGAGCAGGTAGCCAGTAAAGGAAGGAGGGAAGGATTTGACTCAAGTCTCTGTGTGGTGAAAATAATTTGACATATTGTATCTGGTAGCAGTGCAGCTGACAAATTGTTTGTATCTGAGGTAGTAGCAGTAAGATAGTAGTGGAACAGAGGTAAGTGTATATCTTCAGCAGGGTACGTTACCTGAAATGAACAAAGTTTATGATGCTCTTTTCATAATAAAGGTTCTATGTTTAATAATTCACACAAAACATAGTGTGTAGAAGTCACAAAGGTTAGTGTTGATAATGACAAAAAAACTTAATTCCACCATTAAATGAGGTGTAATGATCATTTTATTGCTGTTCATAAAGGATCAAAGCTAACCACAATCATGAAAAATTCTTGAGATAAAAGTCCACTTTCTGGTCATTTGTCTTCTAATCACACCACTGCACCACCAACCTCTTTCTTTCAGACATTTTCTCATTAAAGCAAGCATGGGTGTGTTTTTGCACTCGCTGTTACTGCAGTGACAGATGTCTGGGAAGAAGGAAGGTTTAGTATATGCTTTGATCTGCTACTTTATGGTTTGTATTGCCACTACAATGATAATGTCGAAGCTTGTCAATGAATGGTAGTTTGGTTAGACACAGTCAATTGTGTTCATTTGTTGCTAACTTATAAGTGGAAATCCTAACAATTACTGATTTGTTGCAACACCTTTTTTTATCAAACATAGTAGTAGGAATATCTCTATAAAATGATTACAAGTAAGATGAGTGTGTTTTGGACCCATTTCCATAACTATTGACCTTCTTTTTCTAGATATCTGGGAACTATTTCTACAAACTAGGACATGAATAATATGTACCCCATTATGTGTTGAGATGCTCAGCCTCGACCTACAATTGAGGATTGTAGGCACTGTATATCTTTCCTGCTAATTGTAGTGTCTTAGCAGTTGACCAAGGCCTTTAAATTGTCAAAAAGAGCAAACTATTCCGAACATAACTCCATTTGGGAGAGAGAAACAGAAATTCACTAGACACATAAAGACTTAAACTTTTGGAAGTAAATAAACTAAAGTAATGACAGTGTTTGATAGATGGAAAATGTGATGCTAGCTCCCCAAAACTAATATTGCCCAAACAATCTAAACTCTGTGCACATGAATAACGCAACTATACCTCTTCTACAAGGAAGTCAGACTTTCTGCAGAATCCTTTACCCCTCAGATTGTGATGCAGCCAGGGGAGAGTTGAAATGTATAGTTTCAGGTGGTAGGTGTTTACACAGCACAGACTTTTCTTACCTTCTGAGATCATGATTTGAGCTTTTTTCGAAAAGCATTAAAAATCATTCAGCACAGGGGTGATTTGATTAACATTTTTCTTCAAGATAGTACTCTTGAGACCAAATTTAGCACAGATTTGAGAGCTTAGCATTCAATGGTACATCCCTAATAAACGTTAATTGATTGAATAGTTTTGATCCAAAGGTTGGGTGTCAAAGTGAAAGTGCTTAAATATTCACTCAGTTCCTGAAGGTATAAATTGGTTGGTACAGCAGTAATAGTCACTGGCTCCCAAAAAGGAAGTATTGGCAATGCTCAGAAACAGTCATATTTATATAACAGGCAGTGTTTTACTAACCATGGATATCTTTCCATAGGTCAGTGAAGTGAAGCTCTGTAAGGTGTCTAAGAAGTGTCAAAATCGTAAATGAAAAAAGTAACCTGCTTCCAAGATAGAAGCTACAAGTGCCATGAATGAAATTATTTAATGGGTAACTTAAATCTAATTTGTCACAAAAAAGTAACAAGTTAACATTTTAATATGAGCACTTTTATTGATGACCTACTGGTCGATGCCTAAAACAAAAGTCTTATCTAATAAATATCCATGATGAATAAAAAACGAAATGACTTTTATTTTAAAGTTAATGTTAACAGACAGCACATTGATCCTGAAATGAATCTTGGTACACTGTTTGCTTTAACTTGAGGTTTTTAGCTGCAGATCTCTCTCCATGTGTCCGTCTGCTTCATTGTCTACTGGTGATACAAGTGATCCAAATTTAGAGTTGAATAAGTGAACTCAAATTGATATGGTTTACAGGTAAAGTACCTGTGGTCTCACTCACATAAAATAAATAGATCTAGATGGGTGAACCTGAATCTGTATTTCTTTTGAGTGCGCTCACATGTGAGAATTCATGTGCTTGCTCCAAAGGGTTTAACTTTGGAAATTTGCCATGTTCATTGATTCCCTGGTATACTGTTCATTTGTTGACAGTCTTGTGGTTTTAAGATTGGGTGATAAGTGTTGCTGGCAATTTGTATCCTGTTTTCCCTACACTGAAAAAAAAATTACTTGCAGAGCAACCTCCTCCCCTACACCGGGAGAAATCTGGAGAGATCTCCCCCATTTCCATCCTTGAAAACATATATACTCCTATGTTCTTTTGTATATCCAGGGTGAAACAAGGCATGATTACCCACATGAGTAACCGCTAAGTCCCAACTGTCAATAATATATTTGCATGGCCACTTAGACATACTCCAACACCTTAACCACATCTACACTGAGTTACACCTACAGAAATTTGACCTAGATACATAAGGGCCAATTCATAAAGATTTCTCTGTGACTTACTCTTCTAGTACTCCTGACTTCCAGGAGAAAGCCAAGAATACTGTTGACAATCCTAGAAATTCATGAGTGAGTTAGGTGTACTAAAAGAGTGAGTCACGCTTACTTGTACACCAGTCTTTGCTAATAATGGCCGTAGATTTTTCAGAAATCGCACAAGATAATTGGGGTTCTCTGAATTAGGATTCTCATTTTAGAAATGTATATCCAGTGTTTATGCATCTCCGAGACCCATTTGAGCCTAAAAAATGTTGTAAATCAGTTCCTTAGACATCATTCTTAAATGTGTATTTGATCTTTTAGCCTTAAATACTAAATATCGCTCCCTTCATCAATAAAGTGATTTTCAAAGATTGCTATTGCTTGATCAAGATTTTATGTCCAAAGTAAGTAGCAATGTTAAACCATGCACCCTCCTTTCACTAGATCTTAATTCATGTTCTTGCCAGTAGACCTATCCGTGAAGTCATTAAGAAGAAGCTTAAACACATGAACAATCACCATCACCGGGACTATGTGATTACTTTTCAGAAGATGCAAAAAAAGTTAACTGATGCAAAGTGATTGAGTATACCAGTTTGATTATGCCAACAGCTTTAGTTGTGGCACGTGTGGCAACAAAATAACAATGGACTATTTTCCTGCATATAGGATAGAATGTTCCAGGTTGTTATTAAAACAGTAGGATAGGTGTACGTGACTGCAAAACTCACATTTTAACTAGACTGGCAATTCTAATGTATTCCTGAAATAGCCTGGAAGGATCTAAACTGATAAATCAATTACGGTTTGTCCTCTACTGCAGAAGTATTTTCCAGCAGGTGCAATGTTGATCAAATGTATTTTTAATAAACAAAATTACACACTGGTTATGCTTTTAGTCACATTAAAAGCCATTCAAATTTAATGCAGCTAAAACTAAAATGTTAATCAAACATAGAGAACTCATTAACTTTGTAATTATTCAACAGTGAAACATCATCACCTACATGTTTACACACTTCTCTTAGATGCTCATTATAAATGGGCCTGAAAATTAACCAGCACCACCACCTGAACCCCAAACCCCCTTGCTGTGTTACCAAAAAATGTGGGCATCGGTAAGTCCAGGGGAACTGAATTACTTCCTGTTACAAGATTTAGGGAATAACATGCAGGATTTGATACTTTCAGTATTTGGCCAAGATACCTTCAGCATGCTAAGCATTTGGGTAAAGAAACACAGGACCCACGATGTTCCCATGAGACTTGGAAACCCAATGGTGGCAGCAACAACCATTACCATCCACACAACTAAGGAGGGCCTTATTGTATTGATTTAGAAGTGTGATGCTGTTTGTGGGAAGTCTTCTGAATACCAGCTATAATTTGTGTTAGTCATCACCAAAGTATATTACATTCACACCTTTGTGTTGCACTTTTTCTGTGTCCCTGTAAGAAGAGGCCTCAGATCAAGGTTAATTAAATTAGAATCTCATTGTACTGTAACTAGACATGCATAAAACACCTCCGGCAGGCAAATTAGTTAAAAAGAACAGAATATAAAATTGGAGAGCACTACCAATAAAGAAACTAAAATTGAAATAGTTACCACCGAAGCAAATTTTATTCACAATACTGTAAGAACATTTTGAAGCAGCTCAAGCGTGCTATAGATATATTTTAATGTCATGCTGCACAATTATTCAAAAGTGACACAATACCTCATTAGAGTCTTATTATAATTTATTTTATTAGTGCAGCCCCCTAAACTTAACTGTACAATTGTTTGCACGGTGAACACTGCATTTTTTTCTAAACATCAAGTGCACATGAGTTAATTCCTTAAGACTGGGACAAAGTGTGAGAACATTGAACATGCTTTCCAGCATCAAGTGGCTTAAACGGCACACCTTTTATGTAGCTTGGTCTTACCTGTGCTCTGTTACCACCAAATGTTGAGTTGGTAAAAACAATGTTTCACTAATGCCCGATAGGAACCATGCAAGGGAAAGTGGCGTGACCAATTTTTAATTTATACCATTTTTTTCTAATTTGAGAAAGTCCTCGATAATTATTTTTTTTATTACCGAGATTCAAAAGTAGTTTTCTTTGTTAGAAAGGCATTTCTTACACCTTATAGATATAGTACATCTCTTGATTTAAGGAATATGAGTATGACTGTCTGTGTAATGAGGAAACTTTAGTTAAGAAAGTCCCATCCTTTTAGGGACAATTACATACTGGTATCGACGGCTTATTGTTTTTATCACGTCCAACTTACATTTTACAGTGATTATTTGTACGGTTTCACCACAATTGTAATTTAACCATTTTCATCACAGGCATCATTGCTTCTTGTTCTGCTCTTGTGGCCTTCCATTTTAGTGCCTTCAGATTGAAAGACCTAGCTTGCAGCCTACAAAACATACACCTATTGGTTCAAGCTAGACAGTGCGCAACACCTTTTGCAGTCTTGTTTACCTATCCCCTTAAACTAGTAATATAACGCTGTTGTTGCAACCTATTTTACAATATGCATGGACCCCAGTGCTAGCAACACATTGCTGCATGGGGAAGATTGCGCTTACCACGTCAGAGGCAGTGCTGATTTATGATGAAAGGAAGTTGACCTGGGAAGTAATGCTACTTGTGTGTTTACTTTTTATCTTAGGCCTTGAATTTTAAAGGTATGGTTTATCGCTAACAACAAATCCCATTTTGTGTCTTGTACCAAATACCCTTGCTACATAGTATAGTAACCCATACAAGGGCTGAAATAATGGAACATAAGGTAATGCTATATTAGCAGATCATTAAATTGTTAAAAACCATTTAATTGTTAAAAAAGTTTGTAAATATGGAATGCTATTGGAGAAGCAACAGACAAGTAGATATTTATTACAAAACTGTCATTCTGTGCAGGGCTATGTTCTGTTACTACTGCTTGGATAGGTGTGAGGTTTTTATACTGCCACAATGAAACTGACATGCCTGCTAGAAACGACTCCTGACTTATTTTTATTGGAAAGCATGGAGATAAACATTTTCAACGAGATATTCCACAATTTGACCTGCCACTCACCAGGCAGAAGCACTGATGATATATTGTTGAAAGGATTGTTATGTGATACTGAGTGGCAGGCTGGCAAATAGCAACTCTATATTAATCTTATAGGATGCTGATTCCATTAAGGGCACCGAAAGAATTGTAATAAAACCAGCGCAGATCGGGGGCTCTGGGGAGAGGAGATGTCGGCAGGGCTCGGATATGGAAAAGTGAAGCCTGTTAAGAATGTCAATGTAATTGGTGTACCGTGCGCTATAAGGAACATTTTCAATTCCGCGGTTTCACTGCTTAGCTCTTAATCTTTGAAACTCATGTTTTAAATGTGAGACGAACAACCTAGCCAGTGTTATTATTAGGGAAACTGATTGGGATTGTGATGGGTGCATGCATAGGAGATTTTACAACATTGATTAAATTTGAGCAATAACTACAGAATTCAAAAACTGCACAGGCAAGACAATGTACCACCAAGACAAAAAGGTCTGTTGATGTTAATCTGGACAGTCTTTCCTGGGCATGTCTGCAGAGTAACGTTTGCAAACAGATTGTCTAAGGCAATGTGTGCATGCTTTCTTTTACATCTAATGTGAGTTTGGATGTGCTAGCTTTATATGGATGCCTGTGCATTGCAAATGCTTTAATATAATTCTGACCAACACTGATTGTTTTTTTTTCACAATTTCAGAGAATGCTAAATTTTGCATGGTTAACTCATATTTTGTCAAAATGTAAATGCTGCAATTGAAACATATTTCTTTATAACTTAATAAACAATAAATAAAAAAATTCTTTACAAACAAGCTGTTGCATCGTCATGTTTGCTGCATCCTAAAATAGATGGCTAGCTAGCTAGTTCGTCTGTGGGTAATGCTCGGGAGTTCAATCTAAAATGGATGCCCAGTGCTCCATCACAACTGTCCATTTCTTCCTATAGATATTATTGTTGATTCCTTAAATTAGCTGTATATTAATATTAAACTGAGAATTCTGTTCTGTATTATCTGTGGAGCAAATTGGTCTTGGGGTCTAAGACAACTGTCTAAACCTGTCTAAACCAGTGGTTCCCAAACCTTTTACAACCACAATCCACTTTTCCAAACCACCTGCCTTTAATGGACATGAGGAGGGGTGATTTTTTAATGTAACTAATGTATTGTGTGGTAGCGCACAGTCATTTACAGACAGAACAGTTTCCATTGAAATGGCAACTCACTTTGCACAGACATACAGGTTTACTAATAAAACTATATAGAATACAGCATTCAAATGATAATGGGCAGAAATGGGGTGTCTGGAAATATTTATCATTTGTGCATCACCTTTTCAAGTGGCTTTATTTGTTTTGATCCTATAAAAATCTCTGTTTCCAGTACACTTCAGAATTACAACAAACTGTTATCTTCATTTTTTCTTTCTTAACTGCTGAATGCATGCAGTTCATTTACAGGGATTTACATTGTTTTGTGCACACAAAAAAAGGAAAAGGACATCCAAAGATTGTGACATAATTCACTCTAAAACTCTTCTCACTTTGTAGTCAGAGTTAGAAAAGTAAACACCCATCCCATGTTAAAAGAACAAGCAGCAATCTGTCAGAAGAGATAGGCTGACATTTGACCTCTGCTGTTGAAGCACACATATATGACACGATATACACAGAATTCAAAGGCATCTTTCTTTATTGTTACGACTTTCCCGACCCAGCTAAAATCGGCTCGGGACTCACCAGTGGGTTATGACCCACAGTTTGGGAAATACTGGCCTAAACTATTCAACAGCTGCACACTTTCTTCAAGCCAAGAATGGAATCCAACAACAGGATCACTCCTGCATTTTCATCAAAAAGGGTGCTCATGGAAAAAAACTTAATTATACTTCATCCTAAAGCTAGAAACAGCCAATCCTTGTACAAGACTATCTCAAGTTCAGAAGGGATGAAGAACTCCCTGTAGCACCGAGCTTTCATTAAGATCACTTTAAAATTGACCGGCTGACCAGTTTGACTATGTCTTCAATTTCCAGTCTACATACTGCTCAGGGCTAAAGTTGTGGGAACAAATTATAATATAAGTATTGTGGCAGTAACTTCTCTGAGATTATTGAAATTATTCTATATGGACTGGAATGGAACCTTCTGGATGCCGTTTTTTTTTCATGTACTCTACTCTTCTAACTTTCTTCTTCACTACCCTTCCTTATACCGCTTTCTTTTTTTAAGTGGCATTCTGTAGTGCCCAACATTTGTCATGTGGTGCTCATCAATTCACATACCAAGATATAAAAATAGATATATAACAGTGACTTTCAATTTTCAAAAGAGGGATGGCTCACATAACCCTGCCATTTAGTGACTTGATATCCACAATTTCAGTTGCTCAACTCATTCTGGCCATATGCTGGACTGGATCCACCATCATCTGCCCTTTATTTTCAACCTTTCATCTCAAGTTTTTGTTTAAAGGTTTGATCCTAGCCAGGGATTTTATATGCTAAGCATTTACAAAAATGGCAATCCATGCGCTATTTTATCAAATTATAGCTGAGTGTAACCTTGATTGCATTATAAACTCTTTTTGCTTTTCAATATGTCGTCAGTAACGTGTGATGTTTCAGAAACATAATCTAGGTTGTACACAAGCAGGTTAAAACCAATTATATAACTGCACAAATAATTTTGTCTAAGAATTCATCATTACTGGTGCTAGCGTTGCATATATTTGCCTTCATAATGCATCGGATTTCTAAGAATATAAAGCTTTCAACAACGACATGTTTGAGATCCTCCTGTGTTAGCAGACACAGTCAAATTAAAAGTAAGTCAGATATGTATTCTATTTCTGTATGCATCAAAGAGTTCTTATGTGGCCAAATCTGAATCTTGTGAAGGTGACTTGATAGAAAGGTTCACTATCCCAGTTAAGTTAGCTGCCCCTCCACTCATAACAAAGCAATGCATGATGCTGTCCGTATGAAGGTTTTTCCATTAGTGATGATGTGTCTGTCATACTCGAGAAATCTATCATTGCTACTTTACAATTGGCTCTAAAAGTATGCAGTACAATATAGTTTTCAGAAATAGTTGCCTACTGTTAGACCTGGCATCATTGGCGTGAGTCTCCCTTCCATTTTGTCGGATTGCCTCCTCTGTTTTTGATATGTTTTTGCTGGTTATATGCTTTGGGCACTGTGCCACTGCTATTCAGTGCCACAGTGCAAGTGCTCCCTATGTTAAATTGATGTATTGATTAGTGACTCCATGATTGGGTTATTTGATTTACTTGTCAGACCCTAGTACAGTGCACCATGTATGCCCAGGGCTTGTAAATCAAATGCTGCTGGTGGGCTTACAGCAATGGTTGTGCCACTCACAGAGGCAGCTTGTAAAGTGTGTCTCAGGCCTGCCATTGCACAGCCTAGGTGCAGTTTAGTACTGCCATGTCGACTTGGCCAGTGCACCCACTTGCCAGTCCCTAATCCTTCCCTTTTCTTCATATCAGACACCCCTATGGTAGGCCCAAGGGCAGGGTGCATTGTAAGTATAAGGTAGGTTATGCCCTGGTGTGTGTAGCATGTCCTAATAGTGAATTACAACCATTTTCGTGTTTCACTATTGCAAGGCTACCTGTTCTCCATAGGCCAGAATGGGCAGTTAGATTATTACATGTTATAATCCTGACTGACTCAGGGAACATGGTAGAAATTCGAATTTAGTATGCCTGAACTCAGAATGATAAAATACATCTTTTAGTAAAGTTGGTTTTAACATTCTGTGTTTGAAAATACCACTTTTAGGGGAAGCAGCTAAAACTTACCTTGCCTGAGCCACGACATTGCCGCCACCGCCAGGAGTCGAAGGGAGCCATAATTCTAGCACGCCAGCGCCAGAAGCGGATCCATTCTTCCGCGTCGCCGCCCCGGGACTCGAATTCCCGGCTGCCCCAGCGGCGGCGCGTAGAGCTGACGTAGCGCAAGCGCCAGGAGGTGCCTACAAACATCCCTGAGGCCGGCAGAGCGGGGGAAAGCAGCTAAAACTTACCTTGCCTGAGCCACGACATTGCCGCCACCGCCAGGAGTCGAAGGGAGCCATAATTCTAGCACGCCAGCGCCAGAAGCGGGTCCATTCTTCCGTGTCGCCGCCCCGGGACTCGAATTCCCGGCTGCCCCAGCGGCGGCGCGTAGAGCTGACGTAGCGCAAGCGCCAGGAGGTGCCTACAAACATCCCTGAGGCCCGCCTCGCGGGACGCACGCGGGACGCGCCGGACGAAGCCCGGACAAAGGGCGGGCCGTCTGGGGCTGACCGCGGCTGGGCTGGGCCACCACCCTTGATCTTCATCACAGGTATTCTGTCGACATCCCTATATAAGGGGTACTTTAGATATATTGAACGCACGGTGGTTGTTAAGAATGGGTAAATCCACGTGGATGGCCACTCGTTCAACTGTTAAAACTAAAGCCCCATCTAAAACCCCTCTTCCAAGTTTGACAGCAATAGATAGGATGCTGCAAAAAACAATTGGGGTAGTCGCTAATGCTATTGAGAGCACAGAGAGGCGGCTATCACTACCCCCTAGCCTTTGTTTGCTAACGCAACAGCATCAGGACATTGAGGATCACTCTAACACCGCGTTGAGCATGCCATTATCACAAGAATCCATCCTAATGGCCTCATATGCGGACTTTCCGGTTAAGGACACGAACTGTGTTATAATTTCGCAAACTACACCTCCTGATGATTTTATGACTCGGGAAAACAGGTTGTCTCTTACCCCCAGATTAGGATTAAGTGAGGGTCAACCTAATATAAACAATGTGCCTGATCACAGGGAGGAGTTAATTATTTGTGAAAATAAAGACATAAACACTGTGGGTTCAATACATCGTGCTATCTCCCCACAGGGGATACAAGGGAGCAGTTCAAATGTAAAAGCTGTGCAGAATGCACGCAAGAAAGGGAAACCAAAAGACAAAAATAAGAAAACTGTACCAATACCCCTACAAGAAAATGGGGAGAAAAGAAAGTCAATAAGTAGTATTGAATCCCTTAACCAAGATGATAAGTCCACCATTCAAGAAGGAATTACTTTGACTGATTTGGTAGACTTCATGATAAAAATTGAGCAGGTAATGAAGTCTTTGATTTTGCCAGTAGTAGGAAGATTAAAAACCCTTGTTGAAACAATTGAGGGCTTAGAAAAGCAAGGGGCAGGTAATTCAGAAACATTGGAACATCTTAGTACACTAATTAGACCTATAGTCGTATCTAACACCAATAAAATAGATAATGCTGTTATTAATGTTTCGCACTCATTAGAACCTGCAATTTTACCTGGAAGGTGCGAGAAGGATGATGCACCCCTTATCTTACCTACGGGGGCAAATATGTTAAATGAAATGGATTCTGGTGGTAAAAGAACTGAAAAAGAGAAAGGTAAGGGACTTGAGGAGAAGGAGGGAATGGCAGATTCAAAAGTCTAAAATCGAAATAAGGATATAAACGATTATGATAATGATAAAAGAATATATATTGACCTCCCTCCACAGTCAATTCCCTATACCGTAGTGTTGACAGGGGTACCAGAGTTGAGCAATGGAAAGGCAGAAAACTATCAGGAACTTAAGAATAAGGTAATACATTGGCTGAATTATAATAGGCCATTGCCTGGACAAACACGTGTGGAAATTCTAAATGTTAGGAGAGTACACTGGATTGGACAGAGGCACAAAGATATTCAAGGAGATTGTATTATCGTGAACTTGAGAGATAGAAGAGTGGTGAGTTTTATTTGTCATTGGTAACCTAACTATAATACAGGCAGAATTCAAACTGTAGACCTAACCTATTTTTATCCATTAATGGATTCAAGGAGAAATACTACCTGGTATCATGTGGAATATAGGTCCAGACACAGAGGTAATGTTAGCCCAAATTTCAATATCCCTTTAGTAAATAGATTTCAGATCTTGCAGGGGCTAGAAGACATTGACTGACTCAAGGGAGACAATAGACCCACTGATCTGAATACTAGCGAAAGTAGTGAGTTAAAGGACCAAGGGCCTCGGAATACCATCACCGAATTAGAGATAGCTAAGGTGGTCCTTATTAGCAAGAGCCCACAAATTGAGGTACTTTGTGGTGGGGAAGCATCTCTTAATAGTAACAATGATTCAGTGGATGATCAATTTAGTGGGGAGGTTTGGTCCTTTTTGAGTTGGAATATTGCAGGTCTGAGATCTAAATTGGGTAATGAAAATTGGGAAAAACTGGTGGGTAATTCTGATGTTATTAGCCTCCAGGAAACATGGACAACTGAACCTATACACATTAATGGATTTAAAACATATTTTTCCCCAGCAGTAAGCTCAACTCATGGTAGGGCTAAAGGAGGTTTGTGTACTTACGTTTCAAATCTGTTAGTAGGAATTAAAACTGAGTTAGTTTTTAATAATGTGTATTATCACATTATAAGGATCACAGTTAATAAGGGGTTTTCCAAAGTTTTGATTAATTTTTATGATAACATCCAAGGAGAAGACCCAATGGATGTCTTCAGATTATTAGGTAGTAATATCACCTCAGCAATTGGGAGGAGGACCGAGGACACCTGCATTATTTGGGTAGGAGATTTTAACTGTCAAACATGCAGGAGTGCAGAGAGTGGGTTATGTGGGGTAAAATTAGATAGAGACATTGGCTTTAGTCATTTTGAACATCCTGGACGAGGGGATTATCTAAATGAATTAATATTTGAAAATGATTTGGACTTTGTAAATAGGTTGATCAGTCCAGAAATCCCCTTCTTACCAACGTTCAATGGCAGAGGGGCAAATACAACTATCGATAATGCCTTAATGACTTCTAGACATAGGGATATGATACGGAATTATAGAATTCTGGATTGCCCGCTTAGCGATCATTTTCCTTTAAGCTTCAATATGACTATGAGACCTAAGAAACATCGTGGTAGGGCCAAATCTAAAGTGATAATAGATAATATCACTATGGTCCGTAAAAATGGATATGCTTTAAAGTGGACAAAAATTTGCCCCGTTGACTTCCAGGAGAAACTAATAAAAAGTATGTTGCCCCAATTTTATGTATGTACAGATGAGAATGCCAATGATTCTGATTTCATTAATAATTTCTTACTGATTATTGCCCAAATAAGGAAGTTATTGTGGGTTGGTACTAGTGGTGGGAATACAAGGCAGAAGAGGTGGTTTGATTCAGAATGTACTAAGGCATATAGAAGTCTAAAGCATGCTATACATGCTACGGAGAAAGATACTGATTTAATTAGGAATTGTAGGAATGTCTATAAGCAGACCCTTAAAAACAGGAAAAATGCTTTAAAGTTGGAAGCATGGGATGCTTTATGTGACTCCTCGCTAAGTAAAGACTCTGCCTTATTCTGGAAAGTTGTTAGTGCACCTTTTTTAAATTTTAGTCACACAGACCCACTAGATGTGGCAATTACTGAGAGTGAGTGGGCTGAATATTTTGCCAAGTTGTATTCCATTGTACAGGATAACATGGAAAGTACTAATGATAACACCCAAATGAGAGACTGTACACAGAGTAGCAGCCCACTTGAACCTGAAATAACAATAACAGAGGTGCAGAAATGAATTGATGCATGTCTGGCGGGGAAAGCACCCGGCCCTGATGGAGTTCCTGTTGATTTATTTAAAAACAACAGGGAACTATGGGCTCCAATTCTCACACGTTTGTTTAATGCCACTCTGAAAAAAGGCCTCCTCCCATCGTGGTGTGAATCCCTGATAGTCCCAATTTTTAAAAAGGGTGACCGTGAAAACTGTAAGTGTTACCGCCCAATATCACTCCTGGATTCTACAATCAAAATTCTAGGAAGGATAATTTTAAATAGATTACATGTATGGGCTGATGAAGCTAATATTTTAAGTGACCTACAGTATGGCTTTAGGAAAGGTCTCGGAACAATTGAACAGTGTTTGAATTTGCATATTTTAACTGAAAAATACACCAAAGTTAAAGAGGGACGAATGTTTTTAACTTTTGTGGATCTTACTTCTGCATTCGACTCTGTAACACATTGTAAACTTTGGATAGTTATGAATAAACTGGGTGTGGATAAACAGATTATTAACTTCCTTAGAGATCTCTATGCAGGAGCATCGGCCAGGGTAAGATACGGAAAAAATGGCGAATGTACTAGATCCTTTGCAATCAAAAGGGGTGTACGACAGGGCTGTGTCCTGGCGCCGTTCCTTTTTACACTCTATATCAATAACGTGGAAAAGACATTGATAACTGAGTGCAGGGAGGTGCCAATGGTAGGGAAAAGATCAATCCCTATTTTGCTATATGCAGATGACGCGGTCCTGATGGCCAGAACACCGCAGGCCATGCAAAGAGTAGTTACATCCTTTTCTGATTTTATGAATCAGCTTGATCTAAGTATAAATTGTTCTAAGACATTTACCATGCACTGTGGGCCGGGTGCACAGAGGAAGAAAAAAGCAATTTATATTGGAACTACCCTAGTACAGGATATTTTAACATTTCCCTACTTAGGGGTCTTAATTGATAGTTCTGGGCTATGGAACAATACAATTAAGACAAGGAAATTGTTGTACTGTAAATCTATCATGGCTTTAACAAATGTTAGTCGAAAAATAGGGAGGAAACCAATTAAGGAAATGTTGACTGTTTACAAAGCGACTTGTGTAGCCATTGTCACTTATGGGGCAGGCCTATGGGGATATGCAAATGTCAGCACTTTACAAGTGGTTGAAAATAATTTTATGAAATATATCCTAGGGGTCCCACAGAGTGTTTCGACATATGTTTGCCATGTAGAACTTGGGGAGTCATACTTAGAAGATATAATAAAAACTGCACCAGTTCTACTATGGCATAGAATATGGACTGCAGATGAATCTGGTTTAAATCGAATGATCATGGAAAATGCGATGGGTCTAGAGAAGTGTGGGAAAATTAGATGGCTGAATTATATTAATAATTTTCTCACGCTACTAGGGTTGGGGAATTATTATACAGACCCGCCCACTCTTTGTAATATATCTAGGAAATGTTTAAAAGATAGATGTATGACCTATTTGCATGAGACCAGAACTAGAATAGAGTTCAAGAAAACTACGGTGGTAGCTCATGAGCAAATTGTAATCTGCAATTACTTACAGCCATATTTAGAGCTACTGATGAGTGATTATGAAAGGTTTTTACTAACACGTTTTAGATTTAATTTACTATTCAGATCACTCAACTTTCCAGTTATGAATAATTGGTCAAAAATGTGAGTAAATGTCCCTGTGATGATCTATCAGTGCAATCTGATATGCATATACTTTTCTTTTGTAAGTTTTATACTAGACCCAGACAAATGAATGTTGTTCCTTTGCTAAAAATTATGGAAATTAATCGATGTTGCCCTGCTTTTTTAGCTGTACAGAAATTGGATAATATTTTAACAGTCGTATTTATTTCCTCATTCCTTAAAAATGTTTTTAAATTACGGAAAACAATTGAGATCTGAACTTACTCGGTTTTTCCTATGTGTGGTCCCAATAATTGTTATTTTAAAATATGTGTAATTTTGTGTCTGTACTTTTATGGTTATTTTGTTTTAATAACCGAATTAAGATCAACTTGACTTGACTAGAAAGTAGGTATTTTCTTGTCTAACTATCCAAAGCCTGCCTCTGCTAGGTTGTGTATTCTTTGTCTGGAGTTTGAGTGACAGGGCTGGGGGATTCCAGGAGACAGAATGAGTCAGCCCAGTGGTGAATAGGGAGATCTGCATCTAGATGGGTGGGAGGAGTTGCACCTGGGACCTGAATGGGGCTGGGCATTCCCTCCACAATGCTGGCTCCACCTCCTGGGGTGTGGCTGATGTCTCTTCCCTGCACTGTGAAAGAAGAGAAGGAATCATGTCAACAAAGTGTTCCAGGGCTGTGCTTTCCCTCCACAATGCTGGCTCCACCTCCTGTGGGGCGTCTGATGTTTCTGCCCTGCACTGTGAAAGGAAAAAAGGAGTCCTGTAAACAAAGTGCTCAAGAACTGGTTTGGACTAGGCAGAGGCCTCTCTGCCTTCAGAGAACAAAGGATTTTGGGGTATAAATATTGGGACCCAGACCCAAGAACTTTAGATCACTTCTTGGAACAAGACAAACCTTTTGCCAAGGAGAAGAACCAAGGAAGCTGCAAGAGTTTGGACTGCCCCTCTGCCAGTGTGCTGTTTGCTGGGTTGGCCTGCAGTGGTGTCTTCACTGCCAAGAAAGGAGAAGGAACTTTTCAAAGGACTTTCATCATCTTCCTGATATTTATCCAAGGGCTTGAACTTGTGCTTGCCTCCTGCTGAAGTCTCAGGGACAAAAGACTTCACCATCAGCTCCCCTCTGAATTTCCTTGCTGGGAATTCTATCTGCAGAAGCCTGCGTGTCGCTGGGAGCTGGAAGCACGACGCAATGAGAAGAAGCGTGTTGTCACCACAGCTGTAGTCGTCGCACCGCCGGAGAAGCGTGCCGCTGCCGCATCTCCCAGGAAGCGTGTCTTCGTCGAAGCTGTCTGCTGTCACATCACCAGAGAAGCGTGAAGCCATCGAGAGGGTCGCCATCGCATCGCCGGAGAAACGTGTCGCAGAGCCTGTCGCGGCTCCAAAGTACAGAGTCATCACAAGGCTGCCAGGGCGAGAACGCATCGCTGTCGCATCGTTGCATCAAGGGCGCCATCTTCTCGCATAGCACCAGGATTGTTGAATCGCATCAAGGCGCCATCTTGCGCATCGCAACCAGGCCGCAGGCCGAGAACCTACGCATCATCCCCGCACCGGTAAGGATCACGACGCATCCCCTACTCTGCACAAGCATTGAGGCGCGACGCATCATCTCCCCCGAGCCTTTTGTTTATTTTGCGTTACGCATCCAGGTACTTTTGAGAGAACTGTGTCACATTTATCATCAACTTGAACTAAGTAACTTTTACCATCATTAAGTCAATCTTAAGTACAGTATTGTGGATTTTTGTTGTTTGTGCTCTTGTGTTAAGTCTATATAAAGCATACTTATTTTTATAAAACCTGTGTGGTGTCCATCTGTAGGGTTTTCACTGTATTTCTGTATGTGTTCACAAATGCTTAACACACTGCCTCTGAGATAAGCCTGTCTGCTCGTGCCAAGCTACCAAGGGGGTGAGTAGGGGTTATCTAGGAGTGTAATCCCCTTATCCTGACTTAGAAGCAAAGGGTCCCTATTTGGACAAAGGTGTATACCATTGCCAACTAGAGACCCCCAGTTCTAATATCTATGTTCAAATTAATTAGTCATATCAATAAAAAAGGTTGCACAGTTATTGGTTGGTGAAGATCTCGATGCCTGTATTTTCTCATGAAGGAGGGCATGAAACCATCATCAATAAATATTTTGTTTTCTGTTGTTTGAAGATCATAAAAATTCACCACAATGAACAGGCTTTTTTTAAAGAATATTAAAATACATTTGAAAAGTACTAATTACAAAACAAAAGATTTAAAAACAGAAATTCGTAATGAATTAAATGCCAAACAACTAGTGCATGCATTTCCTATGACTAAGCTCACCCTTTCTCCCTCCTATATTCTATTTCTCTGTATTTATTACAACAAAAAATGAAGATAACTTTATTCACGTAATGGATATACCATACTTGTATGATGAAAGCACCATTCTGTCCAAACAAAGAGAACTAAAGAACGACTCTACCCCAAACCTCAGGGTGGATGTTGCTGCCTAACTCACCTAGAACGTATGCCACATTATTTTAATATCATGTAGGTTCAAACAATTAGCGCTGGAATTTGAATTTTATATAACAAGTAGAATTTTCCCATTCGCACGTCCCTCTCAATCTAGGACCTGGATAACTCAGGAAACTATAAATCTGTTCATCTTACTCATGATGTACGTTAACCTCAGACTGCTTTGCCACCATGTATGGCTTCCCGATTGTAGATTGTGTCCGCCTATGTTTGAGCATTTCCAATTTCAGGCCAGAGGTAGGGTCTGGCCCAACCGTGTAGAATGGATCCAAGCTGTAAGAATGTATAGTACCAAAAAGACCCATACATTTAGAATACATCAGCACACACGATCTTATTAATATTTTAGGGAGTACATTCTCAGACTACAGCAATTTCCATCCTTCTGTTCTGATAAAAAACATAAAGGATTTAGAGACTTGTTTTTCAAACATCACCTTTGTTAACATCCACATATTAGAAGTTGCTTGAGAGAGGGTTGCACGGCTACAAGCTTCCACTTTATTATTTCACTGTATTGGTAACAATTATAGCTAAACACACATGTAGCTTTTATGCCTGGTTTTCGCCTTACCATCGTGCCTTTGCACTCGGACAGCAAATAGTTCCCCTACACACGATAAGAATCCCCAATGTTTGAGAGTTAAAGAGGCCTTGGCTTGAATAAGCCATTTTCACTGAAAACGTATGTGGTGTTGACACATGGTGCCCGATATGGAATGCGGTCATGGTTCAATACTCTTTCCATAAAAAACACAAACTTCATGAGTAAACACACAAAATGTGATAAAATAGTTTCCCTTTGGCATAATCGCTAAATGCATGTCAGTCTTGGTGCTTTCACTGGCAGAACTCAATTGAATTAGCTATTATGTTATTTCATCACATACTATGACATTTTGAAAGCATTTAATCAATTAAAAAGTGAGTTTGCATGGACCAACCACCTTAATTTATCCTACAATGCAGTACATGGAGAAATGGTGTCTCCTAGTAACCCCCCACAACCTGCCACACAGACTCCGGAAATCACAGAAAGATGGAAATCCGCAAGGACAGTTGTGGGTCTTTCATCATTTGACACGTAGAAAAAAATCAATCCACAAACATTATGGATAGTGAAGAAAAATAGAACGAAGAACTTGGCCAAGAATGTGACCCTCGTGTGTGGAGGTTTGGGTTGTTTGACTTTCTTCTCCTGTAAGAGCTACATATTAATTTATTGGTGAGTTTGTATACACCACTGCCGGTCTTCTTTTGGACACTTCACATCATTAATAGAAGAGTTTCCAGTGAAGTTATGAGCAGAGGGTGGACTCCAATTGGGCAGGGTGAGTGAGTATCCGTTTCCATATTCCTCGGTGGTGACCCCAGTTCATATGGCCTGGTACTACCTATACCCCCTCCTCCCTTGTTCAGACCCACAGAATATCAGGAACAAGAGTTTAATTGGAAAAGGGGGTCGTAGATAACCCCCGGCTGTATTTATTAACAAAATTAATCAAACAATGAATATTTATTTTCACAAAATTTACGCAATCATATAATTGACATTTGATTACATTTGACATGTACAGATATCAGATGTTTAACCTTAACATAACTCTAATACAAGTTATTCCTATCCGAATCTAAGCATAACATCATTCATAATCATAATGGCAATAATTTTCTGCTTATCCATGTTTGAGCCTACGGCAAGGTCAATAACTAGTCCACCAACTTTATGACCACCAAAACTTTGGTTTAAGAAGTGTTCTAACAATATATTGAGGTTTTTTTTTTTTTGGCCTTGGTGATGTGCTGTTTCGAATTTTGACTATCATTATGTCATCAAGGTAAGTGTATATAGGGGATTGTACATGTGTTATCGTTAAGAGTAAGTATTTTATTCTTCTGGTGTTTCCCAATCAGGGGTTATAGTAACATCCAGGATTGGATCATTTTCAATCAACAGGGGTTGTATGTCTATGATGTTTGTCGACTTCAGGAACAATTGGGTGTCTTACTGGTGGGTTGAGGCCCCTTTACGTATGGATATGATGGAAAGAGGGACTAGCTGTGTGGATCAAAATATAGTGGTGCAGGATGTATTTTGAGAAGGTTGATGGGTTAAAGGTGTCTTTATCATGTATCACCAGCCACACACATTCCAAAGACATCAAGTATAGTTCTTAGCACCTGGGAAGTTTCAGTTACCTGTTCAAATGTTTATTTTTACATTTTTGCCGGCTTGAACTAGCATTTGAAATTGAAACTTGACAAACAATGGTGGATCAGCATGGTTTATTTACTGTCGTGTACCAGACGATCCGCTTCGTTCACAAAGCACATCAATTCCCCATCAAACAACGGCAAAATTTAGGAAAATTATTATTTGTTGTAGTCTGCCAGAGAATAACGTTTCTTTCTGTTCTTTTAAAAAATGTTAAACTGCGTGGATTATGCTGCCATCTACTGGTGCACGTAAACTCTGCAATGTTGTCATTTAGATTAGTAAATGTTTTTGTTAGGACAGACGCTCTATTGATATTATTTCTACCCAATAGTTTGTGTACCCCTCTGACCTCAATGCCGTTTGTTGGTACTTCCTGTCAGCAGGCTGAGAAGATTCAAATCGACTGGTCTATTGTCCGGAGCCCCAAGATTCCATTGGCTCTTTAAACTACTTTTAAGGTGAAGGAGACTCATGGGCATTCGTTACGTTCTCCCTATTGTCCGCCCCGTGTAACATTGACAGTTTGCTAGTTCATACTTCCTTAGTCCTTCGGGACCCAAAGCGCATGGCAACTACTCCCGGCCTGCCTTTTCTGTACTTCCTCATCCGGTACTGTACCTCAACCCACACAGAGCCTGCCTGGGAAGCTACAGCTTCCGCCACTTTCCGTTTCACGTGGGTATTGTAGTATCCGGCTGGATACAGTCTAGTGTTCCATTGTGCCTGTAACCCACACTGAACACCCACCCACCACAGGCGTCACCAGTCAGGTGACCCTGACAATGAAAGGAGCCGAGCGCATGTGCTCGTGGCCAGTTTACAGTACCAGTACTTCGGTGTCCGGTGTCAGTCATTTATGCACATGGGGGCCTGAGGGCCCAATCACCACATTGGCGACGAGGGGGCTGTGCCCTGGCGTGCAGCAGCCCAGCAGATGGAAAAAAAGGGGGAGTGAGCTGCCCGTGATGGACCCCCCTCCCCTGAGGAGGCGAGAAATGCCTTATCGCCTTCAGGTCATGTGAAGAGCCCTGGGCCTGCGAAAGCGAGGTGACCGGGAGCCCACCCCGCACCTCATGAGCCGGCCTGCTTTGATCCGCACCCGAGAGGCGTGAGAAGTGCCCCGGGCGGAAGTATGAAGGTCGGGAGCCCACCCCGAGCCCGCATGGGGCTGATCCCAGGAAGCGCCCGACGCGTCTGAGCCTGAGAGCCCGGGGGTGAGAGGAGCAGAGTGGGAGACCCAAGCGGAGCCCACCCGCGTTGAGGAGATAACCCTCCGTCTGAAGGTGAGCCTGCTGCGAGGCGGACGGGGAGTGGAGTAGCTACCCACTCCTCCGCCCCCCCCCCAGCGAGCAAAAGTGACTGGTGTCCGGGAGAGCGCCGGCCATCCACAGCGCCAGCCTATGCCCCAGTGCGGCGGAATAAAGAAGCGGTTACTCCTTGTGTGTGGGGCGGTATATGAAAGTGAGTGCCCCGGCCGCAGCTCCGTCCCCCACCCCGCGCAAGAACTGAAGGAAGCTGCTGCGGGTGGGAGGGGGGGGGAGCACAAAGAAGAGTGCTTGCGGCGCGGCCGATCAAAAGGCGTAAGAACCCCCCCCCCAGCGCAGCCCGCGAACTGAAAGGGCCTGCGGGTAGAGAGAAGGGGACGTCACAGATGCGGCCAGTGCCGTCATTGACAACAGTGAAGGCAACAAAAAGTGAAGAGCAGCTTCGGGTGTCGAAGAGCAGCTTCAGGTGTCTGTGCATCCCGCAGGAAGCGAGCGCGATAACGAAGAAGCACCCCAGTGAGTCCCGCAGCGTGAGGAGAGCTGCTTCGGCCGACCAGAGCACTACGGGCAGAATAGTTATGTGGCGGCAGAGAAGTGCCCCAATCACATGTGCACCAAATGACTGCGTGCGGCCAGCGCCGCTAACAAAAAAATAAATAAATGAAACACTTACCGCAGCGTTGGGATGGTGGTCCTGCAGGACCGGGCTGCGAGCGTGTGTGTGTGTCCCGGGCGGTGGCCTCCTAGACGGGAACTGCTCTTATGTAGGTGAAAAACGTGTAGCCTGCAAGACATAGGAGCAGCTCTGAACGAGCCCTGCTGTCGGCCGGTAAGAAACTTCACCGGCGCGAGAGAGGCCAAGCCTGCAAGGCACCAACAGCAAAACGTCCAGAACCGGGCAGGACTCCGGGACAGCTAGCGAAGAGGCCCCCAGCCTGTGTGCAGTTGCTGGGGCCGATCGGAGCGCTGCAGAGCAATGGGTAAAGCAGCAGCGCCACCTGGTGGCCATTGTGCAATACCGCATGTGTGAATAAAAGCAGGTGAACAAAAGCAATGTAGACAGTGCAACAGAAAAGGCACTGGTTCACAGCCAAGGAAGGACTGACTGATGGAGCCTGCAGTTAGGGCCAGAAGTGACAACAGCGAAAGGAAAACAAATAAGGGGAAGACTACAGGGACAGGTGGAATGCACAGCAGCAAGGGGAAAGCTGTAACACAGCGAAGCAGAGTGGAGTATGCACGACCGGCCACACTGGACACAAGGAGTCCTCAAAAGAACCGGCTGCCAAGGTTGCGTGGAGTGCGGTGACGCCTACTGGCCAGGGGTAGTCGCTGCAGGAGTGAAGACGCGAGAGTTACACCAGCTTTCGGTGGCAAGGTTGAAGAGACTCGTCAAAGCAGCAAGTCTCAAGAGGATCAGAAGGAAGTGCGCAGCACGTGCGTCCACGGAAGCAACTGGAGAGCGCGTTCAGAAGCGCGCTGAAGCACTACCACGACGGTACGAAGTGAAGCATACACCAGCGCCTGACAAGTCGCTACACTGAAGAGGTACCACGATGGTACGAAGAGAAGCATGCACCAGCACTCGACAATTCAGCAAACCCAGGTAGTCGCACGACGTGACGCACCTCGTAAAGCCGACCACCCAGATGGTCGCGCGAAGGTTGCCGACCACCCAGATGGTCGCGCGAAGGTTGCCGACCACCCAGATGGTCGCGCGGAGGACGAAGCCAAGGAGGAAGAAGCCGACCAGAAAGATGGTCGCGCGGAGGACGAAGCCAACCATCAAGATGGTCGCAAGGAGGAAGAAGCCGACCAGCAAGATGGTCGCAAGGAGGACGACGCTGACCACCAGTTGGTCGTAAGGAGGAGGTAGACCTACAAGAGGTCGGAGAGTGCACTGACCTGCCAAGAGGTCAGAGCTGGAGAGAAGAGGAAGTCCGAAGGGACGTCAGTGAAGAGGGCCCCATGAGAGGTTCACAAAGAGGACCAGGCGGAGTAGGAAAAGAGGTCCAGGAACATCACTCGACATCAGAAGCAACATCAGAAGCAACTACGAGACAGAAGGTCGCGATGATTGGTCCAGTCACAGAGGGAAAGGAAGACAGTGTCCTAGTGGCGGGACAAGACCAGAGGGAAACGCGTAGAGTGCACGCTACACGAGGAAGCCTGGTAAGGACGAGCAAAAAGGCAGGAAGACTGGATCACGTCGCAGTGGAAGGAGAAGGAGAACACCCGAAGAGGAAAGGAGAAGAGCACAGAGGTGTGCGTGACAGATCAACACGCACACACCAGAAGGAGAACACCCGAAGAGGAAAGGAGAAGAGCACAGAGGTGTGCGTGACAGATCAACACGCACACACCAGAAGGAGAACACCCGAAGAGGGAAGTGAGAAGGTGCATGGGCACCCAGACCCAGGATCTGGAAAACAACATCAGCCCCACTGGGAGTATACGTCGATGCGTAAACCCGAAGGTCACCCGGGGACGACAGACACGAGCAAGCCGGTCCGTTGGTAACAACCATCTCTGGGAAGTCACGGAAACAGGACCGTGGACATCCAAGGGGCAGAGGCCTCAGGGACACCGGTGGCAGCGGGTCCCCAAGACGAGAGATGGACTGTTGAAGCTGGCTCTGGAGCTCCTGGGAGAACAAGGCAGAGCGCGAAGGACCAAGTGCCAACAGCACCCTTTCAGGCGGAACTTCGGATACGGGAAGAGGACCCGTCGTGACTCCCCCAACGCGAGTGGAGCGATAAGGCGGCGGTCCACCGGTCCAGTGGAAACCTGGCAACAAAGGGCCTCCGGGTCGTCCAGTGAGAGGGGACACCCACGAGAGAGGGGTATCCGTGAGAGGGATATCCTGCAACGGTGAGTCCTGTAAGAAGACAACTACTAGTCGGAGAAAACACCTCTACCAGGTCGCCCAGCGGAAAAGAGAACAAACAGTGGTCCACCACCATTCCACCCACACTTCCACCGATGGCAGTACTAGAAAGAGATTGTGAGGCGCACTTCCACGATGTAAGTCCAAAAGAACACATCCGCAGAGCACTCAGACATCGTGCCAAGGAGACAGAGTGGTCCCGGCTGTCAGAACACCCTCGCCGGCAGTTGACCATCAGCCAAGAGACTACGTGGAAGTCATGATCGCCGATTTATGTTTTATTTGGAACTTGTGTTTTCTCCCACAGGTTCGGACTTCATTTTAGTTTAACTTTCATTAAAGTTTGGGAGGGATGTAGTATCCGGCTGGATACAGTCTAGTGTTCCATTGTGCCTGTAACCCACACTGAACACCCACCCACCACAGGCGTCACCAGTCAGGTGACCCTGACAATAAAAGGGGCCGAGCGGACGTGCTCGTGGCCAGTTTACAGTACCAGTACTTCGGTGTCCGGTGTCAGTCATTTATGCACATGGGGGCCTGAGGGCCCAATCACCACAGGTATGTTCGGCAAGAAACTTCCGTGAACATCCTCTTTCTGGGCGTGTTAATGCAGAAGGCGTGTCATCCAGGCGTGTCTTTCCGCCTATAGCGGTGAGACGCACATTAATTTGTTGAAGGGCCATAACATAAGGCATGTCCAGTGGTAAAACGCACACCAATCGCCTACAGACCACCCGTGGTGCTCCATCTTAAGGCATGTCCCAGCACACCTCTCGTTGAAGGGTAACAAAACCAGCATTGGCAAAACCAATAGGTCTCGTCTATGGGCGGTCTATTGGTTTTGCAATCAGTAGAGGTGCACAGTGGCAGCGCAGCAGGGGTAGATACTGGGACTGGAAAAAAAAGCGTTATAAAGCAAGCAGCGCTGGCAGCGTCGTAGCGCCTTTTCCCTACTTTCATATAGCGGTTTGGGTAGGGTGACCAGACGTTTTTATATAGCGCGAACTTTACCCGAAGGTGTCAGAGCGCTTTACAACAGGACTGGTTACATTCAGTGCTTTAAACGGGAAAAAATAGTTAAGGTACTCAGTTAAATGTGGCGAGTGGGCATGGCCAGGGGCGTGGCCAAAGGCAAGACAGGAAATATTTATGGACTTCCATACTACTTGTAGCACATACCAAAACACATAAAAAAGGGTTGTTATTAACAAGAAAGGTTAAAATCGTTACACAAAACAAAAGACAAGCACAGTGATATTTCAACATGTCCTTGTGTTGTAATATTTGCAGCTTCAATACTGTTATTTGTTGTTACTTGGCCCATTACCATATATTCTTGAGCATGCAGACACACACAGAAAGAAACAAGCGGATGTGCACTCACAAAGCATTCCACACATTTCCTTTAATATTTCCCCAAGAGTGTCTGGATTTCCTCCCTCTTTTCTCTCACACAAAAACACGCACAGGTAAACAGACACAGATAGGCAGACACTCGCACAAAAGAATCAGGTGGAATTAAAGCCATTTTCACCTCCTTACCTCCCATGGCTTTCTCAATTGCACTGTGATCGGGCTGCCTTGATTTCTTTCAACACAGCGTAATGGTGAACACCCGAACTATCATGCACATGAGCCCCCGCTGAATAGTTCAGTGGGGGCTCGGCTCAGGGCTACAGAAGTGTTTTGACTGTCATAGACAGGTTACCAGCCCTAGCAGCCTATGCACCTATCCTTTAATGAGTACCGGTACTCTTCTCGGCAGTAGAGAAGTGCCGGTACTTAGACTCATAAAAATAAGAAAAGCCGGTACTCAGTACCTGCGAGTTCCGGCACATTTAAAGCACTAGTTACATTACATACAGACTTCAGAGTACATGAGTTACATAAAATATACAAACATAAAAACTCTAAATTAATATCAGAATGGTAGTAAGTACAAAAGTCTACTACAGATACAAGTGGTTAGAGTTACAAATATACAAGTTGCAAATTTACTCGAGGTTAAATTTTTAAAAAAGTTAAAGAGTTAGGGTCGGACAAATATATACTACATATTTACATAGCATGATCTTCTCGCCATTACTGGGGTTTTTGCTTTCAGCCCGGCCTTCAGTGTGTTGTTGCACACACGGGCGGTGATCTTGGGCCAGGAGGACAGGCAAACTGCAGGCCTGTGATGTGAAGAGCGATACAGTCATGGTGTGGCCTTAGAGTGGACAGAAGGGGCATTGTGAACGGGCTGCAAGGGACAGGAGGGCAGGCCTAGTGCCAATGCAATTAGTTCTATGCCTCTCCGAGGGAAAACAAAGGAAAGGCAGGTGAGGTCCATGCCATCCAACGCAGTAGAACCCCTGTGAGGGGCATCGAGTTTGCCGTTCAGCACACAAGCGGACCACGAGTGGGCCAATATCACTGTCCCATGGGGGATCACAGTCGGGGTGTAGACGATCACACCTCCACCCTCCTCACCTCCAGTCAATTTCAGGTGGCAGGGGTTGTGTGGAGGGCCGCACCGCAAGGATCAGGAGCTGAATTCATCTGCATCTCAACACATGTAGCGGTAGCAGCAGGGGGGAGCCCGCAGGCATCCAACAGCTGGCCTCAAGCAGTCTCAAAACAAGGCATGAGCAGGCCTGACAGCCGTCTCGTCATCCGGGCTCTACGTCTCAGGTCCGGGGCAAACACTAGGCCTGCGGTTCTGTTGGTAGAAGCCGCTTGTTACAGCGCTAGTCCAGCCATCTCATTTGCAGGCAGACGATAGGGGGTCATACCAAGCAAGGCCACACCCTAGGGCCCACCAAGCCACAGCCAGGTCAGCCACAACCACCATCCAGCCAAGGGCGCATTCTTCGGTCACCGCATCTAGATCTCTGGTGCCACACACAGCAGAGTGTCTGTCCGATCCGCAGCTCCATTCCCCTGCTGCAAATATCGTGCCCAGCAAGCGGGCCAGGTAGACCTCGGCTCCGGGTGTCGCTTGCTCACCACCCGTGCTTCAGGGCCCGCAACAACACCCACGACCATGGAGACCACAGGGCCCGACTCATGCCGTGCCCAGCAGCCGGGTCCGGCTCAATGGACATCGGCGAGTGCCACCATCTTAGGAGCCAGGCAGGCCCAGCCATGTCACCCTCCAGCTCCCTGGCATTCCCCCACCTCTGACCACAGGGAGGAACAAAGAGCTTGACGACAGCCGTCCTTTCTAAATGGTGATGTAAATGTGACCGGTGTCCCACCACTTTACTCAATTTTAAATAAATGTCCTGGTTTTCAGGACAAGTGTCAGCTCATCCTACAAAACAGAACTGCAACATGTCCTCAGCTCCTCTGATGCGTGAAATAACTCACCCACGTAATTTATCTTTTTGTTTTAGGCAGCACAGGAGGAGGTCAGCTACATACGCCCAGCAGAGAGGAGGCAAAGAGGGGAGGCTGTGGTGGGGGCAGGGGACGCTCAGGGGGAAGGTCCTGCCATGACTAATGTTTTGTAAATGTAGCCTTGTAAATGTTTGCCTATTTATATAAATATATATATATATAGGCACACATTTACAAGACTACATTTACTACAGGCCTCTTCCTGCTCTGCATGAAAGAAAAAAGATAAATTATGCTAATTTCAGACTTCAGGCACACACATTAGGGACAGGCCAGATATTCCGTCATCATTGACACTCTTTAGTCCTACTTCTATGCCTGGCCTGTCCCGGTTTTTGCTTCTCAAAATCTGGTCACCCTAGGTTTGGGGGAGTAAGAAAATATACTGGGAGGGGAAGAAGGAACATGAACGGGGAGGGGAATACGCCACACAGACTAGGTTGAGGGTGGAAGTGAAAGAAGCAAAATGCACAGGGGGGTGAGAGGGGAATTCGGTCAAACGGACCAGTGGTCGGAGGGGAAGAACCAGCATGAGGAGGTTGGAAGGGGCAGAAGCAGCACAAACAGAGGGGTGGGCGGGGCGATAATATAATTCAGACCAATGTACAACTTTCACCAATGTACACGAGTGCAATAAAATGGGGACTAACTAGCACAGGCAGTGAGGTGCCTGCAGAGCCTGAGAGGCAAAAACAGAGGAGCAGAACGGCCACTAGGAAATGCAGACCACCTGCCCTGACAACTGACCTTTAAAGCTCTTCTTTCTTGTTTAGCACTATGGGAACAGAGAAGCTGGAAACAAATAAACAGCTGGCACAGGTGCTGTTTCGTGTCTGGATATGACCAATGTAGCAGGAGTACGAACATCTCGAGACATTAATCACCGCTCAATAATTCAGTACCAAGTACGGTTAATTGAAGCGCTGAGCACTGTGAGGTGTCGCGTGCTCCAGCAGCAATTAGGGAGATGATTTTGTACACTGAAACCAATGTATGAGATGGTGGGAAAACAAGAACCGAATGCCGAATAATTGAACCAAGGCTTTATATTGACACTCCGTGCCCAACGTGTGCAGTGCAGATGGTTGCAGGTGGTGACCACCAACATGTACTTTTGGGCACTAGCACTTATTTTTGATTACCAGCCAGGGGCAAGGAGAGGACAGAAATAAAAGGTAGTGCAGTTTAAGAAAGCATATAGCCCATACTAAAAGGATCCATGTAGCAGGGGCAGTCTGCAGGGCGTGAACAAAACACCCACAAGGCGGGACACAAGTGCACACTATTCACCAACGAAAACTATGGAATTAGTAAAGGCAAAGCAAGCAACAAATGAAAAGTGGTGGGCATGCTGTGTGTGTGTTCAAAAGCCACAGAGTACAGCTTGCCATGCAGAGCAACGCATGTGTGCTGGCTCTTGGCTCGACCTAAAAAATAAAGACGTGTCTCTTCAGCCCCATCTGGTGACAGCACGAAGAGTAAATCCTTCTCTTCACTTGCAGCAAAGAATTATTTGTAGGCATACACACCTTTTTTCTTCATATTCCTTTACCAGTGCCCACCAGCTCCGTCTACATAAAGTATTCTCAGGCGGGTCTTCCTGTCTCTCAGCGGATATACTCAGCTTGTCTTCCAGACTCACAGCGGTGACGCACACCAACAGCACCCCAAATGCCACCCAGCCTTCCTCTCAAGGCGTGTCCCTGCACAGTGATATGCACACCTATTAAAAAGTGGATAACAAGCGCGTGAATTGCAAAGTGGATAACTAGAGCGTGTTCCCTCTTCTGTACTGGTAACGTGCAAGAAGAATCCCTTACTCTTCTCATGTACTGTTACTTTACTGAAACAGGTGTCCTCCAACAACGTCCACGTAAATTATAGCGCTTAGCTGTGACACACAAACCAGGTGGTTTATCTTATGTCTACAGTTATTTTCTTTACCAGAAAGGAAAAATTACAATGACATGCACACCTTAACCACAAGAAATGCTTGTTACCAACCATTAGTCTTTGAGGGAGAGCAGTGACACAGAGACATGCACCTCTATTTAGCAGAAACATGCCTTTGCCTTTCGTTGTGTGTCATTCGAATGACCCATGTAAGCACACTTAAGGTTTACAGTTATTGCGATTTTATAATCTAATTATTTATAATTCACATATTATTTCCTATTCCATCTGAGTGATCGGTTATCCTCCTTTTCTTTATGGTGGGGTGACTATCTACTTGAAGACATGTTTATTTGCAATTTGAGAATATAGTAACTTGCATTCTTTATCAGACATTAGTGGAAATGTTGGGTGAATTTTATGTATCCACATAGACACGTGAATAGAATTAAATAACTTTCAATGTTGTATAGCACTGGTGTACTTAGTCGATTTAATTATCATTTGTAACATTGTTAAAACTGTAACTTGCATTTTATATCTGATATAATCGAGAATTATCAAGTTATATTAATATCAGCACCATATGTAGCTAGTCTGTCAACTCTGTGATATTCTGTCAATCATTCAGTATTCCTGTCATATTGCTTATTTAATAGAATGTCACTTGTGTATATTTGACATACACTATTACACATGATGGCAGCTGCTAACATGTCAAAATGGCACCATTTTTAAATGAATTAAGTGAATCCAAATTACTTTGGATGGAGTGAGAAAATACATTTGAGCCCTACTTAATAGCCATTGGAGGCGAGAAGTTCAGCTCCGTAAGGAAATAAACAGATTTAGGCACACATGGCAGGAACAGTTTTGAAACATTGCCAGAACCAGAGATGCCTCAAGATGCGGAGGATGATGATGAAACAGATGAGTGATTACAGATTACAGTGCCACAAACTGTTCTTTGCAGGGTCTTTTCAGATCTGAACCACTCGAAACTATGCAAGCCTAGACGTGACGTGTAAGGATGTGTAAGGGCAGCTGCCCATGATAGATTTGTATTTAGTGCCAAAGTGTAGTTTGTAACAGACAACAGTGCATAGAGGTGAAATAACCCAGATGCCAGGGGTAGCTGAAGTGACATCACACGTTATTCCTCCTTATGACATCACAAGCATAACCCTTTATTTCACCCCTAGCAGTTCATCAGCCTTCTACTTTCTGCCGGGGTCGGAGTGACCTACAGGGCAATCAAGCAATGCCCGACGGGCTGGCCTGACAGGGCTATTTTTATTGGCTGTCTGTGGGCGTCATAGTGCTTTTTGTTACTTTAAACTATGTTGCACGGCAGCTCAACTGATGTGCAACATGTAAACATTTTTTTGAAAAAGCCAACTGATGCATGGGCCAAATCTATTGGCTTTGTCAATGTTTGTTGAAGTTGCTGTTCTACAGTGGTAGGCGATGACCCTCAACACTGGAGGGGTATCGAGGGGACCGAGAGCCAAACCCAGTGGGGCCAAAAAGATAATAAAAAACACCAAAAATGTACTTACCCATGCTCTCCGTGTTTTCTTCTTTCTTCTTGGATGCCTTGAGCGCGACGGCACCACATGGAGCCTTGGCAACCCCCTTCTGCAAATCCTGACACTGTTCACATGCTGCAGATGGGCAGCATGAGAGCAGCATCAAGATTGGCTGAAGTGGGCTACCTCGACGCTCCAGCAGGCACAGGAAGCCTGTGCCTGCTCTCCACTAAGCTGTCTGAGACAGCTAGGTGGAGAGGTTTACACTGCGCATGTCAGGCTGGCCATCGCAAGACAACGGGCGAAAGTGACATGCAGAGTGTAACCTGGAGTGAGCGGCACTCCCCTGCTGCCAGTCAGCAGCAGCCCGCCCCAAACACTGCTCGGGCTGGGAGCAGTGAAAAATAAAGCGGTAATTCATTTTATTACCGTTTTATTTTTCACTTTTATGTCACACAATATACCTACGGGCAATTTTTGGTTTGTGTCAAATCACACATCTTACATTGTTTACCTTCTTGAGACTGTTTTTGTTTTGAATATTGTACTTGAGGGTGTGCCTTGCATGCAAATCTGATACTAGACACTGCAGAATTGCCTTTGCGTCAGTGCGCAAGCCCGGGCTGCATACAAAATAGGTTGATTTTGCTAGGGCACAGATGATGTTGTCGACACACCACTCTTTGTAAATATGGCCCTGTACAATTTTTATCACCCGAGCAACACGACACAGCAATTTGTCATGCAGTGTTCCACTGAGTGAAGAATAGACCATCAAGGCCCTTGTGGGTTGCCGGTGTTGTGTAATATCTGGTATCCCCCTGGGATCTGGTATCCCCTGTTCTTCGGCCGTCTTCGGAGAATTAACTCAGCCCGAACAGGATCAGACAGAAGCAGTCGATCTCTGCTCGGGCTGAGTTCAGGGATACACGATTTCATGGGATACCAGACGTTTCTTTAATACAGAAGCCACTGCTGCAAGTGCAGGGATTCACGATTTCTTGGGATACCAGCCAGGCTCACGCTATAAATTATCTCACGTTTCTTTAATGCTGGAGCCACTGCTGCACAAAAGACAGGAAGCAAGTCGCAGTCGCAAGTAGTTTAAAGACCAAAGGTTAAATAAATGAAAATGATATGCTTACACAGAGTCGGAGTGAAAGAATAGAATTTATTTTCCAAGCAAATCGCAACTAGTACAAAGAAAGGTGAAATTAATGAAAATTAAATAAATGCACGCACGATTCGGAGTGAAGGAATGGAATTTTTAATGTTTAAGCAAATCGCAAGTAGTACAAAGAAGGAAACGTAAAATAAATAAAAATTAAACATATTCGTGGAGTAGAGTGGAAAATGGAATTTTATTGTTTAAGCAATCGCAAGTATACATAGAAGGAAACGTAAAATAAATAAATATTAAACATATGCATGGAGTCTGAGTGAAAGAATGGAATTTTTATTTTTGAAGTGTTGGAATCACATTGTAAATTAAAACATGAGGAGAAAGAATGACAGAAGAGGGAACACAGCTGCCAAGGTTTTCAATACTGTGTGTGACATTCTCATAATTCCAGTGTAATTATGAGTGACATTTCAACAACTGTGAGTGACTTTCTCGCAAGCAAAGTTAAGTGATAAAGATGAGGCAAGCATTTAAATATCAGAAATGACACCCATTTCACCAAAGAGAAACTCTAAGAATTCTTAAAATTACTGCAAAGCACCAGATATGGAAGGACACTAACCTAGTACTCGCAAGCCGCCCCAGACAGCATCAAGGGCATTGGCAAGGCTCAGGAGAGTGAGGCGCACACCTTACAGCCAGCCAGGATGCTGTTTGTTTCAAAGATAGTACGGTTTAATCAATCCGCATAAAAATGATAACTAAGGAGTGCAGCTGAGCGGTGTCAGCCCGGTTGGCATGCCACTATCTGCCCCACCCCGCAGCACCAGATCACACCAGCAGGCTGCAGCTGTACCAGAGCTTCCGAAAACACCAGGCTCGTAAGTGACACAGCTGCTGGCCATGCTGAAAGTTGGACCGGCACCATTACCTCTTCACCTCATTACCATAACCAGGTATCAAGTTGTCGATGCTATCAATCAATCAATCATTCAGGGGTTTATAAAGCGCACTACTCGCCCGTGAGGGTCTCAAGGCGCTAGGGGGGAGGGGAGGCAGCTCCGGATCAGTCGAAGAGACAACTCTTGAGGTCTTTCCTGAACCTGTGCAGGGTCGGGGAGCGTCTGATGTTCATGGGTAGCTCGTTCCAGGTCTTGCCTGCGATGTGCGAGAAGGATCTCTCGCCTGTTCTGTTTCTGCGGATGTGGGGGACCTCAGCCAGGGCAAGGTCAGCGGAGCGCAGATTCCTCTTGGGTACGTGGAAGGAAACTCTCGTTATTTGGGTCTGAGGTTGTAGAGGGATCTGTAGGCTTGGGTGAGGAGTTTGAAAGTGACCCTTTTCTCGATGGGGAGCCAGTGGAGGTCTCGTAGGTGTTGGGTCATGTGTTCGTGGCGAGGTGTACCGAGGATGAGTCTGGCTGCGGCGTTCTGGATGGTTTGGAGTCTGTGTTAGAGAGTTCTGTTCATTCGGCGTATAGGGCGTTGCCGTAGTCCAGTCTGCTGGTTATGAGTGCGTGGGTGACGGTCTTTCTGCAGTCGGGGGGGATCCACTTGAAGGTCTTGTGGAGGATGAGCAGGCAGTTGAAACTGGTGGAGGCGACGGCGTTGATCTGGCGGTTCATGAAGAGGGAGGAGTCGAGGATGATGCCGAGGTTTCGTGCGTGGTCTGTCGAAGTGGGTGGGTTTCCGAGGGCGGGGGGCCACCAGGTGTCGTCCCAGGCGGAGGTGTGGAGTCCGAGGATGAGGACCTCGGTCTTCTCGGAGTTGAGCTTCAAGCAGCTGTCCTTCATCTAGCTGCCAGATTCTTCATTCCTTCCTGGAAATAGAGTCTGGTGTCTTCTGGGTTCTTCGTGAGTGAGCTCGGTGTCGTCGGGGTAGGATACAATGCTGAGTCCATGCTGTCTAACGATGGAGGCGAGGGGGGCCATGTAGATGTTGAAGAGCGTGGGGCTGAGCGATGATTCCTGGAGTACTCCGCAGTTGATGTTGGTGGGTGCGGAGAGCAAGGGAGGGAGTCTGATCCTCTGGGTTCTGAGTGAGAGAAAGGATTGGATCCAGTTGAGGGCGGCTCCTTGTAGGCCCGTGTTGTGAAGTCTGGCTGCAAGAGTGCGATGTGAAACGGTGTCAAAGGCTGCGGAGAGGTCTAGAAGGATGGGGGCTGCAGTGTGTCCCTGGTCTAGTAGCCTGTGGATGTCGTCCGTGGTGGCGAGTTTGGGCGGTCTCGGTGCTGTGGTTGCTGCGGAATCCAGACTGGGAGGCGTCTAGGATGGAGTTCTCTTCGATGAAGGTGGTCAGCTGGGCATTCACGAGTCTCTCAGTGACTTTGGCCACGAAGGGGAGGAGAGAGACAGGTCGGTAGTTTTTCAGGTCAGTTGGGTCGGCAGTGGGTTTCTTGAGGAGGAGTTTAACCTCTGCCCGCTTCCAGTCGTCTGGGAAGATGCCGGACCTAAAGGAGGCGTTGATGGCGAGTCCTATTTCGGGAGTGATGGTGGTGGCGGCCCTGTGGAATATGTGTGGTGGGCAGGGGTCCATTGAGGCTCCTGAGTGGGTTTTCTTCATAGTGGCAGCGATGTGTTCGGTGGTGGTGGGTTCCCAGGCCATGAGGGTTGGCTTGGCAGTGGCGTTGGGGGGGGTGGGTGTTTTCCGTCGTCGGTTCGCTGAAGTTGTCGTAGAGGGCCTTGATCTTCAGGTGGAAGTATGAGATTCCGGGGCCGGACTCACTCCGCTAGGCAAGCGCCAACAGACTCAGGCTCTAGGGAGGCTGCATCCATTCTGGTGATTGCTCCCTAGGGCTCAGCTTCCAGTTTAGCTTGTTTATGTGTAGACCGCACTCACCTGCGGCAGTCCCGTGGGCAGGGGTGTGCCCGGGCAGTCCTGTGTGAAAGGGAAGTATGGAAGCGGGGATGCTGGGATGCTGGGTGGAGAGTGGGTGAGTGTATGGGTTTCTCTGGTGTTTTTGGAGGGTGTGTGGGAAAGATTACAGGTGTAGGCAGGTGTCTAACGCAGGGTCCCTTACTTCTTGTGGCGGTACAGATAACTGCTGTTTATCTGCTGTGAAGCGCCGGCGGTGCAGCATGCCCTTTTGCGGGGTTAGGTGCTAAGTGCAGACACCTTCATCCCTGTGGCGCCCATTACCTACTGAGTGCGTGAGTATAATCCCTAACTTTTTTTCTGGCCTGCTCTGTGGGAATTCAAGACCAAACCAACTGGGGAAGCTAGTACTGGCTCTTGTGGAGCGAGATTAAGTTTCAAGGTGGGAGCGCAGGTTCCCTTACCTGCTGCCGGTGTAGGCGCACTCTCTCCCTCCTGGGTGCTGCTGTCTTCGGAGTCGGCTGCAGCCGTGCTCCTCCAGGAGTCAAGTTGACAACTATTTGCAGGCTGTGCCACAACATGCAATCTGAGATGAGCTCAGTGCTGCCTGTCAGACACCACCAATCCTGCGGCTGTCTGTACTAGGACAGGACTGGCCGCGTGTCAAAAGACTGTCACATTATTCCATGCCTGTCGCGTTTTCCGCTCGCACCGTGCCGGCTCGCCAATATATAAAGAGAGAGAGTCTCTTGATAGAAGCTGTGGGCCATAATTTTAACACTGACTGTGAGGTGACGAGTCACACAGTTAACCTGAATGGATTGCCGGTGTCAAGGGGAAGTAAATAAACCTGCTTACATTGTAGCCTCTGCTCTCAGCCTGCTTAAGACACCCCAGTCACGAGCTGAGCCAGCCACCCCAAGCCTGCGCAAGCAGCGCAGACCGTGCGCTGCAACCTGGATTATAGTTTCTAACAGTGCACTAATAGCACTCTGGATTGATACTGAGGCGCTACAAATGCATGACTATCCATTTCAGTGCGGTGATGCGGACCACCACACTGAAATGCGTTAGTCTAACGCCTGATGCGTGGTATTTGGCAAAGCTGAGGGAAACAATGGCAGAGATTAAAAAACCTAAAAGGTTAAAACCCATCAATATGGGAGAAATATTAAAGTGTGAGGGGTAGACAAAAGGCAATGGGAAAAAGCAGGATAGGAAAATGGAGAAATAAAATATATCAGATTAAATTTTATTTTATTTATTTATTTTATTTTTTGTGTTTTCTATAGCGCAAACATGACGCAATCCTGGGTGTCAGAATGCTTTACAGTTCCGCCACAAACAGTTTCGATCACAGTTTACAAATTTACAACTAATAAACATCTTCAGTTTTACTAGGCAACCACTAGGATTATAGTAGTAAATGTCACAACATACTTGCATTTAAAAAGTAATAAAAAATGTAATATCCTTTCTAAAGAAAACCTGGTTTCAGAACTGGATGCACAGTTACAGGTACAGATCAATAACCATGTGGCTTGATAGAGGTATCTTCATTAGCTATCGTACTTGAATCTTGCATATGGACTTGGGTATCCATGCCGGTCTGACTGAGGTCCATAGGAGAGACTAGATGAAAACACAATGACTTGTGCTATCTCTGAGCCATTACTCTGATATTCGTAGTACAGTCATCCTGTTATCTATTCTCCACCTATTAACACATCTGAAAATAGTAGATTCGGGGATGATTAAAGGTCTCAAAGGAGTCGCAAGAGGGCCGTAATTAGTTACAGGAGAAATTTATTCATGAGAAAGAACTTAGCCTCTTTTTTGAATTGTGAGACAGAGGGGATTCCTCTAATATTTAGTGGAAGCGCATTCCAAATTCTTGGTGCCACTCCCGAGAATGCTCTATCGTACGTTCTCTTCTTACGGAAAATTGCTGATTTCCGAAGGAAACCTGCAGCCCCCCTCGATAATCTAAGGCCTCCAGAAATCATAATTTTCTGGGCAAGGTAAAGTGGTGTTCTGTAGTGTAAAGCTTTGTGTGTAATACACTCCATCTTTAGCTGAATTCTTGCCTCGTACGGTAGCCATGTGAGCGCTTTCAGATGTGGAGTGATGTGGTCACATTTTCTTGTACCCGTTACGAGTGTCGCTGCAGCATTGAGGCAGGCTTTTAGTGGGGCTGTTGAAATCTTAGGAATCCCAGCTAGAGTTGTGCAACCATACTCAATCCTTGAGATAACCAAAGCTTGGACAGCCGTTTTCGGGTCAGCAGCGTCAATGAATGGTTTCATTTTTCTGAGATAGCTCAAATGGAATGGGGCGTTTTTTCCCATAGTGTTGATGTGAGCTCTCATGTTTAAATCCTTATCCAGCGTGATTCCAAGAGACTTGGTAGAATCAACTAGAATCAGAGTACCATTTAGCGCTGTGATCAATTTGGTCCATTCCTTGATCATCGTGGAGGACTTACGGGGGGAGATCAGAAGGAATTCTGTTTTCTGTGAGTTAAGTTTAAGATGATTGATAGAAAGCCAATGTACGGTCTTTTGTAGTACGAGGTTCATTATTTTGATCTCTTCAAGCAATGTGATCTTCATATACAGCTGAGTGTCGTCTGCGTACATGTGGAAGGAGATGTTAGCCTGCTGTAGTATTTCCGTGGTTTGCTCAATGTAAAAATTGAATAGGGATGGGGATAGCGTTGAGCCTTGAGGGACTCCAATCTGACTCGGGGATGAAAGGGATAGATTATGGTTCACCAAGAATCTTTTCGATTTTTTTCTCTAAGAAGGAATGAAACCATTTTAGGACTGTCCCAGAGAAACCCATCCTATTCTCCAATCGGTCTAATAATTTGCCATGATTTACGGTGTCAAATGATGAAGATAGGTCGAGGAGGACTAGTAGACAGGTTTTGTTACGGTCTAGAGCAAGCACACCATCATCAGCTATGTGCATAATTGCTGTTTCCGTGCTGTGGTCTGGTCTAAACCCTAATTGGCAGTCGTATAGTAGCTTAAATTTAGAGATGTGAAGGTTCAGTTGTTGTTGAGCAAATTTTTCCAACACCTTAGCCAGTAAGGGGATGTTTGTTACAGGCCTAAAGTTGTTTGGGTCCAATGGATTCTCGGTAGGTTTTTTCAGTAGAGGGATGACCTGGCCTGTCTTTAGAAAGTCAGGAAAGGAACCTTGGGAGAGTGAAGCATTAATAATTTTAGTCCAGCTAGGGATGACCATGTGGTTGACCGTAGGCCAACATTTTGCGGAAAGAGGATCATTGTAATGGTTGTTCGGTTTTAAGGCCAATAAGGTTCTAGCAATGTCTTCCTGATCATAAAGTTTGAAGGTTGACCAATGGGCCTTATTTTTTGGCACTGTGTTTGTGCAGGCTGGGTTGGCTGCTTCACTTGAGTGCTCTTTTGAGTAACAAGATTATCAGCGGTAACCTTGAGTTCATTCTTCATAGAACTAGCTTTGTTAGAAAAAATGCTAAAAAGTATTCACAGCTCAGAGCCGATTGAGCTGTTAGTTGAGAGGATTTGGCTAATTTGTTCGACTGGTCCTTCAGTAGATTGAAGAGTTTTCACAGTCTGTTCTTAGCATTATCAAGTTTCATTCCCCAAAAAGTCTTTTTGTGACTGAAGTATGCTTCTTATTGTAGGCTTTCCTAGTCTTTCTTAGCTGATTTAGATGAGGGGATGATGGGAGCTGTCTCCATTTCCTTTTTGTGATTGAGTATCCGTCTTTCTTCATTCAGAGAACCGTTGAACCAAGGGTTTTTATCTTCGACTTGAATTCTTTTGAGTTTTAAAGGGGCTATGTTATTGAATATTTTAGACATCGTACTGTTGTAATGATCCGTAAGATCGCTGAAGTCCACCACTCCAGGAGGAGGTTGAAGTTTGTTCTCGCAACTTGCTGTTAGCAACTCCATGTTTAGGCCTTTAGTATCTCCGACCCATTGCTTAGGCTTGACTGCTTGTGTGGCTCTTTTCTTCTTAAAGGATGTTATTTGAAAGGTGATGATGTGTTGATGCGACCAGTCGCAGGGTACAATATCGATTGAATCCACCTAATTTTCTTTGGAGATGATCCAGTCTAATGTAGCGCCTTTTGAGTGAGTTGGAAGACCACATGCCTACACTAGAGAATGGTCTGCTAGGAAGTTTTTTTAAATATTGACCTGATTATCTATGAGGTCATTCCAATGTAGTTTGAAGTCCCCTACAAAGATATTGTTGGAGTGTGGATCAGAATTTGCTCTGATAATTTCCATAAGTTGGTCTATGAACATTGCGTTTTTACCTGGGGGTGGTAGAAAGCGTGTAGTGTAAAGTGTTGGTTATCTGAGAGACGTAGAGAGAGCCCCAGGTATTCACAGGACTCAAGCGGGTCGGAGTGGGCTTTAGAGATTGAGATGATTGATCTGTGTATACAGGCCACTCCTCCACCTGTTTTGTTTAGCCTGTCTTGTCTCACAATATTGTAGTTTGGTGGAACCAATAGGTCTAGCCATGGGGATGATGCATTAATGAGCCACGTTTCTGTTAGGATAGCTGTGTCAATACCCCGGGTCAGGATTAGGCCGGCAATGTCCGCTGCATGTTTCATAGCTGATCAGCAATTCATTAGTAAGCACATAAGCGGTTTCAGAGGGGTATTTAGAATCTAATCTTGCCTTAAAGGTATTAATGTTATTTCTTTCAGGTTGTTAACATTTAGCTTTCTAGGATTCACCTATGTTATTCTGTTTACATTGATTGGAACTGCTCAAATTTGTTGATCATTTCTCTTAGGGGTGGGACTGGGTGACAACTCGTATGATTGCATTAAGGATTGTGTTTTGGAGTCTGTTAGATAACTAAGGATTTTGCTAGGATGAAGAATCCTGTTTGACAGAGGCAATGGGGTTGTGTTAATCCTGTCAAGTTTGTTGTGTAGTGAGTGTACTGATTTTTGAATCTGGATGATTTTAGAGAGATAGCTTTCTGGGATAAGTAAAATAGTCTTCATGTTTCTGATGGCGTTTTGCATGTCTATTGTTATCCCATCCGTCTGGGCATTGAGCGATTCTAGCTCAGTTCGTGGGGGAGAGGAGAGAAGTGGAAATTATAGCTTGTCTGTAGTCATGGAGATCTGAACGCTAGATGTATTTAGTTCCGCCTGAATGTGGCCATTTATGGTATCTTCAGATAATCTTTCCTTCCACTGTAAGGATAGATCGCAACTAGTATAGTGATCTAACCTACTGAAGTTCTGACCGCCGAAGCTGCATCCGAGAAACCCTCACTTTGCAGAGTATTAGATGTATTCATGTGAGAAAGTACCCTCTTTCTTGCATGGTATGCCCCCACTTTTTGCTGAATAGCTGATGTACTTTGACTGAGTGTGCCCTGGGCTCCTGCCAATCAGGTACCCAGGGCCTGTGTTCCTTCACTAAAACTGCATTGAAGCCTAAACCCAATTGGCATCTCTGGCCACATGTCAGCCCCTGGTAAATGGTACCATAGGTACCCAGGGCACGGTGACCAGAGAAGGCCCCTAAGGACTGCAGAACTTATTGTGCAACCCGTAGAGGCCTTGTGCCCTGACACACACACACGGCCTTTGTAGGCTGAGTGTCTGAGTGCAGAACAAAACAAAGAGACGACATGGCACACATCCCTGTGTGCCATGCCCACAAACCACTGCCCTGGCATACAGCAGTCACCCCTCTAGCTGGATGCCCTATGCCAGTGGTGCGGGTACAGGTGCATGAGCCCTGTACCCCTAGAGTGCCCAGGTACATTCATGGGCCCTGTAAGTGCAGTGCTGCCATTAAGAGTATATGGTGCTGGGAGGTTGTCATTATGAACTCCACAGCACCATAATGGCTGCACTGAAGACTGGGAAGTTTGGTATCAAACTTCTCAGCACATTAAACCCACTCTGATGCCAGTTTGGGATTTAATGTAAAAAGCACCACAGAGGGCATCTTAGAGATGCCCCCTGAACAACGGCCAACTACCAGTGACCTGATTGAGTGGCTGCGCAGGCTGCCACCACCAGACATGTTTCTGGACCCCTGGGTCGAGAGCCTGCTGCTCTCGGGGGCCTCAAACAATGCACATACTGGGACGAGGTGCCAAGCCTCCTCCCACAGGATGGGCAGGGTTCACAAAGGAGAAGCTTCAAAGGCATACCGCCTTTGTGAGCCTCTCCAGACCACTTTCTGTACTCAGCAACTGGTCCCCACTGGTTCTACCCCCCACTTTAGGCGGGAGACCCGGTGGGAAAAACAAAGTGAGGAAGAGAGGTGTGCCCACCTCTGCCAACTCCACCCCTAAGGTGGGGGAGGCGAGGTGAAGCACAACCTCGAGTCCCCGCCATCTTGAGGATGGGGGGACCCAGCCAACCAGGGACAGGCTCCTGCCCCCCTCCCACTGGAGAGTGGCAGAATAGAGGGTACACCCACCCCAGGGAAGGGACCAATTGGTCCCTGCCCTTTACCTACCTGTAACGCCCCTAAATTTAGTATTTAGGGGCACACTGAACCTTCCTTCCTCAGATCCAGCAACCACAAGAAAAGCAGAAGAAGGACGAGAAGCCGTGCAGAGCTAACAAGAGGACGACGCCCACTGACTTGGCCCCAGCCCTACAGGCCTGTCTCCCCTCGAACCTGCTCCTGCAAAATCCTGGCGTGTCCAGTTGCCAGCAACCTCAAAAACCTGCCTGCTTTCACTTTCCAAGCTGCTTTTCCCGTGAACACCGGACGTGTTTGAACTACAGCTTCTGGTGCCAGCCAGAAACCGCGAATCCAGCACACTCTGCACCCGCCGAGCCCGGCCTGTGTTTGAGTGAAACAAACACCACGAGGAGGTCCCCCCAGCGATCCTGACCCGAGATCCGGCGACCCCCGACCTGCCTCAAGTCTCCAGACGACGCCTGCAGCCTCAATCCAGGAGACCCCCCCCCACCGCGACCAGAGCAGGTAAGAAAATCCGACGTCCAAAGGCACCCCTGCACCCGTCACCCCACGGCCTTGTGTGCCCAACTCAGTGGTGCCTAACCATCCCTCTACATCCCAACTTACCCCTCGAAGTGGTGGTCACTCCTGGAAGATCCTCGTCCCCGAGCCTGCAGTTTTTCTTTGTCCCGGAGAATATCCATTGAACTCAACAGGGCACCCGACCTCAAAACTGCACCCTGCACCCGGCTGCCCTTGCGCCGCTGAGGGTGCCCCTTTGGTTCTAAGTTGGTCCCCAACTTGCCCTGAGCTTAACCCTAGGAGCTTTGCTCACACAACCCTGTGGCCTGCTTGCCAGCAGCCACCAACCGGAGCCCCCCTATCCTCCATAGGATAACATTGGGCCTCAACACTCTGCACCCGGCCGCCCTAGTGCCACTGGGGGTGCAACAACAGTGCATCACTGACCCTGGGAGGCCCCTGAGTTAACCCCAGAACCCTAATTCAAAAGACTGATTACTTACCTCGAAACCGATAGCTCATTTTTCCTCATAGGATAACATTGACACTTTTTCTCCCAAAAAGTTTCGACTTTTGAAAACTGCAAATATTCCTTAAAAATCAGCCGATTAACCAAAATGCATTTTCTCAACTGTTTTCAGGAAATCTCCCAGTGCTGAATCCAAGATCCAGCACTGAGTAAGAAAAAGTAACAATAACCTAACTTACCTGCTAAGTAAATTTCCTCCCATAGGATAACATTGGTGATTCTATGTGAAAAAGTTTCTAAGTGTCAATGCAATAATATTCCTTAAAAATCGTACCTTTAACAAGAACGCATTTAATCATCTGTTTTCAGGAAATGTCCCAGGGCTGAATCTGGGATCCAGTCCTGTGGTTACAAAAGTAATCTGAAAAGTAATTAACTGCATTTTACTTAAAAAGCAATTCAATTGAATGTACTATACATGCAATGTGTTGCAAACTGCTTTCTTAAACCTGTAACCAAAACCAGTACAAGTTATACTGCAATTCTGAACTGTGTTCAAACAAGTAAATTACTACTGCAAAGTATTTATATGCTGACCTGTACCAGGCTTGCTTGGTTCTAGAAATAAAACAACGGTATATTTTTTTATATACAAAACAATTGGCCTAGAGTTCAATTCTTGAGTGTGTGAGACCATTTGCTGACTGAGTGTGAACATCAAATGCTTTACACTGTTCTCTGATACTGCCTTACTGCGCGACCAAGCTACCACTTTAGAGAGTAAGGTTCTATCTAACTTTCAACTCTGCCAAACCTCTGGAGACCCTTGGACTCTATACACACTGTAATTCACTTTGGTGCAGTGTATATAGAGCCAGTTTCTTTCAATTCGCCTGAGGTGTGTGAGGGATGGACAATGGGCTAGATTTTAGCTGGTTTGCTACTATGGGGTTATTGTTACCTGCTTTGGGTATGTTCAAAAAACGATTTTAGGCTAACATGCACTTCTTAGCACTGAATCTAATGCTGCGGGTTAAAGTATGGGGGCCATTGCCTTGGAGTAGTGATACTGACTCTGTCTGCTGTATCCTGTTGTCACTAGTTTCAGTGTTACTGAGCAAAGATTTAGTCTGTTATATACAATGAACAATTTACAAAACTGTTTTCAAAACATATAACTGACACTGTAAGTACAACAACAGTGATTTCATCATTATATACATACAATTATAAGGCTGCCACCTTACTGGCATATCACCAGCCTGCATTATATTTCTGTGCCAATTAAAACAATCATTGGCAATATGTTTTGCCTTTTAGAGAGTTATTTGTCTATGTTTTTAAGTAATGTTGTGTATCAGCATGGCTGGAGTGCTGCATGAATGAAAGTAAAACAAGCATTTACAATGCAAATTGGTCTCAAATTTATGAGAGTTAGAGGTATTGGCGCTGTAAATGGCAACGTCATTTACCCATGTGTTTTGAATTGATGTGAAGTGGATATATGTGCTGTGGAGTGGAATTATGTGGGTTGGATTGGAATTATCAGTTGGGGAAATGTGTGGTGTGGAGTGGATTTGTTAAGTAGAATTATGTGGAATGGTGTGCAGTTTAAATATGTGGATAGTAATTATGTGATATTGAGTTAAGTGTACTGGAATTATGTGGAGTGTACTTGTGTGTGATAGAGATTTTAATTATGTCATGCGCTGTTGAATTTTGTGGTGTGATATGGAATTATATGGTGTGGTTTAGATGTATTTGGTGTGTTCTGTACTTGTGTTGTTGAGTTGAAATATGTGGTTTGTTGCCGAATTGTGTGGTGTAGAAGGAAATGGTAGAGTTGAATTGTGTGGCTTGGAGGTGTGCAGCATTGAGTGAAATTATGCTGATTGGGATTATGTTGCATGGTGTGGAGTGTATTTGTGTGGATTGTGTTCCCAAGTTTTAAAATGATGACACATAATTACGAAGAAAGGCGGCCTTTCATGGCGCACAAATTTACAAAACCTTGTAATGTGCAAAGACTTGTCCAAATATCCTAATTTTAGGGGGGAGGGCTTGAACAATGTGGGGCGCTGTTTTGGTTGCAAATGGTGCTAGGTCTATGCACATCTGTGGGGGGGGGGCATGCACCATATTCATCTAAACTTAGCTTGGCACATTTGTCAGGGGAGTTCTGATTCTGGTGCTCCAAACCATGCACCCATAGATGTGTATGTGGTTCACAGGATTTTGAATTCTCTGCTCAGTAGGCAACGAGCAGGTTACTTTTAAAACTGTAAACTTATCAAATGCCAAAAGCTATTGAGTGAGGTAAAAAAACAAGCGAACATTTACGGCAGATAAAAGAGGGAAGACACCCGCATCATTGCTTCTGACAGTGCAGAGTTGGGATACTGGTATTCCTGACCTTTTCCTCGCTACATTTTCGAGCTATTGTTGCCTTGCTTACCTTATGAGATGTGAGATGGTGGTTGGATCTCGCTTGGGGCAGTCTTGTTTCTTTTATAATTATGCTGACCCATGCCTGGCCTGCCTCAACACCAATGTGATTGCTTCATGTGTTTTTAGCTGGTGTGTTTGGGATGGTCGTTTGCCACTGGTGACTTATAAACTTCCAAAAACAATGAATCCCACTTTCTTCGCAAAGGCTCAGAAGGATGGCAATTTTATTATTATTGTACTTCCTAAGAAGTAGTCTTATTTAAGCAGGATTCTAGTTTTCCTGCACAATGATCCCATGCCAACTGGTCTGCTCGGTAGGTTATGTGCTCCCTGCTGTTATTACTGTGCAACCAGCCAGGTTGAATTCCAGCAGGGCCAGTTCAGCATTGCATCCATCCAACATAGATAAAATGAGTAGCATTAAATTGAGTAACATGTGTTATTAAAGCACCTACAACTGCAAACCTCTGGCATTACATACTATAAAAAACTATTTATCATCATCATTATTGTTATAAACCTCCTAGTCACTGGTTTGATAGTGGCAGGGTCAACTGTCTGTTTCATAGTTCTAAAATCAGCTAAGTGAGTTGGGCAATGATGACCACTTGTTATTTACAGCACTATAAACGGTAAACACTTGCAAGCACTGTAAAAATAACCAGGTTCTTATTTGATGGTAAGGCCAATGAATACACCTAGCAGGTAATCTGCTTTAGATACCACCTGTCCTCTTCTATTCGCAAAACCAAACAGAGAAGAAATGCGTGGATTTTTTTGCTCATATGGCTATCGGGCAACAGAAAACAGATTGTGAGTCACAATGGCAACAGAAAGCACATTTTGGAAGAGGTGTGATGAGGGGACGCCTGCCTGACAACAGACGGAGTCAAGAGCCACATCACCACTACTGCAGACAGTCGTAGTGGAGGGCACGCTATGGAATGGGGGCTCAGTGTTGAAAAGGTCTCATCTTCCAGAGTCAGTTTAAAACACAAGGGAAGAGCAGGCCACTGCCTTAAGTCTAGAGGAGCAGAAGACCATCAGCATTATCATAAAATTAGCAAAGACTACAGGGAGTGAAGAGGCGCAAAATGTCACTTTGCCAAGGGTGGCAAAAATCCATGCAACAGCCCTAGTTAGCTTTCGCTGGTACCCACTGTTTCCCTTGGAGAATTTTTGAAGGGAAGAGAGGCATGCACAGCACTTTAAGGTGCACTACACAATGCATCTAATATGGTGGGATTTCACAAATTTTACCAAAACTCCGCACTATAGCTTGGAGAAACAAGGGATCATGTGCATTAATAGTTACAGCTCTGAAACGACGTACGGGATCACTTCTCTAGAAGCAGTATATACTCACAAGCAAGCGAGGCACCGAGCGCACTCAATCTAAGTCTCTCGAGTTTTTTGTGCTTCCGGTGACCGGTCTTTCAGGTGTAAACATAAGAACACATTGGCAGATCCTCCTCACTGCAATAACGCTCACTTGAGCAGAAACATACATACACAGAGAAACACGCAGCGGTCATGATTTCCGTCTGTTTGAATCATGCAGTTTAAATTGCTAATGAGTCCATGCTTAAAGTTGATGCTCGATGTGCCACACAGATGAATGGATAAAGCACTGCATGCTGTGCTGATCAAGTTGAAAAGAGCAGCGGAAGCGCGTGTTGCGATGGCCAACCAGGAGGAACCATGAACCTGTGGTAACCAATCCGAAGGAACAATTAGTGAAATCGCCTGAACCGCGTGAACCAAGCACCCAAAGGAGGGACAATTACAAGCAATGCACCAATAAAAAGGCAGCATTTCTGAAAGGCACAAAAATGAACGAATGGCAATTGATGGGCTTGGTTAAAGCCCATATTGTAGATACATACTGCCTCGCAGAGCAGCGCATGCACTCTGACTCTAGGCTTGACCTAAAAAAGAGATATGATATGGTCGTAACCCTTTTTTTTAATTGCTGGCGGGGTAGGAGGGAAGGCAGGGGATACAAGGAGGGAGGGAAGGAATGGGTTTTGGGGGCAACATGGACAATAGAGGGTGTGGGAATTAAAGCACTTTTTTGTTTTTTTCAGGCTGGAGGTACAGCACTGCCAAGTATCATGCATCAATGGTTAGACAAATGCAGTTTAGCACGGAAGTCCTCATCACCACAATAAAATGCTTAGTCATGCATTTGTAGGGCCTCCTATCACAGCGGCACTACTAGGCATAAGAAACTGCAAATAGAAACAGACCATTGCAAAAGCGCGAGCAGCGGGCTGCCTGCTGGCAGTGGTGTGGAAACTGTGCTGCCAGTGAGCCTGCATTATACAGTGCCACCTTCAAGGTTGAGTTTCTTCACTACCAATAATGAACACAAATTGTCATCACACAGCATAGGGCAGCCTCAGGCTCTGGCTGCAGTACAACATAAAGCTGAGCCTCAGGAACCCAGCCATGTGACATGCCATGGCTAAGTCTGTCAAACAGACTCTTACAATTAAATCCACTCTGGAGAGTAGTAATCACCCTGAGACTACCCTCATATCCCCTGCCTTCCCTCCTACCCTGCTTGCTCAGACTGAGAGTGATGATGAATCCAGGGGGCGCCGACTTCCCTGTTGTATTTCAAAAACTGATACCACCTGCACTGCACCGTCACTGACAGTTAACTCAATTCCACTTAGTCAGTGATTGGATGATGATTGGCCAGTGACCCAGCAACTGCTGGGCAAAATTATGTTTTTGTGTTACTGCATGTTGTGTGCTCCCCTGCAGGCATAGAGTGAGTGGGGCTGTCGATACCTCTCAGGCCACGCAGCGCTATACACCCATGCCTCATTGGCAGTGCTTTGTTTGTACTACCTTTTATTTTATAGCAGATTACAGGATCCTTTCAGATTTCTTACACCAATCCCACAAGATTTTACATCTAGTTCCCATTGGGGATACCATATATAATGGACTAGACCGGCAATACTCTCTGGTATCCCTGTGTTTCTGGGGTTAGAACTTACCAGTATTCAATTTGATATGGTCTTATGTTGGATGGATGAGCACAGTATTTCTATGGCAAATAGTACCCTTCCTTTTGCTTTCCAACATCGTTTACAAAGGGATACCAAATAATATGGCTCACGCATTGCTGTAATATCTTGTATCCCCTACGTTTCATGTGTTACCCTTTATCCATTGACCACTTGAAGTTGCCTTTTATTTGAGAGCAGACTACAAAAACTTTTCACATTTTTTACATCATTCAACAAGATTTTACATCTGGTTCCCTTAAGGGATACCAAATATAATGGCCTAAACCGGCTATAATATCTGGTATCCCTGGTGTTTTGGAATTTACCAGGATTCAATTAGACATGGTCTTATGTTGGATGGCTGAGCACAGAATTTCTATGCTGATTATAACCGTTCATTTTGCTTTCCAATATCATTTACTATGGGGATACCAAATAGTACGTCTCACACATTGCTGTAATATCTCATATCACCTATATTTCATAGGTTACCCTTTAGCCATTCACCAGTAGAAGTTACTTTTTATTATATAGCAGATTACAGTATAGTTTCAGATTTTGTACATCAATCCCACAAGGTTTTACAGCTGGTACCCTTAAGAGATACCCCATATAATGGCCTATACCAGCTATAATATCTGGTATCCCCAGTGTTTCTGGGGTTAGAACTTACCAGTATTCAATTTCACTTTAGCACAGTATTCCCATGGCAAATAGCATCCTTCCTTTTGCTTTCCAACATCGTTTTCAACGGGGATACCAAATATTATGGCTCACGCAATGCTGTAATATCTCGTATCCCCCTAGTTTCATGGGTTACCCTTTAGCCATTGACCACTTGAAGTTGTGTTTTACTTGATAGCAGACTACTGTAACTTTTCGCATTTTTTACATAATTCCACGAGATTTTACAACCAGTTGTTTAAGGGATACCAAATATAATGGCCTATAACGGCTATAATATCTGGTATCCCCAGTGTTTCTTGGTTTAGAACTTCCTAGGATTCAATTAGATATGGTCATATGTTGGATGGGTGAGCACAGTATTTCTATGCCAAAAAGCACCCTTCCTTTTGCTTTCCAACATCGTTTAGTATGGGGATACCAAATATTATGACGCATGCATTGCTGTAATATCTCTTATCCCCTGAGTTTCATGGGTTACACTTTAGCCATCGTCCACTTGAAGTTGTCTTTTATTTGATAGCAGAATACAGTATCTTTTCACATGTTGTACATCATTCCACAAGATTGTGCGTACGGTTCCCGTGGGTGATACCATATATAATGGCCTATACCAGCTATTATATTTGGTATCCCCTGTGTTTTTTGAGTTAGGACATACCAGTATTCAATTCGACATGGTCTTATGTTGGGTGGGTGAGCACAGTATTTCTATGCCAAATATCACCCTCCCTTTTGCTTGCCAACATCATTTACTATGGGGATACCAACTATTAAGGCTCTTGCTTTGCTGTAATATCTTGTATCCCCTACATTTCATGGGTTACCTTTTAGCCATTGACCACTTGAAGTCGCCTTTTACTTGATAGCAGACTACAGTAACTTTTCACATTTTTTACTTCATTCCACAAGATTGTACGCCCGGTTCCCTTAGGGGTTAGCTTATATAATGGCCTATACCGGCTATAATATCTGGTATCCCCTGTGTTTCTAGGTTTAGAACTTACCAGTATTCAATTTCACATTGTCTTATGTTGAATGGATTAGCACAGTATTCCCATGGAAAATAGCACGCTTCCTTTTGCTTTCCAACATCGCTTACAATGGGGATACCAAATATTATGGCTCACACATTGCTGTAATATCATGTATTCCCTACGTTTCATGGTTTACCCTTTAGCCATTGACCACTTGAAGTTGTGTTTTACTTGATAGCAGACTACAGTAACTTGTAAAAAATTTTACATTATTCCTCAAGATTTTGCATCTGGTACCCATGGGGAATACCATATATAATGGACTATACCGGCTATAATATCTGGTATCCCCCGTGTTTCTGCGGTTAGAATTTTACCAGCAATCAATTTGACATGGTCTTATGTTTGATGGGTGAGCACAGTATTTCCATGCAAAAAAGCAACCTTCCTTTTGCTTTCGAACACCGTTTACTATGGGGATACCAAATATTATGGCTCACGCATTGCTGTAATATCTCGTATCCTCCACGTTTCATGAGTTACCCTTTAGCCATTGACCACTTGAAATTGCCTTTTACTTGATAGCAGACTACAGTAACTTTTCACATTTTTTACATAATTCCTCAAGATTTTGCATCTGGTTCCCATTGGGGATAGGATATATAATGGCCTATTCCGGCCATAATATCTGGTATCACCCATGTTTCTGGGCTTAGGACTTACAGTATTCAAATTGACACAGTCTTATGTTTGATGGGTGAGCACAGTATTTCTATGCCAAATAGCAGCCTTCCTTTTGCTTTCCAACATCATTTACTATGGGGATACCAAATGTTATGACTCATGCATTGCTGTGATATCTTGTATCCCCTACGTTTCATGGATTACTCTTTAGAAATTGACCACTTGAAGTTGCCTTCTACTTGATAGCAGACTACAGTAACCTTTCAAATGTTTTCATCATTCCACAAGATTGAACGTCTGGTTCCCTTAGGGGATACCATATATAATGGCCTATATTTGGTATCCACTGTGTTTCTTGGGTTAGAACTTAACAGGATTCAATTTGACATAGTCTTATGTTGGATGGGTGAGCACAGTACTTGTATGCCAAAGAGCGGTCTTCCTTTTGCTTTCCAATTTCGCTTACTATGGGGATACCAACTATTATGGCTCACGCTTTGCTGTAAAATCTCATATCCCCTATGTTACATGGGTTACCCTTTAGCTATTGGCCACTTGAAGTTGTCTTTTATTTTATAGCAGATTACAGTATCTTTTCACATTCTTTACATCATTCCCACAAGATTTTACATCTAGTTCTCATTGGGGATACCATATATAATGGACTATACCGGCAATACTATCTGGTATCCCCTGTGCTTCTTAGGTTAGAACTTATCGGGATTCAATTTGACATGGTCTTATGTTGGATGGGTGAGCACAGTATTTCTATGACAAATAGCAGCCTTCCTTTTGCTTTCCATAATCGTTTACTATGGGGATACCAATTATTATGGCTCACAAATTGCTATAATATCTCGTATCCCCTACGTTATATGGGTTACCCTTTAGTCATTGGCCACTTGAAGTTGTCTTTTATTTGACAGCAGACTACAGCATCTTGTCACATTGTTTACATCATTCCACAAGAATGTATGTCCAGTTCCGTTAGGGGATACCACATATAATGGCCTATACCGGCTATAATATTTGGTATCCCCTGTGCTTCTTGGGTTAGAACTTACCAGGATTCAATTTCACATAGTCTTATGTTGGATGGGTGAGCACAGTACTTGTATGCCAAATAGCGGTCTTCCTTTTGCCTTCCAATTTCATTTACTACGGGGATACCAAATATTATGGCTCACGGAATGCTGTAATATCTCGTATCCCCTACTTTACATGGGTTACCCTTTAGCCATTCACCAGTTGAAGTTACCTTTTATTATATAGGAGATTACAGTATCTTTTCAGATTTTTTACATCAATGCCACAAGATTTTACATACGGTACCCTTAAGGGATACCATATATAATGGCCTATTCCGGCTATAACATATGGTATCCCCTGTGTTTCTGGGGTTAGAACTTACCAGTATTCAATTTCACATAGTTTTATGTTGGATGGATGAGCACAGTATTCCCATGGCAAATAGCACCCTTCCTTTTGCTTTCCAACATCGCTTACAAAGGAGATACCAAATATTATGGCTCGCGCATTGCTGTTATATCTCTTATCCCCTACGTTTCATGAGTTGCGCTTTAGCCATTGACCAATTGAAGTAGTCTTTTATTTGATAGCAGAATACAGTATCTTTTCAGATTTTTTGCATCATTCCACAAGATTTTACATCCAGTTCCCTTAGGGGATACTAAATATTATGGCTCACACATTGCTGTGATATCTTGTATCCCCTACATTTCATGGGTTACCCTTTAGCTATTGACCACTTGAAGTTGCCTTTTACCTGATAGCAGACTACAGTAACCTTTCACATTTTTTCATCATTCCACAAGATTGTACGTCCGGTTCCCTTAGGGGATACCATATATAATGGCCTACACCGGTCTTGATAATTGGTATCCACTGTGTTTCTTGGGTTAGAACTTACCGGGATTCTATTTGACATGGTCTTATGTTGGATTGGTGAGCACAGTGTTTCTGTGCCGAATATAACCCTTCCTTTTGCTTTCCAATTTCGTTTACTATGGGGATACCAAATAATATGGCTCACGCATTGCTGTAATATCTTGTATCCCCTACGTTTCATGTGTTACCCTTTATCCATTGACCACTTGAAGTTGCCTTTTATTTGAGAGCAGACTACAAAAACTTTTCACATTTTTTACATCATTCAACAAGATTTTACATCTGGTTCCCTTAAGGGATACCAAATATAATGGCCTAAACTGGCTATAATATCTGGTATCCCTGGTGTTTTGTAATTTACCAGGATTCAATTAGACATGGTCTTATGTTGGATGGCTGAGCACAGAATTTCTATGCTGATTATAACCCTTCATTTTGCTTTCCAACATCATTTACTATGGGGATACCAAATAGTACGTCTCACACATTGCTGTAATATCTCATATCACCTATATTTCATAGGTTACCCTTTAGCCATTCACCAGTTGAAGTTACTTTTTATTATATAGCAGATTACAGTATATTTTCAGATTTTGTACATAAATCCCACAAGGTTTTACAGCCGGTACCCTTAAGAGATACCCCATATAATGGCCTATACCGGCTATAATATCTGGTATCCTCAGTGTTTCTGGGGTTAATACTTACCAGTATTGAATTTCACTTTAGCACAGTATTCCCATGGCAAATAGCATCCTTCCTTTTGCTTTCCAACATCGTTTTCAACGGGGATACCAAATATTATGGCTCACGCATTGCTGTAATATCTCGTATCCCCCTAGTTTCATAGGTTACCCTTTAGCCATTGACCACTTGAAGTTGTGTTTTACTTGATAGCAGACTACAGTAACTTTTCGCATTTTTTACATCATTCCACGAGATTTTACAACCAGTTTGTTTAAGGGATACCAAATATAATGGCCTATAACGGCTATATTATCTGGTATCCCCGGTGTTTCTTGGTTTAAAACTTCCTAGGATTCAATTAGATATGGTCATATGTTGGATGGGTGAGCACAGTATTTCTATGCCAAAAAGCACCCTTCCTTTTGCTTTCCAACATCGTTTAGTATGGGGATACCAAATATTATGACTCATGCATTGCTGTAATATCTCTTATCCCCTAAGTTTCATGGGTTACACTTTAGCCATCGACCATTTGAAGTTGTCTTTTATCTGATAGCAGAATACAGTATCTTTTCACATTTTGTACATCATTCCACAAGATTGTGCGTACGTTTCCCGTAGGTGATACCATATATAATGGGCTATACCAGCTATTATATTTGGTATCCCATGTGTTTTTGGAGTTAGAACATACCAGTATTCAATTCAACATGGGCTTATGTTGGATGGGTGAGCACCTTATTTCTATGCCAAATATCACCCTCCCTTTTGCTTTCCAACATCATTTACTATGGGGATACCAAATATTATGGCTCTTGCTTTGCTGTAATATCTTGTATCCCCTACATTTCATGGGTTACCTTTTAGCCATTGACCACTTGAAGTCGCCTTTTACTTGATAGCAGACTACAGTAACTTTTCAAATTTTTTACATCATTCCACAAGATTGTACGTCCGGTTCCCTTAGGGGTTAGCTTATATAATGGCCTATACCGGCTATAATATCTGGTATCCCCTGTGTTTCTAGGGTTAGAACTTACCAGTATTCAATTTCACATAGTCTTATGTTGAATGGATTAGCACAGTATTCCCATGGAAAATAGCACCCTTCCTTTTGCTTTCCAACATCGCTTACAATGGGGATACCAAATATTATGGCTCACACATTGCTGTAATATCATGTATTCCCTACGTTTCATGGTTTACCCTTTAGCCATTGACCACTTGAAGTTGTGTTTTACTTGATAGCAGAATACAGTAACTTTTAACATTTTTTACATTATTCCTCAAGATTTTGCATCTGGTACCCATGGGGAATACCATATATAATGGACTATACCGGCTATAATATCTGGTATTCCCCGTGTTTCTGCAGTTGGAACTTACCAGGAATCAATTTGACATGGTCTTATGTTGGATGGGTGAGCACAGTATTTCCATGCAAAAAAGCAACCTTCCTTTTGCTTTCGAACATCGTTTACTATGGGGATACCAAATATTATGACACACGCATTGCTGTAATATCTTGTATCCTCCACGTTTCATGAGTTACCCTTTAGCTATTGACCACTTGAAATTGCCTTTTACTTGATAGCAGACTACAGTAACTTTTCACATTTTGTAATTCATTCCACAAGATTGTGCGTACGGTTCCCGTAGGTGATACCATATATAATGGGCTATACCAGCTATTATATTTGGTATCCCATGTGTTTTTGGAGTTAGAACACACCAGTATTCAATTCAACATGGGCTTATGTTGGATGGGTGAGCACCTTATTTCTATGCAAAATATCACCCTCCCTTTTGCTTTCCAACATCATTTACTATGGGGATACCAAATATTATGGCTCTTGCTTTGCTGTAATATCTTGTATCCCCTACATTTCATGGGTTACCTTTTAGCCATTGACCACTTGAAGTCGCCTTTTACTTGATAGCAGACTACAGTAACCTTTCACATTTTTTACATCATTCCACAAGATTGTACGTCCGGTTCCCTTAGTGGTTAGCTTATATAATGGCCTATACCGGCTATAATATCTGGTATCCCCTGTGTTTCTAGGGTTAGAACTTACCAGTATTCAATTTCACATAGTCTTATGTTGAATGGATTAGCACAGTATTCCCATGGAAAATAGCACCCTTCCTTTTGCTTTCCAACATCGCTTACAATGGGGATACCAAATATTATGGCTCACACATTGCTGTAATATCATGTATTCCCTACGTTTCATGGTTTACCCTTTAGCCATTGACCACTTGAAGTTGTGTTTTACTTGATAGCAGAATACAGTAACTTTTACCATTTTTTACATTATTCCTCAAGATTTTGCATCTGGTACCCATGGGGAATACCATATATAATGGACTATACCGGCTATAATATCTGGTATTCCCCGTGTTTCTGCAGTTGGAACTTACCAGGAATCAATTTGACATGGTCTTATGTTGGATGGGTGAGCACAGTATTTCCATGCAAAAAAGCAACCTTCCTTTTGCTTTCGAACATCGTTTACTATGGGGATACCAAATATTATGACACGCATTGCTGTAATATCTTGTATCCTCCACGTTTCATGAGTTACCCTTTAGCTATTGACCACTTGAAATTGCCTTTTACTTGATAGCAGACTACAGTAACTTTTCACATTTTTTACATAATTCCTCAAGATTTTGCATCTGGTTCCCATTGGGGATAAGATATATAATGGCCTATTCCGGCTATAATATCTGGTATCACCCATGTTTCTATGCTTAGAACTTACCAGTATTCAAAATGACACAGTTTTATGTTTGATGGGTGAGCACAGTATTTCTATGCCAAATAGCAGTCTTCCTTTTGCTTTCCAACATCATTTACTATGGGGATACCAAATATTATGACTCATGCATTGCTGTGATATATTGTATCCCCTACATTTCATGGATTACTCATTAGCAATTGACCACTTGAAGTTGCCTTTTGCTTGATAGCAGACTACAGTAAACTTTTCAAATTTTTTACATCATTCCACAAGATTGTACGTCCGGTTCCCTTAGGGGTTAGCTTATATAATGGGCTATACCGGCTATAATATCTGGTCTCCCCTGTGTTTCTAGGGTTAGAACTTACCAGTATTCAATTTCACATAGTCTTATGTTGAATGGATTAGCACAGTATTCCCATGGAAAATAGCACCCTTCCTTTTGCTTTCCAACATCGCTTACAATGGGGATACCAAATATTATGGCTCACACATTGCTGTAATATCATGTATCCCCTACGTTTCATGGTTTACCCTTTAGCCATTGACCACTTGAAGTTGTGTTTTACTTGATAGCAGAATACAGTAACTTTTAACATTTTTTACATTATTCCTCAAGATTTTGCATCTGGTACCCATGGGGAATACCATATATAATGGACTATACCGGCTATAATATCTGGTATCCCCCGTGTTTCTGCAGTTGGAACTTACCAGGAATCAATTTGACATGGTCTTATGTTGGATGGGTGAGCACAGTATTTCCATGCAAAAAAGCAACCTTCCTTTTGCTTTCGAACATCGTTTACTATGGGGATACCAAATATTATGACTCACGCATTACTGTAATATCTCGTATCCTCCACGTTTCATGAGTTACCCTTTAGCTATTGACCACTTGAAATTGCCTTTTACTTGATAGCAGACTACAGTAACTTTTCACATTTTTTACATAATTCCTCAAGATTTTGCATCTGGTTCCCATTGGGGATAAGATATATAATGGCCTATTCCGGCTATAATATCTGGTATCACCCATGTTTCTGGGCTTAGAACTTACCAGTATTCAAAATGACACAGTTTTATGTTTGATGGGTGAGCACAGTATTTATATGCCAAATAGCAGTCTTCCTTTTGCTTTCCAACATCATTTACTATGGGGATACCAAATATTATGACTCATGCATTGCTGTGATATATTGTATCCCCTACATTTCATGGATTACTCATTAGCAATTGACCACTTGAAGTTGCCTTTTGCTTGATAGCAGACTACAGTAAACTTTCACATTTTTCATCATTCCACAATATTGAACGTCTAGTTCCCTTAGGGGATACCATATATAATGGCCTATACCGGCTATGATATTTGGTATCCACTGTGTTTCTTGGGTTAGAACTTAGCAGGATTCAATTTGACATAGTCTTATGTTGGATGGGTGAGCACAGTACTTGTATGCCAAATAGCGGTCTTCCTTTTGCTTTCCAATTTTGCTTACTATGGGGATACCAACTATTATGGCTCACGCTTTGCTGTAATATCTCATATCCCCTATGTTACATGGGTTAGCCTTTAGCTATTGGCCACTTGAAGTTGTCTTTTATTTTATAGCAGATTACAGTATCTTTTCAAATTTTTTACATCATTCCCACAAGATTTTACATCTAGTTCCCATTGGGGATACCATATATAATGGACTATACCGGCTATACTATCTGGTATCCCCTGTGCTTCTTGGGTTAGAACTTATCGGGATTCAATTTGACATGGTCTTATGTTTGATGGGTGAGCACAGTGTTTCTATGACAAATAGCAGCCTTCCTTTTGCTTTCCATAATCGTTTACTATGGGGATACCAAATATTATGGCTCACGAATTGCTGTAATATCTTGTATCCCCTACGTTACATGGGTTACCCTTTAGCCATTGGCCACTTGAAGTTGTCTTTTATTTGACAGCAGACTACAGCATCTTGTCACATTTGTTACATCATTCCACAAGAATGTATGTCCAGTTCCGTTAGGGGCTACCATATATAATGGCCTATACCGGCTATAATATTTGGTATCCCCTGTGCTTCTTGGGTTAGAACTTAACAGGATTCAATTTGACATAGTCTTATGTTGGATGGGTGAGCACAGTACTTGTATGCCAAATAGCGGTCTTCCTTTTGCTTTCCAATTTCATTTACTACGGGGATACCAACTATTATGGCTCACGAATTGCTGTAATATCTCGTATCCCCTATGTTACATGGGTTACCCTTTAGCCATTCACCAGTTGAAGTTACCTTTTATTACATAGGAGATTACAGTATCTTTTCAGATTTTTTACATCAATGCCACAAGATTTTACATACGGTACCCTTAAGGGATACCATATATAATGGCCTATTCCGGCTATAATATATGGTATCCCCTGTGTTTCTGGGGTTAGAATTTACCAGTATTCAATTTCACATAGTTTTATGTTGGATGGATGAGCACAGTATTCCCATGGCAAATAGCACCCTTCCTTTTGCTTTCCAACATCGCTTACAAAGGAGATACCAAATATTATGGCTCGCGCATTGCTGTTATATCTCTTATCCCCTACGTTATGTTATGTTATGTTACTGTTTGTTTTGTAGAGCGCTCAGCTGCTCCAAAGAGCGTCCCGGCGCTAAAGATCATCACACCAAATACCAGCAGCAAACAAACAGCCATAGCAGAAAACATAACCAGAATTAACCATAACAGCATTACAAAGCAAACAGATAGGTTTTAAGTCCTTTCCTAAAAACCGAGAGATTGGTGCACACCCGCAACGTCAAGGGCAATGTGTTCCAGAGGCGGGGTGCAAGGTAACTAAAGGAGCGACCTCCACAGCGAGCACGCTTCACTGTTGGAGCGATAGCCTTGGCCTGGGCAGCAGATCTCAGAGGTCTAGATGGAAGATAGAAATTGACCCTTCTCTGCAGATATTCAGCGCCGAAATTATGAAGCGCCCTAAAAGCTGTAGTTAGGGTCTTGAAGAAGATACGCTTACGAATCGGCAACCAATGCAGAGAGACAAGGAGATTGCTGGCCCTAGATCTTCTAGTTAAACCGAAGAACCGAACGTTTCATGAGTTGCGCTCTAGCCATTGACCACTTGAAGTTGTCTTTTATTTGATAGCAGAATACAGTATCTTTTCAGATTTTTTACATCATTCCACAAGATTTTACATCCAGTTCCCTTAGGGGATACTAAATATTATGGCTCACACATTGCTGTGATATCTTGTATCCCCTACATTTCATGGGTTACCCTTTAGCTATTGACCACTTGAAGTTGCCTTTTACTTGATAGCAGACTACAGTAAACTTTCACATGTTTTCATCATTCCACAAGATTGTACGTCCGGTTCCCTTAGGGGATACCATATATAATGGTCTACACCGGCTCTGATAATTGGTATCCACTGTGTTTCTTAGGTTAGAACTTACCGGGATTCTATTTGACATGGTCTTATGTTGGATGGGTGAGCACAGTGTTTCTATGCTGAATATAACCCTTCCTTTTGCTTTCCATCATCGTTTACTATGGGGATACCAAATATTATGGTTTACGCATTGCTGTAATATCTCGTATCCCGTACGTTTCATGGGTTACCCTTTAGCCATTGACCACTTGAAGTTGTGTTTTACTTGATAGCAGACTACAGTAACCTTTCACATTTTTTCATCATACCACAAAATTGTACGTCCGGTAGGGGATACCATATATAATGGCCTATACCAGCCATAATATTTGGTATCCCCTGTGTTTCTTGGGTTAGAACTTACCAGGATTCAATCTGACATAGTCTTATGTTAGATGGATGAGCACAGCACTTGTATGCCAAATAGCGGTCTTCCTTTTGCTTTCCAATTTCGTTTACTATTGGGATACCAAATATTATGGCTTATGCATTGCTGTAATAGCTCGTATCCCCTATGTTACAGGGGTTACCCTTTAGCCATTGGCCACTTTAAGTTGTCTTTTATTTTACAGCAGACTACAGTATCTTTTCACATTTTTTACATAATTCCACAAGATTATACGTCCAGCTCCCTTAGGGGATACCATATATAATGGCCTATACCCCCTATAATATTTGGTATCCCCTGTGTTTCTTGGGTTAGAACTTACCAGGATTCAATTTGACATAGTCCTATGTTGGATGGGTGAGCACAGTACTTGTATGCCAAATAGCGGTCTTCCTTTAGCTTTCCAATTTCGTTTACTATGGGGATACCAAATATTATGGCTCACGCATTGCTGTAATAACTCTTATCCCCTACATTACATGGGTTACCCCTTAGCCATTGTCCACTTGAAGTTGTCTTTTATTTTATAGGAAACTACAGTATCTTTTCAGAATTTTTTCATGATTCCACTAGATTCTACATTCGTTTCCCTTAGGGGATACCAAATATAATGGCCTTTACCGTTTATAATATTTGGTATACTTTGTGTTTCGGGGGTTAGAACATAGCAGTATTCAATTTGACATGGACTTATGTTGGCTAGATGAGCACAGTATTTATATGGCAAATAGCACCCTCCATTCTGCTTTCCAGCATCGTTTACAATTGGGATACCAGATATTATGGCTCACGCATTGCTGTGATATCTGGTATCCCCTCTGTTTCAAGGGTTACCCCTTTAGCCATTGACCACTTGAAGTTGCCTTTTATTTTATAGCAGACTACAGTATCTTTTCATATTTTTTACATAATTCCTAAAGGTTTTACATACGGTTGCCTTAGGGGATACCAAATATAATGACCTTTACCACCTATAATGTTTGGTACACCCTGTGTTTCTCGGATTAGAACTTACCAGGATTCAATTTGATTTGGTCTTATGCTGGATGGGTGAGCACAATATTTCTATCCCAAACAGCACCCTTCCTTTTTCTTTCCAACATGGTTTACTATGTGGATACTAAATATTATGTCTTACACATTGCTCTAATATCTCGTATCCCCTACATTTCATGTATTACCATTTAGCCATTTACCAGTTGAAGTTACCTTTTATTTGATTGCATACTAAAGTATATTTACACATTTTTTACATCATTCCACAAGAGTTTACATCCGGTTGCCTTAGGCGATACCAAATATAATGCCCTCTACCGACTATAATATTTGGTCAATTTAATTTGACATTGTCTAATGTTGGATGGGTGAGCACAATATTGTTCTGCCAACTGACACCCTTCCTTGAGTTTTCCAACACCTTTTACTATGGGGATACAATATATTATGGCTCACACGTTGCTGTTATATCTTGTATCCCCTTCTTTCAAGGGTTACCGTTTAGCCAATGACCAACTGGAGTTGCCTTTTATTTGATACCAGATTGCAGTTTCTTTTCGCAGTTTTGATTTAATTCCACAATCTTTCACATCTGGTTCCTTTGGGGGACACAAAATATAGTGGCCTTATGAACCATACTTTATGGTATCCCCTAGGTTTCTAGGGTTACAACTTACCAGGATTCAATTGGACATGGTCTGATGTTGGCTTTATGAGCACAGTATTTTTCTGCCAACTGGCACCCTTGCTCGAGTTTTCCAACAAGTCTTACTATGGGGATACCAAATATAGAGGTTTATGCAAGGCTGTTATATCACGCATCCCCAACTTTTTATGGGTTATCCTTTAGCTATTCACGGACAAGTTACTTACCTTTGGTAACACCTTATCTGGTAGAGACAAGATCTAGCTGCAGATTCCTTAACCTTGAACTTCCAGGCATCAGGCTGGATCCGTAAGATTTTTCTTAGCTGTACCCCTGCTCGTCGGTAGGTGGCGTCGGTAAACTCTGCGTGACGTTGTCAGCATCGTGTTCATCGTTGTCGTCACATATGCGTCATAAATCTAACAGCCACTCTGGCGCGCTGACGTAAGTACTTTTCACGACTTTCCACTCCAGAAGCACGAAGCCATGAAGTGACTGACCCTGGTATGTTTAAAAAGAAGCTAAGGCCCTGAAGGGGATAAACCCTGACAGTAAAAACAGTTCCGCAGAGCGGGGAGGATGGGTGGATCGGTAAGGAATCTGCAGCTAGATTATGTCTCTACTAGATAAGGTGTTACCGAAGGTAAGTAACTTGCCCATCTGATAGAGACATCTAGCCACAGATTCCTTACCTTTGAACAGATATCTAAGCAAGACCTTCCCCAGAGGAGGGACTGCGGAAAAGTTTTAGACTAGAAAATCCTACAGGTCAGAGTGCCCAAACAAGCTTTCTCTGTGAACCTGAGAATCTAGGCAGGACTGTCAGGCAAACGTTTGCAGAGACGTCCCCATGGCAGCTTGACAGATATCATCGATTGGAACCCCACTCTGAAGCTCTGTGTTGGCTGCCTTTGCTGTGATGGAATGAGCCATAAGGTCCTCAGGAGGCTACTTCTTAGCCAAGGTGTAACAGATTTTTATACAGAGGATGACCCAACAGGAGATGGTGCTCTTTTGAACTACACGCCCCTTCTTTGCCCCATGTATCCTACAAAGAGTTGGTCTTCCACCCAGAATTATTTAGTACGATCGAGATATAATGATAATGCCCTTTTTGGGTCCAGAAGTTGGAGACGCTCTTCTTCCTTGGAAGGATGCAGAGGTGCTTAGAAAGTGGGCAGGGTAACTGACTGTCCCAGAAGAAAGAGAGTTACAACCATGAGCAAAAAGGATGCCCTATTTCTCAGTACCACTTTTTCCGGAAAAACTGTCAGGTAAGGAGGCTGTGATGACAGTGCTTGCAGTTAGCTCACCCTCCAGGCAGAGGTAATTGCCACCAAGAAAGCTGTTACTATTGTGAGCAACCGTAGAGGACAGTTGTGCATTGGCTCAATGATGTGTACATCAAGTAGGTGAGTACCAAATTATGGTCCCATTGTGACATAAGAAAGGGAGAATGGGGAAACAAGTGGGTTAACCCCTTCAAAAACCTCTTTAGCAGAAAGGACTTAAAAGTGAAGGCTGATCTGGTAGCCGAAGAAAAGCTGAGAGGGCCAAAAGATAGCCTTTCACAGTGCTCAAGGCAGGACCCTGCTGGACCAAGGAAAGTACAAAAAAATTATATCTGCCAGAGAGGAAGACAAGGGGTCAATGGACCTTTCTATAATATTTTCAAAATTTGTTCCATTGGCAGGCATATACCAATTTTATTCAGGGACGACTGTCACAGTAACCTCACAGACTTCGGGAGGGAGGTCAAAAGCTGTCAACTTTTGCCGCTCAGTGTCCACACAAGGAGGCGGAGAGTAGATAGGTTCAGGTAAAGGACCTTCCCCTACTGCGACAGAAGATCCTCCCGAAGGGACAGCCTGATCGGAGGATCGATACTCATGTCTAGAAGCTTGGGATACCAAACTTCCCGTGCCCAGTCTGGAGCCACACGAATTACTAGTGCTTGGTCTCTCCTAATCTTCTTGAGCACTCTGGGCAGGAGTGGTATGGGGGAAAGGCGTATAGGAGGCCTGAGCTCCAATCATGGCGAAAAGCGGCGCCGAGCGCGAACCACCTTGGAAATTCCAAAGTGCAAAACTGCTGACAATGCGTGTTCTCTTCGGAGGTGAACAGATCTAACCAAGGCTCTCACCACTGCTGAAAGAGTCCCTGTACCACCTCCGGATGGAGACACCACTCGTGATCCACAAGGCACCTTCGGCTGAGTGCCGTGGCCCTGGCGTTCAGAGAACCAGCCAGGTGCTGAACCACCAGGGAAATGCACTGTTGTTCTAGCCAAGTCCAAAGACGCAGGGCCTCTTGACAAAGCATCCACAACTCTACTCCGCCCTGTTTGTTACAGTACCACATGGCGGTAGTGTTGTCTGTGAACACTCGTTTCAGCCTTCCCTTTATGGACCGTAAAAAGGCTTTCAGTGCCAGTAGGATCACCCGAAGGTCCAACAGATTGATATGGAGCTTTGCTTCTGATGGTGACCAGAGTCCTCTGATCTCCACCTCTTCCAGATGGCCACGCCATCCCAAAAGAGACACATCCATCACTATTGTAAGGCCTGGGTGGGGAAGGGAGAGGGGTCTGCCCTCGATCCAATCATGGTCTGCTAGTCACCTCTGCAGCTCTTTCACAGTGCCCTCCGAAATCTGAACCAGGTCGGTGAGATTTCCTCAATGCTGGGCCCATTGGAATTCAGGTCCTACTGCACAGCCCGCATTTGCTACCGTGCATGGTTCACCAGCAGGATTCAGGAGGTCATGAGGCCCAACAGCCTCCGAGCCATTCTGACCGAAATCAAGGAAAGAGGCTGAAACATTAGTATTATAGCAGGAGGTCGGCCATAGTCTGGAGGTGGGAGACGACTGTTTGGGATGAGCCCACCTTCAACAACCAGTTGTCTAGATAGGGAAAGACTGGAATCCCTGATCTCCGCAGATGGGCTGCAACCACACCATCACCTTTGTGAGCACCTGAGAGGCACTGTTGTGGCTGAAGGGGAGCACTCCTAAATTGCAGGTAACGACGATGGGCAGGCAGGACAGGGATATGAAAATAGGCATCCTGCAAGTCCAACGCTACCATCCAGTCTCCTGGGTCCAAGGCAGACAGGAACTGAGCTAGGGTGAGCATCTTGAACTTCTCCTTTGGAGAAAGTAGTTGAGGGCTCTGAGGTCCAAGATAGGATGTAGGCCTCCGTCCTTCTTTGGGACCAGACGATAGCAGGAATAACAACTACAGCCTACTTCTGGCCTGGTAACCCTCTCTATAGCTCCCTTGGCCAAGAGAGGTTTTTTTGTTTCGTAATTGTTTATTTTGCATCACAAGGGTAATTAATACAAGACAATAAGACCATGGCACATTAATACAACATCATCTATAGAACTGAGTACATCATTGCGTACAGGGTTATACACTGTAGAATAGGGGGGTATAAGTGGAGTTGTTGAGGGAGAAGGAAGGATAGCGGGGCAGTGGGGGGAGGTCAGGAGATAGGGGTAAGTCAATTTGTGCACACAATAGTATCTTCAATGGTTATATTAGTGTGGTAACAACAATAACAATACAGCGGCTCATGATTGTCAGTAGGTTATAGGTATCTGGTGTGGAGACTACATGTTGCAGGAGCATTTGCCAGCATATAGTATGCAATAGAGCCTGTGGTACGGGTACAATGGTGCATGTACGACATAGAAAATAGGGAAAATGGGGAGAGGGATCCTCGTGTTGGGAGGGGTTGATGATCTTTATGGAACAGGTACTGGAGGCAGGTAGGAGTGAGGGTGATAAGTGGACGAGGTTAGGCAACCCCTGGTGCTATTCGGGTATAGGGGGATCAACAATGATCGTTTGTAGGAAAGAGAAGAGGGTGGGCACATATTGTTGTGCAGGAGGGGGATGCAGGGGATAGGTTGTGTCTGAGTCTCAGGGTGTGCAGGGTGTTGGTCCAAAACCAAGAGGGGGCAGTGTAGACCGCAGTCCCACATGTAATGGTTGCATGCCAGCATGCTGGGATGGGATAGTGGTAATCAGCTCTAGATGGGAGGGGGACACGGGGTGAAGGTGGCGCCCGCCTACGTGTCCAGATGGTAGCTGAGGGCATAGCAAGAAGTCTGGGGGTAGAGGGGCTATGGAAGGGGGAGGGGGAAAGGAAGTGTGGAAAACAGAAGTGATAGCAAGAGGAGAGGAAGAGAAGGAGGAGGGGGAGAGGCAGGGTAGAGGACATAGGGAAGTGAGTTACTATAGGGCAAGGTGGCATTTATGGCGGGGGAATGGGTGCTTCCTCTAGCTATGGTTATCGATCTGACCGATTGAGTTGGGCTGGGTGGGGCTGCAGGGTCTTATTTCCGTGGCCTTTCTGAGAATGGAGGCCCACGTCTGTGTATATACCTCTGTCTGGTCCTGAGGCCGTATATAACACATTCGTATGATGCTGTTTGGATCATCGCCGCCATCCATTCGTCTTGGGAGGGAGGGTCAGGCGATCTCCATTTCCTTAAGATGCAGAGTTTAGCTGTGAACAGTGCTGCATGAAGAAGGCGACGTTGCGGGCGTGTGACGTCCGGGGTGGTGCTGGTGTCATGCAGGAGGATAACTGGGGGTTGGAGAGGTAGGCAGAGGGGTATCACCGCTCCCAGGGTGGTCCCTACCAAGGACTAAAAGGATTGGACAGAGGGACACTTGCATAGTATATGGGGAGATCACATTGCACGCCTGGGCACCTCCAGCATTTGGATTGTGGTAGCAGCCGGCCCTGTTCGGTTTCACTGGGGTCCAATACCAGTCGTGTAAAGTTTTAAAGAGACAACATTTTAATCTGTCTCCTTGAGTTCCCTTGTCTAGGTCTTCTACTATATCTGTCAATCTTCTGCTGCAACTGTGTGTTGTAGCTGTGCCTGCCATTGGCGTGGAGACTGTGTAGGAGGGTGTGTGTGAGAACAAGTGATTGATTAGGATACCATAGAGTCCTGACATGACACCTTTGTGTCTGCCCCAGGTTGACAGCTATTCCACCACCGGCAAGTATGGAAGGGCCCAAGGTCGGTGGCCAAGGCATCTTTGTAGTTGGTGTTGCACCTGCAGGTATCTCCAGGCCTGCTGTGGGGGTAACCCGAATTCCTCTTGCAGTAGTGCGAAGGGTTTTATATCACCGTTAAGGATCACCTGATCGTGGGAATGTATGTTCAGGGCTTTCCATACAGGCCAATGGAGTGTCTTTTTCGCAATTCTAATGCTATCATTACCCCTGATCGGTGCCTTGGCGTGTAGATGGTGGCTGGTGTCTATGAGGGTGCGCGGTGTTATGCCTTGTGTGTGGCCTGTAACACTAGGTGTGGAATTGGTTTGTGCATGATGGTATCCCCATATAAGAGACCCAATCCTTTGCCATGATTGAGAAGTGATCTTTCCGTTTTCACCCATTGGAGGGGTCTGGTGTTGCCGGGTGGAGGTAGGCGAGTTTGGAAAGATGTAGGGTCAAACTGTAGTGCTCTACTGATGGAAAGCCCAGGCTGCCACAAGAGCAGCGGGCCATGAGCTTAGGTGCAGCCAGACGGGGGCAGGTAGTACCCCAGACAAAGGCCCGTATTCTCGCATCGATAGTATGTAAAGTTGACAGAGGTATCACCATGGGCACCATATTTCGGACATACGTGAAGCATGGAAGCGTGACCATGCACATAGCCTGTACCCTGCCCCACATGGAGACTCCTAGTAGGGACCACTTATCAAAGTCTATTTTTATTCGTGCAATTAGGGGTGTGAGGTTATCTACGACCATTCCCTCCAGGCCACTGTTAACTAGCTCTCCGAGGTATATAAGCCGAGAGGACTTCCACCGGAAAGGGTATCCCTGTATTGCGGCTTTGATGGTTCCTGAGGAGAGCGGGAGGGCCTTGCTTTTATCCCAGTTTACCTTATAGCCTGACAGGGTTGCAAAGTCTTCTATGAGTTCCATTAGTGCAGGGAGGGAGCGTGGTAGGTCTCTGAGGGTGAGTAGTATGTCATCTGCGTACAGATATATTTTAGAGAGGCCAGCCGGCATGGGATACCTGTTACTCTTGACTAGTGATGTATGACAGAGGCCAGGGATTCCATGACCAGGAGAAACAGTAGGGGAGAGAGTGGGCATCCCTGACATGTGCCTATCTGCATCCTAAAAGTAAACAACAGAAACCCTCCGCAGTTGACCTGGGCCTCAGGCAGTCATAGAGTAAGTGGACCTTGGAGCTGAATTTGTCACCGAGCTCGAAGCGTTTCATAGTGGCTAAAAGGTAATTCCAATATATGCGGTTGAACGCCTTTTCCTCGTCAAGGGAGAGGACTACTGCATCTTCCGGCAGATCTTTTGCTGTCCATAGCGTATGAGAAAGTGTGCGGAGATGCTTTTTAGAAGATCGTCCTGGAACAAAACCAACTTGCTCATAAAGGATGATAGAAGGGGTGACTTTCTTTAGGCATGCAGCGACGACACTGATCAATATTTTAATGTCTCCATTTAGAAGTGAAATAGGGAGGTAACTGCCACAAAGGAGAGGATCCCTCCCCGGTTTCGACAAGACCGCGATAACTGCCCTGTTGGAGTTAGGACCCAACAAAGGAGTTCTGTTGCCTACCTGTAGGGCCGCATGTAGGGTGTCTAGTGCTTCCTCCCCCGTCCACTTGTAATACTCAGCAGAAAGCTGTCTTCACCCGGGGCTTTATGATAGGGCAAATTGGCAATGGCTGATGTTACCCTCCAAGAGTGCTCTGCCTTTGTCAGATAGGAGGGGGAGGGCAATCCCCTCGAGGTACGTTGAGATCCACTCCACTGGGGCTGGTGCCTCTGGTGTGTACAGATGCATGCAAAAGGACGTAAACTGATTGACTATGTCTTGGGGCCTGATAAGAATCTCCCCTGTCTTGGATTGTATGGCGGGAATGACCATTGCTGCTTCCCTCTGCCATAGCTGCACCACCAGACGGCGGCCAGCCTTTTTCCCCTGTACATAGTGCCTTCTCTTAAGGTGCTGGAGGGCATATTCAGCTCTGGAAGTGAAGAGGGTATTGGGATAGCGGTGCCACAAGGGAAGCAAATGCCACCACAATACCTGTGCAGGGCCTGCACTTTTTACTTGGTATCACCAAGTGTACTGCTGCGCGGAAAAGCTTAATGAATTTCTGAATTTAGGTTTGGCGTTGGCAGAACGGAGAATAGCTATGTCCTGGAAGTCGAGTGCAGCTCCCAGCATACGCACTTGTCTGTTGGATCTCCGCAAGGTGCTGGTGGTGGAACATATGGTGCAGGCAATGAAGGCACCTCATAACCCTCCACAGATTAATCCCATGCAATGGCAAGAATACCTGTCTTTTATGGAAGGCAGATTAAATGCACCCAGCTCATCCCAGGGATGAGACGGTTTCTCACTTTGGGTATTTTTAGTAACATGCTAGCATATTGGCACAAGCAAGTTGGGACCCTACTCAGGTATGACCTAACTGGGCAGGAGCTTAGGCTACCACATGCATGTGTTGGAGCGATGTATGCGGCATTCCCCCCTTCTCGCTGTTCCCGCTGTCTTAAAATGTGCACACATAAGCAGTTACCCTAGCTCATACATGGTCTGAGTCGCAACGTACATGTAGGTTAGAGGAGATCGTACAGTTCTGTGTTCATAGCGGTCTGGTTGGTTGGAAAATATAGAGACAAGGGGCCTGATTCACAAAAGTTACCTGAGACAAAATCCTAACTTTAAGACTTTCGGTATTCACAAAAGGCATTTAGGAGTAGTAAAGTTTGGATTTTATCTTAAGTTTTGGTCTTAAGACAAAATCCTAACTTAAGTTAAACTTGTGGCCATGCTGAGGTAAGTTCCGTGCCTCCACAGTGTAAAAGGGGGTAAACGGGACACGGGTTGTAGAGCTACTCTGACACTCCCCTTCTGATACAGCGTGGTGGTGCCGCCACCACCAGATGAGGCATCATGGGTCAGCATTCCAGATGAGGATAAGTCTGCCCTGGTGAAGAGTAGGTGGACAGCGCTGTGCACTAGGCCTCTGCCAGTGGGGCCTGGTAATTACCGTCTCCAGGAGTGTCCGTTAACCAGGGGTAGGGTTATCTGCAGGTTGGGCCATGTAGTGTGGTGGTAGGTGGCCCCTGTCTCCCACCTCGCTCCCTGGGGTGCTACCTTGGCATGGTAGGTGTATTTGGCCCACTTCTGAGTTTGCAGGCAAACGATGTGGGAGGGGGAGAGGATGGAGATTAGGCCCAAGGTCCTCGTTTGGATCCCTGTACCCTGTAATTAATCGCAACTGGGGGAGGGGCACTCACCGCTGCGTCGCCTGCCCCGCATCTGCTCCAAGTAGAGGATGTGACTCCTTGGCCATCCCTCCGAGGATGCCTCCTGTGTTCGTCTCAGTTAGGCCACAGCTGCATGCTCCTGTGTCCTCCCCTGAGTCACCCAGGCACCGTGGTCACCAGCACCGTGTCAGCGGCCTCTGTCGCATTGGAGGGCATTTCCTCTCCCGTGGAGGATTGTGCAGGGAGGGGTGTAGCCGGTGGCCCCCAAGGCACAGCTCTACAGAAGTCAAGTCAGGAGGGTGGATTGGGAGGCCAGGGCACTGTGCCCCACCTCAGGACACTGGCAGCAGCAGGCGCCCGACTCCCCTGGGCATTTGGACAGATGTAGGGCCCGACCTGAGCCGTGGTCATCAACTTTGGTGTAGGTTACAATCTCAGGCCACACTCTGGGGATGCTTTTCACATAATTCCCTTGCTCGGCATGGACGATGTTTGGGTCCGCTGGCAGGTTGTCACATCAGGAGATCATTTGTGGCACCCCTGTGGCATTAGAGATGTCGCCACCGCTGTTCGTGGTCTGTCCAATCCCGGAGCTCGGAGACTAAGCAGCCATCGCATTTGTGGTCGATCCACGCCCTTGGCCAAGAGAGTCTTGACTTCCTTGTGGAGTAGGGCGAGGTGATCCTCCGTCAACCAATCATATACTTGAGCCATGGATGGAGGGTAAGCCTCGAAGGGAAGGGAATAACCCCTTCAGACTATTAGCAACACCGACCTGTCCGACGTGATGTCCGGCCAGTGGTGGAGATAATGGTGTACTCTGCCACCCAATGGCTGTAAATGATTGTGGGGTATCGGACTAGGAAAGTTTTGCAGTGGAGCAGGGGTTTGTGGCATGGCTCAAATTCTGGCCCCCCCGACTGGGGTCTGGATGAACTGTGTCCACTGCCCCACAGAGGCTGCTGAGCTTGCGGGGCCCTCTGGCTGGAATAGGGTTGGTGCGGTTGGTAGCCCCTTCTGTAGCCAGGAAAGGAGTGAAAAGAAGATGCCAGCCAGGAAGTTGTGGTGAGGGCCAAGGACTTGGCCGTGGCCCGAGAGTCCTTGAAGCGCTCAAGGGCGGCATCTCCCTTGTCTCCAAAGAGACAGGAGCCATCAAAGGGCATGTCTATGAGGTTAGCTTGGACATCTCCCGAAAAGCCAGAAGTTCTCAGGCTGGCGTGGCGTGGCGATGGACGGTCACCGTTCTGGAAATCGCTCTGCCCAGCAAGTCTGTTGTGTTCAACCCACATCTGATGGTGAAGTTTGCTGCATCTCTCCCATCGGAAATAGCTTGGGGGAGCAGAGCTTGGTCCTCCTCCGAGGTTCTAGGCAGCACTTGTGCAACCGTGTCCCAAATAAAATGGGAATAATGTCCCAAAAGACAGGAAAATATTTTCTTTCCATAATTCTCCAGTCTCTTGGATTCTCTGGCTCAGGGTGCGGAAGGGAACCTGCCACAGGAAGTGTGGGGAGGGGTGGGTGTGGAGGAAAAGTGGGTCGCACTGTGCAGGGTGATGGTGGCGGGCAATCGTCCTATTCACAGGATCCTCTGTGCTGGGTTTGGACTAGGTGCCCAGAAGGATGTCCGTTAAAGCCTCATTAAAAGGCAGCAAGGGTTCTGAGCTGGAGACCCCATGCTGCAGGACCTCTGTCAAGAATTTAGTCTTGACTTCCACCGTAGGGAGCTGCAGGTCCAGGACCTCTGCAGCCCTATGCACCACCGTATGATGCTCCCTCCTCCGTAGCCAAGGTAGGAGGAGACAGCATGCCAGAGTCTGGGGAGGTATCTGAACCACTGGCATCACCCAGATTTCTAAGGGATCCTGCTCAACCTCCCAATCTTCTTCATCCATCCCTAACACTTCAGAATTGAGCAGGTTGAATGACATGGCACAATACGGCTCTGTCAGCGCCGGTCTCGGCGTAGGAGGACGCCTGACTGGCTCCGTGTTGTCGGGTATAAGAATTGGGGAGGTGCTGCCAGTGGGCGCTTGTAACGTAGAGTACCTCGGCGCTGTCGCTGTGGAGGTGTGACCAGCACTGGTCCGGACCCGGGAATGGGTCCAATTGGAGGCTGTGGCAGCGCAGCCGCAGACGTGGAACCCATGGGACTCCATTATCTGAGCCCGCGGGGCAGAAGGTGCGCCGGCATGGTCAGACCACCCGAATATGGCGCACATGGTGTCATAAAACTCCTTAAGCTAGGCAGTGGTGGCTCCCGGACTCGGAAAGGCAGGGAAACGTGGAGTCAACTCAGGCATTCACTCTGCTGAGTGGGGCCTTCAATGCCAAGGTTCCTCTGCTGCGCCGTGAGATGGGCGGGGTGATGTCGAAGCACTCTTTAACTTCTTGTGTTTCTTGTGGTGCCTCTTACTTGACTTTGAGGAAGAGGACTTCAATTCAGAGCGGTGCTCGGACTTTCCTCTCGACCGATACTTGGACTGGGATCGAGACTGACTAGGTGACTTATGCGGTGCCGAGCGCCGGACAGCAAGCAGCTTTAGGGACTGCTCCCTCAAAGCCTTTGGTGCCATAGCCTGGCAGTCGGAACACAACTTCGGGTCATGGTCTTGCTCCAGGCCCCAGAAACACACTAAGTGGGGGTCCGTGACCGACATGGTGCGGTAACAGGTACCACACGGCTTGAACCACGACGTCTTCTTACTCGACATGATTTCCTACACACTAAAAGAAGTCGACAAAAAGTTGAAAAAGTCGGTCAAAAATGGCAGGCGGTAGCTCTCTGCACGGATCGGTGCTGGCTGGTGCGGAGAGAAAAGAACTGCCAGACTGGTGGTTATATTGTTGATCTGGACGTCACTACAACGATGAACATGACGCCGGTGATGTCACGTGGAGTCGACCAAAACCACCTACCTGCGCACAGGGGTACTGCTAAGAAAAATCTTCTGGATCCAGCCTGACGCCTGGAAGTTCAATCAAAAGGAATCTACGGCTAGATGTCTATCAGATCAACTGAAATTGCTTTGTATTTGATAGCCAATTACAGAATCTTACTGCATTTATGATTTCATTCCACAAACATTCGCATCTGGTTCCTTTGGGGGATGGCAACTATAATTGCCCACACGGGCTATAATATTTAGTATCCCCTATGTTTCTCAGGTTAGAACTTACCAGGATTCAATTGGCATACTCTTATTTTGGCTGTGTGAGCACAGTATTTTTCTGCCAACTGGAACCTTCCTTGAGTTTTCCACCACCTTTTACTATGTGGATATCACATATTACGGCTCATGCGTTGCTGTAATATCTTGCAACCCCTACCTTTCAAGGGCTACCTTTTTGCCATTGACCAATTGGAGTTGCCTTTTATTTGACACCAGATTGCAGTCTCTTTTCCCATTTTATTTAATTCCACTAGCTTTCACATTCGGTTTCTATGGGGGATACCAAATATAAAGGACCATAAGGGTTATAACATTTGGTATCCCCTATGTTTCTCCGGTTTGAACTTACCAGGATTCAATTTGACATAGTCTTATGTTGACGGGGAGAACAGGGTATTTTTATGCCAAATAGCACCATATTTTTTGTTTTACAACATCTTTTACTACGGGGATACCAAATATTACGGCCCACACATTCCTATAATATCTCATATCCCCTTCATTTTATGGGTTATCCTTTGGCCATTGATCAACTAAAGTTGCCTTTTATTTGATAGCAGTTTATAGTATTTTTTCACATTTTTGATAACATTCCAAAAGCTTTCACATTGGGCTCCTTTGAGGAGGCCTGGCGGACACCACACGCAGCACCAGCACTGCACTGCAGTCACCTGCAGCCTGAACCTGGTGGAGAGTTTGGGCAATGGCGCACTGTCAAGAACATGCTGGATCATCCACTTGGGGTTGATACCAATGTGGACATGATGGTGAAGCCCAAATCTGCTAAGAACCCCACCCCAGGCACTGGGGATGCAGAGGGCCCTTCCGCCCCTCATGATAATGGAGTTGGCACTCTGGGTCACTCTCCACAGTCACTCTGTCCGGTTTGAAAAGATATTGCATCCAAGATCGATACAGTCTTCTTGGATGTGAACCTGCTCTGGACGGATCACAGGAAACTGGTGAACTGTGTGGACAATGCAGAATCCACATTAAACACAATGCGACCCACAATTGCAGGAACTCCAAAATCAACTGAAGCACATGAGGGCAGAGGTGACCTCTCTACATTGGAGGACGCAGATGGCTGTTCAAGGCGTAATAGTGTCCACTTCTTGGGCTTTCTTGAGTGTTTGGAGGGCCTGAGTATGGAACTCTTTCTCGAACAGTAGTTGATGACCACAGTTCCGAAAGGTAATGTATCCAAATTATACTCTGCAGAGAGAGCACATTGTCTACCTGGGAGGCCGCCGCCAGAGGGGGGCCAGCAGAGTCCTGCAATTGAGGAACTACTTAATTATAGGGACAGAGACTTGATTCTGCAGTTGTTTTGGATGAAAGGTCCGTGGCACTTAGAGGGCAGCAGCATCACTGCTTAGCTTGGTCAAGCAATGCCTCCGGGAGCAAGGGTCGGATTGGGAAGTCGGGCACCGGGGCGATGGCCGAGGGGCCGGTATTTGAGTTCCAGATGTGGGCCGCTTATTTGGACAGCCTGGGGGCTGATTTGGGCAGTATCCGTGCTGTTCGGATGCCTCCAGCGGCCCAGTGGGTGCTTGAGTGAATGTTCTGGAGGCAAATGTGCCTCGATTACCTCCTTTTTACCAACGGGCTGAGGTGTCACTCCCTTTTTCTCGCTGGACTGGCCCATTAGTGTATGCAGATTGAGCGGGGGTAGGGGGCATGAGCTGAAGTTGCCTCACTTGTATTCAGGTGTGGTTCACTGGTGTAAACTAATCTTTACCTTTTTTTTTTATCTAAGGGAATTTATCAAAACATGCCTCTGTCAGAGACCTCCCCCATCCTTTTCATAAAACTTCACCGAAGAAGTGTTTTGGGAAAGGGTAATCCGCAAATGTGGGCCACTTTTGTTTTAGTGTTCACGGGCCTATTTTTGATCCCAATACAACCCTGCCGGGAGCTAGGCCTGAAGTATGCTCTTCTATATCCTGCTAAACTTAAGGTGATGGATGAGGAGTGAATCCATTCTTTCTTGACTCCTGGAGATGCATAAACCTGGTTACAAGCCAAGGAAATTGCGAAGCCCACATGAGATGACTGGAACACTGGTAAATAGCTGATATCGCAGGTGAGGCATAGGAGGAGTGGGGGGTCCCAGAGCCGCCCCTTCATTGCACAGACAGGGGAAGTGGTGCTGCAATATCGTCAGAACTCTTTTGAGGCATTGCGATCTTACCGTGCCTCTGACAGTCGGATACTAATGGCTCCATGGCCGCTGCTGGGGAGGACTCCCGGAGGTCGGAGTTGACGCAATGGCTGGCAGACGATCCGCTATGAGGGGTGGTGTTTGTTCTTTGATGTGTGATAAGTGGTGTGGACTACTCACCGGTGACTATTGAAGACACTTTGGGGCCTCATGAAAGAGGGTTGAACGCCCAGATCATTGTAAAGGACCTTTGTGTCTGTGACCCCTGACCTCTCCAAACAGGACATGTATTTTATTACGCATTTCTCTTTGGCTGATGTTCATTCATTGGATGGTTATGGCTGGGCATGAGAGGGAGGTTATATGTCTTGTGCTTTCTTTTCTCACACAGATGAAGTTTCCAACATATAATTATGTGTCATGGTCTTGTACAGCACTGCTTCTCTTGAACGCCGATGGGTCATGTGGGGGACCTGCACACTGGAGTTGTGGGGAATGAGAATTGCAAAACGTATCACCATACCCTATGGGCTCACCTACAGGGCCACACTACACCACACTATAACTTGCTGACATCGAACATTAAGGGTATGGCCACTACCACACAGAGATACTGAGTTCATACATATCTTAATCGCAGCTGCACATACATAGCTTTTTTGCAAGAGAAGCATTTGACACAGAACTACAACATTGGCGAATTCACAAGGGTCATGATAACGATTGCCGGGGGGGGTCCCATTTGTGAGAGACATGCACAGAGTTGACACTGAGGGTAGGTACGTGGTGGTGGAAGGACATAAGGACGATGCCCCCCTCACATTGGTGGTTGTTTAAGACCCAACACTAATCACTCTGATTTTTTTAGGCCTCCTCATCCCAGCTCTTTTCCAGGACCCACACAATCTCAGCATATCGGGCAATGACTTTAATTGTGTTCTGGATAATGGCTGGGAGTGCTCCACCTCTCCGCTGAACGGCGCTATGTGTGTCAGGGTTTACAATACTTTCAGGACTGAATGGTTAACTAGAGCGTGTTCAATATGTGGCGCTTGCACCATCCAACCACCAGTGACTTTGTGTTTTATTGCCTGATCCATGACCTCCACACCATGCTTGATCTTCTTCTCTGCAATGAACTAATAGGCACGCAGATAACTATGATGGAGTCCTTGGCACATACCCGCTCAGATCGCTACCCACTGCTGATGGCATTACGGACCTGGACGGTTCACACTGAGGCACCACAGAACCCCCCTTCAGGGAGGCCCGATCAACACATATTACCCAATATTTTGTATTTAACACAAACATCACCCCCTCTAGAACTCTGGAGTGGGATGCCCACAAGGTGGTCATCAGAGGGCAATACATTGCCACTATATGGTGGGGGTCCATAAGGCCCTGCGCAGGGTGCTTCTGAACATGGAGTGGGAGTTAACACTACTTGAGACTGAGGTGTCACGTGGGCTGATGGGACAGAAAGCCACAACGATCTAGAGGCACGATTGGGAAAACATGACTATTGGCACTGCTTTGCCATTCTCCATGTGGAGGGGGATCACTCGGGCAGGCTATTGGTGTGGGCTTTCAGTTGGGGGACCAAAGCACATTATGGCCTGGCCAGGCCCCGCTTGCACCCCCCCCCCCCCATGGCTACAGCCCTGCCTGGGCCCCTCTGCTGTGGACCAGGCTCTGACAAATGGTGCCAAATCCAGTCCTGGGCCCTTGGAAGTGAGTTTCTGTGCTGCAATCAAGAAACCAACGTATCGACTCCAAAGTGTCATTTTGGAACCTGTGCATCCCCGGAAAACTGGTGCATTTCCACTGCCTGCACCGAAGCCATGGACACCGCTCACCGAGTTCATGACGCAGCAACCTCGACTTTCAACAAAGACCTGATTTTTCCACAGCACCTCTGAAGAATAACTGCTGCATGAGTCTTGGACACCGCATCACCGACATCCATTGTGCACCGTCCCGACTTCGGCGCAATCTCTTCCCTTTGTGGCTTTTGACCGATGCATTGCCTTCAGCCCAGCGGTTCAACTATGACACCATGAAAATTGACTCACCTTGCTCTTGACATTGACACATAACCAACGCTGCATCGCCTTCAGAAACTAAAGCATTGCTTTCCTAACCGACGCATCACCTCCTTTGCACAACGCATCGTCCCCAAGCACCAACGCCTCAAAGATCAGGCATCGCCTCCAGGAACTGACACATCACCTGCACCCATGATGCATCCTCTCCGTTGTGCACCATTTCATCCCCAAGCATTGATGCATCCAAGGATTGTCAGCGGGTATATGTGACTCCTCTCTCTGGTCTGCGCTTCATCGCGGTCAAACCGAACTTTAGGATTTGCCCTGTTCAAGCGTGACCAGATAGCCCCAGTTGGAGTTGTTGACTTTTAAGCACTGCATTTTGAGTTCAGCTTGAAAAATGTATATCTTGACTTGTGAATCTTGAATTTCTGTTGTTTCGGTCTTGTTTTATATTCACTATTTATGTAAACTGGTGTGGAGCTCTTTTGTGGTGTATTCGCTGTGTTACTGTGTGTCAGTATGTGCACAAATACTTTACACATTGTCTTTTTAGTTTAGCCTGACTGCTCTGTGCCAAGCTACCAGAGGGTGAGCTCAGGTAAACTTTTAGTGTGTACTACACTTACCCCAACTGGGACTGTGGTTCCTGCTTGTACCGGTTCATACCGCTGCCAACCAGAAACCCGATTTCTAACAGTAAGGAAGAAGCATGTTGTCTTCAAGCATGAATGAACATATTTTATTGTAAGAATATGGACAGGTCATCGACCTGCTTCTTCAGAAGCAGCAGGAGAATGTATAAAATACTGAGTTACAGCACTGTAAGAAATATGGTTGTTATTTTTTTTCCTAGCATTTTATATAGCGCAAACTTGACCCGAAGGTTTCAGGTATCAGAGCGCTTTACATGAGCACCTCTTGTGTTACCAGAGGACACATTCAGTTTTGTTAGGCATGGGGAGATTAAGTGATTTGCCCAGAATCACAGGATGTTGAGCATCCCTGCAAAGACTCGAACCCGGTTCCCCAGTGTCGCGGTCGACCGCTCTAGCTGTAAGGCCACATCCTCTCTTATTGGTGGAGGGGATGAAATGCTACTCAATCACAACCACAATCCTTGTCACTGTGAACCACAAAAGTCACTGAATTAAGCTGTGCTTAGCCCTCTGGTAGCTTGGCGCAAAAGATTTCTGGCTTAACTTATAGTCACTGTGTAAAGAATCTATGCAGCAAACAGTAATAAAGTGAAAACATAACACAAGAAAAAACCATCCCAATTTTGAAAAATAAGATACATTATAATAAATAAAATAACACCAATACAAATTAAATCCTATCAGTACAAACAGATTTTTTTATGTTTTCAGTGAAATCTAACACCTAAAAGACCAAAATGCCAACCATGCGTATCTGATTGCATAAGACCCGGATAAGGTCAAAAGTTATGTTTTGCCATGATGGAGCACAAGTCTACACAAGGTGGATTGGGCCTGGTCTTGGTTGACCTTCAGACTGAGATGAAATTTTGAAAAAGGCATGCTGCATCCAAAGAGGAGTTGTTATCGCCGGAGAGCGCTGGACAAAGTCTTGGTGAAACCATAGACAATGGCAGGAAAAAGCTCTGAGCAGAAGTAGCATGATTTCCAGGCTGAGGAGTTTGTCATCATCGAGGGGGAGCTGGTCATCATCAAGCCCAGTGAAGATTTTTAACTTCAGACTTAGACAACTTTTTGGAAGTCAAGAACCTCCAGTGGGACAGAGTTACAAGCTGTAGCAGAAGAGGGCTCCATGAGGCCAGAAACTGTCACTGAGATGTCCTGGTGAACAGGATTTGCTGCTGCATAGAATAACATAGCAGGAGCTACTGCAAAGCCAGACCAAATGGCAATGCACGTTGGGCAGCCACGGCCGCTGCAGGTAAGAGCGATGGGATGGTGGGGCTGGCTGGGAGGGGTTTCGAGAGACGACCACGAGGTGAAGTTAAATAAATAATTAATTTTCCCTTGTGGTCGTCTCTCGAAATCCCCCTCAGCCGGCCCCACCTCACCACAGCTCTTACCTGCAGCGTCCGCGGCAGACCTTAGGCAAATCAACTGTCAGATAGACCCTTGTTTTCTGCCAATTCTTTGGGTACATTCCGTGAAACTATTTCAAAGTCCCATGTTTTAGGGTTAGGCAAGAGCAGCACCTCTAACACCACTTTCGAGAGTGCAGGACCTGGGAGGCACCATTTGGGGGGGGGGGGCGGGTTAAGGCTCACTTCAGCAAAAATGAGGTGCAGAGTTCAAGATTTCTGAAGCTTGTTATGCACCTGCAGCTCACAAAGAAGGCCAGCCAACTATCCCTTGGACTCATGTCTGGTGGTCCTGAGTTCATGGAGATGGTACAGTTCTCCTTCAAGCATCAAGGCAGGTCTCTAACAGCAGGGCAGGCACCAAATGCTCTACCATTCTGCTCTGCTCTAACGCTCTGACATTTACAGCCAGACCTGTCGACTTTAGAACTGGGTAACCAGGTTCAAGTCTCAACATCAGCTCAACATTCTGTGATTCGGGGCAAATCACTTAACCTCCCAATGCCCCAAAAAATTTGGTTTTTTTTAACAAATTTTATTGAGATTTTATTGGTAGTACAGCATGGCCTGAAAGGCCCATATAGAAACATATCAATCGTGGCACAGTTCTGAGCAATAACAATGTTTCAGAACTTCTAAAACACGGGCACAGCCCGGATACTACATCCCATACCACTCAGAACATCAGTCAACTGCAGTGAAATAGTGAAAACTATGAGCTGTTGTTGTGTCCATGACTATATTTCTGTATTTCCTGCTCTGTGAGGATTACTAGGGGCTGTGCATAAGGCAGGTCAATACCCCTGTACTCGGGCTTACCCATGCCTGGAATACTTCCAGTTCCATCCCAATAAATCTGCCCATGGCTTACTACCACCCACCCACCGAGGGTGGGGAGACCACTTCCAGTGTTGAGCAGTATCTCTCTTGGCATGTGTTGGACCCAAAAACAAGAGGTTTTGTTTATGCCTGTTCCCTCCGATCGCATCTGTGCTATGTAGGAGAACTAGTTTGGGTTCAAGGGGGAGCTTCCAGGACAACACTTGAGCTAGCCAAGAAATGATCCTGTGCCAAAAAGGTAGGAGTGCGGTGCAACTCCATACCATACCGTGTGGAGGGCAAGTCCCCTCCTCCATGCTGCATCGGAGACATGTGGGGGAAGATATTACTCCCATGCACCAGAGGCGGGGCCTTGTGTCATATCCTCGGTGTAGGTATTTGAACTGGATTAAATGATACTGTGTTGCAATGGCAGCACCTCTGGGACCTGCCAAGGTTTTTGTCCAGCCATCGTCATTTAGGTCTGTGATATCATCCTCCCACGTCACCCGCAACACACCCAACGTGGTGTGATTATGTGTGACTAAAGTTTGGTATAGTTGTCTGATCTTGTGGGCACCCATATCACCCATGTAAATCTGTCAGATCCTTAATATACGGTGTCAGTGCATGCCTAGGTTGTAGATACTTATAGAACTGGCTACGGTGGAGCTGATATTCATCCTGCAGCTTTTTAAGGATTTGAGCTCCGCCCCCGACATAATATCTCCTAGTGTGGATAGTCCAATAAGGTCCCAAGCACTGAACCCAGGCAGCCCAGCCACCTGCCACACATAGATTCCATTCCACAGTGGGGTCGCCTGAGTCAAAAAATGGGACCTTGTTTAATGTAAATATTGCTGATGTAAAGCGCTCCAATGCCTTAGGGTTGAGTTTTTGTCAGAAAAAAATTACTGCAAAATGCACAAAGAGGTAATAACAAAGACTTAACATAATAAGGAGACACTATCACACGCATTTAGTGACTGATTTTTACAAAGTGAATCGCGGCTTCCCTCCTAACATTTTGTGATCTTAGGCATATTTTATTTCACAAGCACTTTCAAATAAGTGTTTCAGAATACCAGCTGCACAAAATCCTACTGTGTTTGAGTCAATTGACTGCAAAGTTGCTTGCTAGTGATCTGGGATGCAGACAGGGTTCACATAACAACTGTCTAGCCTCTTATTTTACTGAAGCCGCAGTCACCAATTTAGGGTCGGGGCAGAAATGGTTCTAAATCCATGGTTTTAAAACTATCACTTTTTTTTTCTTTTTTTTAAATTTCAAGGTATTTTTTTTTTTTTTTACAAAAACATGTACATTCGCATTTTCGTTAAGGGTTCCAGATAAACGTAGCTGACATAAAAAAAATTACATGATACTGTTTTGAACATGTCCAACTGGACCCCCCTGTGCTGTCTAGCAGGAAAAAATTACAGACAGGGTAGGAAGAAGAGAGTAGAAGGGAGAGATAGAGTAGAGGTAGGGTATAAGTAGTGTTCATTCGCTCTGAGCCTAGTCTGGGTTTGTGTCACTATGTGCGGGCAAGTACTTTTCAGTGCAGCGCTATCATGTGACCTATTAATGTCAAAACTTCCCAATATTAATGCATTTGTTTTCAAGGTCCAGCTCCTGCACGGCTCTAAGAGCCAAGGCAGACCCTTGGTTTGGCTGTCCGTGTTAATTTGTTGTATAATCACGCCTGGGTTGAATAGGGAGGCAGAGAGGTGTCATGTGAAATATCACCACCAGGCAAATGTCTACATGCAAATAAGGAAAGCTTTTGCTGCTTCTGTCCATGTAGTATCTCGAAGGCTTTGAACATGTTTTATTATTGAAAAGCCAAATTGTTTTCTTTATCCATTTTTCCTCTCATTAATTCTCTCTCGTTCGTTTTCAATTGTGAAATTATTCCTTGTTCCCCCTTTGGTTTTTGCATTATTTCCTTGTTTTTTCAATTACTGTGATGCTTTCCTCTCCCTTTAATTCTGTTTAACTCGTGTTCATTTGACTCTATTTCCTTAAACTAATCTTTTAGTTTTCTTTAGCATTGTATTGTATTGTACTGTAACTGCAGTTATATAGCGCTTACTATCTCTGACGAGGTGTTGAAGCGCTTTTTTGCCGAGTAGTACACTACTCCGGAACCCATATAGGATTAGTGGTGAATTAGTATAGTGAAATATGAAATTAATTTGAGATGTGGATATGTTAATCTGTTCTTTGGTTTGTGAAGGATAGTAGAGTAATAGAAGAGGGAAAGGTTTTGCATTTATATAGTGCTTGCTACCCTGATGAGGTGTTGAAGTGCTTTTAGGCGAGTAGCACGCTACTCCGGAACCAAAAAAGGATTACTGGTGAATTAGTCTGGGGAAATATGAAATTATTGTGAGCGGTGAACATGTTAGTTTGTTTTTTGGATTGAAAAGGATAGCAGAGGTACAGAAGAGGGAAGGATTTGCATTTATATAGTTCTGGCAACACCTGATGAGGTGTTGAAGTGGGTTTTGGCTAGAAGCACGCTACTCTGGAACCCAAACAGGATTAGTGGGTAATTAGTATAGGGAACAATTTAATTAATTTGAGTTGTGGACATATTAGTCTGTTATTTGGATTGAAAAGGAATAGTGGAGGGCTAGAAGTGGGAAGGGTCAACTAAGTATTAGTTTTTTGGGGGGAGTTTATGGCAGTAGGAGGGTGTTGGGATGAGTAATGGGGAGGTGGAGGGGGAATAGTCAGAGGGAAGGGTTAATAAAGGCTTGTTCGGGAGATCTGAATAGTAAAAGAGGTATGAGATGAAGCAAGGAGGGGTAGAGAAGGGAAGAGTCTAGAAAGGGTTTTTTGGGGGATCATAGTAGTGGTATGGGGTTTGGGATGAATGACAGGTGTAGAGGATATATTGATAGAGGTATAGGGAGAGAAATAGGGTAGTGCATTGGAAAGAGTGGTAGAATGAGGTTTGAAATTAGTTAGAGAGTTGAGGTGGAGGATATATTGAGAGCGGTATAGGATGAGAAATAGTGCAGTGCATTGGAGTGAGTAGTAGAATGAGGTTTGAGATGAGTCAGAGTGGAGATAGAGGATATATTGCGAGAGACATAGGCTGAGATGTAGAGTAGTGCATTGGACATGTTGAATTAGAAGCAAAGTAATAAATATAAAGATGCAGAAGTACATGGAGGGTATATATATATATATATATATATATATATATATATATATATATATATATATATATATATATATATATATATGCGCATAAGAAAGGTAACATATGTATATTAAACGTGCATTTAATAAACTCAGACTTTCAGGTGTTGCTGTACTTTAATTTAATTTGTTTGAATTTTTTGTAATTCATAGTGAAGCAATTGTAGATAAATAGTTATGATAAAAAGATTTACTTATTTATGTAGTCACTTATATACATGTTAAACATAGAGTAATGTAACTGTAAGAAATATGTACATTTCTAAGCAAAACAAAAATCTATATCTTTAAAAACAAAATTATTATGCACACTTATACAAAGCAATACACATATGTAGGTACACATCTACAGTCCAAATAAATGCTTACATACAGAGGGATTTGCTGTATATTTATGTTTGAGTAAGGTGGCTGTATGGGGAAGAGCCAGTTTTTGAGTAATATTCTAAAGATAAGGTGGTTATCCATGGATCTTATGTTCGGGGGGTAAAGAGTTCCATTGTTTGGCTGAAGGATGTGCCACTCATGTTTTTTTCCTTTTATGAAGAGCAGTCCTATCCCATGTATCGCTTTGTGGGAGATCCAAAGCAGCTTGAATGTGGGTCTTCTGGCAACCGGTAACCAATGTAGGGCTTTCAAGGCAGGGGAGATGTGGGCTTGCATCTTTAGAAGTAAGAGCAGTCTGGCAGCAGAGTTCTGAATCAGTTGTAGTCTTTTCATTGTTATTAAAGGTGATCCGTGGTAGGGGGGCATGGCCAAACCAAGCACCAAGATGATGGCTTGATTCAGGACCTCTCGGGTGGCCGTTCTGATTTAGCTGCTCCACGATGCTGTTTCGCAGTAATCCTGGCCCCTGAAAGCTGCTGCCGCCATCGGATACATCAGTGCAGGGATGGAGTGAAGCGAAGCTCGCGAGGGTGCTCCTGATTCCCAAGTGCGCTGCCCCATAGCGGCGACCTGACGTGGCCCTCGGAGGCCCAGCGACAATAGGGGTCCCGGGCGGGCCTGAGGGCAGGGCCGCCGCTGCGGCAGTGACAGAGACCGCAGCTTTTTGGCCTATGAAGGAGGAGAGGCGGTGATGGCTGTGCCATGAAGAGTTTATTGGTACTGGAAGGGGTGAGTCTTGCTCATAATCCTGGGCTCCCCCAATGAAGTGAAATACGCATCCTGCACAAACATGGCAACCGCATAACGCCAGCGCAACTTAAATGGCCGGAACTGCGAGGAGTAGCACCCGGATCATAAAGGCATGGCTTTCTTGCACTATACACTGCGTGGCAAGGAGGATATCGGTGGGTGATGCTCCCACTCACCCTATGCGCCCTGATATTCCTGCTCTGGAGTGAACTGAACTTGAGGCCACTCCTGGCTCCATTTACCATTTAGATTGGATCACTGGTAATGCGACCATGTGGTGGGATACCCGGGATTCCTAGTATCTCCACCTGGGCATCATATTAAACGTATTGTGCTGCTGCAGTTCCTGCAACTGGGGAGTACTTGTTAGCCCTGCAACCATCCGTACACGTGCATTTTGGCCGCCTGCCTGTTCGTCATGGGGCGTGGTGCCCCCAAGTAGCAGCAGCTCTCCTTTGACACAACTAAGACCCCCTAGACGGGGAGGAGGAGACGACGCAACATGGGGAGAATCAACAGACCCTGAGCAGCCCGCACTGGAGTGCGCTGCCGCCATAATGGTGGAGTTGCAGGTGGGCTTTATGGCCATCGACGCGCGTTTTTAAGACCTGAGTGTGCGCATTGACACCATTCATAACCGAGTGGAACAACATGAAACCCGAATAGATGTGGCGGAAAAGGGCATCTCAGAGGTGGAGGATACGCAAGCAGCAATGTCTAAAAACCTCGACTGCACGGAGCGCCTCCTCAAAATGATGGTGGCGAAAGCAGAATACTTGGAGGTGAGGTCACGCCACAACAACCTTCGGATGGCGGAAGAGGCTGAGATGACCAACACAGGCCCTATGGAGCTCTGTGTTGAGAATTTACTAACCAAACTGGTTGGCAGAGACTGCTTTTCCACTACATTTGCTGTGGAAAGAGCCCACAGATCTCTCGCTCCTAGATCATCTCCTGTAGCTCCCCACGCCCCATTATAGTGCGACTGCTTAACTACGGCGACCGTGATGCCGCCTTGTGTAGAGCCAGAGGTGGGAGATCTACTATTTCAGGGTACGTCACTGTCCATACGCGCAAGTTTCGGTTCTTCAAACATATTTTGAGAAATGCCAATGCCCGCTATGCAATGCTGTACCCAGTGCACCTTCGCATACAGGTTGACGGCAAAACCTCAGTCTTTAACACTCCTGCAGAGGCGTCTGAATTCTGTATGTGCCACAAATCAAATAGAGGTTCCTCTCCTGGCAAGTTACCTACAATTGTCTGTAATGGTTTATGCTCTGTAAAGCGGCACTCTGGGCACATATGATGAACGCATTGTATGACAGCTCTATAAGCATTTCAAAGACAATGTAGCAGTATCTCCCTTTCTATTTTCTAGCTGACTATTGCTTTGAACCCCCTACGTGAGCAGTTATATACATATTTGCAACCTATACCATTCATGTTCAGCGGTTCACTCGGGGAGTTGCTGCCTCCCCAGGAGATCTCCTAATTCTTGTAATTCTTTGTTGTCTTTTCTTTTTTTTGTAGAGATGGGTTGGGATTCACCGGATCCAAGTTGGGTGGTTATCCGATGATGGAGGAGGGTAGTGGGGTGGGCAATTAAGTTGCGTATGGTTCAATTTGTTTATATGTCACAGGTTGCTCGTATATTCACTGGGGCGCTATTCATATTTGTTCATAAAGACGCATTGATCCTTCTAAGTCTGCATTTAACTTGAGGGGCAATGTACAGGGGTGGAGGGACTGGAACTTAAATGCATTACATGGAATGTGAGAGGGCTCTCAAATCCCCGCAAGGATGACAGATACTGGCCTATCGGACACAACACAAAATACATATTGCTCTGCTTCAAGAGGCCCATTATGCCCCAAACTCGAATAATCGATTTGCTGCTTCCTGGGGCAATAATAGATTCTTCTCAAATTACAGCACTAATTCCCATGGTGTGTGTGTGCTCATACACAAGACACTTCCCTTTGTATCCCAGTCTGTCATTACTGATCCTGAGAGGCGAGATCTGCTGGTGACTGGAAGTATTGGTGCAAAACAAATACTTATCATTGAGGTATATGCCCCCAATGTGGATACCCGAGGCTTTTTTAATACTATATCCGCACACATTACCGCCTTACCAAGAGACTCCATAATATTTGACGGGGATTTCAACCTCACACTGCAACCGAACGCAGACACCACGGGTACAGGTCACGTCACAAAACCGTGTTCCACTCCAGAACTTGAGGCATTGCTACGTGCGCATTTATTAGCGGATTCATGGCACAACTTACATCCAATAGACAGGGGATTGTCATTTTATTCGGCACCACATGGCACCTGGCATGGTACCTGGTCTCGTATAGATATATGGTACATGACACCGGACCTTTTGGTTTCATTACAAGAGGTTGATCACCTACCTCGTACCCTGTCGGACCACTCGCCCGTATTGTTGTTGGTGCTCCTGCCCACTATTGCATGCCCCTACAGACCCTGGCGTTTTCCCACTGATGCCATATTGGATACTGTTTTTAAGAGAGAAGTTCAGGATGCAATTGTAGATTATTTTCATACCAATATGGGCTCTGTATCGCGCTACGCCACCATATGGGAGGCCTTCAAATTTTATACTAGGGGTGTTTGCATCACTAAGCAAGCTGGGGTATTGCGCACACTTAGAAGAGACCTCGACAAAACTGAGTAAGCATTGTGGGACCTAGATGCCAGGACCTTGGGATCCCCTCCATTACAACAATGGGCGAGTCTCTTGAGTGATTTCCAGGATCTTGCATTGCACAAGGCCGTCTATTTGGGGAAGTATGCGTGTGCTCGAGTGTCTGGGGAGGGTGAGAGGCCAGGGCGCACGTTGGCCCGTCGACTTACCCCTCGACAGCAAATTACATATATTACCCGACTCCAGTCTGCGGACCACGCCTGGGCCACACACAACGCAGATATCCTCTCCACCTTTAAGTCATATTATACTCGGTTATATGCCTCATGCTCCCTGCCGACTGGTACAGCCCTCTCGGACTATTTGAACGAAATAGCGATGGTTTGGCTGGAAAAGGGGCAACAGCCCTTCAAAGCTTCACCTATCGGTGCAGATGAAATTGAGGAGGCCATTGACAGGCTGGACGGCCCCCGAGCACCTGGCATGGATGGCCTTACTGGGATGTTTTATAAAAGTTATAAAGATTCATTGATGCCACACCTTTTGGAGGTCTATGCGGAGGACCTAGAGTCGAGTGAACTACCTACTACTATGAGAGAGGCAATAGTCACATTGCTTCTTCAACCGGGCAAACCGCATAATAGGTGTGCGTCCTACAGGCTGCTATCTTTATTGAATCAAGATTATAAAATATTGCCAAAGGTCCTTGCAACATGGATATCACTCATAGTTGATCAGATAGTTACTCCCCCCAATCAGGCTTTACTCCAGGCCGCTGTACATCTGTAAATCTATACACGCTGTTTGCCATCATAAACCAGATTAATCCCACACTTCCCGCAGCTGTGGTACTACTTGATGCTGAAAAAGCGTTTGATTCTCTAGAGTGGGAATTTCTCCAGGCAGCCCTCACCAAACTTGGCTTTCCACAGAATTTCTGCTCCTTAGTCCGTTTATTGTACACGAACCCGGTTGCACAGCTTCGGGTCAATGGGTTATTATCGGATGAATTTTCCCTATAACGCGGCACCAGGCAAGAATGCTCGCTATCATCCCTATTGTTCTTAACAGCGATAGACCCGTTGGTGCCGCATCTAAAAGAGCATCACCTCCAACGCGGGATTGGGTTCCACTGGGGCCCCCTTCTGGCTTCATTATATGCGGACGACATTCTCTTATTTGTTTGTGAACCCACCACAAACCTCTTCCCGATTATCCGTGACTTTGGTGCGGTTCGGGGTCTTCTCGGGGCTGGTCATAAACTGGTCCAAGTCTGAAGTCTTTCCACTGATGGAGATCACCCTCCCCTTTGCACTGGACTTCCCCTTGTGCTGGTGCAATGATCCTCCCAGATATCTTGGGGTAGTCTTACACCGCCCAGCTATGGAGGTCATCTGTCTTAATTACGGCATGGCCATAGTCCGGCTGACGGGATAAATAGACCGCTAGATATCGCTTCCATTATCTATCGCTGGTCGTATAGCGATCATTAAAATGGTAGTACTGCCCCGTTTTCTGTATTTGTTCCTGAATATCACGATCCCACTCACGGTTACTTTGTTCAGCACCCTCCCTGGCATGTTGACAAGACTGATTTGGGCAGGGGGGCAGGCACGGGTGAAATGGCAGATACTCACTCAGCCGTTTGAGCGGGGTGGGTTTGGAGTTGCTGATTTTTATTTATACTATTTAGTGACGCAGACACACTATGCATATTTTTGGTATTATCCAGATGCGCAATTGCAGTTTCTTAAACCAGGGTTTACCCACTCGCCCTTCTTCCCTCTCCTCCATTCTCCTGCTTGGGCTCAATAGGACTCCTGCTGAAATCCACCCTTTGCAAACCACTAGCTGGGCTTGGGGACGTCTTTGTAAATATTTAGGGACTGAACATTTGTACTCTCCACATTTGCCCTTACTGGACAACCCATGGCTGCCTCCTACTACCGAAACACTGACGCAGTGGGCGATTGCCCACAACTGCCTTCAGACTTTGGGCGATATGTTTGATAACGGTCAAATGCGCTCCATAGCATATTTGACGAAGGATCGAGATGTGAGTGTATTGGACCACTTCCTGATACACAGAACGAGCACCTCGTTGGCTACAGCATTATGTCCCCTGGCAGCAGAACCCCCTGAATTCATGCCCCTCACCAAAATAATTGCACACCTGGTCTCTAGAGTGTACCATCTCGCACAGACACTCCGACCGACGGTGGGTGGGCGAGGGTGGCCTGGAGGGAGATTTGCCACACCCTTTGACAGACAAAATGTGGACCTATTGTTGCGAACAGACCCGATATGTATCGAATAATTATAAACATAAACTTCTGCATTTTTAGTTTTTACATAGAATGTATGTTACTCCCATGTTGTTTGCCAAGATGAATCACGTTAAGCCAGACAATTGCCAGAGGTGTGCGATAAATCATGCCGATTTTATCCATTTGGTGTGGAATTGCCCCGCTGTCTTAACTTTCTGGGAGTCAGTCTTTGAACATCTCGGTTTAATGGATGAGACCAGCCTTACACCTTCACCTTTACTGGCGCTGCTGGGATATGTTCTTCCTCTGTGGGTTTGCATAAGGCATTTTACTGCAATTGCGCTCCTGTTGGCCAAGCGACAGGTCTCTTTGGATTGGGGTAGAATTTACCCACCATTAGTGAAGGTGTGGCTAAAGTATTTGAGGTACTGTGACACTATTAGCGATGTCTACTCATCCTTGCTTCCTCCTACCTCCCGGCCAAAAAATATCTGGGAACCGCTTTGCTCCTACTTGCTGCTTCATTCCAAACTCACTGATTGATGTGTCCTTCCACTATCAAACAATTGTGATGATGGCTGGTCAATTGTGATATAATGTGTTCTACAATCCACTGTTATACGAATCTGCACTGTGTTGTTTATTGGTTATTTTGCTATCTTTGCTATTACTTGTTTGCTTCTTTTTTGTTTATATTCCATATTTGTCAGTGTAATCTGCAATGCTCATCTACATGTCGACTTGTAGATCAGTATTATGCGCTTTATGGCTATTATTCTTTTGCTTTAAAAAAACCTCAATAAAAACAAGTTAAAAAAAAAGGTTATCCATGGTAGAGGCTATCAGCATAATCGAGTTTGAACAGAACAAGAGATGGTAGCAAGAACCTTGTGTGTGAATCCCAGGTGGGAAAAGATCCATCGCAGAGTTTTGATATTAAACTTGCTAGTTTGTCCACTTTGGTATTCATTGATAGCTTGAAGTCCATGGTCATTCCAAGGTTTCTTACTTCCTTTGATACTTGATAGTTTGGTAGCAAACTTATCGGCACATTGAACCCACACAGATGCCAGTGTGGGATATTATGAAAAATGCACACAGCGGACATCTTAGAGATGCCTCCTGAAAATCAACCAGCCCATGTGTGGTTCCTGAATGGCTACCCACCATTTTTCACCACCAGACAAGTTTCTGGACCCCTGAATAGAGAGCCTCTACTCTCTGGTACTGAAACAAAGGCCATCCTGGGCAGAGGTGTCATGCCTCTCCCAGGATGAGCTGGATCGACAAGAGGGGAAGCTTCAAAGCCTGACACCTTTGCACACTGTCCCTGCCTTTTACTGCCCCCAGCAACTGTCTCCCACTACTTTTGGTCCCCACTGTGGGCAGGAGAATAGGCAGGAAATCCAAGCTAGGAAGAGAGAAGGGCCCACCTATGCCAACCCCACCCCTCCGGTGGGATAGGCGAGGTGAAGCACACATCTCAGTCCCCTACATCTTGAAGATGTTGAGACTCAGCCAATTAGGAAGAGTATCATACCCCCTCCCAGTGGAGGGTGGCATGATAGGGGGTGTACCCGCCCAAGGAAGGGACCTATTGGTCCAGACCTGCACATTCCTTTAATGCCCCTAAATCAAGTATTTAGGGGCAACCCTGAACCTTGCCTCTTCAGGTTTGAGGAAGAAGGAAGAAGGACCGAAGAGCCGTACTGATCCAAGAAGGAGAAGAGGACACCAACTGCCTTGGACCCAGCCCTACTAGCCTATCCCGGCTATGACCTGCCAACAGCAAGAACCCTGGCTAGTCCAGCAGCCAGCAACCCCTACAGCCCAGAAGACCTGCCCTGCGACCTTCTCTGTCTCCCTTGAGCACCGGATTTGCTCAACCAAAGACTCACCTCCAGAATCCAGATTCCATTGCACCACTCTGCACCGGACGCCCATGACCCGAGTTTGCGTGTCCCGACACCCCAAGGAGGGCTCCCCAGTGATCCTGGCCTGGAATCTGGCAATCCTCAACCTCCCACAAGACTCTAGATGACGACTGAAGGGTCTCCCAGCCGCCATGAGAGCTGGTAAGAAAAGCCGACGCCAGAAGACACCCCTGCATCCAAACCCCCACGGCCTTGGGTGGCCCAACCAACTGTGCCCTGGTATCCCCCAAGATCCGTTCTTACTTCCCCAGCCAATGGTCGCGCTTCAAACAGTTTCCCAGCCCGAGCCTTCAGCATCTTTCAGAAACCGAAGTTCTCCATTGGAAAGCACAGGGTCCCTAATGTCCAATTTGCACCCTGCACCTGGCCGCCCGAGTGCAGCTGGTGGTGCAGCTGTGCTGGACATTGGGTCCTGCAGTGCTGATATTAACCCCAAGAGCTTGCCTCCCACAACCGAATGGCCTGCTTGTCAGCAGTCCCTAACCCAAGGCCCCCTTAGCCCCATTGGCTAACATTGGGCCCCTGCACTCTACACCCAGCTGCCCCAGTGCCGTTGGTGGTGCAGATTGAGTGACCTTGGTCCTAATCCCCAAAACTCACCCTTGTAGGTTGTGTACTTACCTCCAAAACCACTAACACTTTTCCCACATAGGAACCCATGTAAAGAGATATTGGGCCTAAAAAATATCTAAGTGTTGAACTGTGTTGTGTGAAGAAAAGGAATTCCTGCAAAGTATAAAAAGTCATACTTACCTTGTATGTAGGTATCTTAAGGTGTACTCACTGTAATCCTGAAGTAACGAAAAAGTAATCTGAAAGTACTAACTCTATGATACAAACTGCATTTAAAAGTGATACAAACCTGTAACAACTGCAATTTCTAGTACAACTGCATTTCCATGAACAGTATTGCATTTTAGGTATATTTTACTCACCTGTGCCAAGTCCTGCTTGGTTCTAAAATAATACATAAGTATGTCTTTTTTATACTTACGTCATTGGTCTGGAATCGGTATGTGAGTGTGTGTATTAGTCCTTGATTAAGTGAATACAATAAATGCTTAACACACTCTCTGGATAAGCCTACCTGCTCACCCATACTACCACAAAGAGAGCTGTGGGTACCTACCTAATTCAGCCTCTGCTATACCTCTGGAGACTCCCTGGACTCTGTGAACACTATACCTTACTTTGGTATAGTATATAGAGAGCCAGCTTCTTACACTCTTCCTGGACAGAATCCTGTTTGGAAATCTGAAAGTATAGTATTATCTTCAATGAACTGGGACATCTGGGCAAATGCTGCTCTTTCTATCAGTTTGTCCAGGAAAGGTCCATTTGTAATCGGTCTATGGTTGTCAGGGTTCAGCGGGTTCAGGTTTATTTTTGGGCGTATGAATTACTTTTTTAGTTCTTCTGGAAATTTTCCTATAGTTAAGGAATTGTTAATGATTTTTTCTTAATGGTGTGGCAGCAGAGGTTGTTAGAAGAATACTCTTGAAGGTTTGTGGTGGACTACTTGCTTTGACAAGGTTGATAAATTAATCGTGTGAACATTGTTGGAAGAAATGGAGAGGCTGAGTTAGAGTATTCTTGGGTTGTTTGTTTTGGAAAAGGGTCAGTGATGGTGCTTTTTTGTTTTAAATATGAGTACAATGGTGTGCTTCATATTCCACCTCACTAAGAGCCTCCGATGGATTAGATGTTATAATGGCTACATCATCCGCGTATGCCAGTATTTTACACACTCTTCCATTAATCATCACTGCAGGTATCTTAGCATTAGCCTCTAGGTTACGTAAATATGGGTCTATAAAGAGGGCATATAGTAATGGGGATGACGGGCACCCCTGCCTAGTCCCTCTGCTTATCCTGATTATTGAAGAGCACCCTCTATTGACCCTTATCCTGGCTATAGGGTTCCTATATAGTGTCTGAATTGCACGGATATATCCCTCCCCTATATCAAACCATCTCATAATTGCCCAGAGGTAATCCCAGGAAACCCTATCAAACGCCTTCTCTGCGTCTAAAAATAAGGCTGCCATAGGGTTTCCCAGGACTTCTGTTGCATCGAATAGTGTCACCAACCGTCTAATATGGTGGGTGGTGCCTTTCCCCGGAAGAAATCCATGCTGTGATGGACTAACCATCCTCTCAATGACTCTGCCCAATCTTTTAGCCAAAATGTTAGAAAATATTTTAACATCTGCATTTATTAACGTAATTGGTCTATAAGATCCGGGGAGTATCGGAGACTTTCCTTTCTTCAAGATTTCTGCTCCCCCCCATGAATTAGGAACTGATTCCCCTGTCTGTGCTAAACTGAGAATATCGAAGAAGTCTTGAATGAAAATATCTTGAAAGACCTTATAGAACTCGAGTGGAATCTGGTCAGGGCCAGACGCTTTGCCTGAAGGGAGACTATTCAGTGCTGTTTTAACCTCCTCCATCTGTATTGCTAAATCTAAGAATGTTTTCTCTTCCTGCGGGAGATTTGGTGAGGCTATATTATTAGTATACCCTTCAACATCATTTATATAAGTTCCAGTCTCTCGGGAATATAAATCAGAATAGAATTGTCTAAAAACTTCTCTAATAGTATCAGAATCTGAAATCAGGTTACCCTGTCCGTCTAAAACCTCCTTGATATCTGCCGCAGCTGTTTTCTGTCTTGTGCGGACCGCTAGTATATGCCCCACTCTCTCGCTTAATTCATATGAATTCTCTTTTCTTAATAGATAGCCAACTGCTGCTTTTGTGGCAATACTCTCCACGGTTTTGTTTTTAATCACCATAATTTTAAGCAAAAGATTCTCTAAAGGTAGTTTTAATCGAATTCCCTGTACCAATTCATTTTCCGCCTTCCCCAACTCCTTAATCAGATCGTCCAATCTAGTCTTATCTATCTTACGTTTGTGACCAGTATAACTTAGAGTCTCCCCCCTAATACCGGCTTTGAAAGCATCCCAAACCATTCCTGGGGATGCTGTTCCTCTATTCATATCCCAAAACCCCTTTATCCATGTGCTCATATGCTCTCTATATCCTTCGTCTTTTAGTAGTGCTCTCTCAAATGTCCACTCTGATACTTTCCTTTGAGTCTGCCCTAAATTCACTGCTAAAATCAGGGGATTATGATCTGAAATGATCCTAGGTTGCTTTTCCATTGATAATCCTGTAGTGAGAGTGCTAGAAATTAAAAAATAATCAAGTCTAACCATAACTTTGTGTGGTGCGGAAAAAAAAGTACTACCTTCCCTATGGGGATACAGCTTAATCCATGGATCAATTAAAGAATTATGGTGTACAAGGGCAGACAAGGCCCTGTGCGTCTTCTTCTTTCTACCAGTGTATTTCCCCCCTTCTTGCGCAAATGAACTACATGAATCATGTATATTAAAATCACCACAGCATATTATGGGTTCTGACCAATGGGCCAGTTCAGTATCTAAAAATTGAAAAACCTCTGGATCGTCCTCAGTAGATCCATATAGTGTAGCCACCGTGCACTTTTCTCCCTTATATATTATTTCCACCAGTACCCACCTCCCCCATTGATCTTCTTTTTTTCTATTCACCACAACGTCCCTATCCTTAGCTAGGATTGCGACTCCCCTTTTCCTTACCCCCTGCTTTGAAAAAGCCAACAGATGAAAACCCAATTGCTCCAGGAGATATCCCTTCCCTCCTTCAATATGTGTTTCTTGAAGACACAAAATGTCTACCCGAAGTGTTTTGATTAGAGCAGCCGCTCTCAGTCTTTTGTTAATATCATTTAGTCCGCATATATTAATTGATGCAATTCTACATGACATTAAAAAACATCAAGTGTACCCCTACTTAGAAAAACCAATACCTTAAGATAGCTTAAATAAACATTGAAAAATATTAACAGACGAACAAAATGGTATATGCTGTGAATAATGCATAAATTACAAAGCCATCCACCCTCCCCCTCCCCCCCCTCCCTTGACCCTCCCTTCCTTACTCGAACCGCTCGAGCACCCGCTTCCCTCCCTCCCCCCCACCCCCGCCCCCATCTACAGGCAAATAGGTCAACCATGACCTATGTGTGGTAGCTTTTGAAAGCAGCAGTCGTGTCACCCCCCCCCCTCAAAGAGCATTAACCTGTTTACTCCCTCTCGCCCCCCACCAATAATAGTAATACTCATCCTTTATGTGGAAACCAATATCTCAGGTGGAGGAGACCTAAATTAAAAATGAATAGAGTTACCAACCCTATAGTTCCTGACTAAAAATATAATATCGGTAAATCGCCTATCCCACCTTTTCTCCCTTAAGCTCATCAATATATAACTGAGCTTTTATCTCAGAGGTGAACATCTTGACACTTCCATTAACAATAATCTTGAGTCTCGATGGGTATAGTAGGAACGCTTCGTAGCCTAACTTCTGTACTGGGGCTATCAATTGCCTAAGGCGCCACCTCCTCTCACCGTAGCATGACAAAATCTGGTCTTGCGAAAAATGTGGCCCCCTCAAAGCTACGCCTAGCCTCTGGTCTTGCTTTATCCAAAATATCTTGCCTGGCTAAGAAATTTCCGATGTATATAAGGATAGCTCTAGGTTTCAGAGTCTGCGCAATCCCCATATGCCCTTCTTTGTAGCAGTGGAAATCGGTGCACCCTCTGCACCTCGTTCTCCCAATTCCATTTGGTGATATCTGGGAAAGCCCCCTTTAACAAATTTATTACATAGGCCCTTATACTCTCTCCCTCCGACCCTTCAGCAACCCCCAGTAGTCTAATGTTGTTCTGACGCTGTCGATTTTCATAGTCCTCCAGTTTCCATCTTATGTCCTCTGACATCTTCTCTTGCGAATCTCTAAAAGCCTGCCAGCGAGAAACGTCATCTTCTAGCCTAGCTGTACGCTCCTCCACATGTGACACTCTGTCCACCATTTCCTCATATAGTTTATTCATTTTCCTCATGGAGCTCTGTATCTTTTTTGTTGCCACCTTAGCTCTCCGACTCTCGTTTCTGGCCTCGACCTGCATCTGAATAAGAGTCTCGTACAGTAGACCCAATGAGGGTGTTGGTGTACCCTCACTCACTACCTCTTTGACTCCCCCCTCAACCTCTTCCTCCTGATATAGTGAGGCCGTTGCAGAATAATCCCAACAAAGTTTCGAGTCATTAGGTTGAGGTTGGGGGCTGTTTGAGGGGTCTGTTTTAGCTCGCCTTTTACTTCTCTGGGGGTTTGCATGCCCCGGTGGTGCTTTCTGAATAGAAGATTTAGCGGCGGTATCAAAATCAGAGTCAGAGGCAGAACTTACATCTTGACTTACATCACCAAGCTCACTAGATAGATAAGACTCTGATCCAGAGTCCTCATTCACGGAAAAAAAGCACTCCCCATCGGGTGTTGCAGGGACTCCGTTTCGGACACTTGTCTGGATATAAAATTAATAGCACTAAGACACAGATTGTTAAAAATAGATGTACGTGCTGTACTGACAACCGAGTTGTTAGTTCAGCAGTATATCTCGGTGTTCAGCTTTCCGCAGAGGTGGAGAATGTGGTAGAGCAGAATATGGCCCCGCTTATAGCAACTGTACGATTAGATTTGGAACGAATGAATAACCTTCATTTGTCTTTGGTTGGGTGTACCAATGTAATTAAAATGTTAATACTGCTGAAAATTCTTTATTTTTTTAGATCTATTCCTCTGTTTTTTGAGGCTAGGTGGTTTCAAATATTAGAGTCAATTTTGAACAGATTTATTTGGGCTCAGGGGAAAACACGCAGGGCGTATAAATTTATATCTCTTTCCAGAGAAAGGGGGGGGTGGGGTGCACCGGACTTTAGATTGTATTATTGGGCCGCAGTGTTACAACATATGCAGGGTTTAATTGGGGGGGGGGCACATGACTGCTGGGACATCAATAGCTCCTTGGAGGTATATGCAGTAGTTTTTGGTGAAGAAGTCGAAAATAGTTTTTTGAATTGTATTGATTTTTCATATTACAAAAGGACTAGGTTTAAGACAGTTAGTGCAGTTATTAAGATATGGACTGCATTTAGGAAAAAATACGGAATTGGTAGGTTTAACAGATATATTCGACTATATCGGAATAAATCATTCCCGGAACTGATCTTTGCGGATAATGTTATGGCAGAATGGGCGAGTAAAGGGATAGAGCAAATAGGAGACATGATGAGCCAAGAGGGAGTAGTGCAGTTTGCGGACCTAAGAACTAAGTACCAGCTGGATGCTAGAAGTTTTTTTAAATATCTTCAAATCAGGAGCTTTCTAAATACTAAGAAAGGGGGGCCCGCTGGGTTTGGGAATAATGCAATTTTGGATAAAATAAGTAGAGGGCAGGGCTGTACAATACGAAGTTTTTATGCAATATTAGCAGAAGCCAAAACGGATGATATTTCTAAGTTTGATAATAAATGGATGGAGAAGCTATCCATTGAGTCGGGATGTTTCCAGGAATCATTGGTTCTTGGATATACTGTTTTGTGCTCAGCCCCACTTCAGGCCCAGCATTATAAAACAATATATGCCCTGTACTATACTCCTGCTAGAATTGTACAATGGGGGGGTACCAGTGGGACGAGTTGTCCAAGATGCAATTCTATAGGAGCTGATATCATTCATATATTTGCATCTTGTCCCCAGTTATATACACTAAAACAGGATTTGGAAATGTTCTTAGCTATACACTTAGGTATTCGTGTCACATTGTCACCAATCTTAGTATTACTTGGGGTCAGCACAGACCCATCGGTCCCACATCGGGAATTCCTGTTTATAGCAATGGCAGTATATAGATTAATGATTGCCAGGGCTTGGCTGGACACAAGACCTCCGGACATGCACCAGTGGTTGGCAAGCTTATTGGGTGCTTATAATCTGGAAAAAGCAATTTATGCACGTAAGGGTAAAAAAAAGAGGCAACTCGGGTTGAAAATCTGGGAGCCTGTAAGGACATGGAAGGAGGGAATGGTGTTAGCTTAAGGACTTTGGATTGTTTGTTTATTTATCTTTTGGTATAGTTGTTTATATACCCATTTATCCTTTTTTTTTAATGGTTCTTATGGTCGTGAAGTAATGACCAAAAAAACATCAAAGATGTATATTGAATGAGTTATAAAGTAACGTAATGTCAATACTAACTGAGTTAATGTTGTATATATGATTATTTTTAAATGTAATAATGCTGTGATCATGATGTATTAATGTTGGAATATAAGGAAAATTGGGAAGAAAATCAATAAAAAAAAAAAATTAAAAAAAATGAGTACAATGGTTCTGTTGTGGCCATATAATGATTAGACAGTTTGACTGTGAAACCTTGAGTAACGGGATGAGCTCGTTCTACGCAATTTGGTTTACAAAATTCAGTGAGACTTTTATAGAATTCTTTATTTACACATTTAGCATTTTGAATTCATTCTGAATAGTACCTTTTCTGAGATTTTTCGATAGCTGTCTTGTATAATCTGTTAGGTTTCTTCAGCACAGTTTGTCTTGATTGGTGTTTGTTTTGAGCCAGGCCTGTTGCAGCATTCTAATTTGTTATTTTATCTTTTTTATCTCTGTATTTCTCCAAGGTGCCTGTTTTCTTTTGTTCTGTTGTTCAGATTTTAGTGGTATTAGGATATCAAAAGCTTCCTGTAGCCACTCCTATCGTTTTGTAACTGAATTTGTAGTATCTATATCTGTACTGGATGTTAGCTGTGTTTCTAAGTGTTCCAAATTGAGTTTGTTCCACGGTCAGTAGGTGGATGCACGTAAAGTGGTTTTAGGTGCGTTGCTTTGCGTAGTTTTATGTTGGAAAGCAAGCAAATGGTGGTCTGACGATGTGAATCAAAAGTAACATTTAGGATGTGTCCAGTAATGTGTGTGGGTTTGTGGAAGATCTGATGCAGGTTCAGTGCGTCTAGGCCAATGAGGATCGTTTTTGGATGGGGGCATATTGAGTTTGTCAAACCAAATGTTGAGGTCATCCAGAATGCATAGATTGGAATACAGTGTTATCGTGTTTTAAACTGTGCCTAGAAGTTTGTTGGGGAATGTTGCATTGCTATGTGGAGGACTGTAAAGAAGCTGGAAGTACCAGAAGGAAGATAGTGTAGGGTTGCATCTGGTGAAGAGTGTAGTGTGGTGGAATCTGATTGCATGGTTGCCCCCACTTTTTTCCTGGTGTTTTGATGGTTTTTGACTTAGTTTGGCTGGGAACCTGCTATTCAGGTCCCCAGCCTATCTGCTTTCTCTTATAAATTGATTGCATGTACTTTAGGTACACTCCAGATTGGATTCTGTGGTACCCTTGTGAGTCCCTAGTATATGGTGTACTATGTACCCAGGGCATAGGTACCCCAGAGGCCTACCAGGGGCTGAAGCATGTATTGTGCCACCCCTGGAAAGCCATGCAAAATGACACCACAGGTCTGCTACTGCAGCCTGGGTAAGGTGGTGCATGCACCCCTTACTGAGGTATAGGTTCACTATACCTCACCTATCACTGTACATAGTAACCTATTAGTTACCCCTATGGCAGGCCTTATCATTCCTGAAGGCAGGGTGCTTGGTTATATGTGAGAGGGTGCCCAGGCATGAGCTGAGCCCCCCTGCAGCCTTCGGAATCTCTTCTCCGGGGTAGTCAGTGGTGCAGCCTGACCATATACTCTTAAGTGCATTATATCTAAAACAGTTAATGCTAACTTTGGACTGGCTGCAGGGAAACATGTTGTGTTTGGTGTCAAACACCTTGGAATCATAACCCAACATCAGTTCTTGATGTGATGATATGATCCCACCCTTCTAGAGGGAGAGAATTAGCAGTACTGGTATACCTGGTAGAAATCTAATAGAGCCCTGGCATCACAAAATGGATGCTGCAGCCACAGACACGGGTCTGGCCTCCTGCTGCTGACCGAAACTCCAGCAGGGAAGGCCTGGATAGTAGGTTCCCTGTCACAGTTCTGAGCTGTTTATAGTATGCATCAGAATGTTGGCACAAGGGCCTAATCAGCATCTTATCCTTCTGAGCTGGATATAGTATGCATCAGAGTGCTGACACAAAGGGCCCAGTCAGCTCTCCGTCATTCCAGTGTGCTTCAGAATGCTGAGACGAGGGTCATAGTCAGCATCTTATCCTTCAGAGCTGAATGTAGTACGCACCAGGGTGCTGGCACAAGGGGCCTAGTCAGCATCTTATCCTTCCGAGTTGAATGTTGTACACATCAGAGTGCTGGCACGAGGGGCCAAGTCAGCATCTTATCCTTCCCAGCTGGATATAGTATGCATCGAAGAGCTGACACGAGGGGAATTTTCAGAATCTTATCTTTCTGAGCTCAATAGAGTGTGCATCGGGGTGCTGGCATGAGGGGCCTAGTCAAAATCTTATCCTTCCAAGCTGTAATATGTATGCATCAGAGTGCTGGCACGAGGTGCCTAATCAGCATCTTATCCTTCTGAGCTGGATATAGTACGCATCAGAGTTCTGGCTCGAGGGCCCAATCAGGATCTTATCCTTCCGAGCTGAATATAGTATGCATCAGAGTGCTGGCATGAAGGGCTTGATTAGCATTTTATCCTTCTGAGCTGTATTTAGCATGCATCAGAGTGCTGGCACAAAGGGCCTAGTCAGCCCTCCGTCCTTCCAAAGTTGATACAGTGTGTTTCAGAGTACTAGGATGAGGGGCCTAGTCAGCATCTTATCCTTCTGAGTTCGATAGAGTGTGCATCAGAGTGCTGGCACGAGTGGCCTAGTCAGCATCTTATCCTTTCTGAGCTGAATGTAGTACACATCAGAGTGCTAGGATGGGCCTAGTTAGCATCTTATCCTTCTGAGTTTGATAGAGTGTAGATCAGAGTGCTGGCATGAGGAGCCTAGTCAGCATCTTATCCTTCTGAGCTCGATAGAGTGTGCACCAAAGTGCTGGTACGACGGGCCTAGTCAGCCCTCTGTCCTTCCAAGGTCGATAGTGTGCTTCAGATTGCTGGGACGAGGGTCCTAGTCAGCATATTATCCTTCTGAGCTTAATGTAGTATGCATCAGAGTGCTGGCAAGAGGGGTCTAGTCATCATCTTGCCCTTCCGAGCTGGATATAGAACACATCACAGTGCTGGCACGAGGGGCCTAGTCAGCATCTTATCCTTCAAAGCTGGATATAGTATACAGCGGAGTGCTGGTATGATGGGCACAGAAAGCTCTCCATTCTTCCAAAGGCCGATGTGCTTCAGATTGCTGGGACAAGGGGCCTAGTCAGCATTTTATCCTTCCAAGCTCAATAGAGTGTGCATCAGACTGCTGGCAAGAGGGGCTTGATCAGCATCGTATCCTTCTGAGCTGGATACAGTACACATCAGAGTGCTGACACGAGGGGCCTAGTCAGCATCTTATCCTTCCGAGCTGGATAGAATATGGATCAGAGTGCTGGCATGAGGGGCCTAATCAGCATATTGTCCTTTGGAGCTGGTTATAGTACGAATCAGAGTGCCCACAAGAGGGGCCTGATCAGCATCTTATCCTTCCAAGCGGGATATAGTATGCATCAGAGTGCTGGCACGAGGGGCCTTGTTAGCATCTTATACTTCCGAGCTAGATATAGTATACATCAGAGTGCTGGCACGAGGGGCCTAGTCAGCATCTTATCCTTCTGAGCTGGATATAGTACGCATCAGAGAGCTATCACGATGGGCCTATTCAGCCATTCGTCCTTCCAAGGTTGATACAGTTGGCATCAGAGTGCTGGCGCGAAGGGCCTAGTCAGCATCTTATCTTCCCAAGCTGGATATAGCACGCATCAGAGTGCTGGCACGAAGGGCCTAGTCAGCCATTCATCCTTCCAAGGTTGATACAGTTGGCATCAGAGTGCTGGCACGAAGGGCCTAGTCAGCATCTTATCTTCCCAAGCTGGATATAGCACGCATCAGAGTGCTGGCACGAAGGGCCTAGTCAGCATCTTATCCTTCTGAGCTGGATATAGTACGCATCAGAGTGCTGTCACGATGGGCCTATTCAGCCATTCGTCCTTCCAAGGTTGATACAGTTGGCATCAGAGTGCTGGCACGAAGGGCCTAGTCAGCATCTTATCTTCCCAAGCTGGATATAGCACGCATCAGAGTGCTGGCACGAAGGGCCTAGTCAGCATCTTATCCTTCTGAGCTGGATATAGTACGCATCAGAGTGCTATCACGATGGGCCTATTCAGCCATTCGTCCTTCCAAGGTTGATACAGTTGGCATCAGAGTGCTGGCACGAAGGGCCTAGTCAGCATCTTATCTTCCCAAGCTGGATATAGCACGCATCAGAGTGCTGACACGAAGGGCCTAGTCAGCATCTTATCCTTCTGAGCTGGATATAGTACGCATCAGTGTGCTGTCATGATGGGCCTATTCAGCCATTCGTCCTTCCAAGGTTGATACAGTTGGCATCAGAGTGCTGGCGCGAAGGGCCTAGTCAGCATCTTATCTTCCCAAGCTGGATATAGCACGCATCAGAGTGCTGGCACGAAGGGCTTAGTCAGCATCTTATCCTTCTGAGCTGGATATAGTACGCATCAGAGTGCTGTCACGATGGGCCTATTCAGCCATTCATCCTTCCAAGGTTGATACATTTGCCATCAGAGTGCTGGCATGAAGGGCCTAGTCAGCATCTTATCTTCCCAAGCTGGATATAGCACGCATCAGAGTGCTGGCACGAAGGGCCTAGTCAGCATCTTATCCTTCTGAGCTGGATATAGTACGCATCAGAGTGCTGTCACGATGGGCCTATTCAGCCATTCGTCCTTCCAAGGTTGATACAGTTGGCATCAGAGTGCTGGCACGAAGGGCCTAGTCAGCATCTTATCTTCCCAAGCTGGATATAGCACGCATCAGAGTGCTGGCACGAAGGGCCTAGTCAGCATCTTATCCTTCTGAGCTGGATATAGTACGCATCAGAGTGCTGTCACGATGGGCCTATTCAGCCATTCGTCCTTCCAAGGTTGATACAGTTGGCATCAGAGTGCTAGCACGAAGGGCCTAGTCAGCATCTTATCTTCCCAAGCTGGATATAGCAAGCATCAGAGTGCTGGCACGAAGGGCCTAGTCAGCATCTTATCCTTCTGAGATGGTTATAGTATGCATCAGAGTGCTGGCACGAGGTGCCTGATCAGCATCTTATCCTTCCGTGCTGGATATAGCACGCATCAGAGTGCTGACACAAGGGGCCTAATCAGGATCTTATCCTTCCAAGCTGGATATAGCACGCATCAGAGTGCTGGCTCGAAGAAGTGCCTAATCAGCATCTTATCCTTCTGAGCTCAATGGACTGTGCACCAGAGTAATGGCACAAGGGGACTAGTCAGCATCTTACCCTTCTGAGCTGGATATTGCACGCATCAGATTGCTGGCACGATGGGCCTAGTCAGCCTTCCGCCCTTCCAAGGTTGATACAGTTTGCATCAGAGTGGTGGCACGAGGGACCTAGTCAGCATCTTATCCTTCTGAGCTCAATAGAGTGTGCATCAGAGTGGTGGCACGAGGGGTTTGGTCAGCATTTTATCCTTCCAAGCTGGATATAATACGTATTAGAGTACTGGTACGAAGGGCCTAGTCAACATCTTATCCTTCCAAGCTGGATCTAGTATGCGTCAGAGTACTGGCATGAGGTGCGTAATCAGCATCTTACCCTTCCAAGCTGGATAGTGTTTGCATCAGAGTGCTGGCAAGAGGGACCTACTCATCAACTTATCCTTTTGAACTCAATAGAGTGTGCATCAGAGTGCTGGCACGATGGGCCTAGTCAGCATCTTATACTTCTGAGCACGATAGAGTGTGCATCAGGGTGGTGGTACAAGGGGCCTAGTCAGCATCTTAACATTTCGAGCTCGATAGAATGTGCATCAGTGTGCTGGCACAAGGGCTAGTCAGACCACCTTCATTCTGAGGTACAGTGTGCACGGGTGTTCTGGAAATCATCTGCATGCTTACAACAGCCAGATTGTCTGCAGAAGGGATGACAGGACTAGCTAGCCTCCCACCCTTCCGAGCTTGATACATTGTGCCTCAAAGAACCGGCACGATGGGCCTGGTGAGCCTCCCATCCTTCCGAGCTCGATACAGTGTTCTGTGCCGTGATGACTAGATAGATAGATAAGAAAAATAACGAATGGGGGAGGGAGTAAAGAGGTAACGAGATAGAATCAACCTCCTGTTCAACCTTTTTATAAACAATAAGATTCTACCCTTCAATACGAAGAATTGTTTTTCATTTTTTTGTGATAAGGGAAAGGTGTATTAGTGATCCATGAGATGTCATGGAAAGGCACTAAGTGTTTTTAAAATACCCCTCACACACTAAGAATTCCTTAGTGTCATGCTTCATCATAGGGGTCTTCCCGTCCCTCTAAGGGGCGGGGCGTGCTTCAACCTACGAGTACGTGGGAGCACTATTTTGTGAAAATAGGTAATGTATGCTGTTGGAGTGAGAGAGGTAGGGTCTGTGAAGAATATGAAGTGAGTTATAAAAATTCCCTGGGTAGTGGAAAAAAACTAATTTTATTCACTTCCCTAGCTGGAAATATTTTAAATGGGGATGCGTAGGGGGTATACTTTAATGTGATGCCCCCTACTGGTTCAACATGTTTAGTAAGCCGTCCCCACGGCTTGCTCGTCAGGACCTAATATGATCCCTACTGCACTCAAAATATATCTATTGTTTTTTATAAATATTGTATGCCTATTTTTCAAAACAAAACATGCAACATTGGCATGTCAGAAAAAGAGGGGGAAATCGCCCTAGTAGCCTCGAAACCAAATTGGTATCATTAAGGATAGAAGAACATTGAATCAACAACGTCGATTGTATTGTTAAACAGATCACCATAACGTGGAACCACATATGTGTGTTTCATTTAATAGCCTTAAGTTATCACCATTTGGGCAATATAACACCCGCTTTTAAAGAATAAGTAGGGTGCACCTGAACTTAGAGAAAATATATCTACAGACAGACAGACAGACAGACAGACAGACAGACAGACAGACAGACAGACAGACAGACAGACAGATAGATAGATAGATAGATAGATAGATAGATAGATAGATAGATAGATAGATAGATAGATAGATAGATAGATAGATAGATAGATAGATAGATAGATAGATAGATAGATAGATAGATAGATAGATAGATAGATAGATAGATAGATACACACTGCGCACCTTAGACACACCACCCCAGTTTTTTAAAATCTTCATAACTTTTTAAAGGAAAAATGGTTCTAATGTACTGGCAATTGCTGTCTTCAAATAAACATCAGGGACTTGGTTCTTCATGGTTTTGGAATGTTATCCTTCTTGAGAATCCCTTACTGCATACCTGCGTCTCATGAAAGTGCTCGGCATTAGGACCGCTTATTTTGTACATGCCAAGCATGCAGTGCCCTTAGGGCTGAAAGGGCTTCAGCCCCTCCCGTCGTGTGTCCCAGCCCATGCTGCTGCAGCTCGGGCTGCTGTGGGCTAGGCTGGGTAGTGTCTGGAGTGTCCGGCACGCCCACGTTTTTTACAGGTCTTTAAAGACCATTTGCATATTTACATACCTTTGTAAACTGGTCACCGAGGCTTAGTTTTTTTTCTGGTTCCAGTACCCCCTGGGCCCCCTTACATTTGTATTTTACATTTACTGTTGTAGTGTAAGAATGCATTTCATGAAAAGGAATGCAATGTAAGGTTGCCGAAAGAAAAATGCCAGCCATGTGTTGTTTAAAGAGCCCGCAAAGACCTTGTCTTGACCCTAAATAGGGTTATAAATAAAAAAGTATGTATTCATTTGTAATGTGACTTCTCTGTCCTTGTTCCCTTTAATTATCAGTCATGGATCATTCAGGCAGCCCTAGAACACAATTAAAAGTGCTTTATATATATATTTGCTGTTTGAAGTATGCACAGACAAAAGCTGAAAATACGGCATTATGTGACAGTTCATTTTTGTACCGTCTGGGACATCAAACTAATGAGCTGGCAACCCTAATCATAAGACTGGAAGTTTGTTGCAGGATCAGCACATTATTTATTTCCTCTTCCCTTAATCCCTGATTAATGCCATAATAGCAGGACTTTAAGTGGGCCGGGTCCTGCCGGTGCTCAGCACTGCAGTTCTTAAAAGCAGGTGCCGAGACCGGTATCTATAGGGCTCTACATTTTCACCTTCATACTGGAATGGAAACAAATCTTAACTCTGCAGCAGTTCACTGTTTTGATGTAACTTTATTTTTTTTGCTCTTCTGTATTGCCAAACTCAAAGTGCTTTACATCAACACCGTCTTCATTTATTTTTTGGTAGGCACGGACGATTACGTGATTTGCCCTTATAACACAGGATGTTGAGCCGACGCTGAGACTCAAACCTGCTTACTCAGCACCAAAGTTGACAGCTCTATCCATTACGCCATAAATGCTTGCGCAAGAACTAAAGCATTTTCTATTTTAATATACCACAAAGCCATAGTTGTATGTATGCACGTAGTGTATTTATCTTTATGCAACTAACAACCTTTGACAAAGCCAATAGTCCTGGCTTGTTGTACGTGCAATGTTACTTATTTGGAGGCAATAACAGAGGCAGCGAAATACCAGTCGGGTGGCACATAATGCTGAGCACAGATTTTTAGCATAAATGTTTTCATCATATCATCCACGCCCCTTTGAGAGAACCCCCCCCCCGTTTTTTTATCCCACTCAAAGCCCTACATATTAGCAATAATTTAACTGTTATCTGAAACCCTACGCCACCTTCAATAACATGCTGAGTTACTCCAAGTGTCTGGGAATGCACCCTGCATTCAGACAACTCACTCCTCATTCTCGCCCCTTCACTTTCACGCTCACCATGCAATCATAGCGATCACAATGCACTCACACTGATCACCATGCACTCACACCATTCACCCGCTCACCCTGCATTCACAGTGATAACTCTGCAATCACAATGCACTTGCGCTGTTCACCCTGTACCTCACCCTGCAGTCACACGAGAACACTACTCACCCTGCACTTATGTGACACTTTACTCACCTGTCACCCTCAATGCTCACTCTGCAATCTCACTCAAACAAACCCATCACTAACCATGCATTCATTAGTCCCACTCTGCACTAACATGTGTGCCCAAATTCATATGGTCACCTCACTCACCGTACTCTCACACTGTCCCATCGCTCACAGTGCACTCACATGGGCCCTCCTGCCACCCACACAGTGCAGAGGGTTAATGTGCCTGCTACCAAGAAAATGTACCATGCAGATCACAGAACTGAGTGTAAGTAAACTATAAGTAGCGCTATAAAAAATTACATTTTTGTCAGAAAGGTCCTACAGCGAGATGAGGTGCATTGTTGGTGACTGGTAGTGAGGGAATTCATGAAGAAGGAGGAAATGGGGCAGGGGGCCCCAAAAAAGACTGTTACACTGTGAGCAACCAGTGCTAGGGCCAGCCCTGGCTGGGAGTCTTAGCAAACCCCCTCCCCCGCCCCCGAAGTTCAGGTCTTGTGCTCAGGCGCGCAACGCCCATTGGACTCAAAGGGCTTCAGCACATCGTGTGTGTCAGCGGGGGTTGAGAAAGCTTCTCGGGCACACACAGAACAGCACCCAAGTACTTCAAGGGTCTTTAAAAGACCTTTTGCTTGTTAATGAGGCTTTGATGTTTTTCACCCTTTCTTAGAGCCCCTGCAGCTCGCCTCTGCATTTTGCTTGAAGAATCAGCCCCCCCCCCATAATTTCTTCTTAGCCCATCCTCCCCCCCCCCCACCCCCCCCGAAATGTGGCTCTAGTTGCGCCTCTGGTTGTGCCCTTGGTACATGTCCGCACCCAAAGCGCTCTGGGGCAGGGAATTTGTGTCTTGTAGCGCTTTACTAAAACCCCATTATAAAAATAAACTTAAAAATTATCATAATACATATGACAATATACAACATAGCGCTGTGCTTACACAGATGTAAACCCCTCAATTAATTAAAAAACGAATGTCTGGCAGATAGTTTTAAAGTTGGAGCAAAGTACACGCATTTCACACTACTAATGCGGCATTTCCTCTGTTGCTTTTTAACTGAGTGAAAGCGTGTCCGAAATACAAGTTAGAGGGAAAACAACTCTTACAACAAGGGCTCCAGGTAAAATAATACGAACATAGAAGACATGCCACCAAGCCTTTCGGGTCATGTGCAGTTTTAAGCATCCTGTTTACGGACTGCCGCTTCCAATCCTACGATTTCTTATAATTTGTAAACTGGTGATTTCCTTTTACAATTGTCATGAGTGAATCGACAAACGGCGTCTTAACCCTGTATGAATGCGATGGCTCCTCGGCTTTAGAGCAGAAAGGTGCAGTTCCAACAGCAGCTTGTCTCGGAGCGCTGCTGCTTCTGCCTGCTAAAGCCGAGGCTTGCCTCTCCAGCGGTGGGCGGGGCTTCCGTGGGCTCGTCCGAGTTGTCCAATAGACAGGACCTCCGGATTCTGCCGAAGGCAAGGGGATACACGATTCCGAGGGGATACCAGATATTACACAACACCGGCAGGTCCTGTCAATTTAATGATCTACGTATTATGGAGTGTGGCTACTTTCCTGGACCCATCTGAGTACTCAGCATGATGCACTAGCATTGGTTGTTAAAATCCTTACACGGGAGAACCAGCATAAGCACCCTCTTCTAGATGCAGATTATGCAGCTACCAGCCGAGATCCTTTCACAGCTGTGAATGCAGTGCCGAAAGATGATTGGAATCTTGAGTATCTGGATTGCATTCTGGCAGCAAATATTTGACCATGAACTTTAGATGACATCATGCCCATCAAACCAGGAAAACGTCTACTGATGTCTCAATCTGGATTCAGAGACACAGTTTGATTGGTGCTTTCTGGAAACTTAGATTCTGTAATAGGTTGTCCGTAAGCTTCTGAATCCATCGTTTTGGCAGGCACACTGCTCCCAGTGGCGTAACGAGATTTGAGGGCCCCTCCTGCAAGGTGCACGGAGGGGCCCCCGCTCCAGATTTTATCAGGAGCTCTCGGACGAGAGTACTGTGCTGAGGGGGCCCCCTGCAGTTTGGGTCCCCCAACGCACCGCGGGGGCTGCGGGTGCCTGTGTTACGCCACTGACTGCTCCCACATCATACCTGAATGATACTCCAATGTATTCCAGATGTTTTGATGGCAAGAGCTGAGACCTACACCCAGCTGATTTGTAATTCATATTATATACCTACAGTACTTGACATACCATCTGCATATCTTGTGCAGACGGAAGTCATATGAATCAGCTGTGAGCATGATATTCTTGGAGTACAGACTTACCTCAAATTGTGCAATACATTTTGTGAGGCCTATCAGATTGTTTATTAGCTAAGTGCTGCATTGAAAATGCATCTAACATATGACAAACTGGAAGCATTTGTGGAGAGCCAGGATAATTGTGGTAGTGGTGATAAACATCCGCCAGATCTATAGAGGAGCAACACACCTCAGGCCTCACTAATGGTGAGGCACTGTATTTTCTTAATCTTCAAAATAATGTTCAGCATCCACTTGTTCAGTCTCTTTAAAAAACACTCCAGAACCTTGCTTGTAGGAGAGAACTGGTCCGATAGCTCTTCAAACTAAGAGGCCTTTATACATTTTCTAATGGCCTACGTTCACGGTCAGAGTGGGAACCAAAATAAGCGCTGGCAAAAATGTTCAAAGCAGCTATGCACTGCAGAAGCCTTGACTAGAGTGGGCCATATGGCCACAGATGACTGGCAGCAGCCAATCCTACACAGAATGCTGCGCCCCTGGCCTGCGGCCCACCAGGGAAATGCTGGAGTAGCAGAATGGCCAGTACAGCTCGGTCTGCGGCCACCATTTCGATGTGGGAGACAACAAGCACTCTTGCCACAACACCCACACATCTCTCATAGCAGGTGACGTTTGGGGTGAGGAACTGTACTGTCATCCTGAGGGAGACCTCAATGGTTGGTCCCATTTATGGGCTTGGGGCACCAATACAAGGACTTGCAAATGATAGTCCATAGTCCAGGGCGAATATAATCCACACTGTGGTGTGTACCTGTCTCCTAGATGCTGCCTGGACTCTTGTACTCTCACGAGGTCTCAGATGCTCTACTGGAACGTGAAATGCTGGAGCACAAGGTGAGGGGTTAACCAATGTGTACCCCTGTAGAATAAAGTCTGAAATTCCGAGTAGAAGGTGTCATGTAGTCCGATAGCTCCTGGTATGGTTTCATCAAACAACATTTATATCGCTTTTCATCCCTGTCTTTTCAAGGCAATCCATACCCGGCTGAATGGTATAGTGAAACCACGTGTGACAGTATTGATCAAAATATGGTTCTCTACACAAGGTTCATTGTTCACCTACAGCATGCCCAGACACATGTCTGTGGTTCTCATGCGAATATCATCCATGCTATCATGGGACCGAGGCTGGATACCTCATTGCTCAGGGAGCACATTACATCTACCAGATATTGCAAGTAAATTCAGAGATTTAATGTCTGTGTACAGGGAAAGGAATGTTTCAGTCAATCTTCACTGTGTACCAAACTGTATAACTCGAGCAAGGTCTGCAAAACTGAGATACAATTATACACATGTAGAATTTCCAGAACCGGCACAGCCTAGAAAATAAATATGAAAAATGCACCTGTGTAGATTATACCCTCTGTCTGGCTGACAGTGTTATAATGTGCAAGCAGGGCTCTTTTACTTATGTGTCATGTATAAATATTTTTTACATGGGGGTATAAGACATCCAGAAATCCAATTTAATATTAAATATAGGTCGACAGGCCTGTAAGGAAACACATGTTATTCACATTTTCCTGGACCTCCGCTGGACACCTTCCATATTGCTCTTGATTAAAACGTATTGTTTACGTCTCTGACTTAATCCAAAAACCTTTACAAAATACTGGCAAAGTCATAACTTGCTGGCTATAAATTCACTTTCCTAATGGTTTTCCCATCGAATGGTAATGCATAACAGTGCAAATTGGCTGTGAAAACCCAAAACCCCCTCTGCCTCCCAACGGCAGATGTTATAGGGGAAAGTATTTCTCCATTATTCCCGGTAGTGAACAAAATGAAATATGCCAAAGCACGTTTCCAGCACACATAGTCCTGTAGACGGTCTTTGTAGGGAAGTAGAAGAACTCATGGGAATCCAGGACATGGGCATTAGTGGGACATTTTCCAAAATGTCGAAAAATTACAGGCATATTTACAATGAAATGTCGGCGTGCGGAGCAGCGCCAATTTTGGCAGTGCTGCGCTCCGACATTTCCAAAACGCAGGGATGCACCGTATTTACAACACCTCGGCACACCCCTGGGTTTACCCTAGTGCTGGAGATAAAATTAGCTGCCTAGCACAAATGCAGTCACCCTTGCACCATAGTTCAAGGGTATCTGCATTGAAGGGAAAGATTGTTTATGAGCAGGGAGGTGTCCATTCTTGCACATAAACAATCCATAATGGCGATTTGTTACTTCAATGTGTGCTGCATAGAAAAGTAGCAAATCGTCATTATTTAATGATAGTTTATGTGCAGGAAGGGACACCTCCCTGTACATACACAATCAATAATGGAATGTTATTTTTTAGTTTGTAGGTTGTGAAATGTATGCTTTGGATTATTTTTATGTTGTTATACTATGATCCCTATCGCCAGTCCCTTCTCTTTTCCCCCCTCATTTCTTCTCTTCCTTTATTGCAACCCTACCCCAATTGGATTTTATCTTGTTATTTTCCCTCATTATTTGCTTCGTTGTCTCTTTTGGTGGTTTTGATGTTTTTATTTCAAAGTCGTTAAAAACAATTTTAAAAAGTTTATATCATGAAATGGGATTTGCTAGTATACCACATGGCTTTAGTACGCAAGGACATACTTCACATTCAAAAGTCATGCAAGATACCACCACATTTACACCACTGATTTACTCTTGTTGTAAGATATTTTCTTCTCATATCATGGACACAAACAACACTAAATCATGTAATTAAAAATGTCAAGAAATCTCCCGAATTTCATGCAGGGCCCAATAGTGCGTTTGATACTATTTTGCTCGCATAATTAACATTTCTCCTTTGCTAAACTGCATTATAATTTTTAGAGTCAAGTGTTATTATTCTCCACAGTATATAGTCATTAGTAAATACTTTCATGAAAATATTTGGATTTTAATATGCCACACAGCCTTCTACTTACCATTTCTGTACTCTGTCAGGTATCTGTTTCTCTCACTGAAAATGGTTTTCCTTATGTAATAATATTTCAAGAATCTTTCAAACAGTCAACACAGCTATTTAATAATACTATACACAAACTTTATTGAATAGAAATCTGTATAGTCTATTAAGCCAATGTACCTAGTCTGAGCAGAAGCTGCAGGTACCAAACCTCAGCCAATGTGTCTCATACATAAAGAAATGTATTAGCACTGTACGCCACTAGGGGGCTGTTCACGAGTGGCATTGTGCAGAGGGCACAGTAATAAAAGGCATGGTATTACAGTCACTGTGCAGTATCCCAGCAACTGTACTGGGCCATTATGAGTTTTCTCATCCAGGACAGGGAAAAACATAGGACTTTATATGATACAACTCCATCTCTCTTTATTGTTTTCCATATACATGCATACCTTCCTATGTAGTTATGTATCTTATATATTTATTAGGTTTCCCCTACTTTAGGGAAAGTAAAATAAATAAATAAATACCTTCAACCCTCTCCAATTCACAATCTTTTCTAATCCTATACCTCTTCCAATATATCCTCTACCTCCACTCTCTGACTTATTATGCTCTCCCTAATCAATCAATCACACAATCAGATCATTTGTAGAGCGCACTACTCACCCGTGAGGGTCTCAAGGCGCTGGGGGGTGGGGGAAGGGTGCTGCGACTGCTCGAACAGCCAGGTCTTGAGAAGTCTCCTGAAGGTCAGCAGGTCCTGGGTCTGACGTAGGCAGAGGGGGAGGGTGTTCCAAGTCTTGGCGGCAAGGTGGGAGAAGGATCTGCCGCCGCCGGTCGCTCGTCGGATGCAGGGGACGGTGGCGAGGACGAGGTCAGCGGAGCGAAGGTGGCAGTTCAGGGTGTAGAAGGTGAGTCATTCATTGAGGTACGCTGGTCCGGCATTGTGGAGTGCTTTGTGAGCATGGGTGAGGAGCTTGAAGGTGATCCTCTTGTTGACGGGGAGCCAGTGCAGGCCTTTCAGGTGGGCTGTGATGAACCTTTCCAGACACTTCCCTCCTTTATCCCTCCTTTGACTCATCCCAAACCTCATTTTGCAACTATGATCTCCCAAATAACACTTTCTAGACTCTTCCTTTCTCTATCCCTTCTTTACCCTATTGAAGCCATCTAACAGACTCACATGTCCACCACTCGAATTAACAATTTATATACTAATCCGCCACTAATCCATTTTGGGTTCTGGAGTAGAGTGCTAATTGCCGAAATGTGCTTTGACGCTTCGCCAAGGGTAGTAAGCGCTATATAAATACAAATACAATTACAACATGCAGGTATGTGTGTACCTGAGTCAATTTCATGTTATTCCGCATTTTCATTTAGATTTTCATCCAGACATTTTGCCTACTTTTATTGCCCAAATCAAGATTAGTGGTTGGCTCGTGGCAAGCACCTGAGGCTGCTATAAACCAATATGTGTTAGCTATGGCCGGGAAGCTGGACGTGAACAGCAAAAAGGGACCAATTTATGCCACAGCAGACATAAAATAATGTGTTACCTATGACGCAAATGTGTGTCGGCCTGCTTGACCCCTAATATTACATAACGTCACCCTCTTTGAATTTAAGAGATCTTAAATTTATCTCCAAAGGACATGATGTGTACTCGAACACCACAATGGCTGATTATCTAATCTAATATCAGTGTAATGTCCTAGTTTCCTAGTTTACATTTGGTAATGGGGAAATGTTTATCCTTCCCGCGTTGCATAAGGTTTTGCTTGGCAACTTCGTTCGTTTATGGCACTTACGAAATAATGTTTTGCAAGATACCGTGTAATCACGTCACGTGTGTAGAGATTATCATCACTGTTTAAATGTAAAGCACAACTCAGAAAAAACATTTTGTTCGGTGGCGGTTGGAAGCGGGAAATAAGGATTACTGACTTGGGGAGGCGAGGAGCGAACTATCATCTAGCTCAGGTGCACTTTTAAGTAATATTTCTCAGCTGATATCGTCCTACCCCTCCTCTATGTCATCATAAAGTATGGCCTCAAGGAGAAATACATTTTCAGACAAACGCCTACATAAAACCATAAAGAACATATTTTAAATGGATATTAAAGAACTCCTAAAAAAACTAGTGCTAAATATTTAAATATTCCTGTGCAATGCAAATGTATCTCCTGTCTCTCACTCCTACAATTGCTGCATCCCTAAACAGAAGAGTGGAACGGTAAGTTAAAGACAAGAAAGCTTTACAGATACATTCAACATAACTTAAACTTGACAATGCCTCTGATCCTGGTCCTTTTTAGGTATCGCCCGAGACAGAGCATGCGCTGTCACTTATGAGGCCTTTTTTTTTATTTAAAAAAGCTCTTAGGGCCCACCCATTATTTACTATAGGTTGATGTCATCCTCAAGCTTATTTGATTCATCATCAATCTTATTTTATAACTCATTAGTCAGCGCGAGGAGTTTCACTTTCTCTTCATTTGGGTCTCCCTTCTCTGGCGCATGGACCAAGTGCTATGTGCTTGTAATATTGATCAGTGTCCTTTTTATGATCAAGGTACTTTTTCTTTTCTTGCCTGTCCTGAGTCGTTGCTTGCTTGTTGTTCCTTGCCTGCCTCCCTATGATACCTTCCTAATCGGTTCTGCTTCATCACACCTCGTTATTGCTTGCTCTGCGCCCCGTCAACCTCTTGCACCATTTTTTTTCTCGCAGTTTTATTTATCGCAAACTCGATCTGTAGGTGTTGAAGCACTTTACAGATGTGCACTACTTATATTACACAAGGTCACATTAATGTTTTTTAGGCATGGGGAGATTAAGGGCCTGATTACGAGGTTGGCGGTCGTGGAATGGGCCGCCACGCCAGCGCCCCGCTCCAGGACTCCAAACCTGTAGTCAGACCACCCACTAGATTAGGAGTTTTCTTCTGGTCTGGTGGGTGGTCCTTTGGCGTTCCCACGGAGGTGCCTATTGAAAAGGCATCGCAATGGGAACGCCAAAGCCCGTTCCTGCACGGCATGGACTGTAAAGTCCATGCTGTGCAGGAAAGGGGGTGCATGCAGATGAGAGGGCACACCATGTGCCCCCTGCATACATCAAATGGTCCTGAGGCAACAGCGGGACCCCTAGGTTTCCTCACCGCCACACTTTAAACGGCAAGCTCACCACGATTGAAAGTGAGGTGGTCAGTAAACTCCTAATATGCTCAGCGGTGCCCCACCTTTGCGGGATCCATGATTCGCAGCGGTCCTGTGGTGGTCCCACTGCCATATTCGTAATGCGGCGAGCGGACCACCAGTCTGGAGATCCAAGGACTGCCACCATGGGTGGACATGCAATTGTGATACATTGTCAGGCCTTTGCTGCACTCCCGTCCATAATTATACAAATGCAATCAGAAGTGGGTAAAGCGGCCAGCACCACAACTGAGCTCCTTCTGTGTGTACTGCGGGCTGCCTGACAGGAAATGTCAGAGACCATGACATAAAGTCATGTAATGCCCCACTACAAAACTACCTCTCGCAGGGATAAGAACATCAAAACATGCATTATCAAAAGCCCCACAGTGCTGACACTGCTCGACCACCCTACCCACGTCCACCACCCGCCGTGCCATCCAGAACTGGGGTATCGGATTCTGACTGCTTACCAATATCTGAGCTGAAACCTTTTCCGTCTGCCATATACAACTTTACCAGCTGAGTACACAGCAGCAAGCCCATCCCAGTCCTGGGGTCTCATTTAATGGCCTTGTGCATTCTGGGAGTTGGGATCGAAATACCCATCTCTGAAAACAGCTGAACTACAGGACTGGATTACACTAGTATGTCCGAAAAACAAAATCCAAGAGTAGACATTCGTATTCTTCTTATGAGATAAACATGGGAAGATGAACATGGGAAAAAGAATCTGTAAGTATTCTCTGATGATTTCACTTCTGCTATCACTTGCTCTGTTGTCAGAATTGTCTAGTAAACCATCAGCGTGCCCCGATGACATCACAACACTAACCTGTTAGCCTCTGCCTCCTTTAAAAACAAAAAACTGGATGAGTTCCACCCTTACATCAGTCCCTGACACCTCACTCCCTTAACACTACATTGAAAACACTTTGCACAGGAGATGGGAGGAATGCATTTTTAAAAGGGAATCATTGTGTGTTGTGTTGATTTAAAAAAAATACTGTGTTAGTAGTGAGAAATCCGCAAAAAGAAGAGAAAATATTACGTGAGTGGGCAATCCGAATCGAGGACACTTGACGACTGCCACCTTTCTGTGAGCGGTCTAGCGGTCAAACGAAAGGAAATGCTGCAGAAAAGAAAGCTAGCGCGACCTCGATACACCTTGCTGGTAGAATTTCAATGAATGCCCCTTTCAGAGGGGACAGGAGGAACATATTTAAAAAAAAAAGGGAATCGTGTGTTGTCTTGAATGTCTTAAAATACTGTGTTAGTAAAAAATCACCATTAAGAACTCCAAATATTGAGGGAGCTATTAAAATCAGGGGCACTTGAAGGCCGACGTTGTTTTGTGAGCGGTCTAGTGGTCAAATAAAAGGAAGGGGTGTAAAAGAGGAAGCTTGCGCGACCGCGCCAATGGTGCACCAAAGGCTGCCAAAGGGAAATCCGTCTGCGCTCGTCCATGCACCGACCACGCTCAGCGTAGCCACCCTGCGGTTTTGACAGCGCTAAAACAGCTTAGATTTACCTAGACCAAAGAAGGAATTAGGGGAGGGAACCTTGATTATGAGTATAAAACAGCAGCTGTTCAGAGCAATACCAGAATAGGAGTAGAGATGATCACATGCGGATTAATAAACGTATGATCAGTGGTAAAACATGCGCTTGAACTCTTGAACTTGAGACCCTCACGGGTGAGTAGCTGCACTTTACAAACCCCTGATTCATTGATTGAACTTAACAAACTATTGGAAACTAACAAATGGGACATCCTTTTTGTTACGGAAACTTAGATCCCCTATAGTCTAATACCGATTGGGGAATAGTCTGCCCCCTAGTTATTCACCAACCTAGAATGGATAAAAGGGAAGGAAGAGTGGCAGTAATCTTTAAAGAAAAATTGGGATATTACCACTATACAAGTGGGCAAAATACTGGGGGTAGAAATGTTAAGTTTCGTCCTAAAAGTAAAGAGCGGTATGGCATTCACAGCAATTTTATACAACTGTTTTTGAAAATCATCTCAAACATTGCCGTACACATTCCAACTTCTTTGTGCTGGGTGACTTCAATATTTGGGTGGAAGAAAGGACTCTCTCCCAGTGCAAAACACGTTTAGGCTCATATAAAATCATAGGACTGGACCAACTTATAAGTGGTCCAACGCATCAAGGGGCACTTGACTTGCTATTTGCCTTAAAATACCTGATCACAGTCAGGGACAACATCCCGCTAAGTTGGTCAGACCACGTTCAGAATAAAAAGAACTAGAATAACAGAGGAAGAGAGTGAGTTAAGAAAGGCAGCACCAGGCTGAGCATGGCACACATTAAAGAAAAAGCAGAAAGGAACCTATATGAAGTAAAGACTTGCTTCCAGGAAAGGGCGAAGGCCGATGAGAACTATGACCATCTGCAAAGAAAACTCAAAGGAACTTTAGGCAAATTAATACCTATAAAAAACGAATACTTTGGAGTAAACCATCAGCACCATGGTACATGGAAACCCTTAAAGAAGCTGAAATAAAATGCAAGAAACTAGAGAGACACTGGCGGAAGCTCTAAAAATGCATTAAATACCTACAAAAATGAAACAAGAAAGTCTAAAGAAAACTACTATTCCAAAACAATTGTAGAAGCAACAAATGGGCCAAGAAAGGTATTTGACATAGTAAGTGATCGAGAAAGCCCAGAATGCATCAAACAAACAATAAAACTGAGCTATAATTTATGAAATGTATTCAATAATAAGATTGAGCTAATCTCAGATGACAAAAACGCTGACCTATCAAAGAAGACCAGATTATAAGAGATGCAATCATCAGGATAAAATAATTGAGCCAGCAGCCACTAAACTAGAAAGCATAGAACCAAAGAGTGAGGAGGAGTTTTATTAATTGGCTTTAACTATCTCTTCAGTGTTTCTACTGGACCCAGTACCACCCAGAATATGGAAGGAATGGGAAGATGACTTATACCCACATCTACTAAAAATCTGTAATCAGTCCTTAATGAGAGGCATAGTTCCACAGGCTTGGAAAAAAACATTAATAACCCCATTGCTGAAGAAACCAACAGCAGATTCAACAATACTTAGTAACTACCGTCCAATATCACAACTCCCCTACCCTGTAAAAATAGTAGAAAAACATGTCAGCAAGAAACTATCAAACTACCTGGAAAGTCATAACCTTCAAGAAATCAAAAATAGTCTTTTAGACGGGCACATGGCACTGAATCTGCTCTGATTCTAGCCATGGATGAGCTTCGAATGATGGTTGACTGGGGTCAAACAGCAGACCTGATATTACTAGACCTGTCAGCCATGTTTGTCACTGTCAACCACCAAATACTGCTATCCAGGCTGATTGATATAGGTGTGGATGGGACACCATTAAAATGGATTGAATCCTACCTTTCAAACAGAACCCAAGCAATATCACTGCCCCTGTTCTGTTCAGAATTTTAAAAAGTAGACCACAGTTTACCTTAGGGATCAGACCTAAGCCTATCCTCTTTATTTTACATAAGCCCACTGCTCACTCTCATCAGATCACAGAGCTTTGTAATATATGTAGATGACAGTCAATTTATTCTTTCATTGGATAACAATAGCAACACCTCATTGGAGGATATCCATAAACATCTAAAAGAGATGGCAAGTTGGCTTAAAAAGTGAGAAAACAGAATTTTTATGTTGTTCACCCTCCAAAGAGCCCTACAGACTCCCCACCAAGTTCTGTCCCTGAACTAGCATGGAAAATCTAAACACATCACAATCAGTGTGGAATCCAGGATGATCTGTTGGTGATAAATTCTCCATGGAGGCACATATCCAAAAAACGGCAGCCACATCTTTTCAGATTACCCTGGAACCTTAGGAAAAGCTAGTGGTCCAGAGTAACGTTCTCAGCAGAATCGGCTATGGTACTGCACTGCTGTTGGCAGCCTTAGACTATCTAATCAAAAGATTACAAAGAGCACAATTGGCAGCTTTAAAACTTGCACTGGATAAACCCAGACTCGCCTAGTGCTCGGGAACTCTAAGGGAACTGCGCTGGCTCCCAGTGAAAGAGAGAATTGTCTTAAAATCACTATGCGTGGTCTATAACGCAATAAGGAAACAGGACCCAAATTGCTACATAGAAAATGTATGCACTCCTGGCCAGTGAGGAACCTGCTCTGCCAACCTATTATGTTTCCATAAAATTCGGAAAGTGAGGTATGGAGGCCGGGCCTTTGTGGTGAGGGAAGTTCAGCTGTGGAATAAGATGCCAGCCCCCCTTAGAGCCAGTAAGAGTCTTATGCACTTTAGGAAAGCTCTAAAAACCTGGCTTTTCCTGAAATAGCCAGAGCCAGACCAGGAAGGGACATGAAAGATGTATCTTAAATAGGGTTGAAGGTGTCTTTGTTGCTGAACCAGCAAGGTTTCATAGTGCCAGGATACCTGTTCGGTGAAAATTGTGCTTTACGAATGTTATCCATAATATTTTTAAAAAGTCACAAAGCATTTGGTGTTAAATACTATTTATGATGTTAGCAATCTGGAAATGATGAGATCGAAATTATGACATATTAACATTTGTAAAAAGCACTGGTTTAGTCAAAAGTGTCATTCAGCTCCGACAGAACTGCTCTTTTACATGTAATGGGCGTTTGAGATAGAAACAATGTTTGGGTATAATCTGCACACTGGACTATGTGATAAATGAATGAAGCATATCCATAATTATTTGGAAAACACTGTGGCCTCAAAATCACATGATTCAAAGGGCCCCAGATATGATCAAAAATAGGTAGTGCATAGGATTCTCTGTCTCGCATTCTTCATTAACTGCCATGAGGACAGTGAGTCAGTGTATTTCCTGGGTTCCTTCAAGCACACAACATTGTGCAACAATGTCAGGCTCTATGAGGGAACTAGGGTGGGGGGGAAGTGAGCTGGTAACTGAACAATTATTGTCTGCTAATGATTCGGTCTGGACTGTTCCCATGGGGCACAGGGTCAAGACTGATTTGCATATAGCTGGGTCTGAACTGAGGTGGCGAAGTGGGCTAAAGAACGATGATGGATTCAACCCAGATCTGTAACTGGGGGTGAGTGTCTGAAAAGTTTCATCGCTCCGTCCATCATCTCCTTGTGTTTGCTTTGTTTGCCCTAAGATTTTTCTTAAATTTTTTTTTTAACACTTTATTTTTCAAATAGCGCATGAGAGTTACATAGCATTGCAATGAAGTACGAATAAGCATTCAAGTTTTTCCTGACAGTGGTAATACAATAAAAAAAAAAAAGTGATCCAAACAGCCAGTACATTGATCACATCTAGCGCGGCGGCCAACCCCCCCGAACTGCCCTCACCCGCCCACCCCTTCACACCCCGCCATTAGGCGACCTTGCCGGCAGTGCCCCCAAACCGCACGATCCTCTGCGTGGCTCCCCCCATCTGTAAGTGCCTATAATAGAGGGTTAAACACAAGAGGCTCTGAAAGTGTTCCCTCAACCCACTCCCTCAGGTACTATTCCATTATCTGGCTGTGTGTTAGGGGCCTGCTTAGTCTTCTCCAGATAGGCCCTCAAGGGACCCCATATGTCTTTGGGCCGTGACGTCAGTGGCATCAAACAGGAATATACTTCCAAATTTGTATTGCAGTACACTAAACTCTCCAGCCAGTCTTGTAATTTAGGAACTGTTTTCCTGCCACAATGGATGGCGACTTCCCTTTTCGCTAGGAGGAGTCCCAATGCAGCAAATTTCCTGACCTTTGGGGGGATCTGAACTGTGTATCCCAACAGTGCGATTTCAGGGAGTGGAGCCAGTAAAAGGCCTATTATCTTCCCCAATGTAGCATGTATCGTGGCCCAGTAGGGCTGCAGGTGGGAGCAGGAGCACGCCAAATGGAAAAAATCTGCGTGTGGAGTCGCGCACCTCAAACAACTATGCGGTCTGCTGATGTCTATCCTACGTGCCATGGCTGGTGTAAAGTACGCCCGCTGAAGAAACTTGAAATGCAGCAACTTATGGCGACTGTTAAGTGAAATGTCCTTAGTAACCTCACAACATTTTTTCCATTTCTCGTCTGTTATAATGTGACCAGTGTCCACTTCCCAAGCCCATCTCACTTTGGAATCGTCAACTTGCAGTATCTTAGCGCTAGCCTTATACATTTTGGAAATGAGGTGTGCACCGTTTGGGGACTCCAACACCAAATCAAGCGGGGGAAAGGATTCGGGCTCGACCGGACATGTGGGAAGCACAGCACGCAGTGCCGACTTCAATCAGCTCAGTAGGAACCGTGTCATGAAATCGCAATCAGTGAACCTGATGTCTTCGTCTAACGAAAATATGTGACCCCCCGGAAATAAATCCCCTACCGTTGCAATATCCAGCGTGGCCAAAGTACGTTGCACCAGCTTTTCCCCGGTAATTGGGAGCCACCTAGCATTGGGCAAGGGTAGCGCAGAAGAATACAAGTGCGCTGCACCCGTGCGTTTCCTCAATCTATGCCACGCCCAAGAGGTTGTAGACACCGTCTGTATGTCGTGTCTGTCCCACGGGAAGCCACACGGGAGGACCTCGCACAGCTGATCGGGGAGCACCAGATCCGCCTCCGGGCGTAAATACGGGATGCAGGCATCTGGGTGAAACCATGCCGACGCACATCAGCACTGTGCCACCAAGTAGTAGAGCTGAAAGTCCGGAACATTGAACCCGCCTCTATTGTATGGCAGAGTCAGCGTGGACCAACGGATGCGTGGCCTCCTGCCACCCTCAAACCAAGCGTGTCACGAGTATGCGTAACCTACGGAAAAAATAGTCCGCAAGGGGGATCGGAATGTTGTTAAAAAAGTACAAAAACGTGGGCAGGACCACCATTTTCAGAATGGCCACCCGGCCCGCCAGGGAAAGGGGCAAACGCAGCCACCTGTTCACCTGCTCCTCCAGGTTAGTAATGGTCAGCCCGTAATTCAGTCGAATGATTTGAGCGGTATCCAAATGGATATGTACGCCAAGGTATTTCACCGAATCGCTGCACCATTCAAGAGGAAATTCACAGAACCACTTGACCGTGCCCGCCGTAAGCGGGAATATGATCGATTTGTTCCAGTTGATACCTAAACCCGAAAAGCTACCGAAGCGGATGATTTCACGGATAAGGGGTGGCAGGTTGATGTGTGGTTCCCGTACATAGAGAATTGTATCATCTGCATAGAGGGAGGCGAGGAGCGGGCCCGTGTTAAACTGTATCCCTCACTGTAGATGGCGTTCCTGGAAATGTCTGACCAGCGGGTCCATGGCCAAAATAAATAGAAGTGGGGATGAGGGGCAAATCTGTCTGGTCCCCCTGTACAATCGAAAAGGGCGGGACAAGGTGCCATTTAAGCGGAATCTAGCCGATGGCTTGCAATATAGCAAGGAAACCGTGGCAATGAAACAGAAAGGCATCCCCATACGTCTCATCACTTCCACGAGGAATGGCCATTCCAAAGAGTCAAACGCTTTTTCCGCGTCCAGTAAAACTGCAGCTGCTGGAATGTCGGGCTGAATTCTGTGTATCACCGCAAAGAGCGTGCGGAGATTCAGTGATGTCGAACGATGGGGGACAAAGCCAGACTGCATCGGAGAGATAATGTACTCCATCAGTTGTAACAGTCTATTGGCTAAAACCTTGGCCAAAATTTTATAGTCTAAATTTAATAAAGACAGCGGCCGGTAGGAGCCGCATTGTGTGTGGTCTTTACCCGGCTTGGGGAGCAATATTATAACGGCCTCACGCAATGTGGGGGGGAAGCATTGCTTCTCTAAGGCCTCAGCGTAAACCTCAATCAGCTGAGGTGCCAGTACGTCCTTAAATTCTTTATAAAAGTCCCCCGTGAAACCATCAAGTCCCGGGGCGGAAGAGCCTCGCAGGGTGTCTATAGCAAGCTCGACTTCGCTGACAGCTATGGGATTAAAAGACACACAATTGATGGACAGAATGCAGAACAAATCAAAACATTCTCCCCCAGTCAAGAGATCTGGGTTAAATCCATCATTCTTTTGCTATCCATGCCACCCCAGTTTAGACCTGGCCATGTGCAAATCAGTCTTGACCCTGTGCCTCATGGGAACAGTCCAGTCCGAACTGCCAAGCCAGGTCCTCCCTGGACCGGAAACAAGCATCCTATGACCGGTTTCGGGGTTTCACCCCTCTTCAGCCAGGATAGCTTGATTCCAGTGGCACAGTGAGCCCGGGACCTACGTCTAGGCATACCCGGCGCACTTAGGGCGTGAAAGCAAAAAACACACAATTGATGGACGGAATGCAGAACAAATCAAAACATTCTCCCCCAGTCAAGAGATCTGGGTTAAATCCATCATTCTTTTGCTAACCATGCCACCCCAGTTTAGATCTGGCCATATGCAAATCAGTCTTGACCCTGTGCCTCATGGGAACAGTCCAGTCCGAACTGCCAAGCCAGGTCCTCCCTGGACCGGAAACAAGCATCCTATGACCGGTTTCGGGGTTTCACCCCTCTTCAGCCAGGATAGCTTGATTCCAGTGGCACAGTGAGCCCGGGACCTACGTCTAGGCATACCCGGCGCACTTAGGGCGAGAAAGCAAAAGACACACAATTGATGGACGGAATGCAGAACAAATCAAAACATTCTCCCCCAGTCAAGAGATCTGGGTTAAATCCATCATTCTTTTGCTAACCATGCCACCCCAGTTTAGACCTGGCCATATGCAAATCAGTCTTGACCCTGTGCCTCATGGGAACAGTCCAGTCCGAACTGCCAAGCCAGGTCCTCCCTGGACCGGAAACAAGCATCCTATGACCGGTTTCGGGGTTTCACCCCTCTTCAGCCAGGATAGCTTGATTCCAGTGGCACAGTGAGCCCGGGACCTACGTCTAGGCATACCCGGCGCACTTAGGGCGTGAAAGCAAAAAACACACAATTGATGGACGGAATGCAGAACAAATCAAAACATTCTCCCCCAGTCAAGAGATCTGGGTTAAATCCATCATTCTTTTGCTAACCATGCCACCCCAGTTTAGATCTGGCCATATGCAAATCAGTCTTGACCCTGTGAGCCCGGGACCTACGTCTAGGCATACCCGGCGCACTTAGGGAACAATGCCAGAAACCGGTCCTAGGAAGCTTGTTTCCGGTCCAGGGAAGGCATGGCTTGGCAGTTCGGGCTGGACTGTTCCCATAAGGCACAGGGTCAGACTGATTTGCATATGGCCATCTCTGAACTGGGGTGGCAGAGTGGGCTAAAGTACGGTGATGGATCAAACCCGGATCTGTTGACTGGGTGTGAGTGTTTGATTGGTTCTGATGCTCCTTCCATCACCACCCCCTTTTGTACCGCTTTGTTCGCCATAAGTTGGCAGGGTATGCTTAGACGTGAGTCCCTTGCTCACTTTTCCACTGGATTCAAGCAAGCCTGGCTGAAGACGGCTGAAATGCCAGAAACCGGTCCTAGGAAGCTTGTTTCCGGTCCAGGGAAGGCATGGCTTGGCAGTTCGGGCTGGACTGTTCCCATGAGGCACAGGGTCAGACTGATTTGCATATGGCCATCTCTGAACTGGGGTGGGAGAGTGGGCTAAAGAACGGTGATGGATCAAACCCGGATCTGTTGACTGGGTGTGAGTGTTTGATTGGTTCTGATGCTCCGTCCATCACCACCCCCTTTTGTACCGCTTTGTTCGCCATAAGTTGGCAGGGTATGCTCAGAGTTGAGTCCCTTGCTCACTTTTCCACTGGATTCAAGCAATCCTGGCTGAAGACGGCTGAAATGCCAGAAACCGGTCCTAGGAAGCTTGTTTCCGGTCCAGGGAAGGCATGGCTTGGCAGTTCGGGCTGAACTGTTCCCATGAGGCACAGGGTCAGACTGATTTGCATATGGCCATCTCTGAACTGGGATGGCAGAGTGGGCTAAAGAACGGTGATGGATCAAACCCGGATCTGTTGACTGGGTGTGAGTGTTTGATTGGTTCTGATGCTCCGTCCATCACCACCCCCTTTTGTACCGCTTTGTTCGCCATAAGTTGGCAGGGTATGCTCAGACGTGAGTCCCTTGCTCACTTTTCCACTGGATTCAAGCAAGCCTGGCTGAAGACGGCTGAAATGCCAGAAACCGGTCCTAGGAAGCTTGTTTCCAGTCCAGGGAAGGCATGGCTTGGCAGTTCGGGCTGGACTGTTTTCATGAGGCACAGGGTCAGACTGATTTGCATATGGCCATCTCTGAACTGGGGTGGCAGAGTGGGCTAAAGAACGGTGATGGATCAAATCCGTATCTGTTGACTGGGTGTGAGTGTTTGATTGGTTCTGATGCTCCGTCCATCACCACCCCCTTTTGTACCGCTTTGTTCGCCATAAGTTGGCAGGGTATGCTCAGACGTGAGTCCCTTGCTCACTTTTCCACTGGATTCAAGCAAGCCTGGCTGAAGACGGCTGAAATGCCAGAAACCAGTCCTAGGAAGCTTGTTTCCGGTCCAGGGAAGGCATGGCTTGGCAGTTCGGGCTGGACTGTTCCCATGAGGCACAGGGTCAGACTGATTTGCATATGGCCATCTCTGAACTGGGGTGGCAGAGTGGGCTAAAGAACGGTGATGGATCAAACCCGGATCTGTTGACTGGGTGTGAGTGTTTGATTGGTTCTGATGCTCCGTCCATCACCACCCCCTTTTGTACCGCTTTGTTCGCCATAAGTTGACAGGGTATGCTCAGACGTGAGTCCCTTGCTCACTTTTTCACTGGATTCAAGCAAGCCTGGCTGAAGACGGCTGAAATGCCAGAAACCGGTCCTAGGAAGCTTGTTTCCGGTCCAGGGAAGGCATGGCTTGGCAGTTCGGGCTGGACTGTTCCCATGAGGCACAGGGTCAGACTGATTTGCATATGGCCATCTCTGAACTGGGGTGGCAGAGTTGGCTAAAGAACGGTGATGGATCAAACCCGGATCTGTTGACTGGGTGTGAGTGCTTGATTGGTTCTGATGCTCCGTCCATCACCACCCCCTTTTGTACCGCTTTGTTCGCCATAAGTTGGCAGGGTATGCTCAGACGTGAGTCCCTTGCTCACTTTTCCACTGGATTCAAGCAAGCCTGGCTGAAGATGGCTGAAATGCCAGAAACCGGTCCTAGGAAGCTTGTTTCCGGTCCAGGGAAGGCATGGCTTGGCAGTTCGGGCTGGACTGTTCCCATGAGGCACAGGGTCAGACTGATTTGCATATGGCCATCTCTGAACTGGGGTGGAAGAGTGGGCTAAAGAACGGTGATGGATCAAACCCGGATCTGTTGACTGGGTTTGAGTGTTTGATTGGTTCTGATGCTCCGTCCATCACCACCCCCTTTTGTACAGCTATGGGATTAGCCATGAATTCTAGCATGTCTTTCTCCAAATATACCAGTGCGACCTCGTTGAGATATGCCGTCTGGGCCATGCCGTCCGGCTCAGCACTGGAGGAGTACAGCTTAGTGTAGTAGTCCAGAAATTCATCCCGAATCGCGGATGTCGAAGTGAGGGTGGAACCCGACGCGGAGTGCAGTTCCGTAATAAAAGTTTTGTTGTACGGCGGTCGCAGCATTTGTGCCAGAACCCTGCCCGGGCGATCACCTTCGCCGTATCTGCGTGCTGTGTGATATTTACCCAGGTATAATATTTCTCTTTCGGCAGTGTCTATGTATTCAGTCAAGAGGGCAAGTCTCGCCGCCTGAAGCTCTGGGGTGGGGCCAAGTGCAAGTTGGGAGTCTAAATGGGAAATGTCACGTTCAATGCGGGAAAGAGTTTGTCGGAGGTCTCTGAGCACCCCCGCCCGCTTGGATATGCACACCCCCCGTATAGTGGCCTTGAAGCCCTCCCACAGGACCACCACGGAATCGACCGAACCTGTGTTAGTGTCAAAATAATCCTCTATCGCCGCATGAACCTCCGTCTTGAACACTTCATCCTGCAGGGCTCTGCTCGGGAACCGCCACTGCCTCTCATACCCCTCCGGACACGGAATCAGCAGCCGTAATGCTATAGGAGAGTATGTGCTGGGGAACTTGGTGAGGGAAACGAACCAATCCATGATTCCGGGCGAGATCAACCAATAGTCTAACCTTGTCCAGGTACCGTGGGGACTCGAATAGTGAGTATATTTGGTGAGGGTGGGGTTACGATGTCGCCAAATGTCTAACAGAGTGTGTTGGGTGCAAAGATCTCTCAGGGCCCGCCTCGCCCGTGGCTTAGCATCCGGGGCTCTAGAGGTGCTGTCCAGCGTGGGGCACAGTGTTAGATTAAGATCCCCCCCAACAGTAGTGCCTGAGGGTCGTGCTTAGCAATCCGGGCATTCAAATCATGAAAAAACTCTGGGGCATCTATATTGGGGGCATACACATTAATCAAAGTGACCCTATAACCATGTAGCGTCCCCGTGACCATCAAATACCTCCCCATCGGATCCCGGGCCACGTCAATGAGAGTGAAGGAAACCCTCCTATGTATCAATATTGCTGTGCCTCTGGCGTAGTTGCTATAGTTGGCAAAGTATCTATGTGCGTCCCAGCTGGAGCCAAAGCGAGCCCAATCTGTGGGAGGGAGGTGTGTTTCCTGCAGGAATGCTATGTCGACCGTGTGCTGGAGAAGGTAGTGTATCACCTGACGTCTCTAGCGTGTGTTATTGAGGCCCCTCACATTCCAAGACATTAGGGTGATGGCCGGAGGACCCAGAGTATTACCTAGCCGTGACATCTAAACCCAGCGTGTGAAGTGTCCTGTCAGGACTGCGTTGCCGTTGTAACTTCCAAAACAATGCCAACCCAAAACTTGAATAACAATATGCACAAAATGCATACATTACCCCAGCCCACCTCCCCCCACCCAGCCACCTGCAAACCCCAAGGTGGCCCTCCCCTGAAAGCTAATCCGCCCAGTCATCATATTGATCACCGTACACTTAAGGTCCACTATCTGGGCCTCAAAGTGGAATGCACAAACTCAGTGGATACACTAAGGGGGGGGTTACAACCTGGAATCTAGCTGCCCAATAGAAATATCTTACGTAACAAAACCAATAAAGAAATGGGTTTTGCGAAAACATTGCAATTTCCCCAATATGAACCATCCTGGTGTGCAATCTGGCATAATAAATGCAACATCAACCCGCACCAGTATTTGAAAATAGGTCCGCACTTGCATCAGAGCCGCTGTGGGGCGGAGAGGATGCCACACTCCCCACCGAGTTTTGTGTGGTTCGAGGCTTGTACGATCGGCAGAACTCTTGAGCCTCTGTTGGCGAGTCAAATATGTGTGATCTGCCGCCCACATCCACCCTGAGCCTAGCGGGATACAACATGCCATATTTGAGCCCCAAATTGCGCAACGTAGCCTTGACTACCTGAAACTTGCGACGCGCCTCCTGAACCATAGGCGTGAAGTCTGGGTAGAACGACAGTTTGGATCCTTGCCACTCCACTGTACCGCGTTCTCAGGCCAAGCGAAGCGCGGTGTCCCGGTCTCTGAAGTTTAATAGCCGTGCTACAATAAGTCGAGGGGGAAGGCCCGGATTCGGTCTGGGGCCAAGTGATCTGTGGGCTCTTTCTACCACAATGCCCGCAGTGAAGGCCTCGCTGCCAAACAGGTCCGTGAGAAGCTTTTCCACAAACAAGTCCATGCAGCCAGTGGATGTCGTCTCCGGGACCCCCATAATGCGAATGTTGTTGCGGCGTCCGCGCGCCTCTAAGTCCTCGTTTTTAATGGCTACCTCCTTGGGCAGGCGCTCCGCCCGTTCTAGCCGCTTCAGTGACTGAGCAGTCCCGTCCTCCAGATCTGAGACCCGGGCCTCCGCTACGTCCATTCACCGCTCCTGGGCCTGTACTTTGGTGCCCAAATTTGCTATGGTCTGGTCGAGGGTGTCAAAACGAGAGTCCAGCACCTTGAATCCGGCTTTCATTTCAAGAAGTAGAGCAGCAACAGAGGACCTGGAGGGGTCGGGAGAATCCGCAACCGGAGCGGTGTCCGCCATGTCGGCAGTGTGTGAGGCTGCACAGCCACCCGCTTTTTCAAATGCACCGGCCAGGTGCGCAGGGCCCCCGCAGACCTCAGGAAGGCCCACCGGGTGCAGCACGCCCCACCGAGGAGACGAGCACAGACCGGGCGCGCTCCCACCCCCACCGCGACCGCGACCGCCACCGCGCTAGACCAGCGCCCCACCCCAGAAGGCCGCGTCCCATGGGCCCTATCCCCACGCACAGCAAGCCGCTACGGGGTGGGACCACCAGCCCAAGCGCCGACCGCAGTCCCGACAGGCATGGGGCGGAAAGCGCAGCCCCCCGGCCCGACTCACCCGGTGTGCTCGAACATGTCCCCGGAGGCTCCGCCGGCAGTCCGCTGGGCCGCGCCGGGCGCCGAAATTCACTGCGCCGGGCGTCCCGGCCCCGCTTACACACGGTGTTGCGCCAGATAGGGGAGGGGAGTTAAATGCTGGCGGACCGCGCTCTGAGTGCAGCGCCGCTTCCGCCGTCCGCTCCGCCGCCCGCAGCTTGGGGATGCTGGCAGTACATCTGGGAAATCACCGCTGGGCCCGGCAGATCGCAGGAGCTTCACTAGCTGGCAGCCATCTTCGCCGCTGGCTCGTCCACGCCCCCTCTGTTTGCCCTAAGTTGGCAGGGTATGCCCAGACGTGGGTCCCTTGATCACTTTGCCACTGGATTCAAGTTATCCTGGCTGATGAAGGGTGTTACCCAGAAACCGGTCCCAGGAGGCTTGTTTCTGGTTCAGGGAAGACCTGGCTTGGCAGTTCGGCCTGAACTGTTCCCATGGGGGCACAGGGTCAAGGCTGATTTGCATATAGCTGTGTCTGAACTGAGGTGACGAAGTGAGCTAAAGAATGATGATGGATTCAACCCAGATCTGTGACTGGGGGTGAGTATCTGAAAAGTTTCAGCTCTCCGTCCATCATCTCCTTGTGTTTGCTTTGTTCGCTCTAAGGTGGCAGGGTATGCCCAGACGTGGGTCCCTTGCTCACTTTGCCACTGGATTCAAGCTAGCCTGGCTGATGAAGGGTGTTACCCAGACACTGGTCCCAGGATGCTTGTTTCCGGTTCAGGGAAGACCTGGCTTGGCAGTTCGGGCTGGAGTGTTCCCATGGGGCACAGGGTCAAGACTGATTTGCATATAGCTGTGTCTGAACTGAGGTGGCGAAGTGAGCTAAAGAATGATAATGGATTTAACCCAGATCTGTGACTGGGGGTGAGTGTCTGAAAAGTTTTAGCACTCCGTCCATCATCTCCTTGTGTTTGCTGCTAATGATTTTGACATAACTGATTTGTTGGTAAATTGTCTGTCTATTTTGCACTGTGTATCCTGTAAATACAGATGGGGTGTTTTTGTTTCAATAAAAAGATTTATTTAAAAAAAACAATGTAAGGCTCTGGAAAAAGTGTACAGTTGCACTGGGCAATAACTAGAGATGCTGAGAGATCCAGACATGTCAGGAATTTTTGTGGGGCTCAGGTGAAAAAATTGATGTGTGACCCCTCATAATAAAAACACCTGGCCAAGATTTATCATAATATTGCGTTACCCTTGTGTCACGCAATGTGTCGCAAGGGTAACGTGATACTCAGGTCAGATGTACCAAGCAAAGCTGCCTTGCCGTATTCTGACTTGGGAAGGCATTCCATCGGTGGAGCGTGGGTCTTCCACCCATGAATTTTGGTGCATTCGCTGACTTCCCTAGACTGGTAAACCTGGTAATCTGTCTAAATGCTACGCCTTCCCAGGGGAGGCGCAACAGAGAAAAATATATTTATTTCTCCTCGTTGTTTCCTCTTTCTGAGTGTGCTGTATTCTGCAGCACACTTAGAAAGAGAAAAAATCCTCAGAGGGTTGTTTTTGTGCAGCTCTGCACCATGGCGCAAGGGGTCCTGCGTTGACGCTACGCAGCAGATTATGCACCACCACAGACAGAGAGCAGGAATATACAGCATTCCTACCCTTTCACGCAGCAACTTGTCTTGCTGCGTTGCGTCTCATGGAACATTGATAAATCTGGCCCTTGTTTCAAAACAAAAAAAGATTCTTCTGGTAAAGGCAAAACATGTCAGGTTCAGCACTTGACACCATCAAGTGCTATAGAAGGGTTATCTTCCTCATGCATCTTGTTTCAAAATCCATAAATACATTTTGCAGTTCAATAGCAGAGCTGGAAAAGCATGGGGCCTACATGAGTTATGTGCATAAGGGCTCTGTGTACCTTCTGACTGCTCTGGATGGATATTGCCTGTGCTGCCTGATAAACTGCTCACATGATTTGAAAGCCAGTGAGAAAATTCTGATTAGCACATTTTGAAGAATTTGTTTGCATCACTCACCAAATAGAGCACACACTTCTCAGTCAGATTGGTGGAGGGGTGAAAAAGGTGAGTGACTTGCTGCAAACCATGCATAGTTACCTTAGAGCCCCAAGAGCACTGCACAGCCTGTGCTGGAGTGTCTTCAGACAGCTAGGATTTCACTTTCTTTTTTTTTTTTTTTGAAACCGTTTATTACATGTTAAAAAGGTTACAAGTATGGGCCTACAACCATCCGGCCGGCCGCTAGAGTGGCAGAAGCACATGACATACCTACAGTGAGAGTCTCTTGGCGGTGCAGATCGGTAAATCAGGAGATATCAAATAGCGCAGGCCACATAACTCCAAGCCCACAATACGGTTTCCTTTTTTCAAAACAGAACAACACAAAAAACCACACCCGCAAGGCAACCCGCCATCCAAAGTGACGGCACGTGCTCCTTAAGTGGGGGAGCCCAACCAGCAGCCAAACTCTGAAGAGGGGAATGAGAATAGATCAGGGACAGGGGAACCACACGCCCGTGGCTGGGGGAGGGGGTCGGCTAGGGGGACGGAGCTGGTGAGGCGGCCGGTAGCAGTGGCGGCTCACAAATACCCCCGCGATAGGCGTTCCAGGGGCCCCAGATTTTCACCCACGCCCCAGGCTTACCCCTCGCCACATATACTACCTTTTCACGAAACATACACCAATCCATATGTTCTTTCCAGGCCAACACCGCTGGGGGCCACTGGGATCCCCACAATTGAGCAATGTCGCGCTTAGCTATCATGTATCCCAGAGTCACCCACCGCGTCTGCGGGACCGAATAGTCATTTGGTTCCCACACATTCAGCAAGCATCTCCTCGCTTCAGGCAACAGCGCAACACGCGTCACCACACGCAGGACCTCATGCACACCACGCCAGAATCGCTCCACCTGTGGGCATTCCCACAGAATATGCATGAAAGTTGCCAAGGCACCACAGCCACGCTTACACAATCCGTCACCAACAAAGCCCATACGTAGAAGCCTTGGCCCCGTCACGTAAACCCGGTGGAGGATCTTAAGCTGGACGAAGCGAAGGCGAGCCGGGATGGCCACCTCCTTCGGAGAGGCCACCGCGGAAATCCAGTCCTCGTCGTCCAGTTCCAGCCCGTCGGCAACCCAGGCCTCGCGGAGACTAGTCAGCAGGCACGATCTGTCGTTGATCAGTTTTTTATATATAAGGGAGATCGTGCTGTCTGGGACATGGCCATCCAGCACTCTGTCCTCCAGGGGGGAAGACTCCGGAATGGACGCGACATCAGGGAAGACGGAGCCCAGCGCGTGGCGGACTTGTAAGTACCGAAAGTACTCACTGCCTTGCAGCTGAAATTCCGTCCGCAGCGTCTCAAAAGTTTTGAATCCACCCCTTGTCCAGAGGTCTCCCACTGTGCTGATTCCGATCGTGTCCCACTTCTCGAAGCCCTTCGATGTCCACAGGGAGCCCAACCTCTCAGACGCATATAGCGGTGTCGCCCGGGTCAAACGGTCCTTCCACCCCATCGCTGCATTAGCCGCGTGCCAGACACGCACCATGACACGCGTCGGTCCCGTCAGACGGGAGTCGGGCGCGCCAGAGTAGAGCGCTCGATTGTAGTCGCCACCGGGCAGGAGCATCTTGTCCATTTCAAATGCCGGGTTCAGGGCGGGCCCGTAAAGGCCATGATTAATCGCAGCTAGCTGGGAGGCCCAGTAATACCGTTTAATGTCCGGGAGGGCAACCCCCCCATCGTACCACGGGAGCGTCAATTTAGCCAGAGCAATACGCGGCCTCCCGTCCCAGAACAGGCGCCGCTGCAGGCTCTCCACCTCACGGAAGTAGCGCGCCGGAACCAAGTCCATAGTGTTCTGAAGCGCATACAGAAAGCGCGGCAAGGACATCATCTTAAACAAGGCCGCTCGGCCAAGCGGCGAAAGCGGAAGACGCCACCAGCGCGCAACGTCCTCCCGCAAGCGCTGGAGGGGGGGTAGCAAGTTCCGCTCGTAGCGGGCCTCCGGGTCTAGAGTAATATATATACCCAGGTACCGGAACCCCTGGGAGGCAATCTGGATCGGGCAGTCCCGTGGTAGGGCCGGAGCCTCCCCGGAGGGCACATACACGCAGGATTTCGCCCAGTTGATGACAAGGCCTGAGTTACGACCGAAGGAGCGCAAAACATCAACCAGGACAATCAGCGAGTTACGCGGGGAGGCGAGATACAAAAGGATATCATCGGCGTAGAGGGACACGCGGTCCTCATGCTCGGGGGTCCAGCGGAGACCACGGATAGAGGGGTGCCACCGCAGCCACTCCGCCAAGGGCTCCAAGGCCAATGCAAACAGGAGCGGTGACAAGGGGCAACCCTGACGCGTGCCCCGCCCCAGCGCGAAGGGGGCCGAAACTCGCCCATTCACCACCACCTGCGCCAATGGGCCCGAATACAACAATTTGACCCAGCTAATGAATCCCGGTCCAAATCCAAATTTCGCCAGCATCGCCCAGATGTATGGCCATTCAAGCGTGTCAAACGCCATGGTGGCGTCTAAGGACGCCAAGATGGCCGGCTCCCGCACAAACGGGACACGCGCGAGCACCCCATGCAAGCGTCGCAGATTAAGAGCCGTGTTGCGATGGGGTATAAAGCCAGATTGGTCTTGGTGGACCAAATCGCCCACCACGCCAACCAGCCGGTTGGCCAGTACCTTGGCGAGGATTTTGGGCTCCGCGTTCAAGAGCGAGATAGGCCTATAGGATGTAACCCGCTCACGGGGTCTCCCCTCCTTGTGGATCACCACGATTGTGGCCAGACGCTGGTCCGGCGGGAGGGAACCCTGCGAGTGGGCCGCCAGGAACATGGTGCGCAGGTGGGGCGCCAGTACATCCGGTCGCAGCTTGTAAAGCTCGATGGGGATACCATTGGGGCCCATGGCCTTGCCGGATGCGACCGAGCGAATAGCCAGGGCAATTTCGTCCGAGGTGGGAGGAGCGTCCAGCAAATCCCTGTCCTCCACCGTAAGGGAGGGCAGCGCGATGTCCCGAAGCAGGGCATGGGAATCTTCCTCCGAGCAGGGAGAAACCGGGGAGTACACCTCGCGGAAGTAATCCGCGAAGCAGGAGACAATGGCTTCCGGCTCGGTGACAGGCACACCATCCATCCCCTCAATCAAAGGAACCACACGACTCGCTCTCTCCCTCTTGTCCAACCACGCAATCAATTTACCAGCCTTATCACCCACATCATACAGTCGCCCCTGTTGCTCTCTACTGAGGCCCTTGGCCGCCTCCGTGACGAGGGCCCTATAGGCCGCCTGCTTGAGGTGCAGAACATGCAACTTGGCGTCTGTTACCCCGCTCCCCAGGTCACCCTCTAGTTCCGCAATTTCGGCCTCCACCCGGGTTACCTCCTCCCGCTCGCGCCTCCGGGCATGGGAGATAAAGGAGAGGGCCTCCCCTCTGAGAACTACCTTAAAAGCCTCCCACAGGGAGATGGCCGAAGGGACAGACCCCACATTCTCATCAAAGTATCTCTGTAAGGATTTGATCAAGTCGGCACGAATAGTGGGGTCACGCAAGTACCAAGCATTGATTGGAGCCACCCTGCCCTCCCCCCTAGGGAAGACATCGAAATGTAACAGTACTGGGGAGTGATCTGAAATGCCCCGCGCCAGATGGCACACCTCTCCCACCCTCCCAGCATAGGCCGCCGGGACAAGGATGTAATCAAGCCGCGAGAGGCTACCATGGGCACCCGAGTGGAAGGTGTATTGCCGCTGTGCGGGATGCTTTAGTCGCCAGCAATCCACCAGGCCCAGAGTATCTAAAAGGCCGGATAGCCAGGCCTGTGCCCGGGGGAGGTCCCTAGGGGGATGGCGATCCATAGACCCAGAAACTACCGCATTAAAGTCCCCCCCAACCACCAGCAGGCCACCCGGGAGGTCCAGGAGGAGGCGCCCCAAGTCCGCAAATGTAGTAGATTGTAACCCAGGCGGGACGTACACTGATATAAAAACAAACACTCTACCCTCCATTCTACCCACCAGAACAGTGTAGCGTCCCCTCTCATCATGGCGCACCTCATCAATCTCCAACGGGAGCGAGTTCTTAATCATGATACCCACCCCCCGCGAGCCCGAGGTGAAGCCCGAGTGGGCCACCAAACGATAGCCTCGCCGATTCATGGCATGAAAGGAGTTACCTATAAGGTGTGTCTCCTGCAGGAAGATAACATCTGGTGAGATACGTTTCAGGTACTGCAGGACCACACCACGCTTAATCCTGTCCCCCAGGCCGTTAACATTCCATGACAACACAGTCAAATCCCTACCCCCCATCATACGTAGAAGCAATCAGTCGTCCCCCACAGAGCATCTCGAGAGCAACAATACAGTAAAGGGCTTGCCTTGCGGTGCAAACAAACAACACACCCCCCCACCCCCCCATCCCAACAGAACTCCCCCCTCCCTGCACCCCTGCATGAGCCCAAACAGCCCCCCCAAAGTGCAGTGTGCCTGTCGCCCCATAGATGAAAAACTAACTAGTCCCCCAGAGGAGGAGGGAAGCCCCCAACAGACCCCACACGACCTCCATCGGAGGGGAACATAAACGATCAGTAAATGGTAAAGGAATGTTGTCCAGAGCAAGGCCTATTCTTCACCCCTCAGTTCTGATCCGGCGGGCCCTCCCCGCCAACCGCACCCCCCCCACCCCCTCGGCCCCGATCTCCAGGCAGAGTGTCCAACCAGTCCCCAGCCGCCTCGGGTCGGTCAAAAAAATGCGTGCGCCCATCCACCTCCACCCTCAGCTTAGCTGGAAAAAGCATTGAGTACTTAAGGTTCAGGTCCCGTAGGCGACGTTTAACTCCGAGAAAACTCAATCTCTGTTTTTGGACCGCCGGAGTAAAGTCTGGGTAGAAATGCACATCCATGTTATCAAGCTTGACCGGTCCCTGTTGCCTGGAGGTCTGCAGGATAGCGTCTCTGTCCCGAAAATTAAAAATCCGGGCAATGAGAGGCCGCGGCGGGGCACCGGCCTTAGGTCTGCCCCCAGGGACCCGGTGAGCACGTTCCACCGCAAAAAGCTTACTGAGCCCCCGGGGCTGGAGATGGGTAAGGATCAATTCTTCCACAAAAAGATCTGCCGCCTCCGCCTCTCGTCCCTCCGGCACTCCCACATGCGAACGTTATTCCTCCGGGCCCGACCCTCGGAATCCTCCAGTCGCCGGTCCATCAGGGCGCTTGCCTGGCCAAGCCGGCGCACCTCCTTTTGGAGGGCCACCACGTCCGTCGTGAGGCTCGTTGTGGTGTGGGCCAGGGAATCGACCCGGTCGTTGGTTTTGGACAAGTCAGCCCTCACAAGGCTAACATCCACCAGGACCGAGTCTATCTTTTGCGCTAGGGTGTCGAAGCGCTGGTCCACCGAGGCCTTCATCTCTGCGATGGCGCCCATGACGTCCCGGAGGGTCAGATCCACCGGTTGAGCAGATGCCTCCGTCGGGCCCGCCGGGGATGTGCGCGATGTCTCCGGAGATCCCTTCTGGAGGGTGTAGCGGTCCATACTGTTGGATTGAGGCGCCGGGCCGCGGCGGGTCGTCTTCACCTTCGCCCGGTCGCCATCTTGTTTGGTGGACATGCCTGCTCTCCCACCGTCGTGCCAATCTCCTCGAAAGGGCCGATAAACCAGTTCACGGGTTCCGGGGGGGGGAGGGCGACCACTGGGCCGCAGGACGACTCACAGCCGGCGGGTCAGCCGGGCACCTGGACAAGGCCACACCACCGCACCCCGCTCCGCAACCCTACCTCGCTTGAGGGCAAGGAGAGCGCAAAAGCGAAAGTGAAAGCACGGGATACGCGAGTCGCCCAGCCCTGCCCGCCGCTGTTGTTCGCTTTGTCCCCGGATCGCCCCACTACTCCAATCCGGGGGGCCAGCGCGGAGAAGGCCGCAACCTTCAATCGGTGCTCCCACCGGTGTCCAGGGTCCGATTCGAAAAAGAAAAACGGATGGCGCCTCAGCTCGGGTTCACCGATGCAGTCCCCTCAACAAGGACAGGATATAGCCAGGATTAATTCAGGAGGTCGTGGTGGTCCTCGGGAGCCTCGCACCTACGCGGCCATCTTGGTTGCGCGCTAGGCTCCTCCTCCAGGATTTCACTTTCAATATTGTTTATGTGCACCTTGACAGCCGCCCAAGACAAATTGAAGGTTTCTACTAAGTAGCTGCATCTGACCATCAATGTGGTGGTGACAGAGGTGCTCCTCCTTTTTGATCACCTTGTGAAAAGCCCCACATGAGCATCAAAAACACACTTTGGGCCCAAGGATCAAAAAAGTAAAGAATATTCATCCCATTACACCTATAATTTGACTCACCAGAGGTTTGTCGACCACCTTTGGGTGCCATAAATGCTGGTGGTGCGGCTTTCTCCTACTAACAAGCCCTGGTTCTCTTGACTGTGAACCTATAAGATATTACCCACCTTGGCAGTTCTCATTGACTATGGAAAGAAGACACTGGACATTATGCCTCAGCAAATATACTCCAGCACAACTATCTAAACTCAGCACAATCCACTGGATGGAACTGTAACAAAGGTTAGACGAAATGTACTTGGTGTAGCCACTGCAAAGAAGAGCATCCCATAACCATGTTGTAGTGCATATGCTTTGTGTGCAAGTCCATATGGGAGAAGAAAGTTAATAATTCATGTCAGTGCCAATATGGCTTGATCCTCATCAGGTGCATACAAACAACTCTCTTCAATTTCTCTCTGACACACTTCTTAGCACCCCCTATGAACAACACAATGTCACACATGCTATTCACACCGTCATGCTGTCCATTTGATCTCTACAGTTTGCACCTGAGATCTACGATGTACCTGATGTGGTAGGCATTATCTGGGCAAAATAAAACTGTGACTAATGTTGGATAAGAAAAGGTTCCCATGTAGAATTGCACGCCAAAGGCTATGGGGCCCAGATTTGGAAATCACAATTCATAAACTAAGAAAACATTTTACTATTAAATAGAGATTCCTAGTGGTTTGCAAATCGACCTACCTCATGAATATTAATCAGGTAGGTCGCAGTTTGCGACCCATTAGGAATGATGGTCATCACAGGGATGGTAGCCTGCAGGGGTCAGCAGACCACCATGTCTGTGATTGATTTTAAATAAAGCTATCCTTTTTTCCTAAAAGGAAAGTGAGTTGCAGTAAAATCAAAAAGAAAACGAAATCCTTAAGTTTTAGTCTTTAACAGCTTGCTGCGGTCAATGGGACTACTGCATGCTCTTAAAATATTTTTGTTTTGCATTCTCAAAGAGGAAGGGACTCTTCCCATTTGCAAATGGGTTACTACCTCCTTCAAGGTGCTGGTAAAATATTAATGTTTTTACGATCAGAATTCAGTTTCAAAACATTAATACATACCACTGCGAATCGGTATGTGGAAAGGACGTCCCATACACGCCCTTACCAAATACTGATTTGAAAAGCCAAAGAGCAATCCAGTAACAAGTTCCAGATTTGCATTTTAGCTTTTGTACATTACAAAATGCTTATCTGCAGTCGCAAATGGCACGAGAGATCCCTCTGGCCTTAAACATCCACTACACAGGCCAGAATGTGTTAACATTCTTTATGGAAAAAACACACATACAATACATGGATTGATGGTTGCCTCACTCTAACTTCACTATGCATACAGCCCACATCCATAATTTTAGAAAACTATAAGGGAGAACAACTTAAGTTTAAAATAATTTTTATTAGTTTCATTAAATAGACCTTAGTGCAATAGTGACAGGCATATAATACAGATCATAAATGATGTGCACTACATATACAATAATATGCTTTAAAAAGGATATGTACACAGATCATTATAATAAACAGATGTATAGCTATATTAAAAAGGAGAAATACCCAGATAACTATAATTTAACTAAAAGTTACCTCTAAACAAGCAAAGCAGTCGTAAATATTCCACATGAACAAGTATATCACAGCAGTACCCATTATCACCCAATTTATCTGAATTAAACTATTTCTCTTTCACCTGCAAGGACTCAGGGAGCTATTTGATGAATCTGTATCTGCTTCTGGGGCGACGTGTTCCCATGCTTTAACCCTTTCAATTTGTTTCCACTCTCTATTTATCTAATAAAACAAGACAGCACTCTCTAAACTTGCCCATTTAACCATTTCCTTATAGCATCTAGTAATTTGAGGACCATCGATTTCTAGTCAATTCTTGTTTTGCCAGAATCAAACCTAAGTCAGTAAATCTGGTAGTAGTTTTCTTATTTTTGGGTTAAGGGCATCCCCCCCAGGAGACAGACAAAGGGTTACAGGGGCTATCCCGTAAGGTTATTCCATTAATATATTCTATTACTTCCTTCCAGAACCCCACTAATGAAGGGCATGCTCATACCATGGGGAGCATTTCACCCCCAACTCCCCACATTTAGGGCATTTTGCAGAAGCAGTGGCATAGAACCTGTTAGCCCTGCAGGTGTTAGATAAACTCTTTGCAGGATATAGAAATTGATACATTTGAACCTAGCATTTCTAAAGACAGTTGGTATATGAGCTAGAATCCTATCCCAGTCTACATCATTACTTTAGAGCTCTAAGTCTCTCTCCCATTTTATTTTCAACTCGGCAAGAGGAGAGAGAATATTTGCATGGATCGCACGATACAGGTACATGACCGCTCTCACACACCCTGTTGTTTTAACAGAGCTGTTGAAACACATGATGCATGGCAGGTTCAGCATCTCCATATCACCAATAATTCCTTATTGTTGCAACCAATGTCCTGTGTACTAAAAATTGTCCTCTAGGCGCATCAAATTCTTCAGACAGATCTTCAAACCTAAGCAATACTCAACACGTTTAACCACCAAGGTAGTGCACCTTTCAATCCCTGCTAATGCTCCTTCCTACCTGGGCTGCTATTTTCATTCATTTTAATGTTGTATCAGGCGAATAGGGTACCTGGACCCAGGTTCGCTGCAGGCATCGTCGCCAGCACTGCTATATCACTAGGAGCTCTTGAGAAATTGCAGGCAGTCTGTGCTTAGGAAGCAAGAAGACTTTCAATAAGTCCTGCAAATCAGGCAGTGAGCCAATAACACCCTCCTCATGGTTCATTTGACAGTAAACCCACTTGTTTAACGATTGTAGTTGAGCCGCCAGATTATAAAATTCAAGATCAGGAGCAGCCAACCCTCCATCTGTTACAGGGCGCTGTCGTTTTGTACTCCTCTATGCCTTCCTGTTTCCCAAAACAATTCCAGAATTATCGATTCGAGTTCCCTAAACAATTGACGAGGCACCACCAATGACAATGTGCTAAAGGAATAGACCAATCTTGGTAGCACCCCCATCTGAGCTACTGCTATTCTGCCAGCCACAAATAATGGTGAGCTGGTCCAAAAATTAATACTAGTTCTAAGTGCTCTAACAGTTGCTCCAATATTTCCATCTAATAAACCTTGCTGGCTATGATATATTTCAACACCTAAATGCTTAATGCAGGTAGGACTCCAATTGAGCCTATGTTAATCCTGGACCGGTGCAGCATCTCGGCAGAGTGGGAACAAGTACGATTTTTGCCAATTAATATGTAGCCCAGATACTATACCAGAGCGGTTTACACAACCAGGCAAGTCCATTCCAACATCTCGGAGAAAGAGCAGCATATCATCAGCATATAATGGTGCAAAATGGATTTGCTGACGGACCTCCACCCCATGATAAAAATTACTGATGCGGGCACAAGTGGCCAGAGGCTCCACTGCAATAGCAAATAATATGGGGGCATTCAATACCCCTGTCTAGTCCAGCATCCCACTTAATAGGATTCAGATACCACTGTGCCAGTACGCACCTGTGCTTTAGAACCTTCATAGAGAAGTTTGAACCATCGAATAAATCTTGCACCCAACCCCATTTGATCCATTACAGAATATAAGAACTCCCAGCTTAAACTGTATTTAGCCCTCTCAATGTCTATTGCCATGACAGCTGCCCTCTCCTTATCCACAAAAGAGAGAGATGAGCCTCCGAATATTATATGCCATATTATGCCCTGGAATAAAGCCCGCTTGATCAGTATGAATTAAAAAGAGCATATGTGGTAAGAGTATGCTCTCCAGAATATGACTTGGAATTTTATAATCTACATTAAGCATAGATAATGGCCTAAAGGATCTAACAGCCATTGAAGGGCAAGCAGGTTTCAAAAGAGAAATAACTAGCGCCTCACATGTAGACACTGGCCTGTGCCCTGTCTTCCACGATGTAGAGGAGAATTCCACCAATCTAAGAGCCAATTCATTCTTGTATGCAGCAACCTACTAACTTTTTCCCTACTGATGACGGAGGAATCCAGAAACACGTTTCTAGGGATACGCTACTAAATATATAGCATTAGCCAATTATTATTTTGAACTTTGTACTTAGCGAAAAACAATGTACTACATCGACCAAGATGCCTAGAGGTAATGACACTGAGACGTGACTGAGATTTATTCTTGTATGCAGCAAAGAACTCTACAGGTAAGCCATCTGCTCCAGGAACCTTACCACGTGCCATGTTTTTTTATGGCAGCTCTAATTTCTTGTTTAGCTATACCCCCACCCAAATCATCTGCATTCTATTGCGAAAGGACATATTGATAAAATTCCTCAATATCCTGAGGTGGTGCGCTAGGCACTGGAGCGCACAGGAAAGTGTAATATTCATGAAAGTTAGCATTAATAGCTGCTTGATTATATAATGCTTCACCTGCAGCAGAGTGAAGCTCCAGAATCAAAAGTTCCCATATTTTTGGATTATTAAGCTATAGAACAACTGAGACAAAATAATGTCTTCATAAAACAGCATATCTGCTCACTGTATCAACAAGTGTCCATGAAAACAGAGACCCCACGTGCACTGCAGATTCTTCATTGATGTTCCGTCAATGCGTTTCGGTGAACACTCATTAATAACCACCTTCTTCAGGAATATACAAAACTTTTATCCCAAATAATTTCATATAAAATTTATGAAAAAGGACAATAACAACACACTAACACATATCAACAAATCTGCACAATCCATGAAGCAAAACCCACATCCAAAAGACAGTGAAAACATATAACAACTCTTAAGATTATTAACTAATTAAAACCATATATATCCCACAACTTCACATGGTACTGGTTCACTTGTAAAATGATCCCATACATACTGTCCATAATACATTCAGACCAAACACTCCTTTCAAACTTAACACTCAAGCACTCATTCCCCAGAACAAATAAATCATACTGACTCCCCCAATGGTGATGTCCATATTAGGGACTTTTGGGCTCCCAAAAACATTTCTCTCATCAAGGGAAATATCTGGAGATTGTCTCTCATTCCTTACCTAATTTGTCTGATAGTAGAGACCTTCCATCATCAGCTACAGGAAAAGGCACACACATCAGAATATCGTTTCCCATACATAAGTGAAATATAATGTATCCTACTTACATTAAGAAATCTCTCCTGATCTGACCAAAAGGATCCACCACACTCTACAATGGTGCAAATAATCCACTGATCAATGTGACCTTCACTGAATACTGGCCCGAGTACTGGATCCCTCCTGTGCGGTAGTTACTCTGGTGCTCTATCCTCCTGTCTAAAAATAAAAAATGGAAAAAAACAGTAACAAATAACTCCATTCAACCTCAATTGGGCACAATCTATCACAATTTCTGTAACTCATCTAACATCCCTTTCTTATGGACCAAAACCAATTTGTTGCCACCTAATAAGGGTATGTAGTTCCAGCCCAGTCTTAATATCCACTTGACAATATCTACAGGGTACAATAATTCAATATAAATATGGAGCTTATTTTCACTTTAGACATACAAGGTCTATACAAAAACATCACTCTGGATGATACAATACAGGAAGTTCAAAATGTGTTACTGGAACCTAAAGTCCAGGCAGTGAGCATTGAATTTTTATTGACATGTGTGTGGATAATCCTCAAAAACATAAAAACATCATTTTTTGTATTCAAGGATGATCTATTTCTATAGTTGGAGGGGACCAGCATGGGAGCACATGTGCTCCCAGTTTAGCCGTTCTTCATACTGGAGCTCTTGAAAGGAAGTATATTTATAATGAGATGGCCCCTGTTTTTGAAAATGTGGACTATATCCAACCACCCAGTACACTATCACTGGGTGGTAAATTCATAAACTCAAGTGACCCAGTAGCAGAGGGGCTAATACCACCCACCAGGTACACCACATCGAGTGCAATGTTCACGGACTGAAGGAGCCCAGCTGAGGAGGGTTTGCACTGCCGGCCCATTACAACAACATGGGTGCAAGTTTCTCAGACTTAAGGGACCACTGCAGACGGACTTGTACTGGCAGACTGATACACCATCAACAGGTGCAGCTTTCACAGACTGATGGGGCCCAACTGCAGAGGCTCTAGTGTGATCTGCCTGGTAGGCCATCACTGGGTGCAAGCTTCATGGACTCAAGAGGTCTGACTAATAAGGGGTGTGCACCATTGGAACTGTACTTCACCACATGAGTGCAAGTTTGGCAGATTCCAGGGATCCAGTTGCAGAGGTGCGAGTACCACCAGCCCTGTATACTACTACTGGCTTGAAGCTTCACAAACTTTAAGGGCTCACCTGTGGGCTGGCTAGTATCACCCTCATAGTAAACCACCACCAGAAGCAAGTTCATAGACTCAAGTGACCCAGCTCCAGAGGCGCTAGCACTGCCCACTAGTAAGCTACCACCAGATGCAAGCTTCACAGACTCAAGGGATAATGTAGCAGAGGGCCTAGTACTGCCCACTGAGTAAACTACTACAGACTCAAGGGGTATGGCTGTGGAGGCCTAATTTTGCCTGGCCTGTAGACCACCACTAGTTGCAAGCTTCACAGAGTCAAGGGGCCCGGTTCCCAAGGGTCTATTGCCGACTGCTCAGTACAGCACCTCAGCGCACAAGCTTCATAGACTTTAGGCACCTGGCTACTGAAAGGATAGTTCCACCCAGTACACAATCACGGGGGACCAGCTTCACACACTCAAGGAGCCTAGAAGCATAAGGGTAGTACCATACGCATTCTACATTAGCAGGTGCAAGTTTCACAGACTCAAAGGGCTGAATACAAAAGGGATACTACCAACCACCCAGGACCCCTTTACCGGGTGCAAATTACACAGAGGCAAGGGGCCAAGTTGTGGAGGCTCTAGTTCCGCCGACCTGGCACTTCACCAGAGGGTGCAAGCATCACAGAATCAAGATTCTCAGCTGTGATAGGACTTATACTGCCAATAAACCACCATCAGATAGAGGAAAAGTGGTGTCGTGCATGGGTGGTACTAATCTCTCTGCAGCTGGGCCCCTTGATCCCTTAAAGCTTGTGCCCAGTGGTAGTTTACCGGGTTGGTGGTACTATCCCCTCTACAACAATGCCCCTTGAGTCCATGAAGCATGCACACAGTGGTGATATACAGGGTGGGGAGTACTAATGCAAATCCCTTCACAGGATGTCTCCTCAAATCCATGAAAGTTGCACATTTTAATATGTAGCAGACAGGTGGTACTAGTCCCTCATCAACCATCCCCACTAAGTCTATAAAATCTTCACTCAGAAGTGGGTTTAGGGCCAGCGGTACGAGTCTGTCCACAGAAGGGCCTTTTGAGTTTGTGAAGCTTACCAGGCAGGCAGTACTAGGCTCTCCACAGCTGTGACCCTTGAGTCCATGAAGCTTGCACACTACTGTAGTGTCCCAGGCTGGCAGTACTCGATCCTCTGCAGCTAGGTCCATTGAAGCTGTGAAACTTGCACTCAGTGGTGGTATACCACTTCAACAGTACAAGCTCCTCTACAGGCAGGCCCCTTGTGTAGTGTTGTGTGAGTTAGCAATGAAGGAACACTTTTGGCTCCTGATGGACTCCGTAGAACTGTGACGTAAGTGTTAGAGCATAGTGAAGTGAATGCAGGTTTAGAATGTTGAGTTTGCGATTACATGTGGACAAATAAAAACATGGAATACCAAGCTCTATGTGTGGCATCATCATTGGTGGGTGCCCAGGCTGGATAGGACGCAACACATTGAATCTTTAAAGTTTGCATAGGTAGGAGAATGCCTGCTTAATGTCACTAGCCCCTCCTAAACTGGCCTCCTTGAGTTCATGACTCTTGCACCTGATAGTGATGTACCCTGCAGGCAGTACTAGTCTCTCTGCATTCTGGCCTCTTGCAGCTGTGAAACTTGCTCCTAGTGGCTGGTAGGTGGCACATGCGCCAATGCAGCCGGGCCTCTTATGTCTGTAACGCTTGCACCTGAGGGTAATGTATCAGGCAGGTGGTACTAGCTCATCCACAGCCAGGCCATTTGAATCCATGAAGCTTGTACCTGGTGGTGAAGTATCAGAAGGGGGGAACTGGTGGTGAAGTATCAGGCGGGCCCTCTGCAGCTATGCCCCTTGTGCCCGTGCAGCTAGCACCTGCAATGTACTGTGCAGGTGATTACTTGCCATTCCACATGCCATGCCCTTTGAGTCTGTGAAGCTTAACACTGGTTGTGGTTTACCAGGCAGGGAGTACTAACGCTTCCGCATCCAGCCTCTGGAGTCGCTTGCACTCCATGGTGGAGTAACTGGTGTGGGGTACTAGCCCCCCGCAGCTGGGCCCTTTGGACGTTTGAAGCTTGCACCTGCTGCTGGTGTACCAGGACACAATACTAGCCGCTCCACAGCCAGGCCCTTTGAGTCGATCAAGCTTGCACCTGCTGATGGTGTACCGGGCCAGTGATACTAGTACCCCTTGAGTCTGCAAAGCTTGGTGGGAGGTCAGGTGAATAGTACTAGTGCATCTACAGCTGGGCCCCTTTTATATGTGTAGTTTGCACCTGGTGGTAGCATTGGCAGGTGGTACTAGCCCCTCCACTAAAGGGCTCCATGACTCTATGAAACTTGCAGACAGTGGTGGTGTCCAGGGCGGAAGGTGGTATTCTCTCTGCGATCTGGCTCCATGAGTCTGTCGAACTTGCATCCTGTAGTTATACTGGGCTGGCAGCTCTAGCCTCTCTGCAGCATAGCCACTTAAATGTGTGAAGCTTGAACCCTGTGGCAGTGTACTAAGCCGGTGGTATTATCCAAGCCACAACCAAGCACTTTGAGTCCATGAGCTTGAAAGCTGGTGTACTGGATGGGCAGTGCTTGCGCCTCTGCAGCCTTGTCCATTCAATACATGAAGCCTGTTCTTCGGGCAGTACCACATGCAAAAACCAGCCTTTCCATGGTGGCAGCATGCAGAGTTTTGCTATGGGGGCCTATTGCGGGCCCCACTTGTGTTGGGGGAGGTGGGGTACACTTGGGGGTACCTATGGTACCCCCTAACATGTCACTGCACCAAGTGGCAGGCACCGTGTGGTTCCCGCCATGTGGTGCAGTGACATGCACTACGGGTGACTTCAGCATCACGGCGGGTGCTGCTTACAGCAGCACCCGTCGCAATGTTGAAATGCGGTATGCGACCGCCAGTGTGGGGGTCGCATCCTGATTCACGGTGTGGAACCGCCGCATGTCTGCCGGACGGTCCCGACACCACGGAGTCCGCCCGCCATCCTAATAAGTCCCAAAATTCTTATAATTTTATAAAAATGAAGTGTATCATGCATGCAAAGTCCCCTGCGTGAGAATTGTAACAGTGCATTAGATTTGTTTTAGCATACAAAGTTCATGTGAGCTACCCACTCAAAGTATTTTACATAATTACTTGCCACGCGGTTAGCTAGCAAAGCACATGCTGCCATGGCATTACACTTAATTTCACTGTTCCCTCAAGACATTTTGTGCTCCAAACAGTCTCCCACAAGTGAAAATTATGCAAAAAATTGTAAGCAGAAGAAAAACAAATTATGCAAAATATATATAACCCAATGTTTTAAAAGGTTCACTGATAGAAAATCGATGTAACAAACATCGATGTAAAAAATATTGTGGAAAAAATATTGACTACAAAAATATCAACTCCCATACCTTAACAGATATCGACTCAAAATTTTCAAGGTAAAAAATATAGATGTAAAAATTATCGATTTAGAAATATATATAAAATAAAATAATATATATTAAATATATTAAATACTAATATTATTTTTAACAAAATAGATTAAATGTAATATACATTTTAACTATAAATAACAAATAAACTTAATTTAAAAAATATAAACACACAAACATTATAATGTATACATATATTTACTTGAAATTCATGTATTAACTATTATCTTTATTTAATATTTAAACTTTAAAATTATATAAAAATAATATATATATATATATTTATCAATAATTTAAAATAAAAAAAACATTCCATAATAAATTAAAACATTAAACTGTTGAAAAAAATGTAAACTAACATTTCCCAATACAAGTAAAGAAAGTGTGCGGAGGGGTAAAAATTGCTATTCCCACTCCAGTAATAGCAACAGTAGGGTAAGTGTTGGATAAGGGAGGGGAAAAAATTACTATTCCCACTCCAAAGAGTACAACAGTAGGGAAAGTGTTGTACAGCGGAGGGGTAAAAATTACTATTCCCACTCCAGTGATAGCAACAGTATGGGAAGTATTGGATAGCGGAGGGGCAAACATTACTATTCCCACTCCAAAGAGTGCAACAGGAAGGAAAGTGTTGGCTAGTGGAGGGGTATGAATTACTATTCCCACTCCAGTGAGTGCAAAGTAGGGAAAATGTTGGATAGTGAAGGGGAAAAAATTTACTATTTCCACTCCAAAGAGTGCAATAGTAGGGAAAGTGTTGGATAGCGGAGGGGTAAAAATTACTATTCTCACTCCAGTGAGTGCGACAGTAGGGAAAGTGTTGGATAGCGGAGGGATTACATTTACTATTCCAACTCCAGTGAGTGCAACAGTAGGGAAAATGTTGGATAGCGAAGGAGTAGAAATTTTTATTCCCACTCCAAAGAGTGCAGCAGTAGGGAAAGTGTTGGATAGCAAAGGGGCAAAAATTACTATTTCCACTCCAGTGAGTGTAATAGTAGGGAAAATGTTGGACAACGGAGGGGTAAAACTTAATATTCCCACTCCAAAGAGGGCAACAGTAGGGAAAGTGTTGGATAGCAGAAAAACAAAAATTACTGATAACACTTAAAAAGATTTTTACAAAATAATAAAAAATACAAATGAAATATTTTAAAAATATCAAATTAAACATATAAAAAGAACACATATAATATTAGTGATATATACAAAAAACTACAAATAATATATGAAATAAAATAAATAAATAAATACATTTATAAACAATAATTATTTAAAAGTAGCAAATATTAACAAACAAATAAATTATTTAAAACATAAGTATATTTCTTTTATTTCATACCGTGTAACACCACACCAATTACAAAACACTTCAACATTTGTAATTACTTCCATATTAACATGATTATTAATCAATTAAAAAAGTTCTTATTAATAAATAAAATATACATTAATTGAGTACACAAGCTTTAACACTTCTAATATCCACAACACACACCTAAATTAAACTATAAAATCATAAAAGACAATTATAAATTATTTTTAAAAGTAAAACTATTACTATTAACAACTAATAATTAAATAACACAATTTTACTTAATAACCACCCTTTACCCCTTTAAAAGTAAAAGCAAAACACAGAAAAAAACATTTACCCTAAATAAATATCAAATAATTAACATTAATTAACAACTACATATTAATTAATTAAACACAAATTAGTTCCCATCCTTTACTCCTATAAACACCACAACACATAAAATTATTTACAAAATTGCCATAATTAATTACCAATTAATTCATTAAATTAATTTACTATTTATTAATTCATCAATTAAAAATATTTTACTTCCTATCCTTCCCAACCTTTACACCTATGAAATCTACCACACACAAATATAATTAATTACACAATTACCAAAATTAATTACAAATTAATTAAGAACTAATTATTAATTCATAAATTAAAAATACATTTCTTCCCACCATTTACACCTATAAATGCCACAACACACACCTAAAATTAATTGCACAATTACAATAATGAATTACCAATTAATTTAAATTGATTAACAACCAATTATTAAATAATTAATAATAAATTACTTTACATATTTAACAGTATAACATCTCAATTAAACAAATATTAATGAATACAAAATAATAAAAAGGTTAAATATAATTAAATTATTTCACACCCTATTCCCCCATAAACCCACAACCAGCTACGGGAATAAAAATGCAAAACAAAGCTGTTTGTCATCGGGGGAAACATGGCGCTCGCTAGCTGAGCGTAGCGCGCGTCCGGAGAGCACCCTCTACCCCTTGTGTTAATTCTCTGCTGGGTTACCTGTAAGGGCGTGAGTCATCCACCGAGATCTTGGGGAATCTTGGAGAACGCGTTCTTCTTTTGGACCTGTTCGTTTGCCGGATGTATGTGCGTAGGAAACTGCATTCAGGCATCCGGTATCTCACGCCCGATCTGTCCGCTCCACCTCTCACGCTGGTACGGAGCCGCCCTGGAGCTGAGACGCGGTCGCAGAGCGGCGACCCGCAGTCTCTCCTCTGGGTTAGCAGCGGCAGCGCCAGCATCAGCCGGTTCTTTGGGACGGTGGCTGGCGGCGAAGGAGCGGGAGCGGGAATTGCTACGTCTGCTGACAGCACCGAAGATAGAGCGGGGCTAAATTTAGAGCGAAGCTTGGTCTTGTATGCCCCGGGAGTCTCTCCTCCCCCTGTTCCAAACAACATCCTTGGCGGTAAGAGTGTGGTACTCCTTGAACAAGAAGCTCAAGAGGTAGAACTCTACCCTGCCACTTCGATTGAAGATCACGAGCACCAGTACTCAGGAGGGAGAGCTCAGTCACACAGCTCTGGCAGCCTGGTGACAGTTGTGAATAAGAGGGGTGGGAATAAAAGAGGAAAGCGTAGGCAGAGCGTGGCCAGCCAGGGGAAAACAAACGCTAAGGGAAAAGTAAGTGAAACACTAGAGTCACAACCAGAAGGAAGTCAAGACCAGGCGAACACGAGGGGGATCAATACTTTAGCCTCTAACCATGATACAGCCTTTCAGAATTATCAAGTTAAGGGAAGGAATATAAAGGGTAGGAGAAACAAGACTGTATCCTCATATAATAAATTGAGGGTTACTCCATCATTATGGTCCTTTTTTAGGGTGCAACCGGAGGTCCTGATAGTCACAAAGATGAGTCGAGACCCTGAAACTTACGCTACTGGCGCTGAAGTCGAGATTTCTCGAGATATCATGGAGTCCAAAGAGGTTCCTCTTAGCCAGACTGCTACACATACCCCAATATCTACTGTGGGATCTGAAAAGCAGCCTGAATTACAGACAGGGGAGGGAGCAGAATCAGATGCTCTGAGCTATGGGGAAGCTGTCAATCAATCCTCAGGGGTCTCGATTGAAGCCTTTTTTCCCTCACTGAAGTAGGACATAAAACAGGGCTTTGCAGTTTCTGCAGATAATCAAAGCGAGATAAGGAGTGCTTGTGAGACTGTGGAGAAGAAGGTTGACCTTTTAAATCTAAGGACCGAATCCCTAGAGGGTTCTGTAGAGGAACTCAAGACGAACTTGGGGTCAGCAGAGGCTAAAATACAAAATCTACAGAGAGGTGAAGCTGCTTTGCGGGACAGGATGGAGATACTGGAAAATAATTCCTGCAGAAATAATCTGCGGGTTTTGAATGTTCCTGAAGGGAAAGAAGGGACTGACATTAAGACTTTCATGATTGCTTTGCTCAAAGAGGTCCTATCACTCGAAGAATCGACAGAGCTCTTAGAAAGGGAGGTCCAAAGAATTCATAGTGACCCATTTCGTCAAAATCCTAATCGGTCGAAGCCTAGAAAAATCCTTATCAATTTTCTCACTTATTCAATCAAAGAGAAAATCTGGAATCTGGCCCTGAAGGCAAAGACGTTAAGAAGCAGAGACTTCTCCTTCGAGTTTCATTCGGACCTTTCTAAAGTCACACTTGAAAGACAGTGTGAACTTGGTCAAAGAATGGAAAACTTCAAGAAGGCCGGTGCAGTAGTACAACTTAAATTCCCAGCCTTCTTGAAAGTTATGTACAACAATAAGATTTACAACATTAGATCAACCCACGAGGCAGACGAACTGCTCGATATAATTAACAAGGAGGCCCCAAATAGTGTTTAGAGGCACTCTTGTTTCTCCCCTTTCTTTAAGGAAAAGTCAGGTTAGAGATGATAAACATACACTAATATATATTAACATACAGTCCTCAGCTACATGTCTATCCTTATCTCCCTGTCCCTGTCCTATTGCATATCCTTTGATATGTATAAAGATCGGCAAGTTTTATATCTAAAATAAAAAACTCAGGGAATGGGGAAATGGGGAAACTGGTTGCATATAGGTTTAGTCAATATTCTCCTCTCTCGGGGCTTTAGTAGAGGCACAGACTAGGTATAACGTTATTAAAAAAAAGAGATGAAAAAGGTATAGATAAAATAAATAAAATATAAGTAAGAAAGATTAAAGGGAAAGGAACGGAGGGAAAAGAAGAAGAAAAAAAGGGGAAGAAGGGAGAGAAAAAGGAAAAAAATGTGCAGAAAGAGGAAAAAAGGGGGCGGATTTTCTTTCTCTCCATGGTTTCAGTAACACATAGACACAATAGGAATTGGGGGGGGGGTAGTTCACGGATGCAAAGCTGGTCAAAAACCGGACCAGAGTAAGGGGGGTAGGGTATCCCAAGGGGGGGGTGGGTGGGAGGTGGGGGAGCACAAGGGAATAAAAAATAAAAATTCCTTGTTCGTCTCAATCATGCAAGATTTAGTAGTTGTGAAGAGTAGAAAAGACGTGAAAGCTGGAAGGTCCCTCTGTTCATGTATCTGTCTAGCTAGGGCTAAAAATCCTAATTCTAACCCTAATTTAGCATGACAATACTTCAGATTCTGTCCTGGAATGTCAATGGCCTGCACACGAGGGCACGAAGAGCAAGAATTCTACAATATCTGAGGGATTCCCCGGCGCCGGTCATTGTCATTAAGGAGACTCATCTTCTCAAGACAGAGACAAAAGATTTGCTAAAAACTCAGAAATGGGTGGACGCTTTTATATGTACCGACCAGACGGCTAATATCAGAGGGGTGTTGTTCCTTTTAAAAAAACAAGCTAGAGATCAGATTTTACAACATAGGGAAGATTTTAGCGGTAGATGGTTGATATTGAAGGTTACCTTAATGGGCATTCTCTTTACCTTAGTTGGATATTACGGTCCAAACCAGGATGATACCTCTTGTCTTAATTCTATTCACTCCCATCTCCTGGATTTTCTAGAGCCAGTGATATGGGCAGGAGATTTTAACATAGTCTTAGACCCTAAACTGGATAAATGTCCAAACTGTAGAGCAGTAGTTCTCTCCAAATCTAGGAAATTCCTTTTGACAATGATGGCCCAATTGGGGCTATGCGACATTTGGAGGTAAAGGTCTGGAGAGCAACCAGGAGCATCTTTCAGAAATTTTAAATATAAACACAAGTCAAGAATTGATTATATTCTGCTTAGTTATAACCTAAAAGATAGAGTTAAAGAGATTAAATACCTACCGTCACACCTTTCGGACCACTCAGGAGTCCTATTAGCTATGGAATCTATACAGTCACAGCTTTCTAGAACATGGTAGTTTGACCGGTCATAACTGCTATAAGAAGAAGAGGCTGGTTACCTTCTTACTGAAACTAAGTTTTTTTAGAGAGCAACTTAGGCTCAGCCGATATTACAATAGTCTGGGACACCCTCAAAGCTTTACTGAGAGGTAGTATCACCAACAGATCAAGCCATAGAAAGAAGAAATATAGGGAAGCGATCTTAGCTCTGGAAGCTGAACTAAGGGCAGTTGAGGTTAAAATGAACAGCCAGACCGGTATGGGCCTGACGGAAGATCTGGAAAAATGTGATCACCTAAAAAAAGAGTTGGAGAGTGTTCTTCAGGGGAGGCTTATGCGTAGGTGGGAGGCAAACAAACTTGCCCAATTTGAGTATGGTGAAGGAGCTGGTAAACTACTTGCATGGAAAATCAAAGCAGACCAGCTCCAGAACCATATAAAGGAAATAAAGGTGGACGATGGCGCACCCTCCCTAGCCTCAGATAAAGATATTGGTGAAGCTTTTTTGAACTACTTCCAAGATATGTATAAAGAGACAGGTATAGAAGACAGTGTAAAAGTAAACCACTGGTTAGCTCCAAGCAACAGACAGATTTGGAATGCACCATCACAGAAGAGGAGGTGAGGAAGGTTATTGTAGGTGGTAAAAGAGGGAAATCAGCCGGGCCTGATGGGCTACCAGCTGAAATATATCAAGCTATACCGGAGGCTATAATTCCAGTACTCACTCAACTGTATAACAAGATATTATTGGAGGGTGTAAGTCCCCCTCGTTCTTGGGACGATGCTACAGTGGTCTTACTACTGAAACCCGGCAAAAATCCAGTGGGCTGTGGTTCATATCGACCAATATTACTTTTAAATATAGATTATAAATTCTTCTCTTCTATTTTAGCAACTAGGCTGGGGATGGTGGCAAAGGACATTCTTCACCCAGACCAGAAAGGGTTTGTGAAAGGGAGACAACTAGCAGACCTAACATACGATCTGGTGGGTGCAAATGACATTGCAATTAATTTAGGTGATAAGTTCCGTTGTACCATCCAGCTGTTATACCAAGCTCCGTCAGCCAGGCTGCTGGTAAATGGTACTCTGACCGAGGCATTTAAGATAACCAGCGGTATGCGACAAGGTTGCCCCCTTTCCCCCCTGCTCTTTCATATATATATAGAGCCCTTTGCACAGAGACTTAGAGACAATCCTAACATCTTTTAAGTATGTGGAGTGGGAGAGGAGGGTGGCCCTGTACACAGACGACATCCTGATACTTTCGGCAGACTTGGACACAGCCCTTCCGGCAGTCATAAAACTGGCAGAGGAATTCGGACAAGTCTCTGGGTATGAAATAAATGCCGGTAAGACGGAAATAATGACGTGGAATATCACAGGAACGCAATCTCAGGTTAGCTCTCTCATGCGGTACCTGGGGATCAGAATTGTGCAGGATGTAGGAAAAATCGCAGAAATAAATCTTGCGCGAGTTTTCAGAGAATGTCAGAAACAGATGAAGTCATGGGCTCACCTCCCCGTATCCATCTTGGGGAGGGTAAATCTGATCAAAATGACAATTCTACCCAAGATCACGTTTCTTTTTAATACAATCCCCCTGTTTTTTGACAAATCCCTGATAGACAAATTTCAACAGGAGGTAAACTCCTTCATCTGGAGATATAGATCGACCAGGATAGCCTGGAAAAAACGAAGGCGTAAGAGAGAGAAAGGAGGGCTGGCGCTGCCCAACTTGCAATACTATGCCTGGGCTTTCCAGCTTTCACATTCCAGAATGTTAATGAAAATGCCAATGAGTACAGGGGGAGGAGATATGTTTCGGGCTATGTTAAGGGGGTCTGGTGTTTCGGAAGAAGGCTTCATGTTCAAATTTGGGGACCAAAAGTTTTTTAAAAAGGTCAAACTCAAGGTCCTCCAGACAATAGCAAAATCATGTGCCAGATTAAGAAGTACGGTCGGGCTTAACTATTTCTCAAAATTAGCGCCGCTTTGGGATTCACCAGGATCACCGGAGTGCCTTCAGGACAGTTTGACGATACCATTAAGAGAAGCTGGGGTAAGAGTATGGGGAGATTTGATCATGAAGGACACTTTCATTTCTTGGGAAGATTTAAAAATGAGAGTAGGGATGGGTCTATCAAGATTTAAATATATCCAGCTAAAATCCTGGGCACAAAATATCATTTGGTAGGGGCATCAGCCTGGAACAACAGCTAGTTGAGAGGCCGGCAGGAAAGAGGGAGGTCTCAATGTGGTATTGGGCTATCGAAGAGGCAGTGGATGGAGAATTTAAGCTGGCAGACGTGTTATGGGGTGAACAGATTCCAAATACACAGTGCGATCTTCTTTGGCAAGACTCGTTTAGAACTCTCTTCGACTAGTTAAACCTGCTTGGCTGAAGCGAAATCATCTGTTCACTGCTCATAGGGCATACCTATCCCCTCTTAGCTTATCAAATTTTTTTAAAGGGACCCAAGTCGTGTGTAACAAATGTGGGTTGGCTGGAGCATCGGACACACATATGTTCAAGGACTGTCCCTCCATCGCTGTTTTCTGGGAAGATGTGCGGAAGACACTTGAGAGCATCTTAAGAGCACCAATTCATATAAACCTGTCCCTGAAAATCTTTGGCCTCAATAGTCACATCATAGGCCCTGCCAGATCTCTGTTATTCTACTCAATATTAATGGCCAGGAGGCAAATCTGTTAAAATTGGGTAGACCCAATTCCCTCAAAACATTCAGATTGGCTGACCTCATTATATGGAGTCTCCAAGATGGACAGGTCTAGAATTTGCAGTAAGAAACAAATTGCATATTGGGACCTGCTGATCCAGTGGAATTAGCCGTTTTCTTTTCTTTTTCTGGTAGGTCCTATGACTATGCCTTTTTGGATACTCCTTGGACTACTTCATGCCTTCCTAGGCTATCGATAATGTCCATCAGGTTCTTAAGGACTTAGCTGGAGTAAATCCAACCTCCCCCCTATTTCAATAGGGGAAATAACCTTCCGGCCTGAAAACGTACCCTTTCAGGCTGAGGCTGAGGTACCGTGAGACACCACATAAAAAGCCAAAGACATCCCAGGTCACCAAATAAGGCTACAAACAGGCGGCTGGTTTAAGGTGGTTGAAGGCGAATGAGGACAAAAAAAAAAAAAAAAATTCAAAACAAATTTAAGAAAATAAAAATAAAATTCATATAATTAAATTACTTCCCATCCTATTGCCCTATAAACCCACAACCCCGCGACGGAACTAAAAAACGCAAAATTGAAGAAAAAAAAATGTAATAACTACTAAAAATGTAATACATATATTAAAAATAAAAACAAATCTTATACAAAAAACATACATCACATACATATAAAATATATTCTATAACACATAAAAACGATATTTTTAACAACTATATTTTTGCAAACGATATTAAACATTTTGTTATTTTTTAAATCGATATTACTTACCTTAAGTCAATATTCTTGACCATGATATTCTTGCTGTCGATATTCCTGACCCACGATTTTAATGACTCAATATTTGTGCAACTCTATATTTTTTACTCGATATTCTGTCTCTGCACCATTTTAAAATTAAGCTGTAAATATATGTTGGTTGGGCCTACAAAAAAAGAAGAGGGTGGATTTTGTGAATGTTCAGAATTTGCAAAAAGAGCAATTGATGGACAGAATGTTGAACAATGACAAACATTTACCCCAGTCCAGATCTGGGTCTAAATCCATCTTTTTGTGCTCCCCTTGCCATCCCAGTGTGAGCACAGCCATATGCAAATCAGTCTAGACCCTGTGCCCCATGGGAACAGTCCATCCTGAACTGCCAGGCCAGGTCCTCCATGGACCGGAAGAAAGCATCCTGGGACCGGTTTCGGGGTTTCACCCCTCATCAGCCAGGCTAGCTTGACTCCAGTGGTATGGAGAGCACGGGACCCATGTCTGGGCATACCCGTTCCACTCGGAGGTGACAAATGCAAAAAGAACAATTGATGAACAGAATGTTGAACAATGTCAAACATTCACCTAATCAGGGCTTAAATCCATTGTTTTTGTGCTCCCCATGGCATTCCAGTTTGAACCCAGCCATATTCAAATCAGTCTTGACCCTATTCCGTCCATCGATTATTCTTTTTGCCTTTGTCACCCGAGTGGGACGGGTATGCCCAGAAGTGGGTCCCGTTCACTCCATGCCACTGGAGTCAAGCTAGCCTGGCTGATGAGGGATGAAAACCCGAAACCAGTTCCAGGATGCTTGTTTCCGGTCCAGGGAGGACCTGGCCTGGCAGTTTGGGCTGGACTGTTCTTATGGGGAACAGGGTCAAGACTGATTGGGGTGGTGAAGTGAGCTAAAGACGATGATGGATTCAACCTAGATCTGTGACTGGGGGTGAGTGTCTCAAAAGTTTCAGCGCTCCGTTCATCATCTCCTTGCGTTTGCAATTTTCACAATTTGAAAGCTAATCATAGACGTTGCTTTAAATGATCCTAAAAGCATACTGAGATTAAAGAGCTCAGCAAGTCTTCTTGCATCATGAGGTAAAAATAAGGTGTCATGGAAAATGGAGAAGGCAAGTAGAGAGTTTGCTGCAATCTCATTTTTTGCATAGTACAGCATGAGAAAATTGAGTCCCATCTGCTGTCAGGTTGCTAAAAACATATGAAAAAGGAGATATATGGTTTGGTGAGAAAGAATGGAAAATATATGTTCTTATTAGCATATAAGTGATTTGAAAAACTAAAGGAAGATATGATGTCACCAAGGTGAGTGGTACTTAAAAAGGCGGTCTTGGGTGGCATCTGCAGGTAAGCAGATAGGGAGATGGAGGAGCACCAGAAAACATAAATGGGTGATTGAACTGTATGTAGCACAAGACCAACCCAAAGCAGAACCAGTGGGTGACAAGACTCAATATCAGAATGGGGTGGTCGACTGTTTTGAAAATGATACCAAAATTTAGGAGGATATAAGAGAAGCTACATTACAGGTAATTGTGATGAATATTGGAGATTAACTTGTAGACAAAAGTAAGGGTAGTTTTCTTGGAACAGTGTACCTTTTCGCCAGACTGGAGTAATTTGAGAAGATTATTGAAAAAGAAATAGAGATATTTGAAAACAGGTGTTTAAGTGTTAAGGATTAAAAGGTAGTTGGGGTGCAGTGTATTACTTGGAGGGGCCAGGAATTGAACTTTGCACAATAATAAAACAGCAGCAGATTTGAAACAAGATGGGTACTGGGCTGCTAGAAGTGAGTGATCGAAAAGACCTGTGATGCAAGATAGCTTTTGTGATGAAAAAGCAAGAGCTGAATGAATAAGATAGAGCACATAAGTTCAGCAAGAGAAGTGAGGGAGAAGAAGGTGATCTAGAGGTAGGAAAGAGAGGTTGGGAGGACTGTATTAGAGTGGTGCAGCCAAAGAGTAGCAAGAGACAATATGTTGGTAGATATTTTGGAAGAGAAGTAAGACTATGGGGTTGATTACGATCCGCCCTCCATCAAAAGGTGATTTACCCACCGCCATATTATGACGGCGGTGGGAATCACTATTGTTCCACGGCGGCGGAAAGACCGACCGCCAGGGCTCTGCACACCTTGCGGAACCCGGAACCACGTAATCATTGCGGTGGTGTCATGAAGGCACCGCCATAGTGATTACAATGGGCCTCTCCACCTGTCTTTTTGTGGTGGATTCTCTGCTGCAAAAAGGCAGGCGGAGACTGGTTTTGGGGACCCGGAGGGGGGGTCAGCTATGCACTGGGGGGTACCATTTCCATGCACAAGGTAGCAGGCACCGTGGGGTGCCTGCCACGTTGTGCAGGGAAATGCACAACATGGCCATTTCACATTGTGGCGGAAGCTGCAGCCAGCAGCACCCGCTGCAATGTTAAATAGCCAGAAGCCACCACTGCGGTGGCGGTCGCATCATAAATAGGGTGGCAGGACTGCCGCATGTCAGGCGGGCGGTCCCTTTACCTCTAGGGTGGCGGGCATCCTAATGACCCCCAAAGTTTGTGGCAGTGTGATGAAAATGGGTTATTTGTATCTAAAAAAGAGGAAAAATAATTAGTAATGTATGCTTGTTCTTTCAGGTGGCATTTCAGAGAGTGATGAAGTTCTGGAAATATGCTGTTTTCGCATCATCATTTTTTGGGTGTTTCTCCAAGTTTCAGGAGTCCTGGTTTTCTCTTGCTGATCAGTTGCCTCTTCTTTACTTTCAGGCCAGTGCTGCACTGTGTGAACTCGTATTTGGGGTGGAAGAGACAAGGAGAACTACACTGTACGGTCTTTTCACAAATGTGAATGGACCGTCTTAGGACCTCTCCAACTCCATGAGGCATTACTCAACCCTAATAGAAGGCTACAAATAGTGCCTCTAACATTGAAGCATCATGAGGGTAACTACTACACTGCATTTGTAAGTCATCTGCACTTACAGGGGTTTCCTCAAAATTTAAGGTAAACCATCTCAATCGGTCCTGAAGAAAGTCTTAGACTCGTAAGGACTGTATACTGCTGAAACATGTCAACCTCATCTCCAGATGTGTAGAAGCAGTAATTCTTCCTTACAGCATTGCCTTTTCCTTTAGCCTTATCCCTATCCCTTTTTATCAATTTTCTTAATAAATAATCTGTCTGGGATTATAGATAAATTTAATACACTCATTTACCACCACTGTCTTCACTTAGGCAGTTCTCGTCAAGGAAGGAGGATGGTTTTTCACTTGGGGAATAGGACACTCAAGTGAAATAGAACCTATGATGATGCCACCAACGACATCACCCCAGCAGAGATGACAAACCATGTTGGGGCTGAATACATGGATGAGGGTCTTCAAGCATAGACATTACAGTTAACTTTTTTTGATAATATGAATTTAAGCAGTGCCATGATTTTATCTCTATCCTTTTGTGTTCCCTCAGTCTTTTCAAGAGCTGAAAGGCATCTGTCCTTTCCATGTGCAAGACTGCTCCAACAAAATCTCTCAATTCACTGCTTCCCATATCAACAGAGATTCCCAGGATCCTTAAATTTCCTGCTTTGGCTGTGTTCTTGAATGCTTAGCATTTTCTTCCCAAAGTTTCCCCTTGAAACTGTGCAAGTCTCCAAAACAGTTATCTCTATTCCTGATGTCAGCTTCAAGACACAAACATAAGAGGCAGGAATTGATGGAAACGAGGAAGGAGTTACTAGCAAGAAAAGTTAACAACTCCATCCTAAAGCCTGCAGCGATACCAGTCGCCCCGGAGATAAAGCATCTGGCCAGCTGGAGGCAGTCCGATTCTTTCTGCAGCAGAGAAAGAAAGATAAAACTTGAATAGTTAAATTGAACCTAAATTTTGCTTCACAATAAGATGCTAGTCTGAACTTGGGACATATCTGTGCAAATTTGATGAGGTTTATGGGTGGGTTTAAGAGTGAATGTTAATAGATGGTTGTCTATCGTTTAAAGCAATAGTATGAGCTGGAGTCCCTTTTGTTAGTGATTCTTTCACCTCTCTCCCATCCTTGCGACTCTTTTTAGCCACGGTCCGTGCAGGTAACAGCGGTGGGGAGGTGGAGCCGCATTTGGGGGATTTCGAGGGACGATGCAGAGGGAAAAGGTATTATTTATTTAATTTTCCCTCTGCATCGTCCCTTGAGATCCCCCCAACATGGCCCCACCGCTGTTACCTGCACGGATCGGGGCAGACTCTTCTCCAATTTATCCTTTCTCCTTCCTTGAGAGCCAGAAGTTGGAGTTTTGGAGATTATTTGGTTTGTATGTGAACCTGGGATGAAATAATAATAACGGGTATGGCTTGACAGGGAAATGTTGGATGAGGCTGCTTTATTTTTGTACTTTTAGTCACCTATCCATATTTTCAAAAAAATAATTTTACTAACAGTAAAGGAGATTTGGCTCTCCACCATTTGTGGATGTGAGTGTGGATGTATGACGTTACAACGCACACTTTTACAACGCATGCACTTACAACGCATTTTTTACAACGCATAATCCATTACAACGCATGACATTACAACGCATGACACTACAACGCATTTTTACAAAATACCTTTACAACGCATTACCATTACAACGCATACTACCTTTACAACGCATACCATTACAACGCATAATATTAAATTACATTTAAGGTAAGTATTAGATAGTATAGGGGTAAAAATTACTATTCTAACTCCAGGGGGTGCAACAGTAGGGTAAGTGTTGGATAGTATAGGGGTAAAAATTACTATTCTAACTCCAGGGGGTGCAACAGTAGGGTAAGTGTTGGTTAGTGTAGGGGTAAAAATTACTATTCTAACTCCAGGGGGTGCAACAGTAGGGTAAGTGTTGGATAGTGTAGGGGTAAAAATTACTATTCTAACTCCAGGGGGTGCAACAGTAGGGTAAGTGTTGGATAGTATAGGGGTAAAAATTACTATTCTAACTCCAGGGGGTGCAACAGTAGGGTAAGTGTTGGATAGTATAGGGGTAAAAATTACTATTCTAACTCCAGGGGGTGCAACAGTAGGGTAAGTGTTGGTTAGTGTAGGGGTAAAAATTACTATTCTAACTCCAGGGGGTGCAACAGTAGGGTAAGTGTTGGATAGTGTAGGGGTAAAAATTACTATTCTAACTCCAGGGGGTGCAACAGTAGGGTAAGTGTTGGATAGTATAGGGGTAAAAATTACTATTCTAACTCCAGGGGGTGCAACAGTAGGGTAAGTGTTGGATAGTATAGGGGTAAAAATTACTATTCTAACTCCAGGGGGTGCATCAGTAGGGTAAGTGTTGGATAGTATAGGGGTAAAAATTACTATTCTAACTCCAGGGAGTGCATCAGTAGGGTAAGTGTTGGATAGTATAGGGGTAAAAATTACTATTCTAACTCCAGGGGGTGCATCAGTAGGGTAAGTGTTGGATAGTATAGTGTAATATTATGCGTTGTAATGGTATGCGTTGTAATGGTAGTATGCGTTGTAATGGAATGCGTTGTAAAGGTAGTTTTTAAAAATGCGTTGTAGTGTCATGCGTTGTAATGTCATGCGTTGTAATGGATTATGCGTTGTAAAAAATGCGTTGTAATGGTAGTGCGTTGTAAAAGTTGCGTTGTAAAGGTTGTTCCCCTGTGAGTGTGTGTGAGTGACTCTAGAGAGGAAGTAATAGGTGACATCTTGGGGGAGAGGCTGCAGAGTGAACATGCAAGAAAGGAAATGTTTGTTCACTATTGACTGAACGGTGTAGCTGAGTGGTGTTAAGGAGCTAAACCCACATCAATGTAAATTTGGTTTAGGTATGCAGGGCTTGTACAGGGAGAATGATTGTCTCAACTGACAGAGGATTTGGACATGAGGATGGGTGGTAACAGTGACTGTTATATATAATTCAGTGTTATGTATGTATCGTACAGCAGTGAGTTATCTGTTAGGTTAAGTGTAAGAGAAGGTGGCATGTTGAATGTGAACAGAAGTATGTGCAGCAGTGTCTTCAGGTTAGACCCCAATTTCTTTGATAGGTTCAAAATGGGGGAATCACAGTAGTAAGGGGCCCATTAGGATGGCGGGTGGATCGCCCCTGCTGGGCCAGCGGTAGCCACCCCCGGCACGGGCGATCCGCCCGCCATCCTCACTAGAATGACCCCATGCCACATTAGGATGGTTGGAGGGGTCCGCGGCGGATGGGAAGACCGTCCACCACTTTTCCGCCAGTCGACTCGTCGACCGACGGAAAAAGTGCCTGCATATGGTGGCAGTGTCTGCAAGATACCGCCATCCATATTAGGATGCTGGCAGTCAATGGCCTTTCCACGGAGACGTTGCCGCCATGGAAAGGCATACGGTCCTTGCATTGGGGGCCTGTTGCGGGCCTCCAGGGTGAAGGGGGGTTGGAGGGTGCACATGGGGGGTACCTATGGTACCCCCCTCATTGCCATGCACTACGTGGCAGGCACCACATGGTGCCTGCCATGTAGTGCATGGCAATGCCGTGCACAGTCCTTTCCCATTGCGGGCGGGTCTGCAGCCAGCAGATCCACACACAATGGAAAAGGCACAGGATGCGCCCGCCAGTGTGGTGGGCGCATCCTAATGTGCATGGCGGGACCACCGCAGCATCGGCGGGCGGTCCCGCGCTCCTTTATGTTGGCGGATCGTAATAGGCCCCTAAGTTAGGAATGGTTTTTTTTAGGAAACAAAGTGAAGTCAAGGCAGGAAGTTGCAGAAGGTAGTATGATGTTTTGATTTAATACTGCTTGCTGAATATTGTCTTGAAGGTGCATGAGATTGTTTAGTAATGGTTTGGTATGGATTCTGAACTGCAGTATGGGAAATAGAGGATTTGTAATTAATGTAAATGCGTATTGCTTAGAATAGAGGTGGTAGGTAATGAGAGCTTTTTCAAATACCAGTGACATTTGGAAAGGAAATGCAGAGGAGGAGGAGGAGGAGAGAATGTAATGCTGAAATGGATACTCAAAACGAGGAAATGAGGGCAAAGTAATCTAGGGTTTCAGTGGCTCTGTTGGTCAGAAGTACAATAGGAGAGCAGTTCCTAGGTGCATGGGGCAAAAGATCTTAATGTGCATGAGCATTTATCGCTGGGTGGTCTATAGGGCAACAGCTCTTACAGAGGAAACAGTTTTTAAGGTACAGGGATTCCAAACATTCAGTGGTATCATGGGGCACAAATTAAAGAGATCCGGGGAATCGGTGCTTTAGTTGTACTAGGAAGCAATGTTACAATTATCAGTGGCACAAGGGGGCATCAGTTAATTGGGAGCAAAGACACTAATCATTTAGTTCTTGGGGTGCAACAGTATCAGCCATTTGGTGTACCAAGGAGTAACAATGCTTAGGATGCAGGGATACTAATCTTTTGGAGTCCCGCTCCCGGTGAACAGGAGCACAAAATCATTCACTGGTACAAAATGGGGTGCATGGGCACTAATCATTTAACAGTACTGAGGGGCAACGTTTTGGAGGAGCAACAGTTCTATGGGGGGATGGGTTACCATCAACTCGGTGGAACATTGAGGCCTCAGTTTTTAGGGCACAGACGCACCTAATCATTTGGGACGCAAGAGGGTGACAGTTATATGGGTGCCGCGCAGTGCTTAATTTGAGCCTGTGGTTGCTGGTGGGGGTCCACTGATTTTTGGGGACTGGCACTTATTTTTCCTCATCAAATATTGACCGAAAGCAAGAGAGGGGAAAACATACAAACTAAAAAACATGGGTCAAGAGAAAGACAGAAAAACAGGCACAAAGGAAGAAACAGGGACTTGCAAGTGTGAGATAAAGGGACAGCAGTGCCTGGTAGTGGATTAGGTGAATTCAACACACACACAGCCTTGGCATTCAGCGTGCGGATATTTTATTGCACTACTGGAGCAGAGCACTGGGCACCAACTCTCATTCTTTCATCAGTTAAGCACTGGTGCAGGGAGAAAAATCATTTGGTGATGCAAGTGCAAAATAGTGCTTGGGGAGCAGAAGAAGGAGCGCAACTTATTCAGTGAATCAAGGGACAGTAGTACGTGAAGGGCAGGCCACCTATCATTCAGCAGTACAAAGGGACACCTGTTCTTGGAACGCAGGGGCGCTACTTATCTAGTAGTACAAGAGGCAACACTTCTTGGATTGCAGGGGCACCAATAATGCAGTGGTTCAAAAGGAGCAATAATTAGTAGGGCGCAGGAGCACTAATTATACAGGGTTACAAAGAGATAACAAGTTTTGAGGTGAAACTGCATCAATCATTTGGGGACTCTAAGTGGTAACAATGCACATGGTAGAGGGCATAAATCATTTAGTGATGCATGAGGGCCATTGTTCAAGACCAACAGAAGAGTAAATTCTTCAGTGATGCAAGGGGGCAACTGTTGTTGGGGTACAAGGGCAACAGTTCTTATGACAATAACACTTCTTGGGGTGCAGGGTCAACAGCAGCCTATTTTTCAAAAGTTAACACAAAGTTGACCCAGACAGCAGTTTAACATCACTACTTTTGCTCATGATGACCTACATTATTTTCAAGACCTGCAGCGCCTAGAGTCCTGTTACAGTTAGCTCACCAACGCTCCTCCCAGAGAAACGTTCTTCTTTGTTGGTCAGTATAGAACCAGTAGCCAAAGAATTGCCAGACTTGGGCTATAACACTTTAATAGAGACAAAGGCATTTTCAGTAAACTTTCTAATGAGATACAGAGCTACATAACATCCCCCCTTCCCATGCTTACTTCACTATTCACAAAAGTTTGATCTGCTTACCAGTAATGGCCAGGGAAACAATTGTAGTTTGTGGTGCCCCTGCATTATTATTAGGCCTGGTTGAAAACCATATAATTTGTTTAGAGGAACTCATGTAGAGTACCCCCAAAAAGTCTGTGAAATTTCGCTTTCATTAATACACAAAATGCCAACAGCCACTCACATTGTTACTTCGCGTTTTACCATGCTCCTGCAATAGGAACTTTACCATAAGAAAATCTCATTTACTTGACATGTAATGACTTAATCTCTGTAATTTCGCATAAGAATGTTAATGCAAAATGCTGGAAACTAAGCAACATTTCAGCAGCATAAACTAAATTTTACCCAACCCTAATTGTTTCAAGACCTGCTGCATCATTGTAATGTTTGTAGACTGTTAACTAACTTTTGGACTGACTAAAGTGGAAAGATTTAAGCATTTTCATCTAAGGCACTAGGTGATTCACCTGAACAACAAAGCCCCTGGTAATCGTCAATCAACAGCCTTTGAAAAGCTAGTTGTCTCTTTAGATGGGCTTGGGATCAGTTCACAAATATTTAAGACAGTGCTTTAAATGGAAATATAGAAGTGCAGGTACTCACTATTTAGAGTGCCTGTTTACAGTGCTGATAAGTGCAGGTACTCTCCTTTTCAAATTGAATATAAATTAAATTTAAAGTACTGATTTAAGGTACAGACACCCACATTTTGCCATAGTGAGGGTACATTACATTGGAGGAAATAGTAGAGAAGGAGATTCTGCATGAAGTGTGGGAGTCCTTCTGGACAGATAGTGTCCTGTATAATACTCCAGCCCTGCACAGGGAATCAACATTTAAGATTACGATATGATGAGAACGCACCATGGATAAGATAGGGAAAATGTTACCAGAGACAACCACACTATGCTGGAGTAGCCTTGCCCCATGCTCACATCATATTTGAAAAGACGTGCTGGCTATAATCAGGAGAATAACAGGATTTCTATGGTGCTAGAACGTTTGACCTCCAAGGAAAGCCTCAGAACTAGAGAATGGTTATTGGAATTACAGGTAATAGTTGCAGCAAACACATTAACAGCCTATATATATATATATATATTTTTACTGAAAAACCATACGTTATAGTTAGTAGAGCTAACTATAACTCGCGCCCCCGCAATGCACTGCTGATGACGTCACATATTACATCACTCATGACATGGTCAGTGACATCACTAATGACATTACTGATGACATCTCAAACGGCATCACTGATGACATCACTGATGACATCATTTAGTGAATGTGTGTTTCTGTAAAGTTTAAATATATTTTATATATGTTAATGCCAAGGTATATTGAAGAATGAGTTGGTGTGTAAGTGTGTGGGTGGAGCATTTAATAGGTGTGTGACTGACTGTATAAGTTAGTGATTAAATGTGTCTTACTGAATGCATGGGTTAGTGACTAAACTGTGTGAATGTCTGTATCAGTCTCTCAGTTGTTGTGTAAGCTGCTGCATGGGTTGATGATTAGGTACATGACTGTCTTTATGGGTTACTTATTAGTTGCATGAGTATCTGTATGGGTGCCTCAGTGTTTGTGTGTGTGGGCAGTGTGGGCCTTTCTGCCTACATGTGTGAGTGGATAATTTACTGTGTGTATGGGTTCAATAGGGCATGTGGAAATAGCTGTATAGGTGAGTGAGTGTGTGTATCAGTGTGTTGGTGAATGAATGTATGTCTCATTGGTATATGTGTGAGTAACTACATATGTGAAAGGCAGTATATGTCAGTGTTGGAGTATATAAATGACTATATGTGAGAGTGAGTAATTGTGAGAGTGGCTGTATAAATGAGTGTGTGCTTGTGTCAGTGATTGTATAAGAGAGTAAATATATGTTAGTATCTGTACGAATAGGTTAGATGGTGAATGTATAACTGTATAGGTGAGTAAATGGCAGTGTTATTGATTCTTTACATAACTAGCTAGGTGTGTCAATAACTACGGATGAGTGACAGTGTATGAGTGTCTGTTTAGGTGTATGAGTACATATAATAGTGCTGTATTGTTGAGTGACTGCATGTATGAGTAACTGTATGGGTGAATGAATTAATGTGTATGTATAGCTAGGAATTAGTCAGTGGGTATATAGTAAATGCTATTGATTTGTCTATGGTCTCAAAAATGGTAGTCTGTATTTTAGACTGGGTGTATCAAAGGTTATATTAGGGTGTGAGGAGGTGCATCAGATTTTCACGTGGATGATGTAATCAGTGATGTCATCAGTGATGTCATTTGAGATGTCATCAGTGATGTCACTGACCATGTCATGAGTGATGTAATATGTGACGTCATCAGCAGTGCATTGCGGGGGCACGAGTTATAGTTAGGTCTACTAACTATAACGTTCAAATGTCTCTGTTTTTGTACGAGTGAAATGACCAACTAACTATAACGTCCCTAAAACCTATGTTTTTTTCAGTGAATTTCAAAGGTATTTTAAATGCTAATTTCTAGCTATAACGTCCCTGAAATCTATGGTTTTTTCAGTGAATTTCAAAGGTTTTGTAAATGCTAATTTCTAACTATAACCTCTGTGAAACCTATGGCTTTTTCAGTGAATTTCAAAGGTTTTTTAAATGTTAATTTCTAATTACAATGTTCATTAAACCTATAGTTTTTTCAGTGATTTTAAATTATCATTCCATTCTCAACCTGGTTAAAACAGCCGATATCGCCATTTTTCCAGCAATAGCTCCCGCCCCCAAAAAATTGGCACAAATGAGAGCAACAACTAACGCAAATAATATGCAGAGTAGGCGTTCCTGTACAAAAATAACACGAAAACACAACTTCCCGATATTTTCTGCGTTCCAAAAACAGGCGATAAGCTGCGTTAGCAGTAGGAATGTAACATCTGCCTTTTACTGGTGTAAAGTAGGACGACTACCTACAGTGTGAAAGGGAGTCCAGCCCTGAATCACATCTGAAGACCAACACATGTCATAGAGCTACTGTTCATGCACCTCTGACACCGAAGAAGGCCACATAACCCACTGCCACTACCCTCAGGACCTCCCCCCGGACCACCCCCCTACCACCACCGAGGCAGCGCACAACAGGACAGCGGACCTTCCAAAAATGGCATGGCCCCTCAGCCACACAATAGCTGAATGTAGGGAGATGCGTCAACCAAACATGTGTGAAGAACGCAAGTAATCAACCAATAATAATGCACACAATACCAAGAGTACAAAGTGACACATTGGCGCTTGCGGCTCGGGTGGCAGCACCACTACAACAGGGACAACCGCATCAATTGATTCCTCATACAGCCCAGGACAGAACCACGCCCAGAGATCCAGAGTCATTGTTCACAGCCTCACGCAGGACTGGCATAACCCAGGCAAGCCCAATCCGTTTACACATACAGGGAGGGACAACAACGCTACATGGCCCAACTTTTCATTGTAGTGATCTGCTGCTCACAGGTCTAGTTCTCAGTACGCCACAGCCACTCCTTGACGGCTGGTTTACACCCACACCACACCCATCAAACACAGGCATCACAGGAGACGTGACCCTGCCAATAAAAATGGCCGGACGCGCGTGCCCCACGCCATTTCCATTTCAGACTTGGTGCACCGGATGCACTGCGGCCGGCACAGGCACACTGCCACGGGACGGTGAATTTCGGTCCACTGAGGTAGGGGTATTGTAAGTGCTGAGCGGGTGTGCAGCCTGCGATGATCCCCCTTCCCGGTGGTCCAGACAGCACATGTTTTGTGTGCCCTGCTGGACCGCAGTGTAGGAATGAGCCATCGAACAGCGGGGGCCTACCGCCACATGCGTGGCCTCACTGGTCACTGAGTTAGTGGCACCGCAAGGGCTGAGTGGGTGTGCAACCTGCGATGATGGTGGGTGCACTGGTATGTCCTCTGCCATGGTAAAATCAAGACGCAGCACCAAATGTGAGACCTGGTGGCCTGCGGAGCGGGGCTGCATGATGTGGAGGCTGCCCTGTCCGCGAAAAGGTGAGCAGTGAGGCCTGGGTGGGCAGACACCTCTGGGCGGTGTGAGTGGATGGTGTGCAGCAGCCTGGGTGCGCAGCAGCGGGCAGACACCTCTGGGCAGTGGAAGTGGATGATTTGCAGCAGCCTGGATGCACAAAGGCAGGACAGCGATTTAGGCATGCGCAGTCGTATATACTCTGCCATTCCTGATTCTGTACTATGTTTCAGATGTGGGAGCTTGAGGGCTCCACTAGGTCCCGGCATGGGGTTGGAGACACAGCGATGGCGTAAAGGTGAGCTGTGAGGGTATTGTCCACAGTGTGGGCACTCACTGTCCCTCCTCATCTCTTCCTTTCTCTCCCTTACACTCTTTCACTCTCTCTTTCTCTCTCTCACTCTGTTTCTCTCTTTCTCTCTCTTTCTCTCTCTCACTCTGTTTCTCTCTCTCTCTCACTCTTCCTCTCACTCTCTCTCTCTTTCTCTCTCTCACTCTTCCTCTGTTTCTCTCTTCCTCTTTCTCACACTCTTTCTCTCTTTTCCTCTCTCTCACTGTTTCTCTTTCTCTCTCTCTCTCTCTCTCTCCTTTGATGGACGCATTACGCACAATCTTATCTTGCTCTTTGTTTAGCAGGCCTGCGATGATGCGTGGCCATCCTGCAATCAACATTCACCCTGAATTGTGAGCTCGGCTTCACCGCGTGTACACAATTGGTGAGGAGGTTGCTTCGGCACGTGGTGGACCCTCTTCGACACACACCGGTGGCGGAAGGTGCGCAGAGAGGCTTGTTTGAACAGCGGCAGGCAGTCACCTCCGGGCAGTGGGAGTGGATGGGGTGAAGCAGCCTAGGTGCGCAGCAGCAGGCAGACACCTCTGGGCAGTGGTAGTGGATGGGGTACAGCAGCCTGGGTGCACAGAGGCGGGCAGACACCTCTGGGCAGCAGGAGTCGATGATGTGCAACAGCCTGAGTGTGCAGGCCGGACAGACACCTCTGGGCGTGGGGAGTCGATGCGGTGCAGCAACCTGAGTGCGCAGGGGCGAAACAGAGAATTACGCGTGTGCAGTTGTATGTACTCTGCCATCACTGTTTCTATACTATGTTTCAGATGACTAAACTTGAGGGTTGCATTATATCTCAGCATGTGGTTGGAGACACACCGGTGGCAGAAAGGTGAGCTGTGAAGATTTTCTCCACAGTGTCAACACTCACTCTCCCTCTCCACCTCTTCCTTTCTGTCACTCGCACTCTTTCTCTCTCTTATTCTCTATCTCTTCCTTTCTCTCTCACACTTTCTCTCTTAGTTTTTCTCTTTATCTCTCTCTCTCATTCTTTCGTTCTCTCTCTCTCTTCCTCTCTCTCACTCTTTCTCTCTCTCTCTTCCTGTCTCTCACACTGTTTCTCTCTTTCTCTCTTCCTTGTATCCCACTCTTTCTCTCTCTCACTTTTTCTCTCTTTCTCTGTCTTCCTCTCTCTCTCACTCTTTCTTTCTTTCTCTGTCTCACTCTTTATCTCTTTCTCTCTCTCTCTCCTTTGCTGGACGCACGCACCATCTTATCTTTCTTTTTGTCTTGCAGGCTGTTATTCACAAATTGTCGAGGGATGACACGCCATACCTGTACCTACTTTTATTTTGTTCTTTTGTTTAAATAAAATGTTTTATATGTAAATCCATACATGACTAAGATTCTTATTTGTCCTACCTCACAAGCATCTTGTTATTCATAATTGTACGACATTAGCCAATTTTTTACGTTCCAAATTCCCTAACGTGACTGTCACATTTGTTTGTGGGGGGTGGGGGTGAGGGGGTATGGCAGTCAAGGAGCTGCTGCTGGGGGGTGTAGGAGCAGTGTTGGGTGTCCGACCTGCATGATCATTGGCTCCATTGCATCTGTTCTCAGAGACTTGTGAGCCGGCGGGCTGGCACTTAGATGAAGAGCTGCGAGTCGGCTGGCTGGCTCGTAGCGGGAGAGCTGCAGCCCGTCAGTTCGCAGAGGGAGAGCTGCGGGCCAGCTCGCAGAGGAACAGCTGCAGGCCGACAGGTATAGGGAAAGGTGAGGCCATCGGCTTCCAAAGGGATAGCTGATGAACAGTGATGTGGGGAGAAGGAGCGTGAAGGGGTACCTCACAGAGAGAGACCTGCTGTATATTTCCAGTCTTGGCTTCACAGATACAACTGTGGGCCCGAGAAGTTGCACCCAAAGAGCTGCGAGCCGACCGGTGGTTCGCATAAGGAGACTTGCGGGCCCAAGAAGGTTGTTGGGCGTATGCTGGTCATGTGGGAACAGAGTGCATTACCTGCTGATGTGGGGAGCGGCAGCATGAAAGGGGTATCTCGCACAGACAGAGCTCCGGTATATTTTCAGTATTGCCTTGCAGAGGTAGAACTACGGAGCGATACAAGCTGACTGAATGAATCACAAAATGGCTGCCAACACTTCCTATTCTCAACAGTTCGCAGCCAATGAGCCGCAAGCTCGAGCTCATAACGCATCAACCAATCAGATGTCAGAATTCTCAAATATCGATATCTGTACAATATGATATTTCTCAAAAACTACTGAACTGATTTACCCCATTTAAACAAAAGCGTGCTTTCTGGACCACGACCTTTCTCCCTGCCAAATGTGGTGCGACCGCTCGCAAAGAGGTACAGCAGCGTACTAGCTCGCAAAGGTAGAGAGCTGCGAGCCGACGGACTTACTTCGAAAGGCATAGCTGCGAGCTGGTGATGTGGGCAGAAGGAGCGTGAAAGGGGTATAAACAAAAGCGTGCTTTCTGGACCTACGACCTTTCTCCCTGCCAAATGTGGCGCGTCCGCTCGCAAAGAGGCACAGCAGCGTACTAGCTCGCAAAGGTAGAGAGCTGCGAGCCGACGGACTTCCTTCAAAAGGCATAGCTGCGATCTGGTGATGTGGGCAGAGCGAGCGTCAAAGGGGTATCTTGCCCAGACAGAGCTCCGGTATATTAAATTGCCCCCGGCACCTTTGTTTTATATTTTCACTCGATGTGAGGCACAAGATGGCTGCTAACACTTCCTGGTTTGAAGTGTTAGCAGCCAATCAGAGGACACTTTCTGGTTTGAAGAGTTAGCAGCCAATCAAAGGCAAGCTTGTGCTGAGGAGTTAGGCTCCGCCCAGATATATATATATCTTTTTCCTCTAATATCTCAAACATGACGGAACGGATTTACACCATTTTAACAAAAGTGTGCTTTCTGGACCTGCTAAATTTGGCGTAATTACGTTCAACAGTTTGACCTGTAGCCTTGTCTAAAGTTTCCTATGGAAAATGCATTGAGAAAACATGTTTTGGGACCCACCTTTTTTCTCAGCCCCCCTTGACCAATCAACCCCAAACTTTCACTATATGAGCTGATCAAAAAAGGGAAACGTTTTGGAAAATTTCGTAAAGATTCGTCAAAGTTATAAGCACATAAAAAATGCTTTTCCTATGGAAACATGGTCCTAACTATAACTATCTACTGGCGACTGCCAGTAGATAATATAGATATATATTTTTTGACCAAATTGGATTGGCGTGGCTCGTGCTTGCGAAGAAGTTTGTGAGCTTTTTGGTGGATATATATATATATATAAGAAGAAAGGGTTGCCCTGCTTGAGACCGCACACACGGTGAGTAACCACTTTATTGAAGACTTGGCAGGTTATACACGCTCACAGCACAAATTCTCTCTTGGAAGCCTGACGCGTTTCAAACATCCTTGTTCTTATTCATAGGCACATCCCAAGCGCAGCCGCCACAGTGTTGCAGAGCAGTTATTTAAATTCACCAACATCCCGCCCCCATGGGCGTGTACCAAAGTGTCTTCTGGAAGTTGAAGTTCTGCAAAACATATAATCCCAAGTGGGTGTTGCTGGCATCCAGGAATTTTAAAACAATCCCCAGCAGTGAGTGTATTGAAACTGCAAGTCCCGCAAACACTGCCCATATAAGCCGACAAACAGGGAACCTCACCGCTCTATCGGCAACCTCGTTACAAAGTTTCCGTCGATCTGCAAAGATGTTCGAAACGCGTCAGGCTTCCAAGAGAGAATTTGTGCTTCAATAAAGTGGTTACTCACCGTGTATGCGGTCTCAAGCAGGGCAACCCTTTCTTCTCATACATAACTATAACGGTGGAATTTCATTGGTGTTTTACGAGTGAAATATCCACCTAACTAAAACATGTGTGAAACCTATGGTTTTTTAAGTGAATTTGCAAGGTTTATTAAATGCTAATTCCTAACTATAACTTGTGTGAAACCTATGGTTCTTTCAGTGAATTTGTACGGTTTTTTAAATGCTAAGTTATGTATGTATTATTATTTTTTTATATATTTATTTTTCAATAAACTACGTATTACTTTTTTTTTTTTATGGTTTATCACCGTGTGCGCACCCCCCGCGATTTAAAAAAAAAAAATGTTAATGCTTTTTTCTGCCTTCGGGGTCCTTCAGGGACCCCCTGACAAAGGCTAGGGGGTCAGGAACTCTCTACCCTGCCCCCTTTTCACGTTCGCCACCTTCCTTTTCCACTTGTGGTAAATATTTCGTTACCGGTACTATTTTTTATGCGGTAAAGTCTATAAAGAATAACTCAGTAAATATAAGAGGCAGAATCCGTGGTATTAGAGGTTTTAAAAGGCTTTATTCCTATACAAAGGAATACAATTCGAATTGTAGGCATTCTATTCCATCACCACGAAAGTTCAGGAAGGAAGGGCATATATTATTGACAGATAGGCAGTTTTATAGAAAATACATTACAGTAAAACAGATGCAAGAGGCGTAACAGCTGATAATACAGATAAACTGTGCATACGTAGCTAATAGAGGCGTATACATGGGCGTAATTTAATAAACGTCATCATACATGATGTCACAAGTGGGTGGATCCATAAGAGAATCCTGCAATGTCAGCAGAAATAGTTGGCAGAGATGCGCGCGCAGCCGCATGACGTGTGATTGACGTGCAACTAGAGGGTGAAGGGGACTTGACATTTAGCTCTACATGTGGAGACAGAAGTCTGGGGTTATGTCAACCTAATCCCAAATCATATCTAATATCCTATGTTTAAAGAACTGTGTTATCCAAAAAGAGAGGTCTCTTAGGATAGAATCTTATTCTATACTGACTATACTGACTGTTAGTGCGTGTACAAGCGTCTAAGTGTCTACACTAGATGCGAGGGGGTAGGAATATTCCATGGTAACGGGGCTATGAATTACTTGCATGAGGGCAGCGAGGCCTGGCCCTGTGCACGGTAGCTGGAGGAATGTTTACCTAAACTACTAGACAGGAATGCATCGGATGAGGAGCGGAGGAGATAATCTTGAAGGCGAAATACAGTTTTTGGCAGGCGACGAGCTGGATCAGGCACCGTTAGCCGCACAGGGAGTAGGACAAAGTTCATGGACACAGATGCAGGCTCAGACTGGAGCTTTCAGAGGCAGAAGGCAGGAAAAGGCTTGATGACAGAATTCGGGCCTACTCGCCTGAATCTGTAAAATGTGGAAAGTGAACCACATAAAGTCGGTGGCCTTTCATACTTAGGAATGGAATATCTGACCCATTCATGGTGGATCTGAAAGAGGACATGTTGACGGTGGACACACATATATTTGCGTCTTCAAAAACTGGAGCAGGAGGGAACATACATGTACTTATAGCATGCACATGGAGCCGTTGGGGTCTACGATAGGGGACATAACTGATCACAAAATTCATATTTCCTCATTCCCTCCTTGTCCCCTTCGGACCCTTAGGAGATATCGATCTTCATCAATCCATCGATCTGTTCATATAGCATCATTTGTTCTTCTTTCTTCTTCCGGGATCTCGAACGAAAACTTGGATGTGGGATACACGAGGTGGCACACAGACCACAAATCGCTGGCCCACATTGTAGACATAAGCAGCAACTGAATAGTATGAGAAAGCCAATACCTAGGAAGGATAGGATTCTCCATCCCCAGGCTGACAACACGCCCCAGAACCAACCGGACCAAGTCCAGGTGCCTGGACTCTGGTGTATCTGGCTTACAATCTTATGAAGGCGAGTTATGGCTTTATATACTGACGGCGAATTTTCTGGTATGAAAATGCAGCAACTTGATCCGATGACCCTACAAGCTCCGCCCCTATCGGCCAGGATGACGTCAAGGACAAGACGATTTTGAAGCACAACAATCCGCATCGCAGACTGCTCCTCTGTTAAATTGCCTAAGGCGGAAATAGTTTCGTTCACTACTGCTTCAAGGGTTCTGGTTAATCTACGTATCAGTTTACTATTAGTGACTGTACCTATATAGGGAAAGAAACCTTTATTGAAATCTGTGTATTTTTCCCATGCTGTTTCAGTGTAATCGACAATTGGGAGATCTCTCTGCTGTCTATTGTGTACTAAATGAGTATTTCTATGATAATCAGGAGGGGCTAGAAATACAGGTGGTAGAAGGAATGCTATGTAACAGGTACCATCCCAATCTAGAGGTAGACGTATATATGCGGTCTGGCCACATATAAAGTAGGAATGACGGGAAGCTCTAAATGTAGACTTGCCTTGATCACTGAATTTTATTACAGTGGTGCATTTACTATGGCCCATGTGTATGGAGCCATTCTTTCTTACACATAATTCCCCTTTTACTGGGAATACTGACATGGCGGGCAAGATTGGTGTAGCTTCAGATTCAACGTTCAGGATCATGAGGTTAAGTGTAAAATTACCTAATCCATATACTTCATTTTCTAGATCAGTTCCTGTTCTTTTGGGAAGTCCCTCCTTGTTAGGGTAGCAGACTTTGAGCAAAACTAAGTTCAGGTTTCCCCATACCCAGTTGTCTTGATAAACTGCGGAATTTGAATCTAGGGAATTAATCAAACTAAACCATGCTCCACAGGAGCCATTGTGTGTGAACGGATAGGGAAAGAGGGGCAAAACTCCCTCATAGTTCTGATAGGGAGGGAGTCGGCCACATATCCAACAATTTGTGGCATTGCTGGTTTGATGGGAATGATGTAACATACTAATGAATGTGTTGTTGCGCAGCGCAAATCTATAGGACAACTCATGCGGAGGTAATTCACTAAAGGAATGTTCTGCAGTTATATTGTAAGCACGCTTAGGAATAGGGCAATACATGTGCAATAGTATGCTGACAATGATGATCAGAAGACTTAGGAAAAACAAAATTAATAACGTTACTGTGCAGTGACTACGAAATGATTTACAATACGCATGCTTCTTGAGCTGCATCTGATGATTTCTTTCTCTATTCCGGTCTAGAGGATACATGTCAGAGACAAATTCAACCGATTCACCTTGGAGAGGACTTAAACAATCAAATTGTCTGACTTACTAGACCTCAATTTTAGTTTGTAAAGTTCTGGTTTTGTTAATTCAGCCAAGGGGAGCTTTGAGTCTGTCTGTGAGGGAATACAGGGTTGAGTATCTACACTGGATGGTAGTCCATAAAATTTCTTGATATGACTCGAGTGCAACCACCCTTTCCTTCCCTCGATTTTCACGGCTGTCCTTGTGGTGAGTAGAACCAACTTCGGTGACTTCCACCTAGGATCCAGTTGGGTCTTTCGGTCAAAATTCCTGACCAGCACCAGGTCCCCAGGAACCACGTCATGGGGCTTCACCTCAGTATTGTCGGGAAAAGCTGCGGATACCTGTGAACGACAAGATTGTAGTGCAGACATCAAGGAAGCCAGGTAATCTGTCAGCATATTACAGTCAACATCAGTGATTTTGCGAGGTATAGGCGTCCCCCACATATTTGGTGGTCTACCGAAGATCACCTCGTATGGGGATAGCCCTGTTCGAGAATGTGCTACCATTCTCATGTAAAAGAGCGCAACTGGTAAGGCTACTATCCAATCAACTCCTTTTTCTCTACATATTTTGGACAATCCAATTTTCAGAGTATGATTATGACGTTCCACGAGACCTGCCGCCTCGGGATGTCGGACACAGTGGAATTTCCATTGGTAGCCTAATAGAAGGGAAACGTGTTTCATTAGTTCGGATGAGAACGGCTGGCCGTTATCTGAGTAGACAACACGTGGTAAACCGTACCGTGGGAAGAATTCTCGAACTAACTGTTTGGCAGTAGTCGGGGCAGTGTAATCTGAAACCGGGTATGCTTCTGTCCAACGGGAAAGAGCACAGACAACTACGAGAACATATTTGAATCCTCGACATCGTTCCATCTGGATATAATCCATCTGGAGGACTTCAAAAGCATGATCGGGAGTTTGGAATCCACCCTGCTCTACGGGGATGCTTTTACCTGGATTAAACTGACAACATATCATACAGGTACGAACTTTTTGTTTAGCTGCGGCTCGCAAGTGTTTGTTAAACCAAATGTGTTGAATGCTGTCTAGCATAGCTTTTTCTCCTAGGTGCGCTGGACTATGTATTGTGTTAATGATGACTTGGACCATTGAGTCGGGAAGAAACCATATAGATTTTTCCTTCGTCATCCATCCTTGATCCGTTTGGATCCCTCCTAATTCAGTCCATTTCTTTATTTCTTCTGGTGTAGCATGTGTCTGTATGTCAATTACATCAAGGGCGGGATCCTTAACTGTCATGCAATGTGTCGGTGTCGGAACTATTGTCTTTGTCGTGTCAGTTGTGTGAATCTGATTCTGAGCAGTCTGTTTAGCTGTTCTGTCAGCTAGGTCATTACCTTGAGAAATGATATCGGTGACTTTTGTGTGGGCTTTGCATTTCATAATCGATATTGCAGTAGGTAGATGAATCGCGTCTAATAGGGCTTGAATGAGGGGTCCGTGTTGGATGTGAGCACCGTGAGAAGTTAAATAACCTCTCTCTCGCCACAGTACACCGAAGTCATGGACGACTCCGAATGCATAACGTGAATCTGTGTATATGTTGACTTTTTTATTTGTGGCTTGAATACAGGCTTGTATCAGAGCGGTGAGCTCTGCTGCTTGAGCTGACAAAGTGTTAATACAATTTGTTTCAATGACTTCAGTGTCTGTTGTGACTGCGTAAGCGGCCACTAACTCTCCTGTACTGGTTCTCATACATGACCCATCTACATACAATGTCAAGTCTGGATCTGACAAAGGGATATCTGTCAAGTCTTGTCTGGGTTTTGTTGTGATAGTAATGACTTCGACACAATCATGTGCCAATGGATCTGTTCCGCCTACTGGTAACAGCGTGGCAGGATTTAACGTATTACAACGTCTGATTTCTATGTGTGGCTGAAACAATGTCAATTCGTAACCGGTGAGTCTCGCTATAGTCAAGTGTTGTGTCTGTGTGCGGTTCAAAAGAACCTCTACTGCGTGTGGTACTTGTACTGTCAATTGATGTCCTAACACTATGGCATCGCTTTGTCTGATTGCTAAAGCTGTTGCGGCCACTGATTTCAGGCACGCTGGAAGTGCCTGGGCTACTGGATCTAATGTACTAGAGAAATAAGCACATGGTTTGTGTGATCCTGCTTGTTCCTGAGTGAGTACTGACAAGGCAGTACCTTCGCGTTCTGTAACAAAGAGTGTAAACTGTTTACTGTAACATGGTGTTGCTAGGACAGGTGCTTGGCATAAAGCTTTCTTTAAGCTTTCAAAGGCATGTGTATGTTCTTGAGTCCAAGGGAGGACAGTCGATGTGGCTGCCTCCTGTGTTGTCAACTGGATGAGTGGTTTTGCTAGAAATGCATATTGAGGGATCCACTGCCTGCAGTATGAAGTGAGGCCTATAAAAGCCCGCACCTCCTTTTGTGTCTTGGGTGGTGGCATGTTAGCAATTAACTGGATGCGGTCGGGTGTAAGCTGCCTTCCCTCCTTGGACAGCGAGTGCCCAAGGTAAACAACTCGCTGGACACAGAATTGCAGCTTAGAAGGGGACACCTTGTGCCCCTTGTCAGCCAGAAATTTCAAAACCGTCAGTGACGCTGTCTCACATTCAGGTTCGCTTCGGGCGGTGATCAGCAGATCATCGACATATTGAAGCAGGGCAGTGTTAACTGGCATGTGGATACTGTCAAGTTCTCGTTTCAGTGCTTGGCTATAGATGCTGGGGCTTTCTGTAAATCCTTGAGGTGCGCGTGTGAATTTAAAGCTTCGTCCATTTAAACTAAAACCGAACAAATATTGACTTTCCGGATCGATTGGGACACTAAAAAAAGCATTCTTGAGATCAATTACAGTGAAGAACGTTGCTTCTGAGTCAATAGCTGTGAGTAATGAAGAGATATCTGGGACCACAGGGTATTGTGGTACAATACATTTATTTAATTCGCGCAGATCAATAACTAATCGATATACTGGTGGAGCTTTTGGATCCGTTCTTTTAAGAATCGGAATTATCGGGGAATTACATACATTGGAGTCAGTTTCGACAACCACTCCTTGTGCAATGAGCTCGTCAATGATTTGCAGTAAAGCCACTACAGCATCTGGTGGTAACTTGTATTGTCGCATTCGTGGTAGTACTATTCCTGTTTTCAGTGTAACTCGATATGGTGTAATGTTCATGCAACCAACATCAGTGGGGCCTTGTGCCCATAAATGTGTAGGTAAATTCTGCAGTCGGTGATCCATGTCTCTGGATACGTAGTGACCTTTAAAATCACGTAAAAATAGTCGTACTCCTTCCGGAGAACAACATATTATGGCTCCTAGAGCTTTCAATGTTTTTATGCCTAACAAGTTTTCTGGACATGATTTAGTAAGCAATAATTCTGTAGTACGTGTCAATGGACCGACTGTAAGTGGAAGAGGTTGTGTTACGTCATTGATTATAGGTTTTCCTGAGAATCCAAGGGAAATATTCTGTGAGCCTGAGAGGGGTGCCCCTGGAACTTCACTGCGTCTTATAGTTGTTCTGCTTGCCCCTGTATCAAGTAAAAACTTTCTGTCTTCCCCTAATAGTTCACTATGTACATAAGGTCCCTCTTGGTCTACAGGAACCTCAATAAGGGGTAAGCCAACTTCCCTCTCTAGGCTATTTCATGAGTATCGCTGATAATCGGGATAATCTGTTTGTGCATACTGATACATCTGTTGTGTTGTTGCTTGAGTTGCAGCAATAGGCTGCGCTTGTGGTGGTGTTACGATCTGTTGTGGAGCTGCCTGTTGCGGAGCTAGTTGTTGCGGAGCTAACCTAGGTTGTGCATTCTGAGGGTTTTGTTGTTGATTCTGCTCCTGTCTAGGTGGACGTGGTCTCTCATGCGTTCTACCTGTGGCAATATTATGTTTCAGGACTGGACAATCGTGTATATAATGACCTCGTTGTTTACAATAGTTGCATGTCCCTTTCGCAGGACCTGCGGAATCACCTTTTTGATGACTATCGGCTGGAACTGACTGTGCAACAAGCATTTTCATTTTTGTATCTTTCATACGTCTTTGTTCGTGTTCTTGTTCTTCTCTAATTCTATTGTGGTGATATTGTAACATCTGTAACATCTGTGATGGGGTATTACCTTGCCAGGTACTTTCGAATTTCAATACTCTATTCTTGACTTGCAGCAGAGAATTTTCAACTAATTTTGTCACAAACAGATGTGGATAGGACTCACTGCTGGCTTTTATGCCACTATTTATACTAAAACATTTTTCAAATCGGGAATAGAAATCACTAGTGTCTTCATCTGGTTTTTGTTTACAGGCTGAGATTGCACCCCAGTCCTCCTTTTTCGTAGTTAATAAACGTGGCAGTACCTGTATTAGTAATCCTGCTAGTGCTGTAGTCTTTTCCCCAAGACCTGCTCCTGCAGCTCGGGCCTTCTCTTCGTTTTCTAATGCTGTCCAATCTATCTTTTGGTCTCCCACCTCCCATTCCTTTTCTTTGAGTTTTTCGTAAACACCGGCGGGTAATAGGACTTTTAATATTTTCATAATATCGGGGTAGGTATACTCTCCCATGAGTAACATGTCTTTTATCTCACGGTGGAAACCTGCTGGGTCCTTGTCATGGCTGGGTACTACTTTCTTCATTTCTAATAATTCCAATTTAGTTATAGGCGTGTACACAAACACGCGTGTAAAATTATCACCGGCACCTCTAATTGGGTGCACTTCGCGTAACGGGTTCTGTCTATCTATGTGATACATTTTTCTTCCCATGATGGGAACTGGAACGTGTTCTGGGCATACGAAATTTAAATATTGGTTTCGGGACTCTAGAATTTCCTTAATCAAATCAGTACTTGACCCTCTCCATATGTTCGTGAGTAGTTCTGTCAATATGTCAGATAAGGGTCCTGGATCGGAGTGTTGGCTTTTATATAATATAAGGAGGTGTTGAATCATGTATATACTAGCTAAACGCTGTTCATATGGGTCTAGATTCAGAAACGTGTGTGCAAGTACATCATCATTGTATTCGCCGGGACTGTCAGCCCATTGTACTGCTGACCTGGCTAATTCTTGTTCGTCCATGGAATCGAGCATGTGGTACCCCCTTCGATCTCGGAGTAATTTATCAGCGGCTTGGAATAGGTGTTCAGGGGATTTTGTATTTAACATAGGGTTTGGAAAATGTCTATTATATTCTGGACGTATTGGACGTATCGGGTCATTAAAACCTCTGGTATTATTATGGGGTCTTCCTCTACCTACATAAGCTATTGTTTCTAATTGCTCTGATTCTTGCTCCTCCTCTTCTTCTGATTCTACTCTGTCGGTTTCTCGTCTTTCTTTATGTATTCGTTCTACTTCCTTGCGGATCTTTCGACACATGGCGATTATACACGCCTGTCTATCATGTTTCTCTTCTGATATGTTCTGACCCCATTTGGCAAGTCTTTGCATGGTATCGTGATCTGCCCCAGGCCTGTCTTGATTCCTGATCACACAATTTATGAAAAAACGTAGTAGTTGTCTTTGGACATCCACTTTCTGGTATTCCATAGCTTCGTTAATACTTTCTGGACCTTGCCCTGTTTGGACAAAGCAATATATATTGTCTAGGTGTTCACCCATTCCTGGTATTGTCATTAAATATAATGTATCTCGTCTTATACGTAGTGATGATATGAGCAATTTATCCTGTCTACCTGGTACTGGGTCGTATCTACAATCCACAAGCTGTTCTTTAAACATGTCGGATGTGTCTTGGGATGTGCTTTTATCGGGAGCAATGGAGGAGTTAAATCTTTTGGTATTTCCGGGGTAGCCTTAGGTAACCCTTCGGCCAGAAGTGGATACATACCATTCATAAGAGCGTTTCTTTGTCTATCTACTTGTTCTGATTTTACTCGGGTACCTTCCTCAAGTAATAGATTTTCTCGGGTTTTATTTGAATTCTCCCTACCTTTCTCTTCCTGTCTGAGTGCTTTTTCTGTACGTCTATATGATTCTTTACGCCATAATTCAATGGCATCTTTCTGTGACTGTCTGGCTTTCTTTTTCCATAATTCTTCTTCTACTCTCATGATGCAATCTGCATCCCAGGTCCCCGCTGCGGGCCATCTCTGACTCTCTGGTAATTCTTTGGTGTAGTCCACCCATAAATCAAGAAATAATACGGCATCTAGGCCATGCTTATGATACATAAAGTACCCTGGAGTGTCCCTAGGTGGGATGGGAACAGCTTCTTCGAGTACACCTTTTCTAGTTTTGATCTGTCTTAGTTTCGAAAAGAGCGGCATTTTTAGACCTTATTACTAGAACACACTTTATACAAGAAAACACAATAATGAACAGTCATTCACACCACAATGTATAGAACGTATTAAAACATTTAACACTTAACAGTTTTTACGAACAATGATAACTAATAGAAAACTAGTTACTGACATAATACTGACACTGGATAGTACTTATTTATATGCAAGACATACTATATATACTGCTAAACAGTACAGATACACTGCTAAAACAGTGCAGACCGGATTTGTGTACCCAAACCCGTCTTGACCGGCACAGACTATGTGCACGTTAAATGCCTCCCCGGTAATGGTACTCACCGGGTAGCTCGGAACGGAAGGCCTCGGAACTGAACTGAAACTGGACCGGACTGGACCGGACTGGACTCGACTCTACTGGACTCGGAACTTCGGAACCTGGCGGGTCTCTGTATACCTCGGATCTTGCTCTCTCAGCTAGGCTCTGGTCGGGATACTTCGCACTTCTCACCGCCTCGTCTGGGTGTTGATCGCAGCCTCAGTCGTCCCCGCTTGGCCGGAGGGAGATACAGGAAATCCTGTAGGTACGCGTTTTTGTCCGTTCAGCTGTGGCAGGAGACCGGGCCTGCAACGCACCGCCGGCGCGTGAGATGAGAAAGTGTCCCTGTTCGGGCGCCAATTTATGTGGTAAATATTTCGTTACCGGTACTATTTTTTATGCGGTAAAGTCTATAAAGAATAACTCAGTAAATATAAGAGGCAGAATCCGTGGTATTAGAGGTTTTAAAAGGCTTTATTCCTATACAAAGGAATACAATTCGAATTGTAGGCATTCTATTCCATCACCACGAAAGTTCAGGAAGGAAGGGCATATATTATTGACAGATAGGCAGTTTTATAGAAAATACATTACAGTAAAACAGATGCAAGAGGCGTAACAGCTGATAATACAGATAAACTGTGCATACGTAGCTAATAGAGGCGTATACATGGGCGTAATTTAATAAACGTCATCATACATGATGTCACAAGTGGGTGGATCCATAAGAGAATCCTGCAATGTCAGCAGAAATAGTTGGCAGAGATGCGCGCGCAGCCGCATGACGTGTGATTGACGTGCAACTAGAGGGTGAAGGGGACTTGACATTTAGCTCTACATGTGGAGACAGAAGTCTGGGGTTATGTCAACCTAATCCCAAATCATATCTAATATCCTATGTTTAAAGAACTGTGTTATCCAAAAAGAGAGGTCTCTTAGGATAGAATCTTATTCTATACTGACTATACTGACTGTTAGTGCGTGTACAAGCGTCTAAGTGTCTACACTAGATGCGAGGGGGTAGGAATATTCCATGGTAACGGGGCTATGAATTACTTGCATGAGGGCAGCAAGGCCTGGCCCTGTGCACGGTAGCTGGAGGAATGTTTACCTAAACTACTAGACAGGAATGCATCGGATGAGGAGCGGAGGAGATAATCTTGAAGGCGAAATACAGTTTTTGGCAGGCGACGAGCTGGATCAGGCACCGTTAGCCGCACAGGGAGTAGGACAAAGTTCATGGACACAGATGCAGGCTCAGACTGGAGCTTTCTGAGGCAGAAGGCAGGAAAAGGCTTGATGACAGAATTCGGGCCTACTCGCCTGAATCTGTAAAATGTGGAAAGTGAACCACATAAAGTCGGTGGCCTTTCATACTTAGGAATGGAATATCTGACCCATTCATGGTGGATCTGAAAGAGGACATGTTGACGGTGGACACACATATATTTGCGTCTTCAAAAACTGGAGCAGGAGGGAACATACATGTACTTATAGCATGCACATGGAGCCGTTGGGGTCTACGATAGGGGACATAACTGATCACAAAATTCATATTTCCTCACACTCTCGCACTGAAAACAAACAAAATGGCGGCCGACACTTCCTGATTTCGACCGATTCGAACGTTGACTGACATGTAACAACCAATCAGAATTACGCTCGCGCACGTTAGGGTGCGCGCACGGTGCGCGCATGGTGCGCGCACGGTGCGCGCATGGTGCGCGCACGGCTATAGATATGTATGTGCTTTTAACTGCAATTTTCTCAGGAACTACTGAACAGATTGACTCCATATATGCAAAAGGCACATCCCTGACCTGAGGACTACCTCTCTGCTAAATTTCAAGTAATTCTGTTCAGCCGTTTGGGCTGTACCTTTGACTAAAGGTCCTATGGGAAAATGCATGGGGAAAATGCGTTTTGGGACCCCCCTTTTTTCTCGGCCCCCGCTTGACGAATCCCCCCGAGACTTTCAGGGTAGGAGCTGAGCGGAGCGCCCCATTAGTTTTGAAAATTTCGCGAAGATTCGTCAACCAGCGCCAAAGTTAGAATTTTGAGATTTCCTATGGAAACACGGTCCTAACTATAACTATCTACTGGCGACCGTCAGTAGATAAGATATATATATATATATATACATATATATATATATATATATATATAGTTTCTGAGGGTTACCGGGGTTACCCCATGTACATTATTATTTTCAATAAATTGATGGTACAAAAAAATCTGGGACACTATGGCAATTTAAATGTTGGTATATCCACACAGGGGATCTCAAACACACCAGAACAAGGGAAGATGCTAAAGCAAACCGCACCTGACAATACAAGTTTTGAGTATAAGAATATGTATCTATTATCATTGAGAGCAAAGAACCTAGGAGCACTCCCCTTTCTATTCCTGAATAGGGAAAGAACTTTCCTTTAGAACATAACACACTTGGTTCAGCACCCTATAATTGCTTATATATCCATGTATTGCACAATGTGCACACGAAGAAAATTCCAGATTTCAGACGTGATCTGTTCTTGTTTTAGACTGTTCTTTATTATAATTCCATTAAACTCAACAAAGCCATAGCAAACGCGTTTCGTATCCCACAGAGACTTCTTCAGGGCTATAGAAAAAGACACATATATACAGACATTTAAAAACACTCATATACAGATATGAGCGAACAAACACAACCATTAAAATTTAAAACAAAACCATTGCATATCCCAGTATTATTCCATTTCTGAAATCAAAATTACATAATTGTACATTATTTCAAAAGAACAAGGTCTGTTTGCAGCCAATCAGAGGACACTTCCTGGTTTGAAGAGTTAGCAGCCAATCCGAGGCATGCTCGTGCTGGGGAGTTAGGCTCCGCCCAGATATATACATATTTTTTTCCTTTAATATCTCAAAAACTACTGAACGGATTTACACCATTCCAACAAAAGCGTGCTTTCTGGACCTGCTAAATTTGGCGTAATTCCGTTCAGCAGTTTGACCTGTAGCCTTGTCTAAAGTTTCCTATGGAAAATGCATTGAGAAAACATATTTTGGGACCCCCCTTTTTTCTCAGCCACCCCTTGACCAATAAACCCCAAACTTTCATGATAGGAGCTGATTAAAAAAGGGAAACGTTTTGGAAAATTTCGTAAAGATTTGTCAAACGACGCCAAAGTTATAAGCACATGAAAAAATGCTTTTCTTATGGAAACGTGGTCCTTGCTATCAAATCCCGACTCAGTGCAACACTGATCCTGCCATGACCTCACCGCTTGCGACGGCGGTCCGTGATAAGGTGGCAAACCTTTTTATCCAAAAACATTCGCTGTCAAACTCCACCAGGAAACAGCAACCACGGACACAAGATAGCTTCTTAAGCAGTTGTTTTATTCGTCAACAATATGGCAACTCGACGCGTTTCGGGACCTCGTCCCTTGTTCACGAGTGCCGTTTAGTGTTTTTGCATTTCCTTATATCACCACGTGATTACTAACTCATAAACAGTGAAAAAAGACTTTAACAACATTCTGAGCCGCTACAAAAATGCAAACATTATATTTCTTGATGTACTAACATCATCACATCTATTTTATATTACATTTGAAAATACCAATTTCGGCAATTCTCATAATCTGATGAGCATTGAACACAGACTCTGCTCATTCGAGCCGTAGCCTTTCACTGAGAGCAATCGTATATTGACAAAACATCTTTAACATTCTTCGACAAAAATGGTTCACTGCCCACATGAGTCTACATGTCGCTCTATTTTATCATCTATTTACGCATCAAATTAGCTCTTTTCAAAAATGGATACATAATCACTCTGTTTATTTAGAGCGGTGTCATGCCCCAGTGGGCCCAAATAACCTTAGAGATATTTTCACTCTTTAACGTTTCTTCTGGCATCATGCAAATGGCAAATTCTGAAAAAATAAAATAAAAGATAAATAAAAGACAAAATATATGTTAATTACTAGCCACCATAAAATCCTAATCACACCCAACACCAACGGCAAATTAAAAATTATAAGCGTCTTCATGAGGCAAAACTACATTTTCTCTTATTTACATTGCTCGACATCAGTTGGAACACTAACAAACCACATTTTATATTTTTAGGAAAGTGCATTGTATAACAATTATTCAATCTGGGCAAAATTTCCACTTTACATAGAAAACACTTGTTTCACTGAGAATTATCTAATCTCAGACTTCTTTAATCAGAATTCGAAAGCCAAGGATCAAAATTCAAAGGATTCAACCTAAATGCACAGACAGCTCTTCATCACAATTATGCCCTATCGGGATCATAGTTCTATATTGTATGATAAGTTTTGATCCAAGGCGACGTAAACTTTGCACTCTATTTCCACCTCTTTCATTGATTTTGACAGTATCCAATACACAGAAACTGAGCAGATTGGTATTCTGGTTATGATAGCTCTGAAAATGTCGTGCTATCGGGTATTGTTTATCTCCGTTCTTTATCGCACTAAGGTGTTCTAAAATCCTTATTTTAGCCTTGTGTATCATGCTCCCTATGTAGATCTTTTTACAGGGGCATGAAAGGGCATAGACAGCAAAGTCGGTATTACAAGAGGTGTGATTTATTATCTTAAATGGAATACTCTCTGGTGAGAGTTTGATTTCCTTCACAATCTTGCTGTTACAACAGGCGTTACATTTCCTACATGTAAAGAATCCATGTATTCCTATAGATTTATTGGTTAGTAGCTCTACTGCTCTGCATAAGGAATCTTTAAGTGATCTTGCCCTCTTAAAAGTGATTTGAGGGGAGACCTCAATACGGTTTGTTAAGTCTGGATCCGTATGTAGCACTGGCCAAAATTTACCTAGGCTCTTACGTACCATAAAGGCTTGCTTATTGCATGTTGTAATAAACCTGATTTTTTCACTATCTTGTGATCTCATTCCATCATTCTCTTTCACACATAACAGTGATGCTCTAGATCTCTTAGCTACTGCTGTTTTTGCTTTTTCAATCACTGATAATCAGTATCCTCTTTCCTGAAATCTTTGTCATGATCCCTTCTTCCTCTTTGAAACTCTCTGCTGTACTACAATTTCGTTTTGCCCTTAATAGCTCACCTACAGGTATGCTGTTGATCAGTGAGCTTGGGTGGCAACTTCGGGCATGTAGCAGACTATTGCCTGCCGTTGATTTCCAGAAGTGTACTCTCAAGTTTATTTTTCTCGACTGTAAGTCTGAGATCGAGGAATTCAAGACTTTCTTTAGACCATTGGCACGTGAAATGCAAATTAAAATCATTCACATTCAAAATGTCAACAAACTCCATAAATTCACTCTCTGTGCCCTCCCATACACAGAAAATGTCGTCTATATAGCGGACCCACATGGCTGCCTTCTCTTTGAATGCTGGTAACTCTCTTACTACTTTCTCTTCCCAGTACCCCATGAAGAGACATGCAAAACAAGGAGCAAAGCAGGTCCCCATAGATGTACCCAGGGTCTGTTTATAGATCTTATTGTCGAAGAGAAAGTAGTTCTGGGTTAAGCAAGTTGACATCATTTCCAGTAACATCTCTGTGTTAAAGAGATATGATATCGATCTTTCACTCATAAAAGCCATATCTAACTTGCCCTTTCCTCATACCAGAAAAGATCTTCAGGCTTTTCTGTGCATCTTGGGATATTATAGGCGGTTTATACCCTCCTTCTCCCCAATAGCCGCCACTTTAACCAATCTTTTAAAAAAGGATGTGAAAACCGAAAAGACCTTTCACCAGTTAAAACAATCCCTTACGACCAAGCCTGTCCTCCTCAGTCCTGACTATTCTAAACCATTTATTTTACAAACTGATGCCTCAGAACACTGCATAGGAGCCATCCTCTCCCAGAGAGATTCCCAAGGACAGGAAAAACCTATTATATACATTAGCCGCAAACTGTTTACCCGAGAAAAGACATTTGCGGTGGTGGAGAAGGAAGCCCTGGCCATCAAACAGGCTGTTGAATCCTTGAGGTATTACCTTATTGGCTGCAAAGTCACCCTATATACTGATCATGCCCCACTAGAGTGGCTCTCTTGGAACAAAGGACATAATGACAGAATCCTACGTTGGTTCTTAGCCCTACAACCTTTTCGATTCACCACCCACCTTAGTAAGAGGCGATGATCAAACCAACTCTGACTATCTCTCTAGAAACTCCTTGGATTGATTTCTTGCAGGCAAGAAAGTTAGGGAAGGAGGTTGTGAGGAAGAGTATCTGCCCCAGAACCCAAATACTTACCTTTCGTGATCCCATTCTACTGTAGTGAAACGGTGAAACCATCTCATGGCTGGAAAACAAAAGAAGAATAAAGGGTTAAACAACTCCTCCTGGACTCTCCTGTACAGGAACCAGGCGGATCCTCCCAACTGATGAACCAATCAGGGGCCCAGCACACAGAAGAAAAGGACATCACCCACGGAAGACAAGGCGAACCTGAAACCGAAGGGATGAGATGGAAAAAGCCCGAAAATGCTGCAGAAGAGAGCACGAGAGGAACGCCTTCCGAAAAAGATGAGAAACTGAAGGGAGACACCCGAACCAGAGACACCGAGGCTAGAGAGACGACGCCAGAAGATTGGAGTGAGGGGTGGTGGACACCCCGAGGAGAGGCATATTCGCCGCCGCAACTCAGGAGAGTTGAGGCACCAGCTTTGAGTGGCACAAATATGGGAAAAGGGGTTCTGGAACCTTAAAACCGGAAAGGGAGAGAACCCTACAGGGAATGAGGTGAAGGGACACCGAAATTTGTTTATTAACATCACATTGGTTTCCCTAATTGTGCGTGTTTGGGGTCACGACCAGAGGGGTTAATTATTGTTTATTTTAAAGCGCGTTTGATTTTTTTTGGTGCATTGGCGCATGGACATGGGGTTAGGAGTTGAACATAGACATCACTGAAGATCAGTGATTATCGAAACAGGGAACTATCACAAATAAAACTGTTTCCAATCAAATCTGTGAGCAACAGTTTGAAACCTAGTATATGTGGGACACTCTGCTTAGTTGCGGATTCCTTGTCGGCCTAGTATCGGCCTTGGTTTTCCTCATTTCTTTTGAGGTGATTCCTCCTCCTATTTACGTTTAGAAAAAGGAAGAAGAGTGTACGTGAGGAAAAGGAAAGAGATGACCTACCCTTATCATTATTCTTTCACTCCTCATCTATTTTTTGAACCAAAGAGTGTGTGAACCATTCCCTTTCCCAATCACTCTGAGTGCGGTGAAGGATTCTGTCCCAGCTCCAACTCACTAAAAGAAAAAAAAACTAAAAAGGTACTTACCGCTATTTTTTCCTGAGTTTGAGTCCCCTAGGGACCTCTACCTGGAGAAGACCATCCTGAAAGAAAGAAGAAGAGATAAGAAGTAACCAAGTAGAGAAAACCAGGACTGGGAGCACTAAATTTTCTTATATCACAAAAAGAGGGGGGGACCGGGAGCGTAATTAGAAAGTAGGTCCAGTACCCGTGCTCCCTCAGAATAACTTGAATATTACGAGAGGGTAACTGTTCCTGAGGAATTATGGTTGTGTGTGTTCTCTCAACGCGGTGTGGGGAATTTCTCCTTTTGTATATAGTGCCCTCACACACCCTTTCGGGTGTCTTGCTTCATCATAGGGCGTTGCTCCTCGTGGGGGTGGCGCTGCAGTCCCCCACGGGCCCCGCAAGAGGGCTCTTTGGCGGAGATCTTTTGGTTGGAGACGCCGCAGTTGTGCATGGGTGTGTGTGGGCCTAATGGAAGACAAGTGGGTGGTGCGGTTAAAAATTGCTGGGTAGAGTTTCAGACCTTTATTCACTGCTCTACCTGGCAAATGGTTAAAAATAGTAATCCTGGAGCTACTCTTAATGAAAGAAAATAAAAGAGGGCAGATCCTGGAAAGTAACTGCTGCTCTCAGGAATGTGAGTGGGGAGCCTACTGGTGAATGGTCAACATGTTTCGCGCTTACGAATGGGTCCTTAAGGGATCCCTAATGCGCTTCGTCAGGACCTAAGATAATTTAAATAGTGAGTGAAAGTGTTTGTGAGTGAAATAGAATAACAGGTTTCAGTGAGGTGTGGTTCTGTAGACCTGTTGTACCTCAATATTAAGGTTAGTCCAGCGTCTTTGCGCTGAGAGGTTTACCTGTCTTTTCTGGAAACCTCAACCCAACCTGGATTGGTAGGGAAAAAAAGGGGGGGAGAGAGACACACACATGGACAGGGGAGAAAAATATGCAGAGACAAGTAACATCAAGGTAAGTACTAGTACATTTTATATCACGAATGTCATATAAGCAACACAGGATAATTACAATGCACGCCATGCTTCTAAAGTAAACATAACATGCGTGTGTGACGGACTCGATAGTGAGGACTATGACCCCAAAATGCCTTGAATCCGTTACTGTGCAGTGAGAGTATCGTCGCATCCGAGTGTCTCACTTGGCCAGCTGTTCGTGTGAGGCAGTAAAACTTACCCCGTGGGAACTGAAGCTGGCTATATCGTGGCTGTTAACGGGAGACGAGCAATATCTATACAGTGGTGTGTTCGTATATGTGCAAATAACACAGCTAACTGTATCCGTGAAACATAGGTGAAATAAAGGATAGGAAACTAGATTAATAGTTGAGGCCTACCCTCAAGTTGTAGGGATTAGGGCTCCATCAGCAAAGTGGAGTTGGCACTAAGGAGAAACTAACAGATGGGGAGACAGAGAAAGGTATCATGACAATCGGTATCTGTGTCAGACCCAAAAGTTGCGCGGCTAGGCTCACCTCTCTCGTTGGGAAATACTCACTCGTGCTCCTTCGCCCGGGACGTAGTGACCTACCCCTTCTCCGTCTATCGCTGGAATGGATAGCCATTGAGCGACAAACTTCCGCTTATATCCGATTACTACTGCTGCACTGTTCTAATTGGGGGCGTGTTTGTGGGCGCAGATCCATTGAAGGCTGGATTTCACAACAAGAAGCCAACTTCCTAACGACAGATGAACCACGGACCCCATACTTTTATACTCTCCCCAAGATCCACAAAGGGGTCACCCCCCCTCCCGGCAGACCGATTGTCTCTGGCATTAACTCTGTGTTAGAACCACTGAGCAAATTTTGCGACTTTTACCTACGCCCCTTGGTGAGCCAGACGCCTACCTACCTGAGAGATACCACAGAAGTCCTAAATCTCATCGATCAATTCCCTGACGCCAACCGTATAGACTTCCTAGTGACCATGGACGTTGAAGCCCTCTATACGAATATCCCGCAGGATGCCACATCGGAAGTCCTAGAAGACACTCTCCGGAAAATCGCACCATGGCCCTACATGACACCGATCTCCTTCATTTGCGACTGTGCTTCCCTGGCTCTCAAGGAGAATTTTTTTGCCTTTAATAATCAACTTTTCCATCAGATACAAGGCACGAGCATGGGAAGCACATTCGCGCCGAGTCTGGCTTGCCTTTACATGGCTCATTTTGAAGAGAGACACATTTTGGGAGACAACAACCCATTTAAAGAGCACATTCTGCTATGGCGTCGTTATATAGACGATGTTATCGTATTTTGGCAAGGGAATGAAGACACTCGGATGCGACGATACTCTCACTGCACAGTAACGGATTCAAGGCATTTTGGGGTCATAGTCCTCACTATCGAGTCCGTCACACACGCATGTTATGTTTACTTTAGAAGCATGGCGTGCATTGTAATTATCCTGTGTTGCTTATATGACATTCGTGATATAAAATGTACTAGTACTTACCTTGATGTTACTTGTCTCTGCATATTTTTCTCCCCTGTCCATGTGTGTGTCTCTCTCCCCCCCTTTTTTTCCCTACCAATCCAGGTTGGGTTGAGGTTTCCAGAAAAGACAGGTAAACCTCTCAGCGCAAAGACGCTGGACTAACCTTAATATTGAGGTACAACAGGTCTACAGAACCACACCTCACTGAAACCTGTTATTCTATTTCACTCACAAACACTTTCACTCACTATTTAAATTATCTTAGGTCCTGACGAAGCGCATTAGGGATCCCTTAAGGACCCATTCGTAAGCGCGAAACATGTTGACCATTCACCAGTAGGCTCCCCACTCACATTCCTGAGAGCAGCAGTTACTTTCCAGGATCTGCCCTCTTTTATTTTCTTTCATTAAGAGTAGCTCCAGGATTACTATTTTTAACCATTTGCCAGGTAGAGCAGTGAATAAAGGTCTGAAACTCTACCCAGCAATTTTTAACCGCACCACCCACTTGTCTTCCATTAGGCCCACACACACCCATGCACAACTGCGGCGTCTCCAACCAAAAGATCTCCGCCAAAGAGCCCTCTTGCGGGGCCCGTGGGGGACTGCAGCGCCACCCCCACGAGGAGCAACGCCCTATGATGAAGCAAGACACCCGAAAGGGTGTGTGAGGGCACTATATACAAAAGGAGAAATTCCCCACACCGCGTTGAGAGAACACACACAACCATAATTCCTCAGGAACAGTTACCCTCTCGTAATATTCAAGCACTAAATTTTCCCCTGCACACCCAACCCATCTAATAAGTACGCAAAAATTGAGAAATATATCAAGCCTCCTCTATTCTGTTTCCGCCCATCCCTCCCACAGGCACCAATCGGAAGGAAGCAAATGAGAGTAACAAGAAAAGCAAACAAACAGTAGGAAGTGGGGGGTTTCCAAGCCCCTGTATGTCCACAGTAAGCCATAATGTGCCGCGCAGCACTTAGGGCAGCACTGTCTAGCAGGCATAAAATCAAATAAAAAAACATTTGCCAGTAACCTTTCCAATCAACTCTAAAGCTACAGAGAATTGCCCCCCCCCCCTTCACAACAGCCTCTCTGCCTCTAATGCAATTTGGAGGTTGAGATGTGACATAGTGGCTAAAGAGCTGCTGCTTTCCACGTGGGGAAACAGGGTCGATTACCGGCCTTGACTCTACAACCTGTGATTCTATGCACATCACTTTATTTCCCTGCGCCTAAAAAAGAGTTCTGGTTCTCTTATAAAGTGCTGTGCTATAGGTAAAAGTGAAGCTAAAGCCAAACTCTTCAAGGACAATGTCCATCTGTCCCTTTTGGAAAACAGTCCATGTAAAAACACATTGAAAAAATAGAACTCCAAAATATTCTATGAAGGTTTTTGGCATGTATTTACTAGAATATTTCAGCCAAACTTGTTTCCCACGTTATAGGACTTGGTTGATTTACTATTCGAACTCGAGGTTCGTTATATTTAAGGGCAAGTGAGGTGATAGTAGAATGAGGTGCAAACAGACATTATTTGCAGTGAGGTATATGTGTAATGTCGAACTTTTGGTAATCTTTGCTTTGGAGTTAGTATTTTTTTCAAACATATTTTTCTGTCCATGTATTGACATACTTTAAAGTGGGAAAGGGTATTAGTGACAAGATTAGAACAGGTTTATGTCTTTAGTGAATATATGACGTTACAACGTATGCAATTACAATGCATGCTTTTACAACGCAGTCTTACATCACAACTACCATTATATTGCATGATTTACACCGCATGCTATTACAACACATTTTTAGAAAATACCATTACAGCACATTACATTACATGCATACCATTACAATGCATAATACTTTTGGGGCAACAGTAGGGTAAGTGTTGGATAGTGTAGGGGTAAAAATTACTATTCCCACTCCTGTGAGTGCAACAGTAGGGTAAGTGTTGGATGGTGTAGGGGTAAAAATGACTAATTGTTGAATAGTGTGGGGAAAAAAATACTATTTCCACTCCAGTGATTGCAACAGTACGGAAAGTGTTGGATAGTGTAGGGGTAAAAATTACTATTCCCTTGTAACCCAAAAACCATACCCACCCTAATACTAAAATAATCTCCATTACTTACCTTATAACGCGTTGTAATGGCACGCGTTGTAATGGTATGCGTTGTAATGGCATGCGTTGTCATGGCAGTTGCATTGTAACAGTTGCGTTGTAAAGGTAGGTCGTTGTAGTGACAGCATTGTAATGAATGTTTCCCGTCTTTAGCAAGCTAAGCAGGTAGGCTGGATTATGGGCTAAAAAAAGGTTGCTAGGAAAAGGGTTATTGAATCAGTATTTTAGCTTGACCTAGATTGCCAAAAAGGGTAGGGGAAAGAAAATAGAGAATTAAAGCATGCAAGAGAAAGAGTGGAGTTAAGAAAAGAAAGACTCAGATAGAGTTTGAATAAAGTTGCAGATTAGTGAAGGCCATTGGACTGCGGTAATAGGGTTTGGAAAGGGAATTTGGATAACTGACGATGGGGCTAAGGAGAACAGTTTGTGATGTGATTCAGAAATCAGTAATACATGTGTTGGGTGTAATGTAGGGGAACAGGCTAAGGGAATCGAGTAGAATGAAGGATGGGATTGAAGGAAGGCATAGGACTCCGAATTTATGAGGGGCTCTTACTAACTGAGCCTAATGAGGGCATTCTGGGAGGTATCAATTAGGGAAAATAGTAGGAAAAAGGCCTTTAGATATAAGGAGAGGTTTGATTTCAGGAAATGGACAGATTAGGGGTGGACAGGGATTGAGACAAACGGAGGTAATAATTTGCTTAGGAGAATTTGTTTCAAGAGTGAGCTAAATTAGCATGAATTAAGTGGAAGTTGGTTGGAGGTGTTGAAATATATTAAAAAACTTGGTGACTAACCAGGGATTTTAAAATGTTTTTTCAACTCTGTTTCGAGTTTTGTTGCTTCATTCACTCACCTTTTGCCCGACAGCCCTTTCGTTCAGGAAGTCTTCGCCTCTGTGCAGGCGGGCAACTAGAGCAAAATTTCGGAGGGGGGGGGGGGGGGGGGGGGAGGAGGTGAAAAAGATTTTGGGGTGGCTAATTCTTCCAGCCATAGGCAGAGTCTCTCTAAGAAGGGGTGGAAACAAGACAAAAGCTTAATTAACAAGGAAATGGTATTTTAAAGACCTGTGAAGTACTCGGGTGCGCTGCATTTAGATGATCCCCAGCCCGCGAAGCTGTCTCACCCCGGGCTGAAACACACGACGGGGAGGGCTGATGCCCGGTGAGCCCAATGGGTGTTGCGCGCCTGCCTCTGTGTGCCCCTGGCGTCAATCCAGATTAGATCCTCTGTCTTTTCAATGCCTCCGGATTCAGCAGCGGTTGCCTCCAGGTCTTGTCTTTAATGCCGCGGCTCCTTAGAGGCTCGCTTTTATACACCCTGAACACGTCACAATGCGCATGTTATCACGATTCATCACTCAGCTGTGTGGAAGACACCATGTGCGTCTTGGCTGAGGGGCCAGAAGGGTAGAGCGCTGAGACATGTATATTGCCCGAATGATCTACCTATTTAAACCACTAAACCATTGAATAAGTAACATAAACGGGGCGTTGTGTAGTCCATTATAAAATGCTTCAACTATGCTCCTCCCGTTCCTTTGCTACAGTGGAGACGCCAGGTGTCCAAGATACGCTATTTTCTTGTTCTTATAGCCACGTAACGTCATAGACCAGGTGTTGTGATATCATCATCATCCTCATGCCGGGTCGTTCATCACCTGGTGCTGTGAAGGTATTCACACGTTCGTCAGCAGTCCCTATTTTTAATATCGAATACTTTAAAAATAATTTAAACTCCTAAATTAGAAATTACATGTCAGGAAAGGTTCATTTTAAGAAAGTGAAAGGAAATGTGGCTATCATATAAAGTTTATTTTAATATATCTACATTTAGAAATCGTCAGGCCATTGTGGGTTTTACAGCGCAACATGCACTGTACGTATATTAACAACGGCACAGGTGCCGCTCTATTGGAAACACACAACCCCCTCACCCCCAATGCAGTTATAGCCATTTAGGCAATCCCAGTCTTAATTTGATTAAATAACGTGTTTTTTCATTGATGGGAAAGCATTTAGAAAAGTCCGCTTGACACATTTTGGCCCCTCACAATTTCAGATCCGGCAGTTAGTTAAGCCTCCGTATTACAGCCAATGCATCCTTTCCTAAAACGTTATATCACCTCTCCTTCCTCTCTCCTGTTCTGCCCTTCCCTCTCACGTGCCTCCTTTCATCTTTTGTCCCCTTTTCACTTTCCTCTTTTTTGCCCCCCTTCTCTCATACGCCCCTTCCCTCTTTTGTTACCTTTCAACGCATTTAAGCAGCGACACACGAATGCTGTGCAAGCAACCTTTATTAAATACACTCATGAGTCCCCAACATATCACCTGTTCATTGATTATTAAACTCCAACAGAGCTTCTCAGGTGGTCCAAACTCCATCCCAAAGGCTACCCGCCTTGAGCCCTTTTAAAACCATCTTTCATTAATTAACTCCCAGGTTGAGCACCTGACCCTCCCCCTCTCCTCTACCCTCAAATACCCCAGCGAAGGACGGACATAATGATGACCTCCCCTACTCTCCTAGTGCACCTGTATTCATCAGGTGTTCATCGGGTCCAGGCTGGCCTTCCTCTCACACTTCGCCCAGGCTCCTGCACTGCCCTTTCTCATGACAACGCCAGGCTCAACTGCATTGAAATCCACCCGCCCTACACATTTCAGTATTCTCCAGTCCCTTGGAACACCAGCCCTAACTAGGCCTTATTTACAAAGCGTTCCTGCACTGCAGCACAGGAAGTGAAGTTGCTCCTCTGCGTTGAGTCAAAGGCAGCAAGCAGAACGGTGCAATGTCTACTAAGAAGTGGTGCAGTTCTGTTCTCTCCCTGCGCAGGTGCCCTTTTGGTAGCCACACGCCAATACAGACACCTTTGACGCCAAGTAATGTAAAGCAGCGCATTGCGGTGCATTGTGTTGCTTTGGGTTACAATCCAAAGCAAATCACTATTTGAGTTAGATTGTAAATCCCATCAGTTGACTTTGCATTGGGTCTGCATTAAAAAAAGTAACACAAACCTGATATAAAGTCTTGCAAGTCTGGGCCTCTGTCTTTGGGTAGAGTTAGACTTGTCCACCTTAGCATGGTCTTCCCCAGAACTTTTTGCCTTCACCCCTTATATTGCTGAATTCGTTTTCGTTGGCTTTAGGACTCCGTGCACTTTACCACTGCTAACCAGTGTTTTAGTGCTTGTGCTCTCTCCCTATAACATGGCAAAATCACCATACACCTGATTAGCGTATTTAATTAACTTGTAAGGCCCTAGTAAAGTGGTATAGCATATGCCCACGGCCTGTAAATGAAATGCTACTAGTGAGCCTGCGGCACTTATTGTGCCATCCATGTAAGTAGCCTCTTAAACATGGCCCAGGCCTGCCTTTGCAACCTGAATTCAGGTTTAAACTCCCAATTCTGCTGGACAATATAACCCCCTTGCCAAGCCTTAAACCCCCCCTTTTATTGGATATAAGTCACCCCTAAGGTAGGCCCTAGGTAGCCCATAGGAAAGGGTGCATTGTAATTAAAAGGCTGGACATGTTCTTTAAAGTTTTACATGACCTGGTAGTAAAAAAACTCCTATATTCCTTTTTCACTACTACAAGGCCTACTTCTCCAACAGGAGAACATTGGGTTTCCTTATTACTTTTAATTAGTGCTAACGTTTAATTGGGAATAGGAAACTTTTCGAGTTTAGTGTCTGAGAAATTGTAATTAAAAATCCTCTTTAAAGGTAAAGTCGAATTTTAAGGTACAATTTTGAAAATGCCACTTTTAGATAGTTGCCATTTTCCTGTCCTAGCTATTTGGTGCCTGCAGCCTGCCTGACATGACTGTGTGTAGCTGACAGTTGGGCTTTGTTTATTCCATCTAGACAGCCATGATACAATAGAGGGATTAGGTGTGACCGAATGGGCATTAACTTGCACGATGGGGGGGAGGCGGAGCTGGGCACCCCCCCAGTTGCAACAGAAGAGGCTGTGCTCTGCTTTCAAGCAAAGGAGTTGTCACCCCTGTATTGTTCATGCAGCCAGTTTGCAGCCAGGGCAGGGGAAGTAGAAAACTTGAAGCACTTCAGAGGGAATTCTGTAGAAACTTCTACTGCTTCACAGGATGCATCAAGTATAAAAATGGGACCCTCAGACCCACCATTCAGTTTACTTTCTGGATCTGCGGAAGGACTCTCAAAGGATTGCCTGCTGCTGTGGCTTGCTGTTTACTTCAGAACACTGCCTTGCTGCACCTGGAAGGACTGCCTTGCTGCTAGAAGTCTGATTTGAACCTTAAGAAGCCTGCCCTTCTTTTTGATCCCTGTTCTACTGTTGAACCCAAGGTTACTAAAGTGACTTCAAGGACTAGTTGGCTGACCTTCTGATCAGAACCTCAAGGGCATAAATGGCCCCAACCACCTTGAACCACATCTGGACCCATCCTGAGTGAGTCCTAACCCTCAAAGTGGTGCCCCTCCAGTTTTGGACCATTGGTGGTGGTGCTAAAGGTGTCCAGAAGCCAAATCAAAAACTTGGGACTTGGACATTTTTTGGCTAAAAACTGTTCTGAGAACCGAGAGAAGACCAGGATCTATCTGCTCATCTATCTGCCCAAGGTGCATCACTGGTCAGACTGACTTTGCGGCAACTTCACTTACGTTCTTCTCTGCAGCAGCATATCCTGTTCAGCAGTCCATCACAAAAGGGGTATCCAGCCTCCTGGAACTCTCATCGGCTACAGCCTCCTGCCTAGTTCCGATGGAGATTTTCGTCTTTCAAAAAAGTGACTATGCCCGAATGTAGAAATCTTTGCTGTGACTTTATCCAGCAGCACCCTGACAATGACGTTCCCCCCTCGGACACCGCCTGCAGCCATGCCCTGCTGAACTTTACCTTCTCAGAACTTTTCCTTCACAATTTCTTCTAAATCCGAAGATAAGCGCCAACCGGGACCAATAAACTTCTTGTATCCAACCCATGCTACATTGCGGTTGGCCCTATTTTTCAACTGTGGCCCGGTCTCACTCAACAAAATGTCCAATGTTGGTGCTTTAATCTTTTAGATGATTGTTTTTTACCTTGAACTTGAAACATTCATAACTGCAGTTGTACTAATTGGACTTTTGTCCTGGTGAAGTTGATAATTTATGAAACATTTCTATATTTTCAAAATTGGTGTGGGATTTTTTTGGGGACTTGTTTTCACTTGTTGGGCTTGGCTCTTTCTGCAGGGTCATCCCCAAACCTTTTGCCTTTACCCTCCTGTTTTCTGAACCCATTTCTGATGGTTTTTAGGACTCTGCACACTTTACCACTGTGTAGCAGTGCTAAAGTGAATGAGCTCTCTCCTTAATACGTGGTGGAATTGGCTTACACCTAATTGGCCTATTTAAATTAATTGTAAGTCCCTAGGACAGTGGTACCACATGCACCCTGCACCTGCAAGTTAAAATGCTATTAGTGGGCCTGCAGCACTGTTTATGCCACCCACTTAAGTAGCCCTTTTAAACATGTCTCAGACCTGCCACTGCAGCTTGTGTGAGCTGTGTTAAACTGCCAGTTTGACCTGGCAAGAAACATCTAATAATAATACATATAAGTCACCAATGGGGTAGGCCCTGGACAGCCCAGAGGCTGTTTTAAAAGTGGAACAAGTTCATTGAAGTTTTACATATCCTGGCAGTGAAAAACACTTAAATTAAGTTTTCACCACTTATAGCCTACCTCTCCCATAGGACAACATTGGAGTTACGTTATTATATTTATTAAACTGTAACTTCCAAATGGGAACATGTACCCAGTTCATGTTTGGTGTCTTTGGAACTGTATAGAAAAATCCTCTCTTATGGTAAAGTTGGATTTTAAATTACAATTCTGAAACTTTTAGAAAGTTGGTATTTTCCTGCCATAGTCAATGAGTCCATGTAGCCTGTCTCTGGGTCACATAACTGGCTGCAGCTGGCAGTTGGGTTTTGTGTATTCCTCCTAAACAGCCACACACAATATGGGGCTTAGGTGTGCCTGGATGTGCCATCACTGGCAGGATGGGAGAGGGGAGCTGGGCACAACCCTACTTATACTTGAATAGGCTGTGTCCTGCCTCCACACAAAGGGCTGCACGCCCCATGTAGTTAGCCGGAGGCCAGGGCATGGAAGGCAGGAAACATGTGCACTTCAAAGGGAAACCTCTAGAAGAGTCTCCTACTTCAAAGGAAGCATCTGGGATAAATATTGGACCTCAGACTCTAAGGGTTCTGTTAAAATGGCGGGCGGATTGCCACCGCCCACATGGCGGTGGCGATCCGCCCGCCATTATCCACCGCCTGCATGCAATTTACCCCCGTCTGATTATGTTGGCGGGCGGTACCATGGCAGATGGGAAGACCGTCTGCCGCTTTTCCGCCCGGTCGATGAGGTCGGGCGGAAAAGGTTTGAATATGGTGGCGTTGTCTGTTAGACACCGCCATACATATTGCTATGCATGCGGGGATCAGCCTTTCCGTGGCAGCGTTGCCGCCATGGAAAGGCATGCGGATTTTGCAGTTGGGGGCCCGTTGCGGGCCCCCAGGATGTTGGGGGGTGAGGGGGCACATGGGGGGGTACCTATGGTACCCCCCCTGCATTTGCATGCACAATGTGGCAGGCACAACGCGGTGCCTGCCACGTTGTGCATGCAAATACACAGTGTGCAGCCACAGCATTGTGGCCGGCGGTGCTGTGTGCACCTCCAGCCACAATGATGTGGATGGGGGATGCCACCGCCACCGTGGCGGTGGCATCCTAATTGCCGGTGCAGGACCGCCGCACCACTGGCAGCTGGTCCCAGCACCGCAAGGGTGTCGGGCGGACGTAAGTCCACCCGTCATCCTAATAGGCCCCTTAGTCTTCAGTACACTTTTGGACACTTGAAACTCTGCCAGGAAGAAGGATTGCTGTGCTGCTGAAAGCACTGCTGGGAGGCTGCCTTGTTGGACTACTGCCTTTCTGGATTGCTGCTTTGCTGGATTGTTGCCCTGCTGTCCTCCTGCCTAAGTCAGAGAGATTTGGACCTGTGCCTGAATCCAGGACTTTCAAAGTGACTTCAAGGACTAGTCTACTGGACTCCTGTTCAGAGCCACAGGGGCATAACAGGCTCACAACCACCTGTACCAGCACCTAGATCCAGCTGAAGCAAGCCCCTGACCCCCAAGTGGTGCCAAGCAAACCATTGCCTTGGAGTGGCCTCAGAGAGGCTGAACTGAAGTTCTTAGTCTCCTTACGACTGAATCTTTGGCATTCGCACAGCTCGCAATACTAAGTTCTGTCAACCCAATTCTTCACATTATAGCATCGACCGTTCATGGGAAGAGCCACTGCAAAGCTCCGGCCTCGCTCTCGCAACGACAACAGGATATTCCAGCTACAGTAACAACCATCGGAGACTCTTCTGGGACATCGATGACCATCCACAACACTTCTCTGTTCCTAGCGGCCCCATCCATGGTGAATGAGACTTTTTTGTGCTGGACTGATAAGGTACATTTTCAGCTGGACTAACCTGCCCCCTGTACCCGACCCATGCTCCATTACAGTCGGCTTGAACTTGTGACTTTCTACCGGTCTCACACAACCAGAGAGCCATAAGTGATTTTTGTTGTTTTGTTCTTGCTTTATTTATTACATTTTGCTCTCCTCTAAGTTAAAACTGACTGCTCTCTTCCAAGCTACCAGATGGTTGAGCACAGGTTAATTTGGGGTTTGTTTGTGTTTCACCCTGACAAGGAATGTGTTTGCTGCTTATGTAAGGGTTCACCCACTCAACCAGCAACCCAATTTCTCACATCGCTTTATTACTGTTTCTGTGTTGCATAAATACTTTACAAATTGCCTCTACGTAAAGCCTGACTGCTTTTGTGCCAAAATACCAGAGTGTTACGCACAAGTTAATTTAATGACTTTTGTGGTTCACCATGAGAGGGATTGTGACTGTTGCTTGAACAGGGGTCACCCTCATTCAACCAATAACCCAATTTCTCATATTGGTGAACACTGGTGGGATCCAGTACTTATGTTTGTGTAGTATCATACAGTGATTTGTGTAGCAAAATAATCCCATATAAATAATTTGACTCCAGAGTTGATTTTTTTGAAATTCTTCCTAGTTTTCTAGTGCCTGTTTTCTCCTTTTGCAAATGTAAGTGCCCCACCTCTCATTTTTGTGCCATGGAGATTGATTCAATCAACTTTGACACCCTCAGCAGGGCAGAGCTCCTGAGACTCAGCAAGGAGAAGGGACTGAAGGCAGGCAGGAAGGCTACCAAACCCTTAGAGCCTATGAGGAAGTACAGAGGTGACAGTTCAGATCCCACTTGGGTGGAGGTTCGGAGAGACATAGGAGCCAGAATGACTACTGTCAGGTGTCATCTGATGTCCTCAGAGCAAATTGTGCCCAAGACATTCCACTAAGTTGTAGTAGCAGACAACAGGGAGAGCTACTATGCTGTGGTTGTGAATCCTTTTGAATAATCGGTGGTCTCAGGTCTTCTAAAGGTAACTGTGAGTCCTGCCATGCTTGTATACTGTTTGCTAGGGAATGGCCAGGAGCACAATGCCCGGAAGGAAGTGAATCTCAGGTCACACCTGGAAATGTTAGGGTTGACTGAGTGAATCTGTGTGACTACTAGGTCCATGGCTGCCCAGGAGGGGAGCCAAGGAAGTCTGGAGCTGTGAAAATGGCCCAGATAGCTGTCAAGAAAGGAAGGTCAGGGGACATGGAAACCTAGCCCCTGAAACTCCCATGGTACAGGTGGATGGGGCACAAGCGGCGGCTGCCATGAGGCCTACTGGGGAGAACATTACCTCCCTTGGAGTCCTGCCTGAACCTGTTGGACAGCAAGCAGAGGATGGGGCAACCAGGGAGGAGTTCTATAAGTCACAAAAGGAGTGCCCAACCCTTGAGGGCATGAGTTGTCAGTCTAAAGCCCAGGCAGCTAATGATACCTTAGGAGATCACCTCACATACTGGGGGAATGACCTCCTGTATAGTGATTCTAAGGCACCTGTGCATTGGACAACACCTGTTGGTGGTCCCCAATGCTACAGGGATTTCCTACTGGGGAGGGCAGATTAAATTCCCCTGGTAGAACATCTGTGGCAGAGCAAAACCTTTGCCAGACTTGTCTCCCACTCTATTGGCCCCAAATGAGGATAGCCTCAGATTCTTTATGTAGAACCTTCTCACCTGCCAGGCTAAAGGGAAAAAAGAAAGCAAGCTGAAGGCTCCCCTGAACCCCTTTCCTGTTGTTGGCAACCCCTATGAAAGGATGGGCATCAACATTGTTAGTCCCTTCAACCCCAAAACTGCCCTGGGCAATAGATTGTTCCTGGTTTTGGATGACCATGCCACGTGATACTCACAGGCGATTCATCTGAGATCTGTGACTTCCCTGGCAGTGGCTAGGGCCCTAATGGGAGTTTTCACTCGGGTAGGGTTCCCCAAGGAAGTGTTGTCTGACAGGGGCATCAAAAACATGTCTGCATACTTGAAGTCTATGTGAAAGGAGTGTGGGGTAACTGTGACGCAATTTCAGTAGAATTACATTACTTTATTTTTCAAAAGAGAAACTCCAACCACAGCATAGGAGAGAGACTTCTTTCGGCAACAGTATCCTCATCTCTCTTCTGATCACAACATTCTAATATTATAAATAGAATATACCAATGTAAAACAGATATAAAAGAAATAAAATAAGCCTATACAACATATTATAAACAAACCTAAATGTACAACACTTTGCCACAAACCACCCCAAATATCAAAATAAAAGGCACTACTATAAAACTTCTACAACTATGGATGCTCCTTTTAAGATACTCACATTTCTGAAACACCACTCTGTTAAGGTGCCACATGTGTCCATAATCTAGCTTCACAGCATTGCAAAATAATTTGATCACTTTATCATTTTTAATATATTTCGAAATATTGCATGTTTTTTTGTTGCAATTTAACTCTTACAACATCTCCCACTCTTTTACCTGCTTGCATTGATCATACATCATCTTACTTTTCTTTTGCTAATTGCCTTCTTTCAGTTTGCCTTTGTTCACAAGATTATCACACCCATGGAGGGTTAATTTTTGCACATGGCTTTTGCTCCTTAAACAACTGAAAGGGACTTACCCCTGTTGTAGAATGAGGGGTAAACCTATACTCCTCCACCCTATTCATCACCATTGTCATCCATCCCTTTCCATTATATTTGGCAATTTCTATGGTTTCTTTTTAATGTCCTATTAATTTGCGCCATCCTTCCATTAAATTCTGGATGGTATACGGCACACTTTTTATGCACAATGTCCTTTTTCCTGCAAAATCCTTTCTATTTCCTTGGAGTTCAACTGAACTCCACTGTCTGTAAGTGTGTTATTTGGCTTCCCTTTTCTTGAAAATCATCCGCAAGAAATTTAGTGACTGAAGAAGTTGTGATAACACTAATAATTTTCACCTCCGGCCACCTAGACAACAGGTCCATCAAAACGAAGAAATATTTCAAAGAATTACGGCAAATTATGGACCCTACAATGTCTAATGTAACTTCATCCCAAACTTCTGCTGCAGTATCATAACATACCATGGGTGGCGTCCAGAGTTTCTAAGATTTTTCAATTAATCTACATTTGAAAACCTCTCTGACCAATCTTTGTACTTGAAGGTCCACCCCTGGCCACCAATATGCCCCTCTTAATCTTTCCTTGGTTTTATTTATACCTTGGTGGCCTTCATGTCCAAGAAGTATTAATTAATTTCTCACAACCTGAGGGGGAACCAATCTTCTGCCCCACACTAACAAATCATTTACTACCAATAATTCTCCTACAACCATCTCAAATCCTGAGATTTGCTCATCACAAATCAATGATTTATCTTCTGACAAAAACAAATCCCATACTCTCTTCGAGGTGCCATCTTTCTTAATTTCCTCCTTCTACTTCTGCTCAGTGACGCAGCCATTTGTAACAATGCACACTTTGAACTTCTTATCTTTCCACCAATCATCTTCCTCCTGTAGTCCAACACAATTCTCCTCAATCAAGCGAGACAAACAATCCACTGCCAAAGCATCTGGATACACTCTTGGGTGATTAGCGCGCTATACATTTGCACATCACAAAGGCTGTGCTTGTACACTCTCACAAAGGGTTTATTACTAGTCTTTTGTGTCCCCAGGTAAGCTTGGACCTGACCACGGAGAAAGAGAATGCCTGATGCTAGAGGGTGTGGAAACCTCCAAAACTTTCTCCTACTTCAAAGTGGGTACCGGATATAAATATTGGACCTCAGACCCCAACACTTAAGTACACAGCTGGATCTGAAGTAGACTCAGGAAAAAGACTGCTGTGCTGCTTTGCTGCAAGGAAGGCTGCCAATCTAGTTCCCTAATGCCCTCCTGCCTGAGCGAGAAGGACTGGACCTGCATCCTGAACCCACAAACACTGGAGTGACTCCAAGTGTTAGTTGACTGGACTCCTGATCAGAGCCTGAGGGACAGAACAAGCTCCAACAACTTTGAACCCAGTGCATGGACTTTGTCAGCTTTAAGTCCTGTGCTCCCAAGTGGTGTCACCCCACTCCTGGACCCTTGGACATGGGCCTGAATGTGCCCTGCCAGCACAACTATGATCTCAGCAGAATCAACGCCACGTTATGCATCACGTTGCAAGACTCCATATCAGAACCTCTGCATGAAGCATCCTCAATGCAGGACTTCACATCACAGTCCAGCTGCTGCGTGACGCATCTCCCCGCATGGACCAAACACACCCACCAGCTCCTCAGATCCACCGGTGCATGGCGCATCTCCATGCAAGGACCTTGTATCGCTCATCACAACTTCTCAGAGCCATACTGCACTATGCACCTCAACGAAAGGGCCTTGCATTGACCATTCAAGCTTCCTGCAACCACCACTGCATGACGCATCTCCACGGAAGGACCCCACATCGCCTCTGCAGCACGACGCATCAATGAAGCAGGATTCGGCATCTCTCCGCATCCAGGATTTATTGTACATTGTTAAATTGGCCTAATTGGGTCCCTCTAGCCGGCCCGTGCTCTTTCGTAGCCGGCCTGAACTTGTAACTTTGTCAAGGTTTGCGACCAGATAACCACAATTGCAGTTTTTGTGCTGTTTGGCACTACTTTTCACTTAAATCTTTAAAATTGCATGTCACCGGTACTACTGATTGGATTTTTGTTGTTTTGGGCTTCAGTTATTTATTAAATTATACTCTATTTTTTTTCTAAATTGATGTGGGATTTTTCCTGTGTTGTGTTTCACTTTATAACTGTTTGAATTGCTGTATAAAAACTTTACACATTGCCTGCTCTGTGTCAAGCTACAAGAGGGTTGAGCACAAGTTAATTTGGGGTTTGCATGCAACTTCACCCTGACAAGGATTGTGGTTGCTGCTTGAGTAGGATTTCACCTCCCTCAACCAGTAACCCAAATTCTTAACAGCCCCCTGGTCAACAGCAGTACTGGGTTGCTATTTACTTCACTCCCTTTAACATCCGGAAAGATGTTAGTTAAATAGACAAGCATTTATTTACAGGTTAACTTAATGTAAAGAAAGAAAGTACCTGAGGTGTACTGCACTACTTACATTTTGAACACTTTCATTTTAAAGTCATCTTGTAACTAACATGCCAAAATATGATAAAGTTTCTTCAAAATTCAAAAAATGAATTTTGTTAACATGCAAAAGCATTCCATCTTAGTACATCAGATTATATTTGCGCACTGAGAAGTATTTTATAAAAGTGATAAGTTTCAAATAGGAATTTAGAAACATTCTTGGTTCCCCCCATCCTGAGAACAATGCCAATCGTGAACTATGATGCAAATCAGTTGTTTTGTGCACCTGGGTTCCTATTCCAAATGGACAACATTATAGCTTATTAAATCAAATACAAGACAAGGTTTTGTAAAGCATACATCCTGAAGTCATGTACTCTGAGGACCTCTTACACGTGGTAATGAAGAAAAAGAGGCAACGTGAAATAAAAGAACTGCCTAGGATCACACAATTTGGTCAAGTGGGGAAGCTGAGATTGATCCCAGGTTTTCTGTATTTATACTGTGCATTCAGCCACTAAATGTACATGTTTTGCTTCTCCTATACCTACATTGCACACACCCCAACCTCCACCTTGTGGCTCTCAGTCACACCAGAGACAAAACTTTTCAGCCACATGGAAAATGTTTGAGAGTACCTATCGGTTAGGTTCCTTTCCTCACTCCACTTTAAGCAACAGTGGGGAAAGTGTTGGAAATCTGGGGGCTAGATTTTCTGTTTCCATTCTAGTCCAAACAACAGTACGGAATGTGTTAGACTTTGCAGGGACTACAATTAGCATTCTACATCCTAATCATTTTATACAAAACATGTAAATACCTATTGTCAGAAAAAAATAAAGTCAAATTATAAAAAACAAATTGCATATTATATAGTATACAAAACTTCATAAACTTAAAATAAAAAAAGATCAATGTAAGTAAAACCTACTTCCCTACCGAGAAAAAACAAACTTCAAACACCCAAAAATATATCTTAAATAATATTTCCAACAACATTTTTTGCAACAAGTTAAATAATAAATTGAAAATAGCTTTTGCAAAGAATATTGTTACAACACTTTACAAAGTCACCATTAAAATACATAAGTGATTATCAAAAAATCAATTAAATATTATCACCAATAAATTAAGAAATATTAATACTTCAAGAACGTCCTACTCTATTCCCCTACAAAACCAGGAACCACTGCTAAAATATAAATAGTTTACATACATATTAACAATTATATAACCTGTAAATTAAAAAAAAATAACAATTAAAAACAGTTTCATATTTAATCATAAATATTATGTTATGGGAATTTGTAGAGCGTAGCTAATCACCCATGAGGGAATCAAGGCACTGAGTAGGGCAGGCCTGAGCGGGAGGTAATACCTGTTTCATCTGAAAGAGCCAAGTCTTTAGCTTCCTTCAGACATCCATGAGGTATTTTGGGAGGTCGTTCCAGGTCTTGGCTGTGAGGCATGAGAAGGAACTTCCTTTGCTTGTGGTCTTCTTAATGCAAGGGAGGTGTGCTCTTACCTGGGATACAGATCAAAGGTGTTTGGTGAGTTGGTAGAAGTTGAAGCAGTGGTTGAGGTAAGCTGGATTGGTCTTGTGGAGAATATAAAATAATTTTTATATATATATGATTTTTTATTTTATTTTAGCACAGTTTATTGTGACCAGCAATCCAGATCTTTGAAGGATATAAATTATTTATAATTTAAGTAACGTCCTACCCAAATCCCCTACAAACCCAATAACCTGTTTGTAAAAACTACATAATTAACAAAAATGTTACATTTAAATGTACAATAAAATAAGAAATTAAACTAAAATATATTTTAAAAAATCGATTGAACAATAACTCAATCTACATATTTATTGATTAATAAAATATATATTTCACAATACAAAATTATTTAACAATAAAATTAAATTAATTATTATTTAATTTACTTCCTACCCCATCCCCCTACAAACACACCAACCTGCTTCTGCATTCCAAATTACTAATTTAATTAAAAAAACTAAACATTTTAAATTTCTTACTATACTTAAAAAAATTAATAATAATTATACTACTAACATCTACAATTAATATTTTAACTAATCTTTATTAAAATAATAAAAAACGATATTTATACAGTTATATTTCAGTAAAGGATGTTAAATGAAATGATAATATTGAAAACAATAGTGCTTATCTTAAAAAAACTCTATTCTTCACAAATTTCTTTGGCACGATATCACAATATTTTTTATATGTTTTTATTTGGAAGTATGGTGCAAAGTTCCCGAGACAAAGGTAATCATCACCGCATAATTAATTGTTAGTACAAAATAGAGCATACTAAAACATGCTGCACATACAATATCTACTAACAAGCATTAAAAAAATAATGTACCTTTATATTTCATAGAATCCGAAATTCCAATCTCCCTTCCTCTAAAAAATTGCCAAAGCTCTTCCCACCCCTTTCTTTTACCAAACAATGGACCCATAATTTTGGGGATTTCTTTGAATTACCCTATCCGGTAGACAACACACACACTCACTCTCGCTGACTGTGATACGATATTTTTGTGTTAACTATATTTAGATACCACGATATAAATACTCCATATTTTGTCCAAACACCATAAAAAAGCTTCCTTTTCTAATGTTTCTAAAGTTGTCTTCAATGCATTATATCACTTTGTAAATATGAGTGTAAGTGTGATTTCCAAATGTAGTGATTGCGAGCAATATGGGTGTAATGTGAAAACTGTTTTTGTGATGATTTACACGCCTTTGGTGACGTATACAAACGATGCCCTATTACAAGCTACACAGCACTTGCTGTACACACGCGCATGCTTTGACAGTGGTATTCTGTCATGCTGTATGTTAACTCACAATGAAATGCTGAAACGAGAGGTATTACATGTGTTAATACTAGAGAGTAGGAGGTTGGTGTAATCTTTTGCTTGCAGAGTAAGTGGTGTGGCTTTCTTTCACCGAATGCAATTCTGTGTTCTGTACGTGTTATGTGCATTTGCCATAGAGTGGGGATGTTGCCAGAGTGACAAGAGACCACTAGTAGAACCAGTTGTAGTGGGGCCACTATCAGTTCTTTCAAAATGGCTGCTCACGTGCAATAATACGTGAAGTGAATAGCGCCGTGGAGACACTGGGTTCAGTAGATGGACATTAACGGCTACCATTGTTTGTACGGTTGACTGGTGTTTGAGGAACGGTGTGCTATGCTGGCTTCATTGTGAAACTGTTTTCTTTCCCTCGTGCGCGTTGTGTGGTCTAACAGTGAGCTTTTAGGGACGGGAACTGCAAGATGCATTGTTTTTGTTATGGCTGACCTTTTGACTTTTCCGTGCGTACGTGACTGTGTCTGTTTACGTGACCACTGACGTGCAGATCCACTGACCTGGCACAGATTGCATCAGTGTTGTCGCTTGCTCTTGGGTGCCATAACCTCTCCACTTTAATGACTGCAGGTCTTCGATCACAGATGGCCTTCTTTTAAATCCAGATGTTGTGATGTTTGTTTTCGTTGATGTGGTTTTCCCCAGAAGGGTGTGGATGTAAAATCCGGTTACAGTGTTGCCTCTCTAATTATTCTGTTAAGCAACTGTGCCATCAACCAATACGCCCCTTTGTTGTGTTTGCTTCTTGCGTCATAATATGCTGTAGCAAATTGGTTTATTTTTGTCTCTCACCTTTTCATATAAGTTCCCATCTACTACCTGTAAAAACGTTATTATTAATACAATCTTAACACAATGCTACACTTTATTGCTGTATGCTTTGTCTTTCTGGTCTTGCCTTCCTGTGTAATAATTGTGCATACTGCAGATTTTAACTGCTCATCGATTGAAAGCTGCACTCTATGCCACACTCTACACTACTCTTCTTTATGACCCTCCACTTTACATCACTGCACTGTGCGACCCTCTCCTGCACTCTACTCGGTGACACTCCACTTGATGACACTCCACTCTACTCCACTCCATGCCACTCAACTGGAAAACACTCTATTCCACTCTATGCCACTCTACTCTACTCTACTCAATGACACTCCACTCAACACTCCACTCGACAACACTACACTCAACGACACTCCACTCAATGACACTCCACTGTATGGCACTCCTCTCTATGCCACTCCAACGTACTCTTCGACATGCCACTCCACTGTACGCCACTCTACTCTAGAACATTCGATTCCACAGTATGCCCCTCCACTCTATGCCACTATGTTCCACTCTACGAAACTCCACTCTACGACACACCACTCTATGACATTCCACTTTCCATTACTACACTCTATGCCACTCCACTTTGCACAACTCCACTCTATGCCATGGCCCATAAGTACGTAGGTCATTTCCTAATATTCAAAACCTTTTTTAAAACATATTTTATGGAGTTTCAAGTGAGACTTCAAAAAACCACCATTCCTCTAACACACTTCCCCTCCTCCCCCCAACTAAGCATCATCTGGCAACGAGATAAAGCACATTCTTCCCAGTATCACAGAATGGTTTCCAGTTCATGGCCATTGGCCTCACCTCATGGGTCCGTGGTTGGTCACCCAGTCCCCCGATCCTTTTGTTCTCCTGGGGCAAACGCCCCCACAGGCCATCCAGTGCTACCATCCACTGCCACCCTCCAGAGTCTCAGTCCATGTCCTTGCACTGGCCCCTCCGTGCACCCCAGATTTTTTTCAACCGTTTTTGGACCGGCCTGCACCTTGTAGATTTGTTCTTCCCCTCTCATTTACCAGTCCATGTTGTTTTCCCAATCCTCCACCCTAGAAACCCCGGTACCGTTCCATATTCAGATCACATTGCACCTGGCCACCATTATGGCCACATTACAAAATAAATAGGTGTATTTGTCCAACAATTGCTCACCCCAAATACCTAGAATGATTAATTTTGTTGTGAGGTCGAGTGGTATCGATAACCCCAGACACCCTGTTCCCTACACCCACCTAGAAGGGCCATAGCCTAGAACAATACCATAATGTGTGAAGCAATGTTCACCGTAGTAAGCAGCCCCTCGAGCACCTGTCAGATGGTCATCTGTTCATGGCAAAAGTCATGACCTTATGAAATTTGCCCTGTGAAGTATTTTGAGTTGGACCAACTAAAGTTCGCCCGGATTACCACCTTCATAGGGTAGCAGTAAGCCTACCCCACTCATCATCCTCGAGTCTGCCAAGATTGCCCTCCCACCTGTCTCTAAGGGCCTGGAGCAGCAGGGTGCTGTTGGCTTACAGGGTATTATACACTGCTGATATGGTGTGGCTGTGTAGAGCCCCCAAAACTCCAGGAGGCTCTCCTCTGGGAGCTCCTCAATCTGACCTATACATTCTTGAAGGGGGTGTCATATTAGAATGAACCACAATTATTGACTGCCCGCTAGTTCATAATCTGCCTTGAGCATTTCAAAGTGTATTGGGCCCTCCACACATCCCCAAGCTTCGAGATCCACAGGAAAATCCCATCTGGTCCCTCCCTCAACGCCTTGCAGTGGTCCCAGCATCTCCGCTAAAAAATGTTGCCCTGCAATATAGATGGAGATCCTGCAGGGCAATACCCCTATCAAAAAGCTTTCTAGTGAAAACCGACATTGCTATTCTGGTGGTCTCACCATCCTACAGCAGCAGTCTCGTTGTGGCCGCTACTTGTTTAAAGAATCTGTCTAGAACCTCAAACATAGAGTTCTGAAGGGCGTACAAAAATGAGGGCAAGTAGATCATTTTGTAGAGTGCTGCATGTCCTAGCAGTGACAGCAGTAGTTTACGCAATTGACCCATGTCCCTCCAATAGTCCCCTAGCAAATCTGCCTAGGTTATTACCGTAGAATAGCTGGTAGTCCTCAGTAATGTAGATTTCCAGGTATCTGAATCCCTGTTCCTCAACTGGAACTGGACAGCACCATCTGTCCCTGGGTCACCATCCAAGGAGCGGGTGCAGACAAGACTTGTCTCAATGAATATGCAGTAGGAGCCAAAAACATCAAAGATCTTCAGTATCCTCTTGAAGGAGCCCTCTGGCTCAGCCAGGTAGAGAAGGACATCATCTGTGTCCTCCCACTTGTGTTCCAACTGGAGTCCGCGTAATAGAGCATCTCTACCAATCCAGCTCGCCACCCGTTCCATGGCTATTGCAAAGAGGAAAAGGGACAGCGGGCAACCCTGCCTTGTCCCCCTCTCTAATGCAAACCTTGCCAAGAGAATGTTGTTGACCCTAACACGGGCTGTGGGGCAGGTGTAGAATCATCAAACCCGGGCTCAACAGGACAGGCCAAATCCAATTCTCTCCAGTAGAGCCATGAGGTAAGGCCACTTCAACGAGTCAAATGCCTTGGCAGCGTCTAGTGCAAGCAGTGTCATGTGTTCCCGTAGGCAACCCACAAGGCCATACCCATCCAAAAAGGTGTCTAAGGTTGTGCCTGGTGGACTTCTAGGACATGACCCCCGATTGGTCCGGAGCCATGAAGGTATGGATCACCGGCAGCAGGCCATTTGCCAAGACATGTGCCAAGACCTTGTTCTTGATAATGAGGAGAGAGATCGGCTGATAAGAGGAGCATTATTTAGGCGGTTTACTCCGCTTATGAATAAAACTATGCCAGCTTGTCGAAGATCAAAGGGTAGCAACCCTTGGGACCGTGTCTCAATAACCATTGTGTGGAGCGGCTTCACCATCTGCTGTTTCACTCAGTGACATAATTCCACCTGGATTCCATTGGGGCTCGCTGATTTCTCCCCTTTCTACAGCAGTTCCTGGAGGAGACACTGCTCCCTGCATTGGGAACCCCCCTACTCCTGGCAAGTCATGGGCTCCCCTCTAGCAGGGCTAGAACTATCTCAGACTCCAGAATCAGTTAATCCTCCTCTTCAGGAATTTCTGGCTCATCCTCCTCTAGGCCCTCCTCCCCTGCAAAATGGGCCTCTGCCTAATCTCTCAAAGCCTTATGAAGCTCTACCTTTCTCTCGAAGCCTTTCATGGAGACTTGAAATCCCATGCAACAGCTCTTCATCTGAGCCACAGAATAAGCCTCTGACTGGGCCAGATCAAACTCCTGTACTGCAGGTTCAGGTAGGGTGGCTACCTCCCCAGAGGCAGCCATATTGAAGCAGAAAAATTACAGAGGTCAATCAGGGAGAATAGAAAAAAATTGAAATGGTGTATGTGCAGAGTAGTAGTGAACAATGACTTACTGTATGATATTACACAAACACAAGTCTTATCCTCACCGCTGATCACTAATGTTAGAAACTGAGTTTCTAGTTGACTAAGGTATACATCCAGGCCAGGCAAAACCCACCCCTCTAGTCAGGGTAAGCTAGCTACACAACTAAGATATCCTGTGCTCAACCCCTGGTAGCATAGCACAGAGCAGTCAGGCTTATATAAAGAGAAAATGTGTAACGTACTTGTCAACACACACACAGTAACACAATGAATACACCACAAAAAGACTTCATGCAGGTTTACAAAAATAGGTCATTGTATTATAAACAAAACAAGACCAAAATGACAAGAATACAATATATACTTTTCAAGTTATCACATTAAATGACAAAGGTAATAACAATGCTAGACAAGACACGTTTTTTTAGTTATTAAGGTAAATCCTGTGCTAGTAGCACATATGAACGTGTGGTTACTGAGAAGTATAACTTCCTTGCCGTGGCGGAGCCATGAGCAAAGAGAACTTCATAAAAAGGCGTTCCACCTGCAACATGCAGGTCGGTGACTGGAACCTTGGGGGTCTGGCTCCTTAGTACAGTACCTTTCAATTGAGTCGTTGGTGGGCCACGTGAGCTGGGCCCGCATTGTTGGCTGATCTGTGTCACAACTGCATGCGCAATGACAGCTGATTAACCTTAAGCCCTTGGACAAGCCCCTGGTCACCCGGGCAACACGACACAGTAGTGCCACGCTGGAAGGTGCTGCAGCCGCTGGGAGTGTGGATGTGACTTAGATTGGCACAAGCACATCTGGAACAACTTGAGCCTCGAAGACAACACTCAGAGAAAAGAGGAGAACTGAGTCCTCAGCAAAGGGGAAGCGCTGATCTTTGTGCTAAGATCAAGGTTGCGATCGGCTCACCAGCTCATTCATGTCAAACTCCACTCACCGTACTCGCTAGTCAGGAAGTCCCATGGCAGTGGAAGGGGGTGAGGTCTGTGATGATCCTGAGACCTCCGGAACAGGGGGTAAGCCAGCAAGAACATTTGTAGTTCAGCACAGCACAACGATAGCAGGCATCAGGCCATCACAGCAAGGCTGCCCACAAAGTGGCAGTCCTTCCTGCAGCACAGCAGGCAGCATGGCAACAAGTCAGAGCAGTTAGCAAAGTGGCAGTTCCTCCTGGCAGCAGAGCAGTCCTTCTGGCAATGTGCAGATGTAGAGCCAGCAGTGTCTGGTTTCAGGTCCAACAAAGTGTCTTCTTAGAGGGATCAGAGACCTAGTACTTATACTCAAAAGTGCCATTGATGTGGGGTGAATTCAAAATAATTATCTGAAGTACACAGGTTCCCCCTTTCAGCCCAGTCCTGCCTGCCAGGTTAGCAATGGGGGGTAAATCAGCCCTTTGTGGGGGGAACAAGACACTACCTATTCATATAAAGTGTTCGCTCCTCCCCTCTCTCTTGCCCAGGAAGACCCATCAGAATTCAGATGAATACAGATGCATTTGAGTTTCCTGTGTTGTGGCTGTCTAGAGGGTATGCACAAATGTAGCTGTCACCCAGCCCAGACGTGTATTGGAGGGAGGCTGTCAGGCACACAGTGCAGTAAGTGCAGAGAAATGTCCACTTTCTAAAAGTGACATTTCTAAAATAGTAAAGTTAAATCCAACCTCACCAGTAAGTAGTATTTACCACTGCCATTCCTAACATATGAAACATGTAACAGCTACTTCTCTCTGATCAAGATTTTCAGCTAAAAAGTGTATTAACGAATTCTCAATGCTTACCTATTAGAGGAGTGGCCTTACAGTAGTGAAAACGAAATATGCTGTTTGTCACTACCAGGACATTTAAAACATAAAGGTACATGTCCAACCTTTTACTTGCATAGCACCTGCGCTTTGGGCTATCTAGGGCTTACCTTAGGGGTGACTTACATATAATAAAAGGGGAATTTAGGGCTTGGCAGATAGATTTAAATGCCAAATCAAAGTGGCAGTAAACTGCGCACACAGGTCCTGCAATGGCAGGCCTGAGGCAGGTTTGAAAGGCTACTTCTGTGTGTGGCACAATTAGTGCTACTGCCCACTAGTAGCATTTAACTTACAGGCCCTGGGTATAGCGTAGACCACCTTACAAGGGACTTACAAGTAAATGAAATATGTCAACCAGGTATACACCAATTACACACATGTTTTGGGAAGAAGCACATGCACGTTAGCAATTGTTAGCAGTGATAAAGTGCTCAGAGTCCTAAGGCCAACAAAATGAGGCATGTGGCCCACCTCCCAGGTCCCATTTTGGGCCCGGGAAATCCCAGCACCGGGGCACGGCTGCCAAGGATGGCTCCTCCTCTAAGGCAGAGGAGTGTCGCCCCTCTGCTTAAAAGGAAAAATAAAATGAGAATAAGGAAGCGTCATTATGTTTTTATTTTTCCTATTGCAGACTTTTGTGGGGCTGGGCTGGCCAGAGCAGGGAGAGGAGTGGTTTGCTCATGCACAGTAGGCATGTTCCCCACCAGGCTGAATTACACAGCCTGGTGAGGAACATGAACATGTTCCCTGTCCCCGTCTGAGCACCGAAACACGGTCTCAGATGGCTACTAAATACAAAGGGGGGGGCAAGCGACTCACTTCCCAGGCCACTTTTGGCCCAGGAATCCCATCCCCCTGGGCCCGGCTGTGATAACAACGGGAGAGAGGAGAACGCGGCCTCCCTCCCCGGGTCAATTTCGGCCCCGGGACCCCATCCCCTGGGGCCCAGCCGCTAATTATAAAGAGGGGCATGTGACACCCCCCCCCCCCCGGGCCAATTTCGGCCACAGGGACCAAATCCCCCCGGACCAAGAAGCCCACCCAAAGACATAGCGGTTTCCCAAAACCTTGGCCAGAGCAATTTCAAAACTGCTGCCAAGCAGGGGCAAACACCAAATCTGCTCCCAAAGGGTGGGAGCATGAAAAATACTCCTGCCCGCTGGGAGTGGACTTTTCATTTGTTTCCCTGCCCACAGACAAGTGGGCATGGAAATATATGAAAGATTGCTCCTTTTTTAGCTGCTTCCTGTGGGTGGCCAGGGGGAGGGGCCCCAGGGACAAGATTATACTTCTTTCGACTAAGGCTGAGCCCTGGGGGATGGGGTGTCCAGGGCTGAAATCTGCCCAGGTTGGGGGGCTGAGTGCTTCCATCCCCATAAATATAGTGGTGGGCCCCGGGTGACAGGGTCCCCAGGGACTAGAGTGGCCTGAGGAGGGGGTCCATGTACCCCCTCCATTAAAAAAAAAGCACCAGGCCCCGGATGATGGGATCCCTGGGACCAAAATCATCCCAGAGATGAGGACACGTGCCCCCCTCCTGTACAAAATGTGCCGGGCAGTGGGGGATGGGATCGCTGGGGCTGAAATCAACAAGGGGAGGGGTGCCGCATGGCCCCCTCCCCCAAAAATATGTTGACAGGCCCCAGGGATGGGGTCCCTGGGGCCAAAAGTGGCCTGGGGAGGGAGCCCGTGGGTTGGCTGCTTTTGGGGGGCTGGCCACATGGCCAACCCCCCCTGTGCACAGGAAAAGGCTGTACGCAACATGGGGTTGGCTGCATGCAGGGGGATGTATGAAGGGCCTGTGGCTGACACCACGCCATGCATGGCCGAAGGCCGTTTGAGGAATGGGGTTGGCTGCATATGGGAGTTGGCCACAGGGCCTGGCAGACAATACCCGGTAGCAGCCCAGCCAAAGGCTGTGCACAACGTGGGGTTGGCTGCTTTTGGGGGGTGGACGGCAGGGCCTGGTCACAGGCCATGCCCTACGGCCAATCCCTTGCCACGCAGAGCCAAAGGAGGTGCAGGGCAGTGGTTGAATTTACGTATGGTAATTAAATAGTACGTTATTTTATAAAAAAAATAGAAATTCACTGAAAACAACAAAGGTTACAGGGACATTATAGTTAGGAAATAGCATTAGAAAACCCTAGAAATTCACTGAAAAAAACAAAACAAAGGTTACAGGGACGTCATAGTTAGGAAATAGCAGTAAAAAATCATATATAGTCACAAAAAAAAGTTACAGGGATGTTATAGTTAGTTAGGTTCAGATTTTACACATAAAACCATAGAAATTCAGCAGTTATAGTTATCTCGAGAAACTATGACTCTTGTTCTACGGTAACTATAACTCGCACCCTTACCATGCACTTCTAATTACTTCACATATTACATAAGTCATGATATCTTCCATAACATCATTAATAATATCGCTGCGACATTTGCTGTAAAATTATTGATGAGAAAACTGTGCATGCCGGGGGAACGAGTTATAGTTATCTTAAAGCACGACAACATGTGTCAGGGGTCTATTATAATGGCGGGCAGATCGACACCGCCCGTATGGCGGTGGTGATCCACCTGCCATTATTCACCACCCGCCTCCCATTTCCCCCGCCATATTAGGATGGCGGGGGGGACCCCGGTGGACAGAAAGACCGTCCAAAGGTCTTCCGCCGGTCTAACAGGAGACCGGGCAGAAAAGGGGATTGATATGGTGGCGGTGTCTCCAAGACACCGCCATCCATATTAAGATGCAGGTGGTGAAGTGCCTTTCCAAGGCAGCGATGCCGCCATGGAAAGGCATGCGGAGTCTGCATGTGGGGGCCCAGTGCGGGCCCCCAGAGTGTTGGGGAGGTGGGGGGTGCACATGGGGGGTACCCATGGTACCCCCCTGCATTTGCATGCACAATGTGGCAGGCAGCCCGGTGCCTGCTACGTTGTGCATGCAAATGCACAAATGCCTTTTTAACATTGCTGCGGGTGCTGCTGAAAACACCGCCTGCCGCAATGTTAAAAATGCGGGATGCGCCCGCCAGTGTGGCGGGCGCATCCTAATTGGATTTGCGGGACCGCCGCACACATAGCGGGCGGTCCCATTTGCCGACACGATCTGCCCGCCATCGTCATAGACCCCTAAGTTGTTATCATTTAGAGATGTGTTGGCTGTTTAGGCTCCCGAACCAGAAAATTGTGAGTTCTGTCAATCACATTTGATGTTTTCAACAATGTGATTGGCTGCTCAATGAAATCAATATTTGTTTGAGAGATTTTCAAATGTGTGAATTCAGCAGCATTTGCTTTTTAAGAATTATAAAAATAAACTGCAGGGAGAAAGGAAGGAAGGATAACTGATTCTAGGCAACAGGGGTTGGTAGATATGATCACAGAGGCTTTGGAAAATTGGAACAATAGTCAAAAAAGCACTTAGCATTTGGTAATTGTGTGAATTTTATGGAATTTGCAAGCACACTCCCCTCATTTTGTATTTGGAAACAGGTACTGTATTACCAAAGTTGCAAATTTGAGAACATTCTCAAATTTCATCATGAAGACATCAGGTATTTGGTTGGATGCGGGCACTAGTAGGATACATCTGGGGCATCTGCAGGGTCTAAGTCCAGGCCAGACTCTATGCCCAGCCCTTGACGCAAATATCCTTTTGGTCATGCACCCCATTGAATGAGAATAAGGCATGTGAATGAAATACTTCATAGAAAAACAGAAATTCACTGAATGAACACAGTTAAAAGTTAGTTATGGTTCAGCTAACAGAAAACACGAAATTTGGCAGTTACGTTAGATAATACACAAAGCAAGCCATATCTTTTGCCCCTCCATTGAACGATTAACACAAAATCTGAAGGTAACAGTCTTCAAACTCCAAGCCACCAACTTACCATATTTGGTACAGATTGGTCAAATTATTCTAACGTAACAAGGAGGGCGTTACTAAATGTGACGCTTTTTTTTAAGATGGGTTTTTTGTAGCCAACTTTGGCCACGCAGTCCAAAACCGCAGGCCGAGAGTGTGGCAAGTTTTAATGGCATTGTGGTGTTTCTGGCACTTAATCATTCAATCAATCAATAGACACATTTGTAGAGCACACAGCTGCCAACAAGCGTCCAGAGCTAGAGCACAAAATTGGAGCCAGAAATATGAAGGAAATTAGTCCTTATGGAAAATACAAGTTTTCAGGTGATACATGAACATGTTTTCATTCTCCAAGCGCCTCATTCCAGGCCCTAGAATCTAAAACTGTAAAAGAACGCCCACCTCTGGTTTTAAGACAGTATCAATGGCATTTTATAAGTAAAGCATGCTCAGATCTTAAAGTCTACTACATGATTAGTTAGGAGCCTTCCGGTGGAAAGCATGTAAACTGATCAGAAGGGCCTTATATGTGATTCTTTTAGTGATAAGAAGCCAATGGAGAATGTTCATCTGTGAGTGAATGGATTGAGCTTTCAGTATATCTAAAATAAGCCTTGCTTCTGCCTTCTGCACAAATTGAAACCTCATAAGCAGATATGCAGGGAGACCAAAGTAGAGTGTGTTAGCATAATCCAATCTTGATGTTCTGGCCGCATGCACAATAGTTTTCCACATGCCACATATCTATAGGGACAAATTCCAGTGTCTTCTCAAGTACCATCAGAATGGCCAAACATGACCCAGTCACAGTAGAGATTTTTTGTGGCTGAAGGAGAATGCATTATCAAATTTTACACCTACGTTTCTTGCTGTTACTGTAGGGGCTGGATGGAGGCCCAGCTCTTCTGGCCACCAGTGATTAGACCATGCATAGGCAGAACCAACGAAGAGTAGGATCTCTGTTTTAGAGGGATTGCACTTCAAGCAGTTCCTGCTTATCCAGTTAACAACCTCAAGAAGCATTGCTTAAACTGAACTGGCTCACACGGCATTCCGCATGAGAAGATAAGGTGGGTGTCATTAGGTTTTGGAATTTCTTTGATGCCAAATTTTCCACAATATGTGTTAAAGGAGTCGTACATATATTGAACAATGTAGGACCCCGAGGGGCTCCATATTTCACTAAAACCCCATCCTTCCCATCAGAATAACTAGGAAGATATTCATTTCATTTTTCCTCTTTCACATTTTTTATTTCAGTATAATCTCATTTGTTTTATTTTTGTCTGTTTCTTTAACAATCACAGGAAACACTCACATTCCTTCTATCTTGTCCTCTCTTGTTGCTTTCTTTTGCATTTCGTCTTGATTCCAACCAATGGTTAACTGTGTTTCTAATATGACCAATCAACATTTTCTTTCCTGCCTTCTCGTTAGCCACATAATCCCATTCATTCAATGTCTCAAACTGGCAGACTGTGCTGTGGTTTCACCTCATACAGAGCACACCTCATATAATAAATATTTCTCACATTAAAAGTACCATTTAGAGGAAATTGCATATGTTTATCAGCAGTAATCTTATTAAAGTCCTTGAGCCAGAGACAAGTATGAAGACCTAAGTTTAGTAACATACAATGAGTCGGTGATTTTTCACATGGAACCTTATCTCCTTCAAAATCAGGAATTTTAGACTTCTTCAAAGCAGCATCCAATCTTCCAGGTAGGATGAGCAGCACAAGCAACCAGCCATACACAATATGTTTCCAAAACAAGACTTGAACCACAAACTTTCAATTCAAAACAAACAACTTTGGGCCACATATATCAACATTTGTAATAGCGATTACCTAATTGCGATTTTCTGCGAATCGCCATTAGGCAACTGCTATTACAAATGTTTCATTTTGTGATTCCTATGGGGTTGCAAATCGACCTACCTCATTAGTATTAATGAGGTAGATCGCAATTTGCGATCTCCTAGGAATTGCTAAAATCATGGGGATGGTGGCCTGCTGGGGTCAGCAGACCACCATGTCCATGACTGCTTTTAAATAAAGCAACCTTTTTTTTAAATGCAGCCCATTTTCCTTAAAGGAAAACGGGATGCGTTTAAGAAATTAAAAGTTTTCTTTTTCATTTTTTAAGAGCAGGCAGTGATCCATGGAACCACTGCCTGCTCTTAAAAATGCTTTTACAAACATTCACAAAGGGGAAGGGGTCCCTTGGAGACCACTTTCCATTTGCGAATGGGTTACCACCAGGCCACGAGTCGGGTACACGCAGGTACACGGCGTCCACACACTATTTTCACTGGGTGGACGCCGTCCCCTCTGCCAAAAAGTTTGGCCCCACAGAAATATTCTGAACTTGTCCTGGTGTAAGACACTGGACACATTCAGTAGCGCCTGCACGTTGTCTGCTTTCCATATCCAGCAGCAATGTCCAGGCAGCAAGGGTTGTTTTTTTTACCTCCAGCCAGGCCGAAGTGAAGGAGCCATCAGGCCTCCATTTGTTTGAATATCCTGACTGTACGTGGCCTGGAACCTCACACAAATGTAAATGCCACAGAGGGAAACAAAGGCACACAGCTTGCTATCTCTTCACAGGTACTTAAGAGATGCATGCTTTTACCTTTGTTCTGTCCCTGTATGTAAGTGCAGACACTGTAAGACTCAGATGGGGTGGTCTGTCCCAGTATTTACACAAATAATTTAAATAGCACTATTTTATTTCTTTTATAGCACTACTTTGTGACGTCATTTGCTGTAATGGCATGTATCATGATGCCACTTGCATAGTGTCTAACTTTGTCAGTCCCCCACTTCTTTTTATAGGACTTGTGCCCTGGTTACCACCTACTTAAAGTAGGTGGTCAAATGTGAATGTTTTGCAACTGCACTTCGGGCACAAACATTCCAACATACTGGTGAGAATCAGTATTAGGAAGGGACACCCTAAACACGCTCCTTCCTAATAGCGAATCACTAACCCATTTTGCGAATCAGTAATAGGATACTGAATCGCAAAATAGGGTTTGGCACATTGGGAAAGCCTTTTTTCTGGTCGCAAATGGCCCGATTTTGCAACCTTAAAAAGGTACACACATGTGGCCCTTCGTCTGCCTGCCAGAATACAGGCAGGAAATCAAACTCACCACAAACGGGATAAAAACTAAACTGAAACTTTCAATCACTTTACAATAAATCTCTGACCAGCGGCAATCTACTCCCAAGTCTGTGTTTCTATTACCAGCGCACAACGAAATAAGCAATACAAACCCAATTAGTTCAGACGCAACCAGACCATAAAGGACTCTTAAAAGAAAGACACCTTTTGATGTGTCAACCACACCTTCAGCAGACAACTTAAATAATTGTATCTTGAGATCTTGGATCACTTTGAATTCGATAACCCAAAAACCATAACCACAGCAAAAAAAACATTTTCAATTACTGTAATTTTAAAACAATTTAATCCATTCAATTAAGCATTATAATGTAATACAGAGTTCAACTTCAACCGTGCGTGAAACATAAGACCAGGGTCGGACTGGCCATAGCGGGCACCGGGCGTTCCCCCGGTGGGCCGCAAGGGTGGGGGCCAGTTTTGGCCCCTGTCGGGCCATTTTTGTTACCGGGGGCTGGCAACATTGGCCCCCTGTAACAAAATCGGCCGAAACGGCCGTAGCAAACAACCCAACCGCACACCTCCCTCCCCCCAGGGGGGCCGGACGCGCTGTTTGACAGGGCCGTTTTCGATTCCCAATCCGGCCCTGCATAAGACATAGGACAAACAATTCAACATAACTCTGTTCTACTTCACCTTCAACTACTGCAATCAAAATTTGTCTGCTTTATGGTTTATAAAATGTATCTTGGCCGTAGTGAGATTGGGGAATATGGTTGAAAAGTAATGTTTTAATCGTGTTTTATTTATTTAATTTGCTATTAGTTTTCCTGATGAGTCATAGAAAATTGAGTGTTTCTTGCACACAGGGCTGGATCATTTATCTGTTGTTTTAATATTTTAACTTTTTATGCTCAAGTTTCTTTATGAACTAATCCTCACAAATGGATTACTTTATTGCGGCTGTTAATATCTCCTCCACTTGCTCAAGTCACTTTACAAATTGTATGTAATTCTTGTTAAAATTATTGTTGAGTTTGCAATTTTTATCCAGTTACATGCTATGTACACTTTTATGGTTCTATGAGCCGAATAAAGAGTATTTGATTGCTTGAGCTCGTCATATCAGCTCTTGTTGTTGCTTAAACTGGATTGCACAATACTGGGAAAAGTAAGCCATCAAGAATACAGAATGTGCTACTGGGATTGGTGAACTGTGATCAGAGTGTTTGTTCCATGCAAGAATACTTCTCCAAACATATGGAGTCCTTTTCATGTTCTAGAGAAAATCCCTCACACTCATAAAGTCGGTGGTGGTCTCTATTGACACGGAAAAGGTATCTGATTTTATTATTTGGGAGTATCTCTTCCATGTAATGAGGAGGAAAGGCTTCATCAAAGGAGTCACTACACTAATCCTATGGAATGTGCCAAGACCCGAGGTATAATTTTGGCCTCTTGGCAGTATGTAGAGCTTCGCAACAAGTAAGCCACATGCCGCAGGTTGCTGTTTGCACTAGCAATGGAACCTCTAAGACGCATTGGTGTGAAGTGATGTGTGGTTGTTACTGGAGCAGTCCATGCCATCTCATTATATGCTGACAATATCCTGCTCTATGTGCACAATGCCCAAACTGGCTTAACCCCAAAGTTTGCACTATCCCATTTCTATCCTGGAGTAAATAAAAACAAATCTTGCTTATTTCCATTACCTAATCAGGGTACACTCCAGCTGAGCTCCTCACAGGCACTAAAGCTAAAGTGGGGACCTTCTGATATTTGCAATGCAAATATACAGGTGGATGGAGAATATTATTCCTGGAAACCTCACCAAGGCCCTTGCAACAGCTAGAGCCGTGTTTTTTGGAGGCGATTCTCACTATCCACCATGGGCATAGCTAAGTACAGAGGCAAGCTAGATATTGCTGGACCGGATACCTAAAAAAAACTGCTCTAAAAGAGGTGTATGCACCTGAACTGCTATTATGATTTCTCCCTAGATTTCTATGACCTGCGTTCATGGTGCACCAGAAGTCATGGGCTAAAACAAACCTAGTCCGTGTGGGTAAAGTTATACAAATCTGGCAAAGTCATATCTTTTGCAAGGATCAGTGAAGCATCCTTAGTTAACATAGTGTGGCATGTCCTGTACTTAAGAACTTTTGCGGAACGGTCGACAAACAGATCGCTGGATTTATGAGAAAACAACAAATCTGTGTCAACACAAATGATGTGTATTGAGATCAATGGCTTGGATGAGAGCTGAGAAGTCCAATTGTAAATGTATCTATCTGACAAAGTTGTTGACTGAGGTCAATTGCTATGAACTGGAGATGTGCAGAGAGCCCAGTGTGTCCACATTGGAATCAGACCTCTACAAGTGGGGGACAGCAGAAGATGAATTGGACTGACTGAATTAATATAAGGGTTTTTGGGAAGCTTCAACCATGAATTGGGACACCCTGCTGTTTGAACTCACCCCTCACTCCAGCTCTACACAGGGATATGCATTCAGGGCCGTACTGGGAACCCAAAGCAGCCCTGGCAATGTTGACGGACCAGACACTGAGAGGGGGCCGAGGGTTGCAAGTGTGAAGCATTGCTGCTTTTGTTACTGGGGGCAGATATTGCAGCACTGCTGCAAAACCGGCCACCAGTAACAAACCCGGCCCCCACAGCTGCAAGACCGGCCCCCACCCTTCCAGCCTCCCGGGAAATCGCCCGATGCCTGCCATGGCCAGTCTGGCCCGGGATGCATTAAGCACTCCAAAGTGCAATTAAGATGTCTTACCACATACCTGAACGATTTGAGAACTTATCAGACTGCACCAATTAATGCACAACTCTATTACATGAAGGAGAATGTTGACTTATAACAAATTTTAAATTTAAGATGTAACTTAGTTACTAATTTCATTTGTTAAAAATCTGGGAATTAATTTATTGCTGATGTACCTAGAAATTATGAGAACAAGTACTATGAGTGCTAAACTTAAAGTGAAAATCAATAAAAACATATTTAAAATAATAATAAAAAAGTTAGCTCCCACCCCCGCCATACTCATATTAAGCTTTGCTAAGGCCCTGCAACCAGTCTCCAGTGCATTCTACCTCCTGTTTGTCCAACACCTGCTGCATGCAGCCTTTGGGCTTGTACATTGGTGATTGGTTGCAGGTCATTGACTTTGCCTGTCTGAGCTCCTATACTTCCTCAAGCCCAGTATCCAATCTGCATGACCTTCAGCCCTACATTACCGTGATTGGCCATTGGGCATCTCCTGCCAGCTCCTGGTTCCAACCTCCCAAATGGCGACCCCCCACTGCCTTTAGCCATTCATAGCTGGCTTTTGGTGTTGGCCCTAAAGTGGTACCTGGGCCTCCGAACGAGCTGTACACAGGCTTCTGGACTGTGCAGCATTTTCTGAGTACAGTGCCTGGCCTCTGGGCAGACTATGCTACACCCCTCTCCCCCCCAGTCCAGAGCGTTTACTGCTCAGTGTCTTTACTATACATAGTTGTCCATGAATTTTTTAACAAAAATGGTATTGCTTTGCAAAAAAGAAAACCGATTAAGCAAAAAACTAAAATCAATCGAGACAGCAAAGAGCAGCAACTCATTGCAATACAGAAAGGGGATCATTTCAAAGTTGAGTCAATCAATCAAGTTTACAGCATCAATTATCTCTTCAATGATGATTATTTTCATTACTAGTTATCTTACACTTCTTTTGGTCCCATTTGACACCATTGCTTATCGTGTCTGTCCCATTCCAGTAGCAGGTTACACCAGCATTTCAATATCCCAACTGAGTTGTTGTGCGGGGTAATGTTTTTCGACAGCCATCTGGAAGTTATATAGGGTTATTGTCCTCTTTATCTCCTGTGTGCAGAAAGTCAAGGAGTAAAGCATATACGACTGATGAGTACTACGACAAGACTCCAGAACCCCAACCTACAAGGAGACGACAGCAGCAACAACGCCCCCGTCCAACTCCCCTGAACTGGACTTTCAGTTCAGGAGATGAGCGCAGTACATCAGAAAGCGGCGAAGAAGACAATGGAGGTACTACCAACCAAGGTCAACAACAAAGACCTCACCATAACCAACAGATGTATGCCCCTCCAATAAATCCGTATGGATTTTGGCAGCAACCACCGTTCTATCCGCCGAACTTTGGCTATTATCCCGGCCCACAACCTTTTTTATCCAGGGGCAGGGGACGAGGCAGAGGAAAACAGAAACAATGGAGAGGACCAAGAGTACACTGGGAGGAAACCGCCGAAGACCAACTAGGCGCAGTAACAAGGAGCAGGGGCAAAGGCACCACAGCCTCAACGAGCAAACAGACACGAACATAGTGAACCTGAGTAATTACCAACTATCAGGACCTGAACAATCAGTACTACAGAAAGGTTTAGGCTTTGTACCCACTCCCCAAAATGATCCATTTACCCTACATACCGAACTGGCACATTTTTTTCGGAAAATCAGACTCAGGGCCTTCTTTGGAGACACTGAAATAAACAAACTGAAGGACGATGGACATACTGATCTAAGAAATAAATCTACCTTTTGTCCACCTATACAATCCATTCCATGCCAGGTTCTGGCTTTTGAACAGGCAGTATTGTCAGAAATTGAAAAGATCGATTTTCACAATCTAAAAGGCTTCCAAAACCTAACCCGGGAAGAAAAATCTGCGATGTCAAATCTCAAAACCAACAGAGACATCACGATTAAACCAGCGGATAAAGGTGGGGCCACAGTGATCCTGGACACAAACGCATACGATCAAGAGTGCCTGAGACTATTAGCCGATGCAACCAGCTATGAGGTTTATCAGACGGACCCTACTGGACGCCTAGTGACCAAAATAAAGTCCATTGTGGTAGAAGCCACCGCCAACAACTGGATTACACAACATGAAGCAGACTTCCTCATTAATGAGAACCCTAGGATGCCCAGGTTCTATACCCTGCCGAAGATACATAAAAACAGGGTCCCACCACCAGGAAGACCCATAGTCTCAGGGATCGGTTCCATACTAGAACCCCTATCCCAGTTCTGTGACTGGTTCCTGAGACCTATTGTCCAAAATTCAAGAACCTACCTACGGGACACCAAGGATGTTCTCTGTCTCCTACGTGACATGCCTATAAATCATATGGAAGACACCCTGGTCACCATGGATATTGAAGCGCTATACACCAGTATACCACAGGAGCGCACTTTACAAGTGGTAGAGCAAATAATTCTAAACCAGGATTGGAACTATGTCACACCACAACACTTCATAATGGAATGCCCAGAACTGGCACTATGTGAGAACTTTTTTGAATTCAAGGACGTGATATACCACCAGATCAAAGGTACTTCAATGGGGAGCACATTCGCTCCCAGGCTGGCATGCCTCTACGTACACCAATTTGAGGAGGACCATATCTTTAAGGAAACCAACCCCTACCTTGATCAAATCAAAATGTGGAAGAGGTACATCGACGACGTTCTGATCGTCTGGAGGGGTACCAATGAAGAAGCACAATCATTCGTGGAATGGGTAAACAGCATTGATCCACATTTGAGATTCACACATACCACCGACAAAGAAAGAGCAATATTCCTGGACCTTGAAATCAACCTATCTTCAGAAGGCCTACGCACAAGAGTTCACAACAAAGCAACCGACAAAAAGAGCCTTCTGCTTTTTGAAAGCTTCCATCCCAAAGCCCTAAGACAAAACCTCCTGGTAGGGCAATTTCTGCGCATCCGCAGAAATTGTTCAGAAATTTTAGACTTTCATGAACAAGCAGACACCCTGGAAATGAAACCCAGAGCAAGAAACTACCCCAAAAAATTGGTCAAGAATGCCAAAAAAAGAGCTCGAAACAACAACCGGGCAGCTCTTTTAGAAAATACGCCAAAGGAGCCGGCCAACCGGATGGTGTGTGTCACCACCTTTACCCCAGCGTCCAACAAAATTCAGAACATTATTCAAAAGAAATGGCGCATATTAAACACCAGCGACAAAGTCTGGAGCCAACCCCTATTTGCGTACAAACGCAGTAGGAACATCAAGGATGAACTAGTCCATACAAAACCACCAGCCGCTACAGATGACAACCAACTGACACTATGGGGCCACCAACGACCAACTGGACATTACCCCTGTGGCGATTGCCTATCATGCCAATTCACGGCCACCACAAAAGAAGTGGACATAGGTACTGAGCGGCCATGGACTCAGAAGAACTTCTCTAACTGCAACACAGAAAATGTAGTGTACCTACTCAAATGCCCTTGCCAACTCATGTATGTTGGCATGACTACTAGGCGTGTAAAGATCAGAATTAGTGAGCACCAGAGCACTATCAGAAGGAAGAAAGATAACACCAAATTAACAAAACACTTCCTTGAGAAAGAACACTCTGATAAAGATCTAAGATGGACGGTACTGGAAGTAGTACAGAAGCGCAATGGCTGCCTCTCACATCTCTTACATGTTAGAGAACAGCGCTGGGTGTTTCGCCTTGGGACATGGAAAAGCGGATTGAACGATGATATCCCATGGCTACAAATGAAGTAACTTCCCTTAGCGCTCACTAAAACATACACTTTAACAGTACCCATTATAAAGACAAAAACACAAACAATAGACAGAGTAATACATGTGAATAGAGCTATACGTAGTTTCCCTTACTCCCTAAAACTAGAATCAACTTGATCAGCAATCATGCGGTAGCTGTAAAATGAACTTGTGTACTAATTGTGGGTTTAACCACACCGTCACCCTGACTGTAAACAATCTGGGTTTGTTTTTCTCTTCCTTTCTTCTGTGTAAATACTCGAAACTGCTCCCGTCATGAAATAATACTCATGAGCAGGGCACATGTTCCCCATATTTCGATATAACGTGTCTACACACGTTAAATCACTCCCTTGTATCTCCAGAAACTATGGCAGGCGCTTTCATTGGACCACAGCTGGTCCCACCCCACCCCAGGCAATCATCTGAGGTAATGATGGGACACAGGAAGCGGCGTGTCATAGAGCAGCGCCATGTGCTGACACACCCCCACGAGGGTCAGGCAACAAACAGGCAACGTGCAGTCCTTTCTGCATGCTTCGCTCAGGACACAGGAAATGCAGCATCATCACTGTGCGCCACGCTCACCTGAAACCCATATCGCATGCCACGATCCCACCCAACAGTATAAAAGCTTGCTGCGCACTACACTTAATGTCACCGGGGAGGAGGCTGGACGCATGCAGCACTAGGTTTTCTAGCGGGGAGTACGCCTTGAACTGTAAGTCGTTGTTCTGATTTCTTCTTCCAACAGGTTGAAACTATAGTAGACCAAGCACGCCCTGACGGTTTTTTCTGCTAACTAATTCAGTATCTTTGATATACCTTCCCAACCAGTCTGGTTTTTAACCCTTTTGTCTTCATCCTTTATTGTCTCCCACCAGAATATGGTCACAAGGATTTCCCCCCTACCCCTCCCATGGGGCAAATAGGTTTTTCCAATAGGGTAAGACTTCTATATTTGTTTCACATGAATGTCAGAGTGAACACAGATGCCTGACACTCATATACATTTTTCACCTTTTTCACTTTAGGAGAGAGCAGTAAGTATGGAGCGTGACTGTGACACATCAAGGTCTACCGAATGACAACCATTTTTAGTATTATATGTTTGTCTCACCCCCTCTCTCTTACAGGTTTCTCTAAACAGGTGGCAGCTGGCTATAGGCCTACGCCCCCAGTGGTAAGATTGGAGCCCAATATTTAAGGTCCTGACGAATGCCACGTACCCAAGTGGACAATACAGGCAGAAACATGTTGACCCCCTATTAACAATCACTGATTCACAGCGGCGACGGGATGATAAGGTCCCCACTCACCGCACTTATATATTTTAATCCCACATAGTAACCCCATAGAATAAAAATTGTTCAGGTATACTATGATGGCTTTTAAATTCACTCACTCCTTTTTTTGTTTGGGCCCCCACTTAGTTTATAAGTGCATCCCTGTCTTCAGGTGTATGCCCGCCCTCTATCAAACGCGGTTTTTAGAGGGGGAGGACTGGCAGATGATGAAGCATGACACCTGGTGGTGTGTGATGCCAGTCCGTCAATTTTTGTGATTTGCCCCCACTAAATTGGGCATCTCTTAGACACAACTAGGGACGGTCCTTTCTGTGGTTCATAGCTTTGGTTGGAGGCTGACCGTTCTCTAGTGCCCTAACACCTCTAGTTCCCTCCCCGGGCCAGACCCTGGGTGTAACTGTGGTTCTTTAAGGAGTAAAGCATCACACACCTGAGTCAACTCCCCTTATTATTGTATTTGTTTTTTTAGGATTTACCAGGAAATTGCTTTTTTCAGAAGAAAAATTACTTGAATTCATGGATTTGTGGATCCAATTTTGTTTCTGTGATTCCTTGGAGGAAATCAGATATTTTATAACTTTTTGGGGGTAGTATCTGCTTGTCTTGTTCCCGCTCCATCCCCAAATTCTCCCTGGCATCATTGGAGGCCCTCACAAACTCCTTACATCCTCTCTGTCACTTTTTTCTGGACACTAGACACTGGCATCCTGTAATAGCTGCTGCAATATATATATATATATATATATATATATATATATATATATATATATATATCTGCTAATAAATCATATTGAAAGGACCCACATATCCTCTGAGGATCTGTAAATCATGTGTTGGACGAAGGGAAAAAATTTAACCTTGTCCATTGAGGCTTGTTTAGTTTTTCAGAATTCTGGATTCTCGAAACCTTAATGGATCCGGATTTGCGGACGATGCAAATTAACAGGCAATACATACACAAAGCCATAGTCTGATGAACCCTTCAAAGCCCTGCCCCCTTTTTTTGCAGGTCCAAGATATACCTAACTCAAATCAATATTATAGTGGAGTCTGTACTTTGTGTTGTTCAAATGTTCGCAAGTATTTAGGGTTGCAAAAATGTCACTTACTGAAACGCTACACAGTAAATATTTTTGACTACACATTGTGATCTCCCTTTGCCACAGCATCCTGTGATATTATTTATTGCATAGCTGCCAAGTTTGCCAGGTCTATGCATGATGGGCTTCTTTGGTCCATGCTTTTTATTTTCATTTTATATTATTTGTGTTTTAGAATGGAATAAACAAAACTTCAAGTCCCAGTATTCAAAGAAAAAACCTGGACTGGAGCAGCTGATCATGCATGGACCTGGGAATCTTGGCAGGGCTTTGTGAGCAGTGGCTACTTACAAACTAGCTGCATCCATATTGCAAGTTCTGCACTGCATTGCGATTTTTAGATCTTTGTGAATACTAGAGTACTGCAAACCTTACACCGTGTTTAGGCAGGAGCTTCAGTGCCTTTGATGCCATTAACATCTGTTTTACTTCATTCATTACCAGTTTCTACGTGACCTGACTGTTACCCCGTCCCATTGCCAGTTTCACTGTGTGATTACCATGCAAACCTGGTATATTGTGTTCAGGTACTTTGCATTTGCTGATTCCTGTTTATACTGTAAAGGTACTAAATATATGAGAAATTCTTTAAATTGTTGTGAAACCCCCAAACTTGGCTGGAAATGTATACTTTAAAGTATCTGTGATAGCTGTGCTGCACTGCACCTAGACTCGCCCCACATCACCTCCATTGAGTTACACCTTGTCCATGTTCATCAGAGAGTCAAGGAAGCCTGGTGAGGTCTATTTTCTACAGCAGATCCTGTTTTTGAAACTCTAGTAGCCAGGAGCCCTCAACATTTCTCCTTTTGGAGTGCTTCATGTCACCTGCATCTGCACACTCATTTAGGGTTGTCACGTCAGGGAGCAGTAGTTATTTACCACTGATCCCGCTATTTTCAGGGCCTCGTGCTGCCACTGCTGCTAAATGGATTTGTGTATCACAAATGGCTACTTATGTGTTATATTTTTTTGTTTCGATTTATTTTATTGTTTTCTTTGTCTCAACATTTAACAAAACAGTTCTACTTTATGTGGTACAGTGCATCACATAGTTTGGTTACAATCATTGCATGCATGTGACAAAGCATATAGTGCTACCGACGATTTAGGCTACTGTGTGTGGCACAGTGACTCGTGTCTCTACAAACAGTGAATTATCCTGGTTTGCGTGCTTACATTCGCTAGTGGAGCTCTTTGCCTGTCGGTTAGCCGTCTGTGTACCATTAGTGAGGGTGTTAACAAGAGAGGTGGGATATAATTTTGGGGACAACTAAAATATAACTGGGACAGGGTTTAACTCGGTATGGCACCTCTGATCGGTTGAAGTAGTGTTCATCAGATCTCGGCAGTGTTTGGCATGAATATGCATCCACTCGACCGTATGGTCCCATGGGTGCAAGGCGAACAAATGGCAGCCTAGGGGGCACCTCTGGTGCCCCCGTTAATCCCTGCCCCCGATGGCGGGCACCTTGAGGTGCCTGCCACGGGGTGCAGGGTTGAACTGCACCTCTGCACTTTGCAATGAGAGCATACATTCCGTTCAGAATGCATGCTCCCATTGTAAAGAATAGGATTGGGACCGAACAGGGTTCGGTCACATCCTACTTTCTGGGCTTGAACTGACAACAGGAGGGTTCCAGTTCCAAACCGATGTCGGTTGGGCTCCAGTCCGTCCGACATTGGAATCGGGACCTTAGCAGTAACTGTGGTGGGGCTTTCTACTTATAGCATGGATGAAATATTTAGAGACGGCTCTGATGTGTCAGGGGTGGTAGGTGTGTTGCCGTGTCTGACAGTTGACATTCAGAAAGCCACCGGACTACCTATTACAGTTGCGCTGCTAGGTAGTATTGTTCTAAGTTAGGAAGGGCGAGCCCGCCTTGATTTGTATGTAAGTAGTGTTTCTGGAGGGCAACTCTGTTACATGAGGTCCCCAGATGAGTCCCCTCATCACTCCCTCCAAAGTTCTGAAGAAAGCTGGTGGAATGTACAGAGGAAGGTTGGCAAAGTTGTGGTAAGACTATCATTTTAACCAGAGCTATGCGACCCATAGTCACCAGAAGAAGTGTACTCCAGAATGCTGTTTGAGAGCAAATTTAGGTCATTGAGCTGCCCAGGTTGCCTTCTAACAGGTCATCCTGCCGATAATATATATGAATCCCTAAATAGCGAGAGGTGTTCGTTTGCTACTCTATACTGGCATTATTGAGTATGTAATACGAATTGGGGCATGTGTCATCAAACGGGTAAAGACAGGACTTGACTGTGTTTATTTTTAGCACAGATAGGGTAGCGAACTTCCCCAGGATTTGTTCCACATCTCCCGGGATTGAATGCACGTCTTTCAGGTATAAGAGGAGATCTTCAGCATAGAGAGTGATGGTGTATATGCCATCTCCTAAAGGGATTCACCACCCCGTGCCCCTCGCTCCTAATGCTGCACCCAGTGGCTCCACAGCTAGCAAAAACAGCAATGGGATAGTGGACACCCCTGCCTGGTTCACCGCCGCAACGCAATCAGGGTAGAGATATATAGGCCTGTCTGTACCCTCATCACTGCTTCTTGATACAGAAGCCGGATAATTTTAGTGAATGTTTCCCCAAGTCCATAAAGTGGCAGCACTGCAACCAGAAAGTCCCATTCCAGGGTATCAAAGGCCTTCTCTAGGTCTAGGATCAGACAGCCTGAATGAGGCCATTGGTCAGGCACGTATTTAGCTACCCTGGAAAAACTTTGGAGGTGCTTTGCATTGGGACGAATCCATTCTGATCGTCATGAACTAGAGATTGAACCAGTGATGCTAGCCGATCAACCAGGAGCTTCGCTAGGATTTTGTAATCGGTATTCAATATTGCCAAAGGCCTGTATGAGCTCAGTTCCATAGGGTCCCTGTTGGGTTTAGGGAGCGAGACCAGTTGCTCTTCATTCAGTGATTTCAGGAGGGTGGCGTCTTCTATAGTGACAGTATAGATTGCTTGGAGGTGCGTTACCAATGTAGCTGCAAATGTTTTGTAAAATTCTGTTGGGAGCCCATCTAGACCAGGGGTTTTCTTGTCGCCAACCTTGCTATGACCGTTTTGATCTCCTCTTGTTCCATCGGAGCACTTAGTACCTCACTCTGTTCTAGCATTATGGTGGGCAGGCGTATCATGATCAAGAAGGCATATGTTCTTTCCTGGTTGCGTGGGGTAGTAGATTTGTATAGGGCCGTATAGTGTTTTACCAGCTCGGCATGTATTTCGTGTTGGGGGTACACTATGGGGCCTGCTGTGGTGCGTATATCCTGTATGGGGTGTTGAGGCTGTTCCTGATGCAGTAGCCATGCCAGCAATCTTCCAGGTCTATCGGATGTCGCTCTCGTGCGTGCCGAGTGTGCTGTGTAATTTAAGCATCGCAGTTGCGCTTACAGGTCTATGTATTCACTGCATCTCTTATGTAGGCATTGCGGGTCTCCTGCACCTGATGCCGCTTTGGTTTCGCAGGGTAATATCTCCTGTTCTACCTTTCCTATCTCTAGGGTTAGTTGCTTACGTATATTCCAGGTGAGTCCCATGCTATGCCCTGTAATGACCATTCAATAGACCTGCTACGTGAGATACCTATGTTGATACCAAAGTATTCTGCCATGGCTATCACCAGTGAGGTTTCCAGGGCCGCCGGCTGGAGACGCCATGTGGGGACTGGAGGTGGGCCAGCTTCCCAGCTCAGTTGCATCAGTTGGGGATTGTGATTGGAGTGTGTTCGACCTACGTATTCTGTGTGCCTATTAAATGGTAAAAGTGGGGGAGAGCTTACAATCTGGTCCAGTCTTACATGGAGATCATGTACATGGGAATAAAAGGAGTATATGTGGGTATCTAGATTACGGTCACACCACACATCTGTCAAAGACCAGTGTGCAAGCCAAGTGTTCAGGGCTAATGCGTTTGAGAGGTCCACTGTGCGCGTCAAGGGAGGGAAGTAACGGTCTAGGACGGTGTCCAGTACAGAATTGAAGTCCCCCCTAGTAACCACGGGATCTCGCTCCAGGGTGCAAGCGCTTGTGTGAGGCAATGCAGGAAGGCAGTTTGGTCCACATTTGGGGCATATATAGACCCTATCAGAATGGAATGACCATTTAACCGGTCTTTCACCAGGACATACCTTTTTTTCTCGATCCGCCCACACCTCCTCAGCCCCTAAAGGGGTCCGCGCTCTGACCCATATCAGTAACCCCCTAGCTTGAGTGGAGAAATTGGTGCTTAACACTTGCCCTCGCCAGGATTGATGAAGTCGGGTGGCCTCTAACTGTGTTATGTGTGTCTCTTGTAATAATGCTATGTTGGTGGCCCTGCGTTGCAGGTATGAGTATATCACTGGTGTAATGAAACTTGAGGGGGCCCCCCTGCAAGGTACGTGGAACTAAATCAGGAGCTCTCCGGCCAGAGTTCTTTGCTGAGGGGGGCCCCTGGAGCTTGGGGTGCCCCCCTGCACTGCGGGGGATGCGGGGGCCTGTGTTACGCCACAGGAGTATATAGAGTATCACCTGGTTGGGGTATGAATGCCTCTCACGTTCCGGCTAATTACATTAATTAGTGCCATGTGGTTTGATTGTGTGTCTGTGCTTTGTATATAAGATGCAGATAGCCTATTGATCTACTAGGGATGTGCCTGACTGAATGTGCCAGTTCCTGGTGATGCTTGCCATAGCATTGGGTGCATGGACAAAGATAGGAGTGATAAAACAGTAAAACCTGTGTAACAATAATAGGGCAGGTCCCAAACAAGAATCCTTTCAAACCTTGTCGCAGTCACGTACTGCTTCCAACAATGTCAGCTCGAGTCAGGGCTGGCTCATGCAGTGATGGCGTTGCCTGTGTGCCCTTGTGGTGTGTCAATGGTGGTGTCTTATACTAGCCGGCGAGCGACAGATAAACTCACAGTGTTCCCATGGTGCTGCAGAGTGGTGCCGTGGAACAGCTGCCTCCTGGTGTATGGTAGACCACCTCAGACAGATTGTGTCTTTTGAGCACATAGTGCTGGCCCCGAGGACTTCATCGAGCTGCACTGGGATGGGGATCACGCGAAGAATGGATGGCGATCCGTAGGGGACTAGATGATGTCATCCGAGGTTTGTGGCGTCACCTCTGGAAGGTTTTGGTGAATCCAGCTCTTCGGGCCACGAGTGAGTGAGGTCTTCTTCGTTCATGGACTGAATGGATCCCGTGTCTGGATCTGAGCCACGTAGTTTGTCGCCGATTGTCGCTGCCATCTGTAGTGCCTTTTGGTGCTCCGTGTGCCTGAAGTAAGGAGCAGGGAGGCGAGAGAGATGAACAGAAGGCATCGGGCCCAAGCCTGAAGGTATACCTCATCTCGCTTGGCTCCCAGATTCAGAGTGATTTGTGAAAAGACATTAGACCAGAGCTAACTTGAGCCGGGGGTCACAACTTGCACTGGGTTGCCAGACACCCTAGAATCCAGCACAAAGACCAGACTGGAGGAGTCCGGGGGCTGGGACTGGCTCCCCTCTGGATCCCCCACTTGGCATGCTCGTGCATCAAGACTTCCCATCAAGATCAGGGAGACAGGCACAGGAGCTGTGCTCCCACACCACCCCTACGGCATTGGATTCCGCCCCATCCCTCCCTCATCGGTGACCCAAGACTCGGCAGACCTATGCCTACAGCTCAACAGCTAGCCATGCGTCATCTACGATCCAACACCCCGCAAGCGGTGACCCGCCCGGACTCAGATGGACTGCCTCAGACACACATGGCCCAGAATGCAGACTGTCTACACCAGAGTTTAGCCACAAAAATGGACACGGTTCTAAACGCAGTGGGGAAGCTTGGCACTTTACATTATTGCATGCGGATCACTGCAAGCTAGCAGACAAGGTACAAGCCCACTAAACCGTGTTCGCGGAACTCAACCACGCCGCTATCTACAACATGGCCACCCTGCTCAGCCTTACAGCCAAAATCCATGCACTGGAGAAGAGGCAAGACAAGGGCAGTGTGCACTTCTGCTCTGTCTCTGGCAGCAGCCCCCCTCTCTTTCTCTCTCTTATTCCTCTCTTTCTGTCTCGCTCCTCCTCACTTACTTAAAACTGTGACTTCAAGAAACGTTTTTCACCCTCTCTTTCCTCCTTTCGTTTATTTGTTCACCTGTGAGATGGATCCAAAAACAGAAATAACACTTTTGTTGTCTTTTTCTGACATTTTTGTTTTCCACAGTTCAGCCTCAGGAATAAAAGGTTCAAACTATGAAAAATAAATAAAAAACGAAGTAAAGCAAGACAGAGTGTTCGCAAAGTGGCCAGATTGATTTTATTCACACCCAAACAGATTAGCGCCACTTTACAGAGTTTGCCAGTGAAGCGCTACTTTTGTTTTCTTGTTTTTCTTTGAACAGCATTGTTTTCCCTGGGTGGGGAAGTGCACCAGTCCTGGAGGTCCTACAATGCCTGATTGAAAGGTGGATTGGTAACCATGTTGTTCCTGCTTACATTTCACATGCTTTACTTTGCTTTTTCCAGGGTGTTGGTACTTTTTTTTTAGGCAGCATATTGCTCTTGTCCAGTGCGTAATTTGATTTGAGTTACATCCAGGTGTTTATAGCGGGGCACAATTGGGTTGTAGTTGAAGGCAGTGTGAGTTTCTCTCAGTGGGGCAGTATGGTGTTCAGTGGAGGAGAGGATGTGGCACTATGGTCAGACCTGCCAAATTTGGAACTGGGGAACCAGGTTCAGTTTTCATGGCCAGTCCCCCAGACCACGCTCCAGAGGGAGCACATTCCCGTGCTAGACCATAGATGTACCCGCTAGACCTTAGAAACCCTGGTGTCATAGCATTAGCAGGCGGACCTTAGCGGTGGCAAGTGTAGGTTAACCTTGATACCTGTCCACGACAATCCATACTGAAGTTCGCCTCCAGTCCTGTGGGCAGGCCTATGAAGCACCACACCCTAGAGCAACAGTGACTCTGTCACTGAGGTCACAGGATCCTTGGGAAGGGCCGGCTCTAGGGCGGTGCGACCAGTGTGACTGCACCAGGCACTAACTTTGGGTGGGGGTGTTCTGTTTGCAAGTATATTATGGTTCTTAAAGCAGTTGCTGCCTCCTTCCTGGCCTCCAGCAATTTTCAGAGATAATAAAAATGTCATGATAACGCTGATGATTAATGTTCTTCCTAGAGAGAGTTCGAGATCAAAGTTTTGTCTAGTAGAAGTTCTGACTCATGAAAAGGTAGCACAGAGGGTTAATGTGCCTGCTGCAAAGAACATGTATCATGCAGATCACAAAGTGCACATAATGTAATATGTCAGTGGGTCACTGCTTTTGTCATAGAGATCCTTTTTTTACTTGCAATTTATAAGTTAAAATCCTAACATAGAACATTTTGCTATTAACTGTCACCTATGAGCTGCATGCAAACTGCAAGGTGTAAATTAGAGCGTTACGTTTTTTCCCCAGTCTTTGATTATCCTAATGTTGCAAAAGGTGCTCACTCATGGAAATCAATTCTGATTATTAAAGAGAACCATCAACCATGGTATTACATTTCAAATTCTCAATATGTGTTTCTCCAGACCAATCACTATTAAACTGTATTTCCTGCTAGTATGGTTTTCATGTGGCTCCTACACCTTGTAGTCCTTTGTCTTATGTAACATTTCTTATACAGTGATGTATACACGTATAATTAATTGTCTCTATGTAATGTGTGTCATGTAAAGTGCTCTGACGCCCTAAACTGGTATGAGCGGTGCTGGAATTCAAATTAAATGCATCTGAGAGAGAGAGTGTAGTTATGGAGACTTGAGGGGCACTGTTAAAGGGTGGTAGTGAGGGAATCCATGGCAGGGGTGGTCATTGAGGGCACCAGCAAACATTGTTGCATAGGGCACCACCAGCGCTAAAGCCAGCCCTGCCCTTGAGGCCAGTCCGCCTCACCCATTGGTACCTGCATTGGCCTTGCTTCAGCAGTAGTAGCTGCAACTCACCAGGGATCGGCAATGCAGGATTTGCACGCACACCAAACTAAGTTCTCAAACTTCACAGTCTCTCTGCTTCATGCACAAGTACTTTTAACATTTCCTGTCTGCTTTGGGGTCACTGGAATTATGCAGCAAAGGAGGACAAAATTATGCTGCAGTGTTGACTAAATTATGCAGCAAAAAAAGGCTGCAGCGTAATGCAGTATATTTTCTGATACTTTATTATTTTGACATTTTACACATGCTAACAGTCTCTGGAAAGATTTTGCCTTATTAGTACCAGTGTCACATACAAATACAGCAGTGAGAAAGGTGATCAGTCAACCTTTGTGAAGGGCTGTCCACTTCGCAGCAACATAAGTCACATTTTTTTGTGACTTTTGATCAGTTTGAACTACAAACAATTTATTAGTTTAAATTGTCAGATTATGTATCAGATGTTGTGTTATGTGTCAACTATGGCAGAGCCATAATTATATAAAGGCATTTGCAAACTAGGATATTTTGCTATTCAGATTGGAACAACTCTGGTGGAAAAAGGGAGGAGAAGTGAGTATGACAGAAACTGCATGGCTCGGAGACAAATGGCTTGTGCTTCCACTTCTAAGCATATTTGGGACATTCTGTGATTGGAAACATGTTCCACTTTGTGAATATATTTTAAAGTCAATACCTCATATTAAACCTTGAATAATCATGTGTATCCATTGGTTGAATTAAATAACATTATAAGCTGTAACTGGTTAGTGAAATGCCAAACAAATACTAAAAATTGGGATGTTTTTATGCATTCTATCCACACCTCTGACTCTGCCCACTGACCCAATCCACGGGTTATTCCTGCCCTCTAATTCTCCACTCACAGTTCCCCTACTTTTCCCCCCCACTTCGACCACTGATTAAATCAAAATCATAATTCATATAATAAAGCATTATTCTGAGAATGAGGTGAAGATGGTGTTAATCAGAACTCATAAAGAGTGCATGTTTGAGAGGATAGAGTGAGAGTGAGCATGAAACTCAAGTTCCATCAATCAGTATCAGCAGAACTTCCCATAAAGAGGGGTTCATGAAACTCAGTAGAGTCTCAGCAAAATATGACAAAAATAATCATGCAGTAGCAAACTGCAATCAGCAATAGGTTCCGAAAAGAATGGCAAACCAGTGCACTCTTCAGAATTAGGCTGATGGCATTCAGCTTTAGAATGGGTATGCATAATAGTGTAAGGTAAAAGGTGTGGATGTAAAAGTGTTGACCTACTCTAGGAACACGCACTAATATAAACAGTCGGAAAAAGAAATTCCATTTTATGCTTCCTCTTCTTCTCCTCTTATCCAATCGACTTTCAGGAATCTTCTGAGAACAGGCACTCCTCTTCCTTTTCCACGTATTGAACAATGTACTACAGACAGTTATCATGAGGTGTGAAACTAAATTTGCAATTTAGACTACATATGAGGCCTTTTGATTGAGACCTTCTTTCCCACGAACATGACTACATTTCTAACCTTCTAATGAAATAAATTGTATCTTAGCTAGACAATGAAGTCAGAAACAGACCATGATGAGGAATTATTCAAGTTCATAGATAAACATCTCCAGTCTCTTGTCAGCAACATGACAACGTATGTAAAAGACACGACACATTTCATAAACATTTTGGAGAACCACAGAACTCAATTTTTTGAAGATATGGTTATGTGTACAATTGATATCAAATCATTGTACACTTCCATTCCGCATGATCTGGGAATGACGGCTGTAGATAGCTTCCTGGTACACAGTGATAAAGATGACGACCTAAAAGTATTCCTGATGGAGTTATTACACTTCACTCTATTTCACAGCTATTTTCAATGGAATAACCAGTTCTTCGTACAATCATCAGGTACATCAATGGGAAATTGTGCCGCACCCAGCTACGCCAACCTCTTCATGCATAGATTTGAACTTGATCACATTTTACAAAAACCGGAATGGCAACAAAATCTGATATTGTACAAACGATACATAGACGATATTTTTATCCTATGGAAAGGATCAGAAGACACACTGAATACGGCGATCCAAAAGTTGAACCAAGTCAACGATAGAATTTCATTTACATCCAATATCAGTAAACAAGAAATATCTTTTTTGGACGTTCTAGTAACCAATGATAAAGGTACATTACAAACCAGCATTTACAGCAAACCTACAGATAGAAACAATCTTTTACATTTCCACAGCTTCCACCAACCTTCCCTGAAAAGGCATTTACCATTCTCACAGCTCCTCCGAATCAAAAGAATTGCCTCCACAGAAGAAATTTATGAGCAACAAAAAACATGCACCCTTCGCAAATTCAAATTCAGAGGATATCCTGAATCCACATTAATGGATGCCACTAAAAGAGCTCAAAAACTGGGGAGAAAAGAATTACTAGCATCCAAACCTACAAGTGACGAACAGAGATCTGTCTTTGTGTCCAAATATTCTAGCAGAAGCCACAAGATCAAAAAGTCCATTCTCAAACATTGGCCATTATTAACATTGGAAGACGATTTCAAAGGAATCTTCTCATCAAATCCCAGATTTGCGTATCAACGCACAAAAAACATCAAGGAACTGCTAAAGGAAAAAGATGATCCCTCCACATCCCAAAAAACGTACAATGGGACATTGCCATGTCACAATTGTGGAAATTGCAATGCAATAATTAAAGGCAATGAGATACTACATCCCACAAAAGGCACCACCATCAAACTTAAAGTCACAGGGACCTGTGACAGCAGCAATATAATCTACATGTTAAAAAGCCCGTGTGGCATCGCATACGTGGGACAAACTCAAAGGAAATTGAAAACAAGAATATTTGAACATAAAAGCAACATTCGACTTAACAACACGAAATCAACTGTGGCGGCACACTTTAACCAGTTTCATCATAATCCGAGCCAGTTACGGTTTTGCATCCTGGAAAAAGTACTGATGTTACCAAGCAAAGATAACCAACAACATCTACTACGAAGAGAAACATTTTGGATAAATCACTTGTCGACACTCCAGCCAAAAGGAATGAATGAACATTTTGAATTTGGATGCTTCCTATGATCTGACATAGAATCAGCAACTACCATGTAATGTTATGACATTAAAACTCTCGTTTTTAGTTTTTACAGGCCATATTAACTACGATCTGTTAATCTTGTATCATGCTCATAGAACACAATGCATGTTACCTCATTGCACTAATCAATACTTTTTTCTGAGAGACAGTATTCGTGTAACACTAGCGAACATCCATACAGTTTTAATCTTACATTTATACAATAGTTTATGTAACTTCACATTCACGCAAACTTCCATTTATTCACTATCACCTTTCGATAGATTCACAGTCACACTCACGAGCGAGCGATACCATGATCAGTTAGTATTTTAATCCTACACACTTTTACGCACCAGTATTTTTTTACTTTCTATGATCACCTGACTTACACGTCAGGGTCTTTAAATGATTTCACGAATACCCGCGTAAACACACACTCGGCGTTTTACTTCAGAACACGTACAACGTAAGAAAATTTAAGGTAAGCAACTCGAGCTTCTAATAGTCGTTAATGAAACAACGCAGTTACTATGTGTCAGTGGAACTCACATTATGACTTGTTCGTAGGATTAACAAATCACAGTATTACCGCAAGCACCTTTCCCGGCTAAATACGAATATCACCGAGATACTGGGAGTACGACTAGTAATCAGGTACTTGACTTTTTTCTAAGTATAGGTGCATGTTAAAATACAGACTATGTCTTTAGCAAGTATAACAGTTTAATAATATTTTGACACGTTAAAAAACAGCACGTAAGGCGTTAGCGAAAACAGTACGTGAGTATCAGTTATCAACAACATTGAGGCAACACTGTTTCATTAAGAGTACAACAACATTTTTTCAGAACCTTCTCAGATTGTCTATAAGATGGTTGTTTTCGAGCTCATTTTGGCAAACATTGTGATTTTTGCAACTTTATTAACAATCAGTAAACACACAAACAGTCATTGTAACGGTTTACGAGCATGGATACAGACATTATTAATGTTGGTAGCACAAAGAGATTTCTGTTCTTTTATTGTTAAGTTATGTTTCACGATAAATATTTGACATTTTGACCTCAGGTACTTAGATACTCTTTATCCTTGTACTTTCAGAAAGAGCCCCCTGAAGAAGGGCAATGCCCGAAATGCATTGGGCCTATATGGATACTATGACATTAATAGTATGAAATTATGCAAACAACGTAAATGTTGAGAATCAAATTATCGTTTTGAAAAGAAAGTCTGAATAAAGAAAAGAACTTATTGAAAAGTATCATACCGAATCTCATTTGAAATTTATTTTGCGAGTGCAACGTTGGGGACGCTATTCCTACGGGAAATAACGCATTCATAATCAAATTAAACCCTTGAGTTCAGAAGGGGTACTAACCCTACACCACTCATCATGTTTAACCACGATTAAAATCAGTTACAGGATACAATTCAGGAGTGCTTGTTCCACATTCCAATTGGACCATCGAATTATTCAGCCCCACATCCTCCGTTATCATTTGAGGAAAAAGTATGTGAAATGGTTGACATTTTGCTCAAGCGTTACATTCTTGGGTGATCATTTTCATAATTCCATCTCATGATATAGCTTCACATTAAACATTTCAAAACATTATTATTATTGTTAATCAGAAACACTTTTAAGTGTTATGTGAAGCTTTTCATTAAAGGCATAGTCGTGGAAAGGTCAACTATTTAAACAGGTTTCATGCGGATTTCAGCATTTCTTTGTCAAGTTATTTAGGAGACAAACCTGCTTTTAAACATTTTGAGGCCTGGTATGATTAAGTATAACTACTTGTATACATTTTCAAGCATCAATTCAGTTTAGTATGAATTGCACATTAACGTTGCACCTATAGTTTTTAGCTATTTATTTTTGCATAAAAAAATCTCTATGAACTCCTTGCACTACTTAGCCTGTTCCCTCAAAAGTATTTTTTCTTTCTCTTCAGCTGAAAGATGCCTACCTACCTGGTCACGCTTAGATTGCACAGTACCCAGTGGTAAAACAGTAACCGATTGAGGCAGTCTCCTTGCTCGATACTAGGTGTGATGACGTCGCCACCCCTCTACCCCTTACTGCATGTGCCCCAACTGACACACTGGATAAAACGAACAGCACCGCCTGCACTGGAAGTGGTGCAGGCACAACTGCCGCTGCCAATGTGGCCCTCTCCTGAGAAACCGGGACAGGCTGCCCTTGCCCCTTTTTGACTGCTCCAATTTGAGAAAAAAGCTGTCAGGCCCTTTCCAAATTGTCTACTCTGCTTTCTTCTGCGACCTCTCCCCCAACGAGAGTTGCAGACAGTCTCCCAACCTTAGTAAGCTACAGCAAGATGCTTGCTAAATTGGCCACCAGGTTGACATGCTTTCCTGGCTGATGTGCCACACAGCAATGACCTGGCCCTGGTATGCCTCCTGCCACGCTCACTGCCTTGCAATTGTCCACGCTCTGCACAATGCTGGTGCTCATAGCAGGCCCACCCATTTGATTCATCCCGGTCTGTGACTGCTCACTATTGCTGACCACCAGAGACAACTGTGGCTGCTCCTCTCTCCTTGATTCATGAGTAGACAGTGGTGGAAGGCACAGATCGGGGGTGGCGGGGGGAGGAGGAGGAAGGGAAATGTAAAAAATAAAGAAAAAAAAGACACTTACCGTGCCACCGCCCCCAGTGTCTCTGCTATGTCTCTCTTCCGTGGGACTCCGGTCGAACAGCTACCAGGAAGCACACCCAGGCTCCACTGACCAATCACAACACTGCAATGCAGTGTTGTGATTGGTAAGCACCCAGGCTTCCCTGACCATTCACAATGCTGCAAAGCAGTAGGGAGGGGGGAAGATGAGGGGGGGTTTGAAAAGTAATCACTTGCCGGCTGCCACTTCTGCTTCGTCCTCTTCCTGGCATCTTCTCTGCAGCTTGTAATGCAGCGTTGTGATTGGTCTGAGCGCCGTGGTTCGTCACTCAGCCAGGGAATGGGGCCTGGGCATGTTCTCCACACAGGCTGTATTGCAGCCTGCGTGGAGAGCATGCAATGTGTGCATGAATGTTTGGCCGGCCCCTGAGGGCCGGCCAAGCATTCATGCACACTTGGAGTGGGCAAACCACTCCTTCCTGCCGTGCTTTGAGAGCAGAGCAGCCCCTTCCACCCGCAAAGCAGCTGGAAACAAAAAAGTGATAATAACAAAGTTATCAATATATTTTTCCCTTCCTCACACTGCTTAAAAGCAGTGGGGTGACACTCCTCTGCCTTAGCGGAGGAGCTGCCACTGCCAGTAGAAGGAACACTGTGGGCATCCGCCATCATGGGAAACCCGTTCCCTTCATGACCTTGCTCCCACCTAGGCTTCTAAGGGACCAAGGGAAATGTTGACGTCAGTGGGACCCAGCTCTCCTGGGCCGCTCCTGAACCTCTACCCTGTTACCAGCAAATAGCTTTGAACATAATAATGCCAACAATTCTTCTATTGAGTCAAGACTGCACATAACCACCTCCATGTCCCTATCCCTTTTTGTGCTGCTAGAAGCCTTCCTAATTGACATTGGAGGCATGGTTCAGGTTTAACCACAAGTAACAGCATGTAACAAATACAGCAAAAGTACCACAACACCTGCTACTTTGCCAAGAAATCCCAACAAAATACTGCCAATCAAATGGTCTAGATCAGGCAACCCAGGCCCAGCTACTGCTTGCTCGAAAATTTACACAGCCTCCCCATATATTGCACCCACCCAAGACCTCCCTTTATTCCCACTACATACCACCTGATGCTTGGTTGGGGGCTGGGCGTGCTCCTATATTAACTGCTGTGAGCGGCAACCCACATGGAGAAACAGGTAATTGGGAGGGGGGTATGTCAACGATGCCAAACAACAGCAGTCACCAACCAAAGGTCAGAACACCAGGAGGAAAAATAGCACAAGCATTTGCAATGCAATAGGTCTCGCACTTACGCAAGTTTGAGCTATTGGCATTGTAAATGATAATGCCTTTTATTAATGTTTGAAAAACAAAAATAAACGGCATTGTTATTTGCAATGTCAATAGCTGAAACTCGCGTAAATGCAAAACCCATTGCATTGCAAAAACTTGTCAGAATAGTGAGTAGAAACACTCCCATTCGGCCCGCGAGGCAAATTAATTAAATAAACAAACGCAGCCGCTAAAGTGAAAGCGGACCGCGCTGCAAATAAAAAAAAATAGTGCTTACCGACTTATGAAGGAGACCGTGTAACGCCAGAAGTAAAAGATCCAGTCCTCATGGGAGGTAACAAATGGCAACAGGGTTGTAACAAGGAGGGACTAACAAGCCTCATTATCAATCGGAAACCAGCATTTACCAAGGACAATGACACCAGCCAATAAAAAATATGGGCGGAGAGTAGGCGAAGCTTCCACAGCATACTCCACTACTGCATGCCTCACAGAGCGAGCATCGCATGCGCGCTGCTGCTAGTCTTGACCTGAAAAGTACTCCTCGTCTGGACTCACTTGGTGGGCGCAACCAACGCTACCTACCCTGCTCCACAGCCAGAGGCACAGATCACACCAGCGGGCTGTAACAGAGAGCTACACAAGGCTCTGCTGTCCGTAGTGGTGGCACTGGTTGCTGAAAGTATTTTTTTATTGTTGGACACAACAGGTCAGTCACCACTGACCAGAGTCACCTGACCTTCACTGTGTGGCCCAAAACGAGTGGTAGTGCGAGTTCAATTAAGTTGCGTGGCTCCTGAAAAGTACTGTACACCAGAGACAGACGAGATTGTGTGTGAACTTCAGCTGTAACACACAGGGCAATCAGCTAATGACCGCGCTAAAACCGCTATTTGATAATTTATTGTAAACTAACCAATTTTTTATTAGCAGAGACTAGAGTGAGAGATTATATACACTCCAGAGCACTGACACACTTACTTTGCGAGGTGAGCGGAGAGTCAGTTCGGTAAAGGGCCGCATTGTGGCCGCAACAACTCCCGCAGCAAACATGCCACCCACAATTTCTCATCATGAATTGCAAACACCCACTTGCGCCGCCGTGTGAGGCAGCAGGACCTCTGCCTATTAAAGTCTCTGTGTCACTTGTCTGTTCAGTGACCAGTCACCTGGCTGATGTCTCTGTAGTAGCCATTCGGCACTGCCTTTCCTGATGTCAGTGAATAAAGTTACTGCGGCATTGGGAATCCAGGCTAATATTGTTACAATGTAGCTAGCAGCTCAGCTCAACCAGCCCCCTAAGCCTGCCGGGATCAGCGAGCATGCCACAGCGCGCTGCCACTCCATCAGCTAAAGTTTCAGCCAGCACTGGTAATTAACTAGCAGTGCTACGGCTTGAGGCAGCCGAGGCACATGCTATGCCTATTATGCATGACTTTGCATTTCAGTGAGGTGATGTGGGCCACCACACTGAAATGCGTTTTTCTAACGCCTGATGCATGGTACTTGTCAGGGCTGGTCAAATCACTTAATCTCCCAGTGCCTGATAAATGAATCTGACCTTGTGTAATGTAACTGGTGCTCATGTAAAGTCTTCCAATACCTTTGGTTGGAGTTCGAGCTATATACAACTACAAAAAAAAAAATAACTAAATGGCCTGACAAGACATATGGAAAATGATGCTGGATGTGCTGTTCGTACTGGACTGTATGTGCCATGGTTCCAGGGGGAGTAATTCTATGTATATTCCTTTTTTTTATTTTATTTTTATTTATAAGGTTTATTTAACAAATTTCACTTTACATTGCGCAGTACACCAAACAAAAGGTTTCACAACACAAGATTAATTGTGGCTTTGGAATTTTGGCTATGTATATTCCTAACAGCTGTAGAGCAGAAGCAGAGTAGAGCTGTTGCTCATGAACAGTAATAGTCATGACTCACTCATCTTTCACATTCTGACAGCTAATTACCGCAGGCTGCAACAAGATGCTGCTGCCTAAAGCAGACTGCTTCATCCACTCTACTACCTGCAGCACTTGCTGAGTGAATCAGCACTAAAACAATGAAAACATGAATATACAAGGGCAATGCAAGCATATCTGCAATGAATCTGCCTCCTACTGTGTTGTTTCATCCTACATTGATTCACTTGTGTCATTTCATCAGATCAGATGCCGCAGGATTATTAGATCTTGCCAGCCTCATGTTCTCTAAAAAGATCATACCAAAAATACATATGTATACATTTACATACAGAGGCTTTCGGCAAGCAGTCTTCATCCACTGGTCTGTTTAAGAATCATTTTGCTTCCGGTCACTATGAGTTAGTCCACTCCATCCGTTGTCCATCTTACCTTATGAGTGGAAGAATTTCACCTCGTCACATGCGCATTGATACTTTAAAAGGAGTGCCAGGCCTGGGGTGTATGGGCTGTTAGGCCACTCATTTATTTTCCTTTTTTTGTCCACAATTTTTTTTTTACATACAGCATTTTGGTAAAAATAAAATGCAGGCTTGCCAAGGCCAGACCTATTGGCCTTTTACATGTAGGGTTCATCTCTAGCAGGAGAAGCCCTCCCAGAATCCCAGCAGAGAAGACACTGACTGCCGATGTTCAGTGGTCTGAGTTCCCAGCAGGTAGGGTGTGTTGTACAGGAGACCACTCCACAGCACTGAATGACAAATCTAATAAATGCGCCCCTTAGTGCCTCCTATGCCCTTGATGAGACTCGTGTAATAAAAGAATCAACATACCTTGCGGTCAGCATCCCAACCTCCAGAATATGAAGAGGGACTTGACAAGCTAAATATTTTTCAAAATCAAAACAGTTAACGAATATATTTATGACGCTTTCTAGAGTCAAGCTGGAACCATGCAAACAGCGCCTGCTGCCAGCCTCATGTCTAAGAGAGAGGAAGCACTGGTACTTACTTGGGCATTTTCTCCAGGTTGAGATGGGATTCTTTGCAGAAGTGTAGAATGCTGGTGGAACTCGCCGCTGCTTCGGTAATTTCCCCGCAATAATTCTTACTTGAATACCGCGACTTTCGGTAAGAGAGGAAATAAAATATTGGTGTCTGCTTCCTAGTTCACGGACACACCGTGTGACCGTCGGCACTTAATGAAGTTGCATTACGATTCTTATAATGATAGTATTGCTGTAGCCATCAATACGCAGCAAACGAAGAGTACAAATGACCGAGGAGAAGGGGAAAGGTTTTCAGTAGAAAAAAAGTAAACAATTCCATGTAGTTCTGTTTTAACGCGCGTTTAGTCCTTGGCGATGAAAGCTCAGAGGGGCCAATTCGCGCATTCAGCAGAACGAAACTGAGTTATAACAAGTGAGTGAGTCAATCCGGGGTAAAAACAGCTCTTTGATCTCAAGACTGGTGATGGAAAGCGGTGTGTCGGGGGATTGATTGCCTTTAGACTACAGTACACTGACAAGTGTTCACCAGGCAGCCACGGCAGAACAACGAAAGAATGCACGCAAAGTGAAAGTAATCATTTTGCGGCCGCTTTGATGTTCTCAGTGGCCGCGCGGCTCACTGAGAACATCAAAGCGGCCGCGAAATGATCACGCAGGCTGCCAAATGGTGCGCGCGCCCGGTGCACATGCACTGAAGTTGGCGGCCTGAAAGCACTAGTTTGCACTTCCAGATCCCCCTTTTACAAAAGCTCTCGCGAGAGCAGCGCTAAAGCGCTGTCTCAGGTGAGACCTAAAAACCACTGAAAATGAGCAGCACTAAAATAAGAGAGACAAAGTTAATAACAGGCACCGAGGGGAAATCTCTGTCCTGCCTGCCTACTGGAAGTGACTTAAAGCAGGTCACAGATGCAGGCGTTAACTTATCCCGCCACACTCTATAGACACACAAGGCCGCAGAAGGCGGGCTATCAATTGCTGGCCTGTATCACCGAAGGAAACCCGGAGAAAACTGTGCCCAGCGTGATTTGGAACAGCCACAGATCTCCAGAGCCCAAAGCTCCAGCGTGCCACTACCACTCCCGCCAAGGGGAAATCAAGGCGAGTGGCAGAGCAGCGGCCAAAAAGCAGTGCTGCCCCAACAGCTCCTGTTAGTCGCTGTGGCTCATCTCTGCTGGGGGCGGTGATGTCTTCACTGCGAGGTGGTCAGCAAAGAAGCGAAGTCCCACCTTGCTGCACCTTTTGTTGTGGCCACCGGTCAGCCATGCCTAGTCACCACCTAACCCATCACAAGATCACCCCCTGTGCCATAGGAGACCTAGACCCGCAAGAGGGGGCTATGCTTCAAAGTCCCTAAAGGCCTTTTTTCTTCAAAGGTCCAGCTCTTCCCACCATAAATGTTGGCTTTCCCCATTTGGGGGGGAGGGGGGGGAGCCTTGGTACAATCTACAGGAAACTGTGTAACATCTAGCAGACAAGGAGATGTTAACCTTCTGTCTTATGTTGCACCAAATGAAATGAAATGTTGTTTTATTTCATGAGAAGATATCACACTGCTAAGTTCTAGTGCTTAATTTTAGCCAGTGGTGTCCGTTGCTGGCACCGGCACTTAATTGTGAACACTGGCACTTATGACAGTCTGGCACATGGTGGCGTTGTCTATCAAATGTTAAGATGAGCACAACAACTGTTGTTTATTAATTCAATTTACATTTAGAATTACTAATAACTGCCGCCCGACCCATATAGCTTTGGGGCATGGAATAATTCGGATTGTCACTCTTGAAGGAGTGTGAGGGTTAGTAGTTGTGTTGTTACGGTCATTGGGAGCACAGGCAGGGGCAATGGTGGTGCAAGCAGCAGTGACCTCCTGACGAGGTCCCTGACACTTATTTATTTATTTTTACGAATTAAGCACTGCTGCTAACAGAGAATTGATATGTGCTGTCATAATGTATTTGGTAGGCAACAATTCTATGAAATCTCTTGAAATTATTTATTACTGACTGAAATAAAACATAATGTTACCTTGAAGCGCGCCACAAAATCAATGTTCTTATTCTATTTTAGGTGAAAGTTTCACCCAGAAGCATTCCCAAGAGTACATCAAAGTCGGTCTTTGCTAAGAGCGCCCGTGCGTAGGTGGAGAGAAATGTGGCGCCCTAGCTGACAATAGTGAATTAAAAGAGGCAGCAGGGGTCCCTTTTGTGTTCACTGATCAGTACCTGGTCGAGCAGGAACTGACCCCTGAACACAAACATCCCCGGACTTCCCCCAGCTCACATAAAACACTTATAGCTTACCTGCCTCGGGCAGATGATGGTTCTGTTGATGTGCGTCAGCAGAGGTCAGAGGGTGATGGGAGGGCAAGGAAGGGGGTTAAAAGTGTGTTAAAACATGCCGACTTTGGTGCAAGAAACCAGGGTTCGAGCCTCGAGGTCGCGTCCACATCCTGTGATTCTGGGCAAATCACTTAATCTCCTCGTGCCTTAATATTTAATGTAAATACGATGCTCATGTACAGCGCTCCAATACCTTCGGGTCGAGTTCGCGCTATATAAAAGATGCTAACAAAATGAAGGATTTAAACAGGCAAATCAAACAGAAACGAACAGCAAGGGACAAAGCTGGTGGGAGATGAGAAGGGCGCTGCCGTTGGCATAACCTTAATAAACACAGCTCCATGCGCCCTACAGAAAACTGGCGCCCCGGGCCTTGGCCCAGCTCGACCCTGGCTAAAGCCGGCGCTGTGTCCAATCATAGATATGAAAAGAATTCCTCAACCACAACATGCCAATGTGTCCCCTATGTGGCACTTGCAGTTTAGAAGTTGCTTTCACTAATAAAGGACTACAAGTCCCAGAAAGCAATAAGATTATTAGACACGAGTTGATTTACTACTAACATCTCAAATTGGGCACTTTGACGTCTCAGAGATCTATTCGAAGAGGCGCCTCGGCGTTTTCCCCATTATGTATTAAGTTATCGGCTTTGTTCTCCGCCTGAACGTGTGGGTCGCACCATTTAACCGCTCTGTAAAGTAATAACTAATTTATTACAACTCCCCGTAAATAATTAGCATGAGTACGGAGAGAAACGTGCTACTTTCCCCGCGTGCAATAACCTGGTTTGGTGTATACAAAGACTACGGTCAGCGCCGCTGCTCTAAAACTGACCACAAGAATTACATCCCCCGCCCTCACTCGCACTTTACCCAACATTCAGGCCAGTTTCGGGCAGGTCAGCCACGCCCTCCGGCTGTGGGGGTGGGGTGACCATAAGGCAATAAACGCGGCCATATAAACTGCTGGGCCCGGCAGCCGCAAATCACCAATTAACTGTCAATAAGGCCTGGAGAGGGCGTGGTGTAGGGCCGTGGTCAGCGGGCAACAGTGGCAGTGCAAACCTGTCGGGGAAGGGAATGGAACGTCTGCAGAGAAGCGAAAACCCAATCCCGTTTAAACAGAGGAAGAGTTTAGGTAGAAAAGTTCCCAAAGGTTTTTAACGTTATGTATATTTTTGTGAGCTGGTTTAAAAGTTTGGAGACTTTGTATTTCGGTTAGCTCATTAAGAAATGTTTTTGTTTACAGCAACTCGGAAAGGTGAGGTGGCGGATATACACCGAAAGTTTCCGTCCAAAGTGCCGGTGAGATTTCTTTGGCAATATTGTTCTCCCACTGAAAAAAACTGTTTACGGTGCTGGGATTGGGTTTTCTGGGTTACTATAGATGCGACAAGGGAGATCTGTTCTTATCTTGCCTGCTTGGCACATTGTGTGATCCCCGTCAATTAATAGTGGCGCCATCGCAGTATAGCAATCTATCGCAGGGAGACTGATGAGAGCGCTTAGACCAGCTTCTCTCAGGGTTAATGTGAGCTACATGCATTTGTTAAACTTTGCTTAACATGAAATTAACGTGAAAGTGTTTGCGCATGCTGGTGATTCGCCTGAGGTAATCGTGTGTGTTTTTTTTTCTCTTATTTTTCTGTTTTCTTTTATTTTGCTCAGGTGGTCGTCGAAAGGTATCAGAGGGAAAAGTACTTGCCTGTATTGGATAAAACGAAATTTCTTGTTCCCGAGGAACTGACCATGACGAAATTTATCACCATTATTCGGTACGTTGAATGATCCGACCGTCCTGCTGATATTAAAGTAGGTTGTAATTGGTTTGACGGACACTTGTGGTAATATGCGTCGTTTAATCAAGAGAAAGTTGACCTCGAGCGGCCGTTTTATCTCTCTGCGCGGGCCAGAGTACAAGAAAGGCGCAGCGGAATTTCCGAACTACTCAGGGGGTCTTTCTCGAGCACACCAATTCGAATAGTGTTTTCGGCGCAAAATCCTGTGATTCTGGGAAATCGCGTAATCTTTCCCTGAAGCAATTTTGCTGATATTACCTCCTCCGAGGTACAGCTGCTAATTTGTCGGTCATTTTAATAAAGTGCTCCGAATTCAGGAAAGGTTAACGCCTGCTGTCTGGAACGCTTATGTGCGACACACATCTCCGTTAAGGCGGCAAGTTTTCAGTGACCTTTAGCTGATCTAAAAGGATTTTTTTTGTAAGTGGCATTGGGTTTTAAGGGTTCACTAATTGGCTTTCGCCCCCCCCCCCCCCCACTAATCTCAACATCAACATTTCTGCTTTGCTCGTGGTTCGACACTATTGCGCAACTCTGCTCCCTGAATCCCTGCCTCCGAGTCCCCTCACTCTATTCTGACGCATTTGCAAGGGTTGAACATAGTAGTTGCATCTCTTGTTAGAGCGAGGATGCTATATCCCGTCTAATGATGCTTGAAGGGAGTTGGACATCCAGAGGTAGATTTACAAGCCCGTGCGTCACTTTTAACGGGGGGGGGGGGGGGAGTGGCGCAAGTGGCTTGGAAATCTGCTCCCTGAGTGTAAAGTTCGTTTACTAGTTTTCTGCGGTGCGGTTTGAATCTGGTACGACTGAGCCACTTTAAACGGGCACCATGTCAATAACAGATCGCATCACAAAAGGTGAGGCTTAACGGCTAAAATCCGGCCTTTTTCTTCCATCTCCAGGCGGCAGGTTGTATGCATATTGTCAATGTGCAACAAGGCGACGTTAGTTTATTAATTATCTTGATTGGTGTTGCTCCTGGTACCTTCAGCCACATTTGTATAGCGCCTAAAACATCTTGCGAGGTTTCTAGGAGCATCAGCCGAGTCCGCACAGTACACCATGGGGAGTGTTTCGTTGAATGTGTTTAAATCCTTTCATGTCTATTTGGGAAGTCTTTTGGGGTCATTCGTACCTAGAATTGTGCTTGTCGGTGTGATGTGGGAGCAAGGAGTTGGCAGTAGCTGAATCTACTGTTGTACAGGCTCCTGCACAATTCGTGGCTGCTCGGGAGTAATGCACCGTCTGACGTAGATGCACGTTCTGTATAATGATAGTCACCGGCGAGGCGCAGGAGGGAGGCGGGAGACTGCAGTTGCAGAAACGGATGCTGAGCGCCAAGACAACCATGTCGCAGTTTATATTGTAGCAAGGGATTGTTGCTTTAGAATTCGGTGTAGCGACGTGTGAGGCGCAAGAGACCGAGCCTGCAGGGACGGGCTAGATTTAAGTCTCCCAGGATAGATGTAGTTGTAGAAGGTGGTTTATTGCACTTTAACCTACTTTAATGGCGGAGCCATTCCTTCCTTTGTTCCCATGTTCTTAGTAAAAAGTTCGATTGGTTTGGGAGGGTTGTTGGTGAGTACAGTCACGTGGTTTGCCTCGAGGTAAGTGGCCATGTTATGACTGTCTTCCTTGTTCACCCTGTGAGGATACACAACCAGCCTGTGGTCTGAGAATGCTTCATCCAGTCAGGATAAATATTTATTCTGGATTACCAAATTGTCCAGAATGCAGTGCGTGGCATGCAGTTTTTCAAGTTTATTTTATTCAGCGCAGTTACTAAAACCATTGCTACAAAATGTAGCATGCAGTGATTTCGTCTGCACTCAACGCATTGTTTCAGTGACTTTTCATGGGACTGTTCTCGGTCTGCCTTGTAGCGGTCTTGTAAGTAGTATTCAGTCTAACACAATGTGAAGGACAATGGTGGACCCACCATTGTTTGAACTAGAGTGGGCCTGGGGGTCTTGCCTATAGCTGTGTGCAGTGACTGACTTCCTCATACACGGAAAATAGTGACCCCCCCCCCCCAACTGGTGTGTGGGTTTTTCTCTTCCCCATTCCAGGAGCTGCATATTTCTCCCCCAGATCACAACTTCAAGAACTTTGCTTTTTTGGTCTCCTCCTGTGACTGTGATGTATTGTCTTGCTCAGGCCAGGGGCGTAGCTTGGTCAGTAAGATAGGGGTGGAATGAACTTCTGACTTTCCAAACAATCACACTGGCAATGCTTGTTAAAATAGATTATGAAAAGCAGGACATGAGGGGGTGTAAGGGGCAGTGGAAAGAGGAAGGTGGATTCTTTCTTAGGGGGTACTTAAACAAAATATTTTTCAAACTAACCATGGCTTTCAAAACGGGCAAGATAGAGTGTAATGATGCCGGCGATGGTTTGTTTGGCACTTGCAGTAAAACTACTAGTATTCCTTGGCTATAGAATCTGATAATTCCAGTGGAGCTGCCTTTAGAGTACCCTTGCCATAGTTCTATGGCATCTGTTCTGAGGCCATAGGCAGTCTTGAAGGAAAGGCAGTGCAGACTGGTGGGGAGGGGAGGTAGTGCTATCTGGGCACTCTAATGGAACAAATGCAAAATGGCTTACTCCGTGATGGTTGGCATTCTACCTCAACATCTGTACCTGGCAGAGCACCGGGAAAATGGAGTACACTCACCCAGGTAACTCAGTTCATCCCTCCAGGCTGGTAGTTCTAGCATTGGTGTTCATCTTTAGCTAATCTACTTATTATTGGGTCATTATCCCAGGCCTGGCAATCAAGAACGGCGATAACCTTATTGGCGCTTTAGCAGCAGTTTTCTGCTGCTAAAGTGGCAATGTTCTCGCCGCTCTTGATGATATGGCCCTATGTGTTAACTGCACCCTCTGGGAACGTTTGGCGTATGGTTTCCTCTGGGTAAATGGTGTGAGGATAGCTGCAGCAGTTTCGGCCAAGCTTCCCAGTGGTGTATTTGATGGACTGGAGCACCTAATGCTCTATCAAACTAACTCCACTTTTATCTGGAGATGAGTCCAACTAGGGCTCGGGGAGGCCTCGGACCACTTACAAAAGGTACAGTGGCTGCTAGTCGCTCACCGAGATGTAGATCAGGCCGTCCTTCCTTGGCAAGGGAATGAGTACCTGTTAGTTCTCAAACACCTGTTGGGCTCTGTAGACTGGTGATATCTAAGGTAATTGTGCAACTTTGCCCCCTCTTTTCTCCCCTCCGCCCCCAATGCCATGCTCTCCGGTGATATGTTCACTATAGACACTCACCATGAAGGGAAGGAAATCTAATTAAAATGGCTAATTGTGTGGTGACACTGACTTGAGCAGAAACTATTACTATAAACTAAGTGGAGTGAAACAGGTGATTGTGTGGGGTGTGAGGTGGAGGGGATCGTGTGGGCTGTGAGGTGGACCATGTAGTGCATGGTGATGCATAGTCGGAGAAGCAATTTGAAAACTGGATTTCTTCCTCGATGAGGCTTATTGCTAACTGCCTGGAACAAGAATCCGGTGCTTGACCAATTCAAGAAGTTGTACACTAGAAGAGCAACTTGCCTCTGCAAGCAACAAGATATTTACCATAAACAATAAAACATTTCTAAGATGCATGCAAAACTAAGCATCCATCTTGGTGCTTCCAACAAGCAACATCTCTTCAGGTGAAACCTCCAAAGTAAAGCAGGCGTTGACCAATTAGAGTATCTTTGAGTAACTGGAGATGGGAGGGGGTGTGAATGTTGGTAGAGTATGTTCTCTCAACTGAGTCTTCGCTGAAAGCTGGAGCTGTGACAGGACATGCACCTATGTGATCAGCAGTGAGGGTATAGTGCTCCCTCTTAATAGCCCCGTTGGGCCAGACCTCCGGGCCATCTTGACAGTGCAACTGAATCAAGGAGCAACGCCACAATGGTGGGTCCTGGCCGAAGAGGGGCGCACCAACAGTTTGCGGCCAGTATTTGTTAAAAAAATGTGCGCTCTTTTCCAGGCTGCCTGGAAAGCTGCCCTTGGCAGACAGGGGGCAGTGTAGGCACCTGGGCGATGGTCCAGGGCCCAAGAGGGCATTTAAGCCATAGGTCGCTTTGAGCACGCACTCCACTGTCTTGCAGACAAGGCCCTGGATACAAGCTTGTTTAGAAATAGCTTGCGAGATTTAACTCGCTTGCTGCAGAGTTAATTCTCTCCAGCAGGAAACTATACAAATGTCAAGATAGCTCAAGTGAGCTTTCTCCTGGAGAGCGAGCATAGTGTCTAGTGGCAGGTGGGTCATCCTAAAGTATCCTAGAAGTTTTATATGCCTACTGCAAAGAATGCGTTATGTCGATAGCTCAGATGTCACAGATCCTTTTCTTACAGTTCAAGTTACAATCCTAATACAGCGCATTGAGCTATGAACTAATCGGAGCTGTATGGTAAAGGGTAGAAAGTTATGAATATACATTTTTAAAATCTTTCAGTTTCCTAATGTTTATGGAGTTCGTTTGAGTGGAAATACATTCTTAAGGCCATTCCTTGTATTACACTTTAAATCCTGAGTGTGCTTCTCCAGACCAAGCAGTTTTGAAGTATCCTGCTTACCAGTACAGCTGACGTGACTCCTACACCTTGTAGTCTTCATTGTGTTATAACCTTTCCTATACAGTTTTACACACTTAAGATCGTCTTATGTGTGTGGTAAGTGTTTGGATACCCTGCACTTGAAGTGCTATATCACAAATTGAATACATGTGAGCCGGGAGATGAAGGGTGGTAGTTATGGAATCTATGGGGTAGGAGCTACGGGGGGGGCAACAAAGTCTCACCAGGCACAGTGCCAAAGACGTCCTTGTCTGGCCATGTAAAATGGCTTGTTTGCTTGCCCCAATCTCAACTCAGATCCACACAGGGGGATCTAGCTATTTCTTCTACTTCCTTTTCCAGCATCTGTAACGTTAAGGCGAGGAGTTGGCCTAACGGCTAGGGCGGTCAACTTTGAATCTGGGGAACTGGGTTCCAGTCTCTGCAACAACGCTGAAAAACCTGTGATTCTGGGTAAAGCACTTAATCTCCCTGTACCCAACAAACATGAATGTGTCCTCATGTAATGCAACTGGTGCTATGTAAAGCGCTCTGATACCCGATACCTTTGGGTCAAGTTCGCGCTATATAACTATGTAAAAAAAAAAAAAAAAAATCTCCCCTACTGGCAGTTGCCAGTAGGTAGTTATGGTTGGGACCTATAATCCATAGGAAATTTGTAACATTCTTTTCCCAATAACTTTGGCACTGGATGACTGATCTTTGTGAAATTTTCAAAACTGGTGGGGCGCTCGGTCAGCTCCGAACCTGAAAGTTTGGGAGTGATTCGTCAAGCGGGGGCCAAGAAAAAAGGGGGCCCCAAAACGTGTTTTCTCCATGTTATTTCCTATAGGAAATTTTGGAACAGGTTACAGGGTTACAGCCTGAACTGCTGAATGGAATTGCACTAAATTTTGCAAAAAGGTAGCCCTTGGCTCAGACTTTTTTTTTTTGTAAATCCGTTCAATGTTTCCTGAGAAACAAAAAAATAGGTCAAAAAATCATTTTCCCATAGGAAAGTTTAGGCACAGTTATAGCAAAAACTTCTGAACGGAATTACACCAAATTTGGCAAAAAGGTACTGCGTCCTTTTTAAAAGGTGTAAATCCGTTCAGTAGTTTTGAGAAATTAAGAAATAAAGAGTTCTCTATGGCTGCGGTGGATCCGCGCACCCTCCCGATCACGAGCTACATTGTAATTGGCGGTCAACACTCCAAACTATGACATGTTGGCAGCCATCTTGTGCCTCAGTAGAACCGAGGCCCAAGAAAAGAAACACGAAAAACAAGAAAAGGGGCAGGGTAGAAACACCCTGGCCCCGTAGGCCTGCTCAGGGGGTCCCGCCCCCTGAGCCAAAAAGCGTTAAAAAAAAAAGGGTAACATTTGCGCTCCCAGCGTGAATTTCGGCCCAAAAAAAACCTTTGCGCGGACTCCCGTGCTTTGTTTAAGCCCCCATGTGGGCCAGGTCCCAAGGGCAGATATAAATGTGTGGAGGTCCCCCCCCCCCTGGGGCTTTAATTTTTTTAAAAAAATCTGTGTGGGGGGCTCTAGCCTCCCTGGGGCACTAATTATTCAAATTAGGGGTCTGTTACAGACCCCAGAGCCTTGGGGACCACCAACCCCCGGGGCTTTGCATTAATAATATGGAGGTCTCCTGTATAACTACGCGGATGACCTTCAGTTAATATTTGATCTCTCCTCCTCCTAAGTCCCTCTCAAATTCAAACCACCCTTGTTTTCATTTCTGATTGGATGAGTTTAAATCATCCTAAACTCAACCCGGATAAAACGGAACTGATCTTGACTGGTGGGACCTCCAGCCCTTGGTCTTCCGCTTTCTGACCTTCTGACCTTCCGGCTTTGGTCCCTCCCCGGCCCCTTCTGTCTCAGTCAGAACCCTTGGCATCAGAATCAGCCAGGACCTCCATGCGCCCACAGATCAGCTCTGTTTCCTCTTGTTTTCTATCTCTATCCCTCCGGATTATCTGCAAGATCTCTCGTTTCTTCTCTTTTGATGCCCTTAAAATTATTATTTTAGCCGTGGTTCTCTCTCGCCTGGACTATGGCAACTCTCTATGTGGGAATCCCCGCCTGTGAGCTGCAGCGCTTTCAGGCCATTCAGAATCAGGCGGCCCGTCTTATTTACCAACTCCCCAAATTCCATCACTCTTTTCCCCTTCTCAAATCCCTTCATCGGCTTCCCATCCTGCATCGCACCCTCTTTAAAATGGGATGCATAGTTTTCATGGCCCGTGCTCGCACTGCCCCTCTCTTTATCAACTCTATGGTCACCCACTATACTCCCAGTCGCACTCTCTGCTCCTCCAGTCAGGCTCTTCTCACCGTTCCTCGTTTCCGCAAAACAAGAACAGGCGGCACTAGGTTTTCTGTTCTCTCCCCCTGTTTTTGGAACGATCTTCCCTTCTACATCAGATCTATTCCCACTTACTCTCTTTTTAGGAAGGCACTCAAGACTCACCTGTTCACCCAGGTGTTTTCCTCACTCTAACCACCCTCGCCTTTCCCTCTGCTCGATGTAACCTATTAGCGCCAGGAAACCGCTTGGTCACAGCACGCTCTACAAATACTTTCAACTTCTAAGTGGGAAGGGGCCGTGCAGCTTCCTCCCTGGAGCCAGTGATGGCCCTGGGCACCGGCAACCCCCTCCCCCCTCCCCCCTTCCCCCCCCCCCCCCCCCCCCCCAAGGGCCAGCTCCTGCAGTGTCCCGGGGTGCCCACACCCGGGACACTGCTGTTTGCAATGACAGGACAGGAGCCTCACTGCTTCCGTCCTGTCAGTGCAAACTGCTTTGCTTCATTGAAGCGAGAGCAGGTAAAACTGCTCGCACTTCAATGCTGCAAAGCAGATTGCTTTTCCACATGGGGAGCTGCATGTTAGCAGCTCCCCTTGTGGAAAAATGCCGGCTCCCTCAGGATGCGGGGAGCCGGCAGGGACCGTGGGGGCATTGGGCACCCCCACGGTCCCCAAAGGAGAGGGCTAGCCCCAGGGGGTGGGGTCCCTGGGGCTAGGAGTGCCCCGGGAGGGGGGGGGGGGCACCCCCCCTCCCCTGTGCATCTTTAAAAAAATAAAAAAGCAGAGGCCATGCCATGGGGGATGGAGTCCCCGGGGCTGGAATTGGCCACGGGAGGGTGGCCCACGCAGCCCTCTTCCCATAATATATATAATTTTTTTTTTTTTAAATGGGGGTGAGGCCCGGGGATAGGGGTCCCCAGGGCCCATAAAATGGAAGGGGGGCCAGCATAGCCCACCTCTTTAAAAAAAATAAAGAGGTACTTAGTGGGCTAGTTGGACCCCAGGGACCCTCAGGATTCAAGGCGACATAATTCCCCAACTTAAAACGAACGGCCACAGGGCGTGTTTGCACAAGTCACCTCATGCCTCCCTCCACCACTGTGCAAACGAGCCCTGTGTTGCATTTTAAGAGGTAGTTTTAATCCCCATGCCCTATTATGTACGAGGGACTTGGAGGAGGTCCTGCTAATCACAGGGGTACCCCAACGCATAGTGTTCCCTAGTGTATGTAGGTGGTTTCACTGTATTCTAAGTGTCTTTTAGCATAGCACTGGCTCTAGACCTGGTTAGTCAGTTACCACCAGTACCCATCTGAAAAAGTTGTGGGCACAGGATGATTTTGCAACAAGGTCTTTCTGCTCCTCTGTTGGTTCTTTCTGCACATGTCTAGCTTCTTCCTGCATTTTTCTTCGTCTTTGTGGGCTTCTGTTTTCTTTCTACATTTCTTTTGCTTCTTTCTGTGCATTTTTTTTCTTCACATGTCATACTTTGTAGGCATTGTTGGAAATTAGCATTTAAAAAAAACCTTAAAAATTCACTGAAAAAACCATAGGTTTCAGGGGCGGTGTAGGTAGTTGGACATTTCACTCGTACAAAACCCGTGAAATTGCCCTGTTCAGCTAACTATAACTCGCGCCCCTGCAATGCACTGATTGCGTCACGTATTACATCACTCGTGACATGGTCAGTGACATCACTGATATCATCCATGTGATAATTTGATGCATCATATCACACCCTAATAACGTTTGATACACCCACTCTAAATTAGACTGCCATCCTCAACCATAGACACCAACATCAATACCTACATACCTACTCACTGATTCTTAGGTCTACACACACACATCCACTCACCCGTACAGTCACTCATACTTATAGTCACTCAGTACAGGACTATCCTATGCACTCATACACCTATATAGACACTCTCACACCACCACTCATCCATAGAGGTGCTCACACATCTAACTCATGCAAATTAATCACATTCCCATTTACTCACCTATACAGTTACACACAAGCTCAATTACTCATACAAATACTAGCACATTCTGACGCTCTTGTACAATCACTGATACAAGCACACACTCGTCCATACAGCCACTCTCACAATCACACACTTATAGCCATTTAAGTACTCTAACACACCTACTACCTTTCACATATGTAGTTACTCACACATGTACCACTGAGATATACGTTCATTTACTAACACGTATACACGCACTCACCCATACAGTCCATCACAGTTGCAGTCTTGAAACCATGCACCCAGTGAATCACCCACTCACATCTATGCAATCGCACACACCCCACCCACACAAACGCTCCGGCACCCATACACAGACGACATATCAATAACTCATACACATGTAGTTATTCACAAACCAATGCAGCTGTTTACACACCAACAGATAGATCCAGATATTCACAATTTAGTCACTAAACATCTTACTGAATGCATAGGTTAATCACTCGCTTATAGAGCACTCACGAACCTACTAAATCATCCATTCAGACACTTGTACACCCACTCATTCTTCAATACGCCTCTCCCTATATATGAAACATATTTCATCTTTACAGAAAGTCACTAGATGTCATGAGTGATATCACTGACCATGTCATGAGTGATGTAATAAGTGACGTCATCAGCAGTGCATTGCGGGGGCGCGAGTTATAGTTTGCTGAACTAACTATAATGGGGAATTTCTGTGGTTTTGTAAGTGAAATGTCCAACTAACTATAACTTGCCCTAAAACCTATGGAGTTTTTTTCAGTGAATTTCTAAGGTTTTTTTTTTAATGCTAAATCCGAACTATAAAGTGCCTGAAACCTGTTTTTTTTTTTCTGTGTATGTTATATTTATATTCTGTTCTGACTCTTCAAAATAATGGGGGCTCTTCGTTTTTGACTGACAAATGCATTGAAGTAATACTTGATGATTAAAAAGGCCGTCGTGAACCCCTTTCTGTTGTCGGTGTACATAATGAACGAGTCCTGTTTCTACTACTTTCCTAATCCTTGGGGCGCCTACTCCGATAACCAAGAATTTCACATTCAAAAGAGCTTTCCTTTGACTACATTAGTGAACACAACTGAAGAGACTGCACCCTCCCCCACAGAGATATTTGCTAATTGTCTAAGTGAGACCCTTCTGACAGGGAAGCTGCTTAATCTGCCATCAGGGATCTGGCCTAACCGTCACTTCACAGGTGTCTATTCTGCATATGACGGTGCTAGGTGTCTGTTGCTCTAATCATTCCATCAATATTGTGATGACCGTGGCCCTACCGCCCAACATTTGCGTACAAAGTGGTACATTTTTCTGCAATCAATGCGTGAGACCTAATAGAATTACCCTGATATGTGTGTATGGTCTATGCTTGCGTGACTGGGTTGATGGAGGATCCCAAAAACCTGGATTGACATTAGCAGTAGAGTGGCAGACTTCAAATCTGTATTTGCACCTGGGACTGTTTCTATGGCTTTTGCAAGGCAGTTTGCTGGTCCCTTTGACTACTTTCAGTATCCGCTAGTCCTGGCTTCTTTATTGAATTATTGCCAAATGGCCTTCGTTTTCTCCATGCCTCTTTGCCGGATTTGAAGTTTTCTTAATACTTGTTTTCTGGATGGATGGTCTTCAAAATGTGTCCATTTTGAGTAGCTTCTGGTCAATGCCAGTTAGTTTTCATAGTCTGAGTCTCACCCTTTGTTAGTTGGGCTCCTCTCACTTCAAACCACACTGCTTTCAGGTGTAGGCTTTCAGAGGACTGCCAGTGGGTTAAAAAAAATCCCCTTTCTCCAGAAGAGCTCTGCACTAAGGCTGGCTGGAATGTAAATGACACCAGTGTAATTTCACACTATGCTTGTTTGTTCGAAATTGCATCACTATGCAACATGTAAGTGCTTGCAGTTTACAGTAAATTTACAACACGTTAAAATAACCCCAAACTGAAATTCACCAGTGCTGCAGAAAATGGCACAAGGGTGCATTTTGAGCTAAAATATGGTTCTAAGTCAGTGTTGCTTTCACTTTTGTGCAGATTTCTGAAATTGTGCATAACTGCACAAAAACAAATTGCGTGGATTTTACGCACCCCTATAGAATTCTGTTCCTTGGGTGGGTTAGTATACAGTAACAGAGGGGAAAGCACTCTGCTACACTCCAGGAGAATCCTCAACTTGCAACTCTAATTCCCAGCCTGCTGTAACCTGTGCTCTTTTCTAACCTGCAGTTGTCTATGTAGGTGTCTTCTAGATCTTAGTCCAGCAGAAGAACACCCATTGCTTCTTGGGATGGCCGTGTCCAGTGCCTTTTGTTGCTGCCTGGAGCAGGACCCTTGCCATGCACCAGACTACCAAAGGGATCTCTGGAGGAGAGTTGTTGTGACTGTTACGACCCATCCCCTATACTCTCATTGGGCTCCCAAAGCCCCCTCACAAAATCCCAAGACTCTTCGTAGCTCCACTTGCAGAACAGTATGTGATTCCATAATGCATCCCCCACCCCTGAGAAGAGGTTCTGACTGTTTTCAGCCTTGACTGAGTACTTTCTTAATCTTCATGTACTTTAGAATCCACAACCATGTCAGGATTCTACTCTGCCCTTCTTAGCAATATTATCACTTCTGATGCCACCTCTGGCAAGGGAAGGGGTCTTTCTCTCAGCTGTTGCAGCCCTGCGGGTTCTCCATTTTAATGTCCATCTAATTAAGGGGGTCATTAGGGCGGAAGGACCGCCAGCCGTACGGTGGCGATCCATCCACCATTGAACATGGATTTACCACCCACCAGATTAGGATGGCGGGTGGATCCAGACTGCGACCGTGGCGGACGCTAAGACTGTCACTACAGAACCTCCACGGGCAATCGTACCGATTGCCTGATGGAGCGGTCTGCTTGCATGTGGTGGTGCCTAGCAGGCACTGTCCACCAAATTAGAATGCAGGCAACATCCAGTCTTTCCATGACGGCGAAACTGTCATGGAAAGGCTGGCGGGGATTGGTTTTGGGAACCTGTGGTGGGCCCCTAACTTGTTGGAGGGGGGTTGTTTGTGCACTGGGGGTACCCCTACATTTCAGTGCACTTAGTATCGGGCACTGTGTGTGCCGGCCACATAGTGCACTGAAATGCACAACATGCATTTTCAACACTGCGACAGTGGCTGCTGTCGGCAGCACCCACTGCAATGTTAAAATGCAAGATGCGACCGCCATGGTGTTGGTCTCATCCTAACTTGGTGTGCGGAACTGCCGCATACATTGCAGACCGTCCCACTCATCGCCACCACGCTGGCAGACAGACTCCTGTCTGCCATCGTAATCTGGCCCTGAATACAGTAAGTTAGCTATACATTGAAACTAGTGAATCGGTTGAATATCCCCTGGTTATTTAGAACTGACCACATCTGCAAGATGGGCTTTTAGTTCACTGTGCATAGATCAGCATCTCATTTCTATTGTCTTCTTTGACACATGATGCACATTTTCAATATCGCTCCACTCTATGGTCCTAAAGGATCCTAATGTGTTTTTTTGTTTCAAAGTCCAGGTACTTTAATGCCATGTATTTAATTTCTATTTTCCCAATCTGGGCATGTTAATTAAAGGGAAGTTGTAATCATCCGACCACAGTAAGTTTCTATTTGAACTTCGCCTGACTGAAGATTTTATAAACCTTTATAGTCCAACTTTTATAAACCTCACACCAGGCATAATTTTCATACAATCCTGGTTACTGCATAGATGGCTTCAAGAACTGGCTCAGGTTTGTAGTTCAACTATTAATGGTTGACGTGACCTAATTTAAAGCAAACACAAGGAGATGGGCGTAGCGCTGAAACTTTTCAGACGCTCATCACCCCCTCTTCTCTCTTCCCCCCCCCCCCCCCCCCCCACCCCCCGTCACAGATCTGGATTGAGTCCATCGTTCTTTAGCTCACTTTGCCACCCCAGTTCAGACATAGCTATATGCAAATCAGTCTTGACCCTGTACCTCATGGTAACAGTCCAGCCCGGACTGCCAAGTCATGTCTTCCCTGTACCGGAAACAAGATTCCTGGGACTGGTTTCGGGCTAACAGCCCTCAGCAGCCAGGCTAACTTGAATCCAGTGGCAAAGTGACCCACATCTGGGCATACCCTGCCAACTGGAATCAAGCTATCCTAGCTGAAGAGGGGTGAAACCCCGAAACTGGTCCTAGGATGCTTGTTTCCAGTCCAGGGAGGACCTGGCTTGGCAGCTCGGGCTGGACTGTTCCCATGAGGCACAGGGTCAAAACTGATTTTCTTATGGCTGGGTTCAAACTGGAATGTCATGGTGAGCAAAAAAACTATGGATTTAGGCCCAGTTCTCTGTACTGGTGGAATGTGACATTGTTCTGCGTTCTGTCATCAACTGTTTTTGCATGTGACCCAATTCAAGCCAGTCACAGAAGGTCCACTAGTTGACTCACTTTGAGTTAAAAAATTTAATTTCAAGCATCTATATAGATCACAAACTGTCCTGTCCATGGATTGTGGTGCACTATCTGTGTAAACTAGCCTTGGTGGTAAGTGACTTGGCACCAATAGGTCTCTCTGTTTACAGGGACACCTGATCACCCCATGCAATCCTCTTATTTGACGCTTTTTTGACTCCTCATCTCTACAAGCTCCTCAATCACAACTAGCCTGGTTTAGGGACCATGATCCCAAGTAACTTTGCTGAAAGCCGACCACTTTTCGGTTTCAGTGACACCCCCCTCTCCCAAAACTCTCATGTTGACCAAAGGAGCATGCTCTGTCCTAATACTGCTATTTTAGACTTCTGGCTTTTTGGAGGTTTTTAACCCCTCTGCCTCTTTACGCACCAACCCACTTCTAGTATTGTCCAGAATAATGGAAAATTGAGCACTACTAGAATCTGGGAATAGGAGTTAGCCTCGTCATTTCAGTGTACCTTAAGAACCTTGCACTGTTCCCACTGCAGGTACTTTTGTACCAGAGTGGTGGTGAGTTTTCAAGCCTGTTGCCTGCATTTGATATACGCACTGAAGGTTGGAGTCTTCTGGAAATGTTTTCATATGGTACCTCAATCATGAAATTGCTATGTTTGTTGCAGGCAATAATTGGTCACATATTGCCTCCTTAACAACCCGCTCGGCTACCTGAAAGCTGCACACTAGGGGATGTGGCTAAACTACCTAAAAGCCATTAAGACCAATATTCCTTATTGGCAAAAATTAAAATTGGGACAAATCCCTTTGGCCATTCATAATGTACCAGCATCTTTACTCCCCTGTAAATGTTCACATTAATGTTGGCGTACATTTAGTTAGGTCCTTTTTAGGTCAAGCCTAGAGTGAGCAAGCATGCGCTGCTCTGCGGGACTTGTTGTAGAGGAGTAGGAAATAGAAGCCCCACCCACACACCGTCCATATTTTCCATTGGTTTGTCATGGTCCGTCCATCAAATGCTGACTTCTGATTCGTCAATAGGCTTTTTAGCCCCCCCCTTAGCACCTCCTCTTTTGTCATCTCCTATGGCGACTGGCCCCTTTACTTCAGTTGTTTCATGGTACGTGTTATTTAGACTGAGCACTATTTTCTTTAATGTGGGTCTCCTACTGCAGGCATAACATGCTTTGGTTTTTTTTAACCCCCTCCTCTCCAGTTGTCGTGCTATCTTTTTCCCTCCCTGTTCTCTCTCCCATTGTCTGCCTTCTCTCCAACCTCCACACCTGCCCTCCAATTGTCCGTGCCTTCTCCCCCCCCCCCCCCCAACCCTACCTCCTGTTCGTGATGCTTACCATTTGCAATACAGTAGGCCTCTCGTAAATGCGAGAGCTATTGCATTGCAAATGCTTGTTTAGCAGGGTACCACCTTATCTTTTGACAGTCCATGCCATTGTAGTAGCACCCTGACTTTGGAGTATTGTGATAATTGCTTTTGTGGGATGCCGATCTGTTTTGGCAAAGCTAGCTGGATTGCAGCGTTGGCAGACAACATAATTTGCCTCTGAGGTTTTCTCCCCTGTGCTGGACATGAAGAAACACTCATTGGCGTGCGGTGGCAAGGAGGACCTACTTCATTTCTTACGCAAGCTTTTCATCTGTAATTGGATAGCCTTGTGCAGCCTTGGGCTCAGCTGAAATAACCTTTGCATCAAAGGTTATGTGACGTCCTTCCTGATAGCATCAATATGCTAGGGAGTCGTTTTAGAACTTGAAAAAATACTATCTGTTTTTGACCAAATCATAGCAGGTAGCGTGTAGTGTTAGTTGAAACTTTTTGTTTTTGGTTGATAATCAGCTTTTTTGCCCTTTAGAACTGCGTAGCATAAATGGAAATATTTTAGATACGCTTCTAGTAATACTAAATGATTTGGATATTTATTTTACTACACACCTGTTTGAGTATGGTGCTACATCTTGTCACCTGGCCCTCTCAGTACTTCATGGAGGGTGAACACTCCAGTCGACTACTTTTTCAAAAGTTGTAAACATGGTACTTTTCAGTCTTGTGTATACTAATGTTGGGTGCCTAGAACATGCTGCAGTATGTGGTGATCTTAATACAGTTTTAATTCTAACCTTCCACTTGTCTCGCTGTCACACTGGAATTCATTCACTAATCACCCTCTCCTCCTGCTAACCTATGGATTTCGCATAGACCCGTTATCTATGTAGTCAATAGTAGCCATTTTGAAACCTTGTGTAGTCAGTTGGATTGATCCACTGAATACAGGTATAGTCTGCTGAATAATCTGGTATAACTTGGTTTTTATTCTTACCCACTCCCTCCAAATTTACATGATTTTAGTTTAGCTCAAATTCCAAACTTACTCTGGGTGCTCCCATGTGTCAGGACAAAGCTATGCCTCTTGAAGAGCTCTAATAAGAGCGAAACCGGCCAGGGGTTGATCTTAATAATTCCAGGTTGAAGTGGATGGTAGTTTACCAATCAAATTGTGCCACTGTGCCTGGAGTGGTAAAATCATTTTTTCCTTCTGCTCTGTATGGCTGACACTAGCTTATCCTATACTTAGAGACCCCTTAAAAAGGGTAAAAGGCTGCCCCTTTCCACCTCGGCGCTAATGTGCTAATCCTATGTTTACATTTTTTTTTTTTTTTTTTGCTAGAAAGACATTTTGAGGGGAGCAGATTGTGGTGTAGGGTGCTCCGTATAAAGGAGCTGCTCTACACCTAAAACTTGAACTTGAACTGCTCCGTTCCCTGACTTTTTTTTTTTTCCTGTTAATGTAGCACTCCAAGCCTGAACGGCTATTTTCTTGAGATATATTGGTGTAACATCAAAGAGGCAGAACCCATTGCTGTAGGGCAGCAGTGCCAAGGATCACACACCAACTCCAAGCCCTTTAAATTAAGTGACTTCTGATATGGCCAGTTAATCTTCGTTTGTGTGCACTTGTAATTAAAACGGTTACGTTGCTTCTGGTCTTAAAAGTGTTTCTCTTTATCTGCAGATGCCGAATGGCGTTGACCGCAACACAGGCTTTTTACCTAATGGTGAACAACAAGACCTTAACGTCCATGTCTCTCACAATGTTGGAAGTGTATCAGGATCACAAGGATGAAGATGGCTTCCTGTACATGACCTATGCATCACAGGAGATGTTTGGCTGCAATCTGACCAGTGACCAGCAGAAATGGACAGACTGCCCATCACTAATGCATTAAAGCCGGTTTTATCCAGGGAAAATGCTTTTTATATAGCCATTGTTCACATTTGCGGATTGTGAAAACTTGCTAACAAACCAAGATACTTTGTATGCTTTATAAGCTGTTACTTAAGAGTTTAATTCAAGTCTTTAAGAACTTCTTCCCTTGTTTGGAAGCTCAACAAACATGGATTTTTCTTTTTTGTGGAAAATAAACGTTATTTGAGTGCAACCTCACAGGATTTACCGCTGCATCTTTGTATTTTGAGCTGGTGAGGATAAGTGCTCTTAATTAGGCCTGCTTCGCTTTCGCCTGAAGAAGAAACCAGTGTATCTGATTTTGCTTTCAGGTGGGGAGGTTGCAGGAATGAAGTAAATTGATGGCATTGTCACCTACCATGCTCTTTGAGGCATTGAGACCTGGCCTGTACACCATTCCTGCACCACAGTGGCCATTGTAAAAGGACTTTGAGGTTGTGCAGGCAAGGATATAGAGTTTATTGTAGAAAATACATCTTATTTTAGTGTCTTCGACATTTTGTAAAACCTAATATCTAATTTATGTTCTATTTTTAAAGATGTAATTATATTTGTAATAAAGACCTTTAAGATTAATTGTTGGATTCTGGTTACTCGATTAACGGTGGGTTTTTGTTTGGGCTGGCTGAGTCCCAGCGGTGCCACTATGGGGGTGCGGGGGGTGCGGACCGCACCGGGTTACACCCTCACATGGGGTGACACCAACAGGGCCGGTGTGTGCCTAGCAACCTAACCTTTTAGGAGGAGGAGGGCCCTGTGCACAGTGCGCACTGTCTCCTCTCCTTTATTTGCTTCCCTGTGAAATGGATCCAAAAAAGAAAATCACTTTTGCTGGAAATCAATGTCATATTTTTCTGACATTTAATTCCAAAATTCAGCATCAGGAATAAAAGTTTAAAAATATGAAATAAATAACTAAAGAGTGGTAGCAAACTGTCCAGATTGATTTTATTCACACCCAAACACATTAGCGCCACTTTTACAGAGTTTGTCAGTGAAGCGCTATTTTTGTTGTCTTGGCTTTGTTTTCCCCGGGCTTGGAACTAGTGCACCAATCCTGGAGGTACTGCAATGTGAGGATTGAAAAACAAAATTTGTACTGCTGCTCTGTATCTAGGGATGTTGTCTTTTTTACCATACTGCTTACGTTTTGTAAGGATATAAGCAATGGCCATTGAAATGGGTGCAGTCAGGGCCCTGTTATGTCCTTAACTTTTCAGGCAAAATCACGCTCTGATTTCAGAACAGTGAGTGTAAAAGTGTTAAGGTAACCATGTTCCTGCTTCCATTTCACATGGTTTGCAAAATGTTGCATTCCCTATGATTGTTTGCTTTTTCCAGGATGCTGTCACTTTTTTTTTTGTAGGCCACATGTTGCTCTTGCCAGTGCGTAATTTAAATTGAGCAGCATCCAGGTGTTTATAGCTGGCAACAATTGGGTTGTAGTTGAAGGCAGTCTGAGGTTTTTCTCAGTGGGGCAGTATTGTGTTCAGTGGGGGAGAGGATGTGGCACTATGGCCAGAGCTGCTGAATTTGGAACTGGGGAACCAGGTTCAGCCTTAATAACCAGTCCACTCTCCTGAGAGAGCACTCTCCTGAGAGCACTATCTCATGCTAGACCTTAGAAGGCTTCGCAAGACATTAGAAGCCCCGGTGTCGTAACACCAGCAGGTGGACCCTAGCATGACCAGTGTAGGTTAACCTTCAAGGCTTGTCCACCACTATTCATACTGAAGTTCACCTCCAGTCTTGCGGGCAGGTCTATGAAGCAGTACACCCTAGAACAGTGACCCTGTCACTGAGATCACAGGACCCTTGAAGGGCCAGCTCTAGGGCGGTGCAACCGGTGTGACCGCACCAGGTGCTCACTTTAGGTGGAGGCATCATTTTTGCAAGTATATTATGGTTCTAAAAGCGCTTGCTGCCTCCTTCCTGACCTCCAGTAATTTTCGGTAACAATAAAAATGTCATGATGACTCTAATGTTCTTCCTAGAGAGAGATCGGAATTTTGTCTAATGGAAGATTTGACTCATGGAAAGGTAGCTCAGAGGGTTAATGTACCTGCTGCAAATAACCTGTACCATGCAGATCACAAAGTGCACATAATGTAAATAGGCCAGTGGGCTACTGCTTTTGTCAGAGATCCTTTTGTTACTTGCAGTTTAGAAGTTAAAATCCTAACATAGAACAGTGAGCTATTAACTGTCATCTACTCCGCAGCAACACAAGTCACATTTTTTTTATTAACTTTTGATACTTTTGAGCTACAAACAATTTATTAGTTTAAATGGTCAGATCATGCTGCAGGTCTTGCATTATGAGGCAAATATGGCAGAGCCATTATTATTTAGAAAACATTTGCAAACTAGGATTTTTAGCCATTCATGAACTGCTGTTTTGGAAAAGGGAGAAGTGCTGATGACAAACTCCATGGCTCGGAGACAAATGGCTTGTGCTTCCACATTTTATCGTATTTGGGGACATGCTGTGATTAGAAGCATATCCCACTTTGTGAACACATTTTACTGTCAATAACTCATTATAACCTTAAATAATCATGTGTATCCATTGGTTGATAAACCTGGGCAGTGAAACCAAACAAATACAAAAAATTGGGATGTTTGCGCATTCTGGCCACACCTCTGGCTCCGCCCACTGATCCAATCCTTGGGTTATTCCCGCCCTCTGATTCTCCGCCACACAGTTCCCCTACTTTTATTCCCCCACTTCGACCATTGATATATCGTGTTGCTGGATAGTGGGAACACCACACCAGTAAAAAGTACCATACCTATGATATTATAAATTCCAATAAACTGTTGACTAGCAGGTAGCCCACTGTACAACCTGATTAATGAATCATTATCACACTGTTAAAAAGCACATTTTCTAAATATAGGACCTACATTTACAAACGTTACTAAGGATTCTGTATGGTCCCGTTATTTACCAACTGTGTCCACTGGCGGACTCGGGCGGAGGAGGTCCATGCGGTAAGTCGTGAGGGGGTGACACCATGAGTTACCCGCACCGGGTGACACCAACCCTAGTGACTCCACTGCTGAGTCCTTCGAACCTCCCCTATGCCACATCACCATTTTTCTCCAGCCTACAGAACTCAGCCTAGTTGTAGATGCCGCAGTATTATGACAGGTTCTTGCACTAGGTGAGATGCATTGATATGTACAGCTGAACATAACCGCTTAATTAGCCCTCATTCTGTATTCCGTTGTCTTCAACACCTGCTTGCCATCGAATACCACCTCGCACCTGTACGTCCAGCCACTTATAATGTTGCAACTTTGTGCATAGCTGAATTTTTATTTTATTTCCAAACTTTTGGGCGATCAGCAGGTCACTTCTAAATTCCTATATTTACCTCTATCCATCTATAAAACATATCCAGGTTGGATCACAATATTATGGCGGCTGAATTATCCTTGTCAGACTGCTGCGCCTACTTGTAACCAAAGAAAGGGCCGCCGAATTGCTTCAGTTCACAACGTCTTGGGTATTGCAGCACCCGTTATGCCATTGCCGCCTTCTAACCGTAAACTACATTGCTGTGCAGTACGAACCTTTTTTATGCATTCAAATGCTGGGCATGTTCTGCCATCTAGTGGTTGTGTACCAGAAGCATTTGTGCAAGAACTACTTTTTTTTTTCCTTCTTCGTGTATAATGGGCATGAAGAAACATGACATAGGTTGTAAGCCCACAGTGCAACGGTGACTTCGAATTTCTTCATTATTGTATTCGATTTTAACTGTCTTTTCCAGTAATGCGAAGCACCAGCTTCCTTAAGGAAGGGTCACATGGAAGGACGACCTACAGACTGCTGTTAATTGAGAGAAAGTTTCTTGTGCAGGATGAAATCCATTTTAGATTTCCATGCTGTGCATCGATTATTCAGTAGTATTTTATGCTTCTGTGGGAGTGGCGATTAAGTCCTGCCTACACATTTGTTTATGCTGTCAGACCTGCATGAAATTTTCGTCCAAAAAAATCAACTCCATTATTGAACGCATGCCTAGAAGACAGTAGTAGCTTTGCGTATTTATGGAAATATTTCCCACAGAAGCTTGTCTTCCTCCCCTTTTTTGCGTTAGTTTTGCATCAAACACTTTATTGGTATGGGTCAAACAACGCAACTGTGTGGACCATTTAGGTGGCAAACGTTGCCTTGCAGCTAGAGCGGTAGACCTCGAAGCTGGGGACTCCGGTACGAATCTCGACAAGGACGCTCAACATCCTGTGATTCTGGGCAAATCATTTGATCTCCCCATGTCTAACCAAAAAAAGTGTCCCATCTGTAACGCAACTGGTGCTCATGCAAAGCGCTCTGATACCTTTGCAAGCTTGCGCTACATAAAACTCTCCACCCCACTCGTGTCTCAGCCCTGGATGCTGCTGTGGGCTTGGCTGGGCAGTGTCTGGAGTCTTCTCTCCAGCACGCCCAAGTTTATCACAGGTTTTTAAAGACCATTTGCATATTTACATACCTTTTGTAAACTGGTAACGGAGACTTAGTGTTTTTTTTTTTCCTTTCCTGGTTCCGGTACCCCCCTGGGCCACCACTATGCCTATTCCTTACATTTGCATTTACTGCCGTAGTTGGAGAAATAATTTAATGACCAGAAATAAAGTATGGTTGCCAAAAGAAAAATGCTAGCCATGTGGTCTTTAAAGAGCCTGCAAAGACCCAGTCTTGACACTAAATAGGGTTATAAATTAAGTATGTGTTCCTTTGTAATGTGACTCTTCTGTCTTTGTTCCTTTTTTAATTATCAGTCCTGGATCATTCAGTCAGCCCTAGAACACAATTAAAAGTGCTTTGAATTTAGATTTGCTCTTCGAAGTTTGCACAGATCAGTGCTGAAGATACGGCTTTAGGTGACTGCTTATTTTTGTACCGTCTGGGACATCAAAATAAGCTGGCAACCCTAATCATAAGACCAAGTTTGTTGCAGGATCAGCACACTTCTTTCCTCCACCTTCGATCACTGATTAATGCCGTAATAGTGATAGTTTAACTTGTATCTGAAACTCTACGCTGCCATCAATAACCTGCTTAGTTGCTTCAAGTGTCTGGGAATGCACCCTGCATTCAGATAACTCCCTTCTCATTCTCTCACTTCACTTTGATGCTCACCCTACACTCACAGCGATCATAATGCACTTTCATTGTTCACCCTGCAGTCAAACGAGCACACTGCTCACCCTGCTCACCCTGCTATCATGCTACACTTCACTCACCCGTCTTCTCCCCTCCTTCACTGCTCAATCTGCAATCTCTCTAGCAAGCCCATCCCTAACTATGCATTCATCCCCCCTCTGCACTTGCATCTGCACCAAATTCATGTCCCCTCGCACTGCAGTCACTCCACCTACCCCATCACACTGTTGCATCACTCACTGTACACTCACATGGGCACTCCTGCCACCCACACAGCTCAGGTTTAACGTGCCTGCTACAAAGAACATGCCCCATGCAGATCACAGAACGGAGTCTGAGTAAACGGAGTAGAGCTATTAAAAAAATGTTTGTCAAAGGTGCTTGTAGGAAGCTGGCTTAGTATATGGTGCTCACTTATGTAAGTGTAGCACCCTGCACTAATCCAGACAACCCTTATGGTGATTTTAGTGGTCTTAAACAGCCATAGAAAGCTCTCTAATTGGTAGCTGTGGAGAGCAGCCTTCAGGCTTAATCCAGAAGTAGTGTAGAGCAGCTTGATTTACCAGTACATAATCTTATGGTGTACTCAATACAAGTCAATGGGTACATTGCAGTTTTAGAGAGACCCTTCCCAGTGGACCCCCAAAGAAACCCTGTGGAAGGATGGAGAGCCACCCCACCTGTGGATACCCCAGGAACCAGAATACCTACACCAGGGAAGACTGGTGCATAGTTGTGAAGTGACATCGGAAACTGCCGTAGACCACAATGGAGGACTTCAGTAAAGATGCCACTGGCCAACAAGGTGAGAGTCCAGTGGAACCCAGAGGTGGATTCAAGGTGAGGAGAACCTGCAAGCAGAGGGGACAGTCTAGGTCACTCAGGAGTGACCAGGAGGCATGGAAGACAAATTACCACCCATGTCAATAGATGCAGGGGAGTTGACTGTGCCCTTGAAGTTGCAGCTGTGTGGACCAGGCGAAAGAGGGTGACGAGGAGCTGGTTATGAGCTGTTCATTGTCCAGAGGTAGGTGGTGTATGCCTGCTGGGGGCACCAACAAACCGTGGGAACAGGTGCAGTATTAAAGGTGCAATGTCTAGACCAGTAAGGTCCAAGTGACTCACCATGATCTGGTAAGTCAGAGCAGGCCCCAAGCAAGGGAGTGCACTGGAGCCAAAGACCCTCAGGCTGAAGGCACATTAGACACAAGTGGACCTAGAACAGCTGGTCTGGGATGGAGAGCCACTGCGCAGAGGATCTGGTGAGGAGGAAGCTCTTCGCTGCAGGAGATGCTGGAGCTTCTTGGAACCCGAAGATGTCTGGAGGGTCAACCAGCCTTGGCAATGTTAAGTAAATGCAGAGCACAGGAGTACTGTTCCAGTGGTTCTGATGAGGGGTGCTGGCTTCAAACTTGCTGTGGCCAGGCCCTTCGGGAGTTGCAGAACTACCACCTGTGTTGCTGAGCCTTTCAGTCTGTGGCAGCCCAGGATCAGTAGAGCGGTCTGCTGCTGTGCGGTGCCTGCAGATGCAGGAGAGTGACTCCTTTACTCTAAAGGAGATTTCTTCGGGTGTTTTGGATGTTCACAGGCCCTGTGAAGAACCGGTGTGGAGTTCAGGCACAGATGTTGTGGAAGATTTGCAGAACAAGGAGTCCAGGAGCAGCTGGAGTCTTTCCAGTTGCAGTCTCGGTTCCCAGTGCTAAGTCCAGAGTCCCTAGAAAGTCTAAGATTATGTAGAGTTGGATCTGAATCTTGTCCCACAATGAATCTAGGGACCCACCCACAGGTAAGCACTTAAGTACCCTAAGGAGAGGGTTGGTATGATTCAAGGGTCCCTCCCAGAGGAGGGTCTGGACAGTGGGGAGGAGTTTCACATGCCCTTTGTCCAGTTTCACGCCAGAGTGGGAGGCAACGGCTTCCTGAGTTGGTTTGCACTAGAGTATGCAAGGAGGGCACCAAATTTTCCCTTCAAGCAGTCTGTGGTGCTGACCAGTACCCCCACCCTGTCCCGATACCCTAAATCCTGTCTGTGAGGTGGTAACGCCACCTTGTGATAGAAAACCTATTGTCACACCTTCCCTGTCCGAGCCTGGCTCCGCAGCAGGGGGGCAGAACTGTCTCCAGTCGGCAGCAGCCATAGCTTGCTGTCTGGGTCTAGAAGACTGGTACCAGGAGCACTGAGCCCCCCCCCCCACACCATTTATAGTGTTGGAGTATGATCCAACATGTCTGTTACCAGACACAATAGGGTTCGTTACAGCCAGTTTAGAGATGGGCATCGCATAATGCCGCATAGCCCCTATGTATCTTAATGGCTGATTCACTCAACCCAGGATAACGGATGCCAAAGTTTGTAGGGGGTGCTCTGCTCATACAGGGGCACCCTCACACGGTTGTAGTTCCTATAAAATGTATACAGGATTTGCGTGTTTAGACAACCTACACTGTGGGACTAACTCTGATCACCCTCCCTGGCTATGTTGCCCTTGTACCAACTAGCTCGCAGTGCCACTAGGATCTCCTCTTACCAAGGAGAGATTAGTTCTTGGCAACCATCGAACATGACTACCCTTATCTCTCTGGACTGTGGAAACAATATACTACTTTTTGCTCAGTCACTTGTGCTTACTTAGTCTGTCTCAGAGATACACAGAATAAACAGGCTGGGTGTTTCCAATAAGAATTTATTGAACACTTGTTCTGGTGTAGAATAGATGAGCTGCAACAACAGTTAGGCAGTACAAGATATAAATGATTAGCAGTATAATAAAAGTAAATGGATGGTATAGCACTACCGTCTTACTACAGTCATGAATGCATATGAATATATAATAAAAGATGCATACTATGATGCTTCCCTAACTAGATGTACCTAGCATGTATGTTGGTGTTAAGCCAAGAATCCCTCTAGGATTTAGTCAACCCCATTACCTGAAGTGAGAGACTATGGGACCCCATCCTGGGCTGGAGTTGGACACCCCGCGAGGGATATTAGACCACTGCGTGCTAGAGTGTCTGCATGCAGGAACCTCAGCCTCTCTGGTCAGTGTGTTGGCTGGGAAGTCCTGGTCTTCTCTGTCTATCTTAGCAAGATTTGATGTATATATACCCATAGGTCTCCCCAGGGGTCTTACCTCACTGTATTACTGTGTTGGCCTAAGGATGACGTTGGGCATGAACTTTGTACATAGATTTTATACAGGTGATGGTAGTCCTGCTGTGCTTCCAAGAATCCTCATGCATAATGTATGAGATTTCGAACTAGGGAAAACCTGCGTTCTGAATGCAGTGTAACATCTAGGTAAAAGGTCAGTCCCTGACAAGTGTAATGTAGGGAGAGAATATAGGTGAAGGGTAATGATTACCGGTTTCTATATTTATGATACCTATATGGAATATAACACCCACGCCTCTTAAGAATGAACGTACTACTAGGCTGACTAGATACTGGTACGTAAATAGTAAAAAAACAAACGTACGTTTCTTTTTATGCTTAAAAATGTTTTTAAAAGTTCTAAAAAAGAGAAATTGACACAAGCTAGAACTCCGATATGTCCCTAGGTATAGTTTGAACTACTACAAGCATTTGAAAGCCATGCATGCTCAAAAGTTATATCAATTTTGATACGGAGTTCCAATTTTCTGTTTGTTTTTCCAAAAGGCTAATTTTTCCCCAGCACACGAGGGGCCAAATGAGTTAAATGTTTGTGTCCTGGCTGGTAGATGCAACATTCTCATTTCTTGCCTGCACAGTTGGCAGTCCCTGTAACACTTCGATTATGTCAATTGAGCACAGATTATCTTCTGTACTGTCTACAGCTGGTGCTGGGGCAGCCTGTGCTCCATCTAAGGCCTGGGTGTCATAGGAGGAGCTGGTGTCCATACCAACAGGAGCAGATACTACCATAGGTGGCTCTAGGAATGGCGCCATCAACATAGGAATACACTGGGGACATTGCAGAACATGGGCTGTTATTGGTTCCAGTAAAACATAAACGTCCGGTTGCGCAGATGATGGGAGTGTCAGAGATCCAACACACATTCTTCTCCGCAAAACAGGTATCGGAGGACGGGTAAGATGCAGTCCATCCAGACTGGTCTAAATGACAAGAAGCACTTCGTTCTCTTAGGTGAGGTGTGCCTCGAAGTTCTACCATACCATCACAGTATTTTCTCTCCCGGAGCACTGTTTCCATCTCCTTGGTGACAGAAGTCCATTGCGTAGCAGAAAAAAGACCACCAGGATACCTGCTAATAGAAACAGGATCAGTGGCAGCCCTCCAATGATGCTTCCAAATACGGAGTGTATAAAGTTTGATATAACTCCGAGGACCGTCTGAAAGGTGCTTAATAGTCCGGAACCTATGTTCTTAAACAGGTGGACAATGCCTGTCGTTTCAGACATGTTAAAGATACGATTTACCATTCCTGCAAAATGAAAAGGGCAATTTGTACGTATAAGTGCCTGTATCTCTGCTGAAGACCTTGCTACTTGAAGATCAAAAGTCTCTTGAGCAGAGGTTAAGGGCACGGGTTTCTGCTCAAAGTATCAAACCGTATTAATGAAACATTTAGCGAAGGCCATAACGGCGCCTCCCTGACTGTGAATGTCGGTGGAAACAATACTTGCATACAACAAGTAACCCTGGAATTCAGTTATCAGATATGCGATGCTCAGAAGCATCCCCAGCAACCTTGATAGTTCAGCATCAAGTAACTCCTTGAAAGTAGCCTGAACACTGGAGTGATCACGGTAGCTGGGGCACCCTTTAAGTGACAGGACAAGTTAGCTACTGAACCATTACATGCCCCATGAAGCATTATATCCTGGCATACAAGTGATCCAATTAAAGTATTCTCGCAGTTTGTACCGCTTAAAAAAACTTCCCCCCCCCCCCCCTCCCCCCCACTCTGGCATCGGAATCTGTACGGTAATTCCCAAGATTCTTTGATGAATTCCCTACCCATTTCTTCATATCTGCCTGCCTGCATTTGTTCAAGGCAATATTGAAATTGAAATGTAGTGACCGGAAGAGTTACATGGTCATGGATTAACCATTCTGTGGACGGTGATTCTGCCACTGTGAAGGCTAATCTGTCCAGTTTTTCAATGCACAGCATTGTACACTTTGCTCCCCTTTATGCCATTTCTATCTGTATTTCCGTCAGATTGTAAGAGGAAAACAGACGTGATGTTTGTGACATGCCAAGGCACATAGCCTGCGCACAAATATTGCAGCGTCCAGATTAATAACATAATAGAATGCAATTGTGATTGCCCGAGTGGTAATATGGACGAATCTTGTTCTAGTACATCAATAGCAGATGACGCAATGTTGCCCAGTGAATATATTCTGGATGTTGGTGTCGTTAACACATTGTCGACCACTGCTAGAGCTTCGCTAGGTTTATACGATCTATTTCTCGTAGACTTTCTGCGGCCTCTTGTGATATTTTCCAAATCTCATTGTAGACCGCATAATAGAAACGTTTGTGACGTGGCTTCCTAGGACCTAATAAAAAAAAAAATCCCGTAGGTCCACATCCTGTGCAAGTAAGGATAAGTGTTTCACCTGTGTGAGTGTTGAAGTTTTTAGCCAATCGAGGCATATCTTCCGAACACTGTATGGTGTCACTACCCCTGGGTGTTGTCTTTGCACATAACGTGGATCTGGCCTATTAATACTAAATCCTTTAGTTTTACCCAAGAATCTTTCTTGATAGTATTGGTGTCTACGGGCCAAACCAACCATTCCTTCCAATTGGGGTCTGATGTATTGCTTTGCAAAATGCCATCTATTGTAACCTGTTTTTGTGATGTTATGATATCCTTGGTGTGTGATGGTGCTGACACCCGAGGTGTTTTCAGATCTTTATTCCTGGCTAACCCAAGACAAGTTGTTAGTTGCACTGTTTCATTCAAGAACATTATTTGTCAAGGAATAAAACATGCTCTAAAATAGTGCCTCTGTTCCCTGTACCTGCCAATCTCTAGTAACCCAGATGGTTTTTAAGTCGATGGTGTCTTTCCATAGGTCAAACCATTGTTCAGACAACTGGGCAATAAAGGAATAGAATAAATCTGTTTGGTGTTTGTCAAAAAAAAATTCTGTGCAGGTGTAACCTTATAGTAATATGGGGATGGGTCTGATGGGTTAAACCCTGAAAAATATGGACATTTTTGTGCAAATGTTTTTGAACTGCTTTTCGGTGATGTTGGGCAATGTTCTCATTGGAGGTATGTGAAAACATTCCTAGGGTTAGCAGATTTATGCTGAAAGTGATGACCATAATGTTGATAGCTATACATTGTTTCAAAGTCTGATGTGTCTTCTAACATTTCATTATTAGAAAAGGCAGCAGATTTTTCTAAATCAGACAACATATTTACAGTTTCATAATCCAAATCATCAGAAAATGTACTGGAGGTAATGCTATCACTTGATGAAATCTTAAATAAATGTGGTATTTTTAAAAGTTCAGTTGGTCCAAATATATCGAAATCAACCTTGTCCCACACCATACCATCCGGTATAGGAACTGCTCTAATGTTCACTGGTGATGGGTATTTATTTTCACGATGTGATGATAGATGTGATTTCAGAATCACATTTACCTTTTGTGCAGCAGAGCTTTCTCGAAGATAAGTTCAGTTAATAAGCAAACTAAAAACAGTTACTAGGCCTATCCAGAAAAGAAAGAAAAGTATTCTGGTAGATACCCAGAGTTCCACCCAAGGTGATACCAGGTAAGTCTTTTTAAGAAAGTTCATCAATTCTTTAAATTGACTAGTTCTTTTCGCTAGCGTTCTTTCAGGTTCGCTTGGATCTAACAAGAAGGTGTCAAAGTCAATGAAATAGCCAGATGCAGTTCGATCAATTATCAGTAGTACCACAGGTTTTATGGAAACTGTAGCTTGCTCTTGTTGGGGCATGTTGATATCCGTATTTGGTCGAATTGAAATTTGTCTTTCAGTGGAGTTTTCATTTTGAACTTCAGTTTCAAGAGGAACGAGTTCCATTGCATTGATGCTTAGTCTTTCATTCCATGCAGGTGACCCTTCAAACGTGATGAGTCTTTCTGTTTGAACTTCTTGTATAGTTGTGAGAGGAGGATGTCTGTTACTTCGGAGTCCACGCGGCCTACTATTCAGTATCTGCCACATAGTGTGGTTTGATTAGGTCAATTGAGACAAATCTTTTCTCCTTTTTACCGGCAAGAGGTAGCAGAAGTACTGTTCTTCAACTGCCAGGACAGGTTTTCTGTAAGATGGCCCAAATACTTTTGTGTCCGCTATTTTTTCACTGACCAGATCCCTGACTTTAGGGATCCAGACAGGTCTTGCCGAGACACTTTTTACTTCCCCAGTGGTGGTCATTTTCGTCTGGACATTACTTTGTACTGCCCTGTTTTCGTTCAGGTCCTGTAAAACAGCTAAACGTTTATGGATGTCAAAAGGTTTTTCGTCCGCCGCTGTGCCTTCACAATCAAGATAAGGTACCCACATTCTCATCTCAAATAGGACCGCATACGCAGTGACCTCCCCAGAGCACTTCTTGGCTGATTGTTTAATGCCCTCTAGACTCCAGACAGATGTTTTAACCAATTTTCACCCGAACCTAATACCGTAGCTGGCAAAAATTGCTTTAAGTCCCGGTTTTCCCTCTCCACAGCTGAATTTCTCTTGGGATGGTATGGAGAGGAGTACCACAATGCTACACCCAGACTTCCCATAGCTTCCTTGTAAGCCCTAGAGCTAAACTCTGGGCCATGGTCAGAATGTGATGTGCCAATTGTGTATGTCTCTATAAAGACTCACAAATCTTTTATAACAGTTTGAGCATCAGCCGAGTGCTGGGGCCACACCCATAGGAACCTAGAGCAGGAATCCACTGCAAGCATGATATACTTGTAAGCCCCATCATATTGTAAGGGGTCGCAGTGGTCCAAATAATCACACACTAGCGGTTTGTCCGATATTAGTAAAGGTGTCTGCACTGGATGTGTTACAGTGGAACATTTAATCTGCTGACATGTCGCATTTTCAAGACATAGTCCTTAGTCTGCCTTCTTAGGCCTGGCACCAGTAGCGTTGTTTCAATAGAAAATCCGTAGCAGACACAAGTGTGTGCAGAACCTATACCCTCGTGTGCTGCTTTAATTAATGCTATCCTCTGATCCATATTTGGTATTACGCTATCCCCCACTCCAGAAATTTGAGCAAATGGAACATTGTTTGCATTGAACTTGTAGGAGTACTTGAGTGGAAACCTTTTCAGTACTGCTGTGTTATTTTGTGTGACAATCGCAACCATTATCTCACAGTCTATCCTCGTTTTTGAGCGAGTGAGTGCAGCTACAGAAGCCCTACTTACAGCCCCCTTTGTGGCTTCGTCAGGCAATTAATTCCCTTCAACGTGAACACCATCATATTGATGACTCAATGTGTGTATCACGTGAGCCCTTGGTAGTTCGTTTTTCAACTCCACTACCTGTTCCCATAGCGTTTTGTGCTTTATTGTACCACCTTTTGCATCTTTAAAACCGTTGTGTCCCCAGTGATTTAAATATTCATTATATGACTGTACACAGTAAACGGAATCACACATGATTAGTGTGGAGAATTCCCGATCTGTATTTACCAGTAACCATGTTAGTGCTTTTAGTTCTGTTAGCTGGGCTACACAATCGCCTAGATACTGTGTTTTTGTGCATTTCGGACGAAACTTTCCATCCTGCATGCATCCTTTAACAATAGCACACGCGGCGCTGTATTGCTGTTTGCTCCCTATGGCCGGTTGCGCAGAACCGTCCCTATAAATATGTTCATACTGACCTAGAGGCATTATTTCATTTGGTAGAGGATATTCTTGTTTGTATTGCAGAAATGCTTGTGTTTTTAAATTTGGGTCGTACCTGTATTCTACATCTGTTGGTGCGAGAGAATTAGCCCATTGTATCCATCTTGGATGTAAGGCTATAGCGTTTGGAACGCTTGCCTTTGTTGCAGCCTCTAAGGCTGGAACTGGTATAACGACTATTATACATTTCCCTTGAGCCAGGGCTCTTTCTCTAACTACAGACGTCTGTACTGCTGTTAGAATGTTTTCTGTAGATGCGAAGCGCATCTCAGCATTTGTGTACAAATGAGATTTATATGCTGTTGGTACTGTCTCACCTTCATTATATGTTAGATAGGTGTACCCAGATTGACCCGCAACTATATGGATCACCAGGTTGCGTACATTTATGCGTGTCTGTAAGTGTTTGGAAGCTATCATGTCAGCTTGTAAGGAATGAAGATTATCTATGTTCCTCAGTCCACTGTCCAACTGAAAAGTTAGGTTTTATCAAATCGTAGAAAGGTTTTACTCTTTCTGCGTAACCCAAAATATATGTTCAGCCAAAATTCAAGAATCCCAGGATTGATTGTAAGTTTGTTAATGATTTTGGAAGTTGGAGCAGTGCACACTTTTATAAAAAGTTAGCTTCCAGGCTTTTCCCTTTACTTGAAAGCTTATATCCTAGAAAAAGGGCGTAAGATGCACTATCTTCGATTTTTAAAAAGTTGAATTTGTAACCCTCAGAGGCAAATCCCAAAATTATGATATTCACTCTGTTCAAGTGTTTCTCCAGGTCATCGTCTGTTAGATAAATATCATCAACATAGGGCAACGCCTCTTCATCCAGATTTTGAAGTAATTCACTTACTCTGGCTGAAAACAACCCCGAGCTGTACTCATACCCCTAGGGGAGCCGACAAAATTGCTGCTGGGACTCTAGCGCTGAGAATGCTGTCAAATATCTGCTCCCAGGTGCTATATTTTGGCAAAAAAATCCATTTGAGATATCTATTGTTGCTTTGGATTTTTTTACGCACAATGTTATTCATTAATGCAGCACTGTGCGCATTTTGAACTGTAAACGTCTTAGTGCATGTGTTTAAATATCTGTAATCTAAAACTAGATGATGTGTTGTCTGGTTTTGATACGGGAAACAAAGGGTTATTCATTTCAGAAGTGCATGTTTCAATCACTCTTTGGTATTCAACTTTTTTTTTTGTTAAATATTTTTTATTGAAAGAATGAACACAATAGGTAAACATCACATAACTGGGAAGAGATGTTAAAAAGTAATCAGCATAAATTGTTAAAAGTCCATTGAAAATGAATAAACTCCATAGACACAGTTGTAATTATTATAATAAAAGAATATAGTTGTGTGAAAGGATGAGAAAGTGTTATAACATTATAATATCTTAATTTATAATAATAAAAAAAAGTGTGTTCCATAAGAGAAAAAGCTGTAAAATCTGTATATTTTTGTGAAAGAGAGAAAGAAAAGGAGAAGTGAGAGGAAGAAAAGAGGGGAGAGATAAAAGGAGGAAATATGAAAAAGGAAGAAGAATGAAAATTATGAGAGATGAGTGTGAGGACAAGAATGTTGTAAAAGGTAACCATATTAAATCTTGTTGAATCTTTTGATAAATAGAACAATGGGAGACAGATGCAATTCTATGTTCATCACAGATTAAATTCCACCAAAGTATAAATGATAATTTAGAAATGTCTTTCCAACATGTTAATATAACTTTAAGTGCAACAGCAATACAAAGGTCAAATAAAATAGTTTTTGGTCAAAATCAGGAGGTATAGTACCTAAAAAGATATTATGAATAGCAAGAGAAACATCACAGGAAAAAATCAATCAACATTTAGACCAAATAGCTTTCCAATTGTTATGGACCTTAGGGCAGTAATATAGCAACTGCATCAGTGATCCTTCAGAGGAAAGACAAGACCAACATAACGGTGAAATAGAATGGTCAATTTTATGAAGAACAAGGGGAGTAATTACAACTCTAATAAAAATAAAATATAATGATTGTGTAATGTTAGCAGCTTTAGAGGTTTTGAAAATCTTTTGCCATAAACGATCCCATTGATGGATAGACAGCGATTAAAATAAGTCACATTCCCAAGATAAATCTATAGGAGATTTATTACGGGTGGCAGCGTGTGAGGGTAGGGTTTTGTATATAAAGGAAGCACTGGGAATTGGATCATGAGGAACATGTAATAATGGTATATTAGGGGGAAACGAAGTAGGGATAGGATCGGGGTTGAAACCTTGTAGGCAGGTTTGAATAACAGGAGATAATTTATTGTATTGCTGAATACAAGAATCAGGGCGATTGAGTTTCTCTTGGAGTTGGAGGAAAGGCATGATCGAGTTATTAAGTAACAATTGATGTACAAAGAAAATGCCCTTTTCCTTTCAATGTTTGTAGTAAAAAGATTTGTGATGAAATTTAATGTACTTATTAAACCATATGGAGGAGGAAAGAAAGGATTGATAAAGGTCAAAATCTTTAAAAAAATAATGTGTGGATAATGTGGTGAGAGTATTTTAAAATAGGATACTTGGAAATGAAAGTACAATTGGTCATTAACATAATGTTCCGAAAGGAAAAGTCCTGTAACAAGGAACGTTCAACAACCCAAGATGGAATAGGTAGATCTAGACAATCTTTGGACACAGCATATAATTGACGAATTAAAAAAGCATCTTGGTACATTTTAAAATCCGGAAATCGAAAACCACCTTCTGATTTAGGATGAATTAATTTAGAGAGAGCAATACGAGCTTGTTTATTGTTCCATAAAAATGTAGTGCAAATAGAATTGATCTGAGAAAAATAATTAGGAATTTTAAAAGGTAGCATTGAGAGTATGAAAAGTATTTGGGGAACAATCATCATTTTAATCGTATCTAGTCTACCCCACCAGTATAAAAATAATGGGGACCAGGAGGAAAGCAAATTAGTAATCTTGAGTTTTAATGCAGAGAAATTATGAGTTAAAGTATCCGAAATATTTGAGGAAAACCATGTTCCTAAGTATTACATTTTTTGGGGACACCAAGTAAAATTGGTGGTATCAAACATGTATTGATAACATGATGAATTTATTTTATAGCCAGAGACAATGGAGAATAAAGCAATTTTTTGTAAAAAAGGAGGAAGAGATTTGCTGGGATTGGACGTATAAATAAGAATATCATCTGCATAAACCGATAGTTTAATTTGATGGAAATTAAAGGATTAAAACCAGTAATATTAGGGTTATGTCTAATACGTTCAAGAAAGGGTTCCATATAAAGGAGAAAGAGTAAGGGAGAGAGTGGACAACCCTGACGGGTACCTCGTTGCAGATGAAAGTAAGGGGAGAAAAGACCATTGACAAATACACAGGCATGTGGAGCAGTATATAGTAATTTAAAAAAAGAAATAAACTTTTGACCAAATCCGAACCATTGAAGAGTATAGAGCATAAATTGCAATTTATTCGGTCAAAAGCTTTTTCAGCATCAAGTGAAAGGGCAGCTAAAGGAGAGGAGTACTTCTTTCCAAGGGCTAAAATATTTGAGAACATTCTAGCAATGTCGGAGGCAAGTCGTCCCTTAACAAAGCCAGATTGATGTGGTTTGACAAGAAGTGGGATAATGTTTTCTAAGCGTGAAGCTAAGATTTTTTCAAAGATTTTACAATCATAATTAATGAGAGAAATAGGTCGAAAATGTTTACAAAAGGAAGAGTCCTTGGCAGGTTTGGGAATGACAATATTAAGGGCTTCTAAAAAAGAGCCACATGCTTTAGAATTTGAGAGGAATGAGTTAAAAAGATTTAATAATATTGGTGCCAAAATTGAGGAAAAAGCTAAGAATAGCTCGATTGAGAAACCATCTGGTTCCGGTGCTTTGGCCTTTTTAAAAGATTTAAGAGCATTGGTTATATCTTGAAGGGAAAGATCGTTCTCAAGGGGTAGAAATGTGTCCGGAGGGGAATGAGGTTTAGGGATATCTTGAAAAAATGTTTCAAGATCTTTTTCAGAAGGATGTGTATCCTCTGTATAAATAAGTTGATAATAAGATTGTAAGGTATCAATAATGTCAGAGTCGGAGGAAATAAGTTTATTGGTTGTTTCTGAATGTATAGGACCAATATTTTTACATTCTGATTTAATTTTTAAATAGTTTGCTAACATTTTCCCTGTTTTATTTTCCCCACCATGAAATTTTAGATTTAATCTTAAGAAGAATATTCCAAGCATCAACAGTGGCATTTTTATTTAATGCTTTTAGCTTTAATTAATTCTTGCAAAGCGGAGGAGGATTTAGAGGAATAGTAACTGTGTTCTAGGGATTTAATTTCTAGAAGAGTTTCCTGATATTTCGTTTTAAGTGATTTTCTTTTCTTTGCAGAATAAGCAATGGTAAAGGCTCTAAATGAGGCTTTAAAGGCATCCCAATTACTATGAACTGAAGTGTCTGAAGGTCTGTTAAATTGAAAAAATTCATTAATAAAAGAGGTTGCTTCTGAGACGAAGGTTGGATCTGAGAGTAGGTGATTATTAAAACGCCAATGGCTTTGTTTGTAAGTGATAGATCAAAAGAGGCAGAAATGGGGGCATGATCAGAGATAAAAATAGAACCAATTTCTGAGGCATAGAGACATGGGAGTAATGGTTTAGAGACCAAAATATAATCAATACGGGACATAGTATGGTGTACAGGAGAAAAGAAGGTAAATTCGGAAAATGTCAGGATTACATGTTTTCCATATATCATTAAAAGGACGAGAGGCGATGGCAGATTGAAATGCTTTATGAGTTTTGTCAGGCTTGAATTTACAGTTAGATTTTCTATCAGAGAAGGGATCCAGCCAATTATTGAAATCACCACCAACAATTATATTGGGATTAGAGATGGAAGAGAGTTTCAATTTAATGCAGTTCCAAAATTGGGGATCGGGTTTGACGGGACCATAAATATTGAAGAAAGTGAAAAAAGGCAACATGGGTATTAAGTTTGGATAGGTGAGACAATACCTTTTGATGTTTGACAGGATTACCTAAACCACGCATATTCCACGAGAGAACGTTAAACATGTTGATGAGAAGGGAGGAATATTAGGAAACGGGAGCAATAAGCTACAAGACCAATGTAAAAGAAAAAGAACAACATTTACTATATGATAACAATAACACACCAAAAAAAAGAAAAAACTCATAAAGATAGGAAGATAATAAGAAAACCCCTTAGAGAACAGTAACCAAGATACAAAAAGAGAGGGGAAAAGAAAGAGAGGAGAAGGTAGAAAAGATAGAAAATCGGCATAAGTAAACAGATCAAGGACAAGAGTCCAGATCTGAAAAGAGATGAACAGCAGGTATGAGAGGAGCAAGGTAACGTTGAAAGAGCGAGGACGGCGGTAAGAGGAAATAGGTACTGAAAAGGCTCTTAAAAAGGAAAGAAATAACAAGTAATAGAAGAATAATGAGAGAAAGAACAGAACGAAGAAATAGTAATTTAAGTGAAATAAAACCTAAAAAAAAATAAAAGGTAAAAGAGCACTAGAAAAATAGGAAAGATAAACAAGTTATAGAGAGATAAGAAAGATAAATATTTAGAAAGACAGCATCAACTATTTATCTTAGAAAAAAAATTAAGCATTAGTGTCCAAAAGAAAAGGAAAAGAACAATAGAGCAATAAAGAGATAGAAAAGAAAAATAAGTAATAGTGAATCAAGACGAATATATATTTAGAAGAGCAATATCAATCAATTAACGAAGAAAAAATTAAGCGTTAGTGTCAATGTTACGAGAATAAATGCTGTTTAGAAATAGTTTCAGCTTTTCAGGATCGTGAACTTCCTTCATGAGTAATTTTGCAAAGACAAGGATGGAGAATGACATATTGAATATTCAAATGTCTCATCTGGGGACGAAGAGCCAGAAATTCTTTACGACGAGCATTCATTGCATTGGAGACTGTAGGAAGGCGGAATCTGACTATATGGTTGCCCCCACTTTTTGCCTGGTGTTTTGCTGGTTTATGACTTAGTTGGACTGGGATCCTGCTATTCAGGGCCCCAGTCTATCTGCTTTCTCTGTAAAATAGTTTCCATGTACATTAGGTACATATCTTATTGGATTCTGGAGTGCCTTAAAAGCCCCTAGTATATGGTATACTATGTACCTAGGGCATAGGTACCTCAGAGGCCTACCAGGGGCTGAAGCATGTATTATGCCACCCCTGGGAAGCACTCCAAAATGGCACCACAGGTCTGCTACTGTCGCCTGGGTAAGGGTGTGCTGCAGCTTTCGGAAATACTTCCTTATGGCTGTTCTGTGATACGGCCATACCATATACTCTTAAGTGCATTATAACCTTGCGGTAAATGCTAACTTTTGAATGGCTGCATCAAAACATGTCGTGTTTGGTGTCAAACATCTTGGAATACTACCCCCCGCCAGTTCTAGTGGCAGGGGTAGCATTCCACCCTTCTAGAGGGAGAGACATGTTCACACTGGTCAAACCCCGTAGGACTTTCCTGAGCCCTGGCATCACAAAATGGATGCCTCTGCCACAGACACGGGACTGGCCTCCTGCTGCTGACCGAATCTCCAGTAGGGGAGGCCTGGTCAGTAGGTTTCCTGTCGAAGGGGGGTGTAACCACCTCCCCAGACAGGCAGATGTGTATCGGGGCTAGGCGGAAGCACTCTCTGGTGCTTTGAAGTCCTGCACTGGGGGCACATTTGGTGTCCCTCTGCATAGTCCAGTATAAATCAGTTGCAGGGGCTACCTGCCCCTGCTCTGGTGTGAAACTGGACAAAGGAAATGGGTGTAACCACCCCTCTTTCCAGACCCACCCGTAGGACGGGCCTTAGAGTTAGTCCATCCCCTAAACTTAGTATAAGTATAGGAATCCAGTCCCTAGGACTTTAGATTACCCTGGACGAAACTCTGCAACATACATCCTGGACCTTCGACATCCTATCCTGACTAGAAGACTGAAGAAATCTCCCTTGGGTCAAGGAGTGACTCCCCTGCTTGGCAGGCACCAAAGAAGCAACTGACTGGTCTGCATCACTGAAGCTCCCGCCGGATGCCAAAGTCTTTGCATACCAGAGGTGGCTTTCCAGACTTCCCCGAGGCTACCCCGAGTCCACAGCAAAGCTGAGGCCTGTGGCTATCGTAGGTGACGTGGAACCGTGAGCCCTGGACACCGTGAACCTTTGCAGCAGCACTATCTTCCTGGGCTTCCTTGAAGTTGTGCTTTGGGCTCCGAGTAGCCCCAGCCTTGAGCACCTCCTGCACCGAAGATTGCTGGCCTCCACTCCACGAGTGACCCGTGGGCCACTTTCATGTGACCGCTTGAGGCTCCTTCGCGATCACTAGCCCATTTGCCAGCCAGTCCCCACGAAGGCAACTCCTCTTCTGCTTGGGCTTTCCTAGTTGCTCCAGATGTGCCCTGACTTACCCTCGCTGGGTGAGGCCCTCAAACCATGCTGGTCTGCACCGCAGTCCTTTCTCTGAATTCCAGTGACTTGCTGTTGCCAAAGCTTGTTGGGTCCATTCTAGTTGCCGACATCGCAGCACTTGACAAACTTTGTGGGACAGCTCGAATCCGGCTCGTGGACTTCGTCGACGCCTCCTGGACCTCGTGGCTGAAGAGTCAAGGCACCCATCAACTCACCTGAAGCACCCGAAATCTGTGGGCATTGGTCCATCTTGCCCTCGGTCACTGGCTAGTGATCCAGACTCTGTCCCCTCTGCTTTCAGGTTCCTTCCATCCTAGATCCAGGCTTGGATCTCTTTGGACACTTCTCCTCTTCATGGCAGCAGCAGTTCTTTGCAGGCTTCCATTGAAATCGATGACGCGACCCGACACCAAAAGACACCTATGCACCCGGCTTCCCTGGGTAAGGTAACTCGAGTACTCCGGTGCTCCCGTGGGTGCTAGCCCTAGAACTTCTTAAGTCCAAAAGGGTTTGGTCCTGACTCGATTCTAAGTGTCCCTAATCTTTAAATTTCCAACCGCAACATTGCCCATAGAAGATAACGGGAACCCGCGGTTGTGTTAACATACTGCATACAGTCCCCGTGGGTCCCCTGTGTCACTACCTTGGGTGGTTCCTTGGGGTCCCAGCGATTCTACAGGCTCTAGGCCTTTTTTCTAGTTCAGTCGTGGTTCTTATACCACTTTTTTGGTATACAGTTTGGTACGCCCCTAGGGACCAAACGTGAATTTGTGCTATTACTGATGATTGCTCACTTGTAACTTAAGTACTTCGAACTCCAGTCTCATAAAGAGACTAGAGGGGTGTGTTTTAACCTAAATACGTATATTTTAAATATATACCTGGTGTGGTTGTCCTTTCATTTGATCACTCAAGAGATTATAGACTGGTAAAACAAGCTGCTTTACATTCCTTCAAGACTTAGCCTGAAGGCTGCTCTCCATAGCTACCACTAGGATAGCTTTCAATAAAGGTTGTCTTTAACCAATTCACCATAAGGGGTTGTTTGGACTGATACAAGGTGCCCACTAGAACTAGTGGACAGCATATATCAGGCCACCTTCTCACAGAGACATCCTGTGAAATCAAGAGATGATGTCCCGACCAAATGAGACGTCGTTTAAGTTTAACAGCCTTCAGAACCTGCATAAGTTCAGTAAATTCCAAGAAGAGCATTATAATACCACGTGGCTTATTTGAATTAGGGTGAAGACGACCCAAACGATGAGCACACTGTATATTGAGAGGTGAGGGGGATTGAAGGTCTAAGAGATTCGGGAGAAACTTCTTCAGGAAGGACAGCATAGCCGGACCTTCAATATTTTCCGGAAGATCATAAAAACGAAGGTTGTTCCTCCGATTTTGAATTTCAAGGTCTTCGGTGTGGAGTTTAAGCTTGTGGAATTCTTGCTCAAGTAGAGGAATTTTTGTAGAGATATCTTGAAGGTCTCCCACACGGTGTTCAAGTTCCGACACCTTTCCTTCCATGTCAATCCAGCGGACTTCTATTTGCAGTCATTTTTCATTGGTAGCAGACATAAAAGGTTGAAGGCCGCGTACCTCCTCTAGAATAGAATCAAGGACCGGATTTTGTGAGGAGAGAATGGGAGAAGACTGGTCATTTTTGTGTCTTTTGGGTTTTGAGCCTGAAGAGGATGGTTTAGAAGTGGTGTGAGGGTCACTGGCCATCCTGAATTGTTGAGTAGAACGATGAGAAGTAATTAGAGAGGGATGAATCCAGCCCATACACCAATTGAGAAGAAGATAAGAGCAACAACCATCCAAAAATAGGCAAAAAACTGGAAATAAAGCGAAGGAGTAGTAGCAAAAACAATAGTCACTGGCGAAGGTCTTTCATACACCCCAATGTGAAGAGGAATCGCCACAGCATGAAATGACCAATATCTGCATAAATGCAAGGTAAGTAACCATCAAAATCAGAGGAAGGACAAGGGTCATGTAATGCGCAACAATGAAGCAAAAGCACTCTGTACCACGGATAATTCATAGCAATTCAGTCATCCAAAAATAGTGGCATATTGAAGAGAGGTCACGATTATGAGATCCAGGTCATATGGGTACAAAGTGCAAGTACAGAGATAAGTTCCTTTTGTTTTTCATACTCCTGATCCCAAAAAAGACCGAAGAAAACTGCATGGTATTTAGCACATTACAGTAAATAAACTGCAGAAATTCACAAAAGATTAATTAAAATTGTCCTCTAGATGGCGAAGTGACACAACAGTCTGGAATAGAGTTTGTAGGAATTACTATTATATGGTTGTTTCTCTCTCTCCGCGGATCTTTCCTGTTCCCGTTAAGCATGAAGTAATGAAATAAAATAACAGCAGAGCTGGCAAGGGAAATTGAAACAGGATGATGAGGCTCACCCGTTCCATTCGTGTACCCCAATGAGTCAAAGGTCAAATTACTCTGCTTTCAAAAAGTGACTGCCACCTGAGAGGAAAAATGGTCCAGCGCGAGTGCCGCTACTTAAAATGGCGGGCGCCCGCATTTCTGTGAGGTGAAAAACACCGGCGCATTTCCAGGGCTCTAAAAGAATGTTGGAGATGCAGTAAAGCGGTCTGGAGACTCACCGCTGTCGCATCACATCGGGACTGCAGGCGGGACTCGAAAACTCCACGTCCAAGAGGCAATTCTTGTAAAGAAAACTCTGCGTCCGGACGGAGCTTACATGAAGACCGAAGTGCCCTCTCTGCGTCCAAGCCACGCACCCTTTGCTATTCAAGTTGATCTAAGATCTCCCTGACCTGTTTTTTAGCTTCTTGCCTTATTAGATACTGCCTTTGTGCATTTTGAGTATTTTTTAATGGAATTATGTGGTGGGTTAAATATTCATCCCTTCCAACATGATTTTTTTATAATGCTGGGACTTGGGCTACCGTCCACACCCGCGCATATGTATTTTTGACATATTTGGGAACATAGTTGGAGAATGCTGGTAAAATGACCGTTTCTCCCCTAGGGCAATCCATGACGAATACTGGCAGCCAATCTTGTTCAGCTAACAAAATGTCATAGCCAAACGTTAGGTTCTCCCAAAAGAGACCCTTAACTGTACTGCATTTGTCCTCCCTCCATTTAGAGTGTAATTTCATACAATTTATGTGGGACACTTACCCTAGTATCAGGTGTTTCCACCGTGATATAATCATTCAAGTCTGCTGTCACCAGAAATTCCATCAGGTTCTGGCGAGCTACTGTTATTTCTAGGGGTGGGCGGAATTTGCGTAATCGTGTTACGCAAATCTCCGCGAAACGGTAAAAAAATCTCCGCGAACACGCGGAATTGCTTGTTCGCGATGCTTTTTTCCTGTTCACAGTTGCTGTTTGCGTGCTCGGGGAGAAATATGTCGCGAACACGCATTTTGAGAACGCGAACAAGAAAAAATTTCGCGAAGTCGCGGAAAGCAGAATTTTGGGCAATTTCGCGAAAACTGTATCCCAAGAGGTGCAATCCTCTATCTGTGTTGTTATCCCCATGGGTAAGCAGATTGTCAACATTCTGTGATTTTCCTAAGGGCTAGTTTTTGGGAATACTGCATCTAGCTCTGTTATTTTCTGAGATATCCAGAATGGCATTTGTTCACGTTTTGTGGGCATTTTACCCATTACTGCATGTAATGTTTGCTGTGTAATTTTAGTTGCAATGTTCTGAACGTGAGCTGTATTTGTTGTTACCATTGCTGGCTGGACCGTAAGTGTCCTCATGACGTATTGTCATGTTTCTGTAAAGTTTGTATTAATTCTTTGTGAAGTATGAGTAAGTCTGGTCCAATATTGTTTCAATGTCGGGATGTGGTGTGTAGGCTGCTAGTACTGGCCAAGTCGCTCCTTCTCTTCCGAGCGGACCGAGTCTTACTCTTTCTCTTGTATGGGGTAGGGTGCCTTTAAACCAGTATAAATGTTCCTGGTACGTGAGCAGAACCTCAATGTCCTCATACGGACAATATTCCGATGGTGCATCACCTTCTGTATAGAAGTGAAATGTTTTTGTTCTTGTATTTGCTGCTGAGAATGTAACCCACAAATAAAATACCTCTGTTCTGCCATGCACAAGCAGTTTCAGGGTGACTGCATTTCTAATATTTTCTGCAATCTGAATTGCATTTGCATGGACTTTGTACGCTCTTCTTGTCTGTCTGACCGTCCTTCCCTCTCGGAGTTTTTCGACGAACCCTAAAAGGAACGAGAGGAACGTGTATCAGTATCCTGATACCTGTCAGGTTTCCTAATATTATCCCTATTCCTAAGGTTATACCTCTGTTTGGAGGGCTCCTGTGGAGGAGATCTACCTCTTGATTGAGATCTGTTTTCTTTACCTTTTTACTTTTTATCATTGTCCCACTTCTTTTTAGAAGAAGTAGGTGTCTGCTTCAAAGTCTCCTTCTTGGAACTCCCCATCAGTTGTGGTTTTAACGCTTTTCCACCCATCTGCCCCTGCCTAACTCTGCATACACAGTTTAAATTATTTTGGGTAGTTCTTGCTCCTGTTGTAAATGACTGAACTCCCTTACGCATTGGCGGATGGCCACTGATGCTGCCTCACCTTTTTAATATTTGCTAATATTATGGCTGATACCTGGGCATAGTTACCTAGTAACTACATCCCTAAATCTAGAGAAGGCTATGCCCCGTACTCATTTTGTATTTGTCTTAGTACATCTGGTATTGCAGCTAAGGATGGTATACCAGGAGTCCTGGTATATATGGCAGCGAAAACTGTACCCCAAGAGGTGCAATCCTCTATCTGTGGTGTTATCCCCATGGGTAAGCAGATTGTCAACATTCTGTGATTTTCATAAGGGCTAGTTTTTGGGAATACTGCTTCTAGCTCTGTTATTTTCTGAGATATCCAGAATGGCATTTGTTCACGTTTTGTGGGCATTTTACCCATTACTGCATGTAATGTTTGCTGTGTAATTTTAGTTGCAATGTTCTGAACGTGAGCTGTATTTGTTGTTACCATTGCTGGCTGGACCGTAAGTGTCCTCATGACGTATTGTCATGTTTCTGTAAAGTTTGAAATAATTCTTTGTGAAGTATGAGTAAGTCTGGTGCTGGCATTGTTTCAATGTCAGGATGTGGTGTGTAGGCTGCTAGCATTGGCCAAGTCGCTCCTTCTCTCCTGAGCGGACTGAGTCTTACTCTTCTTCTTGTATGGGGTAGGGCACCTTTAAACCAGTATAAATGTTCCTGCTACGAGAGCAGAACCTCAATGTCCTCATATGAACAATATTCCGCTGGTGCATCACCTTCTGTATAGAAGTGAAATTATATTTGCTGCTGAGAATGTAACCCACAAATAAAATACCTCTGTTCCGTATGATTTGTGTGCCTCAATCACAAAAGCAACAATGCCACCCCTAGGTGTTAAACCATGCACAAGCATTTTCAAGGTGACTGCATTTCTAATATTTTCTGCAATCTGAATTGCATTTGCATCTTCCTCGTCATCTGTGAGATGCAGGTTTTGCACAACTCCCCCTGCGTTATCCACGTCTTCAGTCATTGTTTGAAGGATGAAGTATTTTCCAAGGGAACTAAGATACGGTGTTTTGCACAATTTTTGGGAACACTGTGTCCTTCAAGCTTGATTAACCCCTTGTGTGCCACGCCCTTTCCCCGCCCTGTGCCGGCTGTTGCATTAGCGGGCGGGGTTCATGACGAGCTGGACTCGTCATGGGCACAGCGCAACCGCGGCCCATGACGAGTCCAGCTCGTCATGGGCACAGAAGGGGTTAATTAACAGCTAATAAATAGAATTTTTGCCTACTCAGCTGTGGTGGATTTTAGCCTACCCATTCCAGACGTCTCTGGTGTTTTGTGAAATAAGGGATTTCTGAAAATAGCACGACTGAACTACTCAGATTCTACTGTTAAATAAGTACCCAACCAATGTTGGCGGTGCCATGTCGTGTAGTTCCTATAAAAAGTATACAGGATCTGCACGTTTAGACAACATACACTGTACTTCTTGTACCAACCACCTCACAGTGCCACTAGAATCTCCTCTTACCAAGGAGAGAATAGTTCTTGGCAACCATCGAACATGACAACCCCAGTGCTTAATTTGTGCCGGTGCTTTCTGGTGCTCAGCACCGGCACTTTTTTTGACAGGTCCGGTGCTATGGATTTATTTCTGTGGCAGCGACGATAAACGTAATTTTTCAAAAAGGAACCACAAGTCGAGGCAACTGTAATTTTTCCACATTGTCTGTGCTGCTCTTATCCTCACCGATTCACGCACCCCTGTCTGGCACACTGGTGACTGGATTTCAACTTTTACTACAAGTAAAAGAGCCAATGGTGTCTCAAGGAACCGTCTTTATTTCTACAGTTAACACGCCTTCCCCCTCCCTCTGGCTTTCAAGGGAATAAGAAACTGAAGAATGCTGGCGTCTTCATGTCTTTTACATGTCACGTAGGGCTTCGGCAGCTCTCTATTGGTTCCTAAAAACCAAAGGGGCTGATGGGGAGGAAGTTTGTATTTGCTCCATTTGTTCCTCGTCGGATGTAGATGGAGGACAGTTATACAAATGACACAATGCTTCACATCTAAAGCCCTGAGCTTGTCATTTTGAAGTGGAAACCAGATTTGCAGCGAGTGGGCATTGAAACCCATGCGTCTATCGGTAAGTACTTTGGGCTAGTGTAGGAGATGAGGCTATGTTACTCAAGGGTCGTCACCAAGGCAAGGAAACTGGTGTTAAATGTCCTGGGATGCGTAGTAGACAAAGTGCAGGAAAAATTTACAACACTATTATTATTTAAAAAAAGGGAGCCTTCTGAAGCCTCCCAATAAGCTTGGCACACCAAAATCGATTAGTTAGTCATCACGTGGCTTGTGAATGTACTACTTTTGTGGTACAGTGTACTGGGACCTGAATGGAGGGCAAGGAGAATTATTTCAGCATTCTCCAGATTTTCAGCACACAAAACGATGCAAGACCCGGATATTTTGCTTAGAAGAGCACACCACAAGATAGTATAAATGGCAAACACTGGGTCATATGTGCATTCTTAGGAGACAAAACACACGGGTGCTGGGAGTTCTGCTTGAAAAGGCTCCCTACAACTCTTTATTCTACACGGGAAGGGCATCCTGACAGGGTTTCTTTATTGCACATGCACCACATCTGAATATGGAACAGCTTGAGTGCCTAGCCTGCACAGTGTCTGTGGAACAACATTGCTTATGCTGGTGGACTGATACGTTTAACTTTCAGTGTTAACCAATTACATTTCAAAAGAACATGCAAGCAGAGTAATAATTTACATTTGCTTATTATGCAACTAAGTGAGTTTTCATCTTCCACTTACACAGATTCACAACTGCATCATGGGAAAAAAGCTTACATGCTTTTTTGTAATCCGAGAATTACTGAAAATATAAGTTTTAAGCACTTTACTGCTATTATTCTACACCTATGGGTTGATAGCAGCAACTTGTGAGATGAAGTATTTTATACTACAGGTGGACAGCAAGCCAGTCCTGTTCAAAAGCCTGGTGTTGTTAAGGTCCTTTGTTGAGGGAAGCTTTCATTGTTGCTGTTATTGCTATACTCTATTTGGGACTTTGAAAGGTGTACAATGATACCGAGTATATTGTAATTAATTTGTGCCTGAGGGACTCCTTCAATTGTATTTGGGCCAGGGCATGTGGCTGGCATTTGAAGCTGTTCTTAGGCTCAGCATGACTACCCTTGGATCTGTGAATAGCGTATCTCTGAGATATCATGGCAACAACCTAATTAGTATACGCTTGGTAACTAAATAGGCATATTGAATTAATTTTTTTATTATGCTTATCCCATTTAAGTTTGCACTTATTTTAGTTTTTTATTTTATTCAGTGGAGTTACTTTCTGGGTGTCATCAGAGTAAAAGGATATATGACATCAATTCCTGCAGTGCACTGGGCCTGATGTCCTGTAATGTGATTTCTTGTAATATCATTGTGGGTGGGTCATAGGGCATGTGATGTCACCTCCGCTACCCCTAACATTTTGGGGAATTGACGTCCATGGATTATAGATGCTGAATCAGAAGTTTATGCATTGGGGTTGTTAATCTAAACTTTGCAAGGCTGAGCCCTACTATATAACTCAAAATTGTGTAAAAACACCAGAAAAGGCAGCTTTGTTGTACAAGTTCCGTACCCTAAATCGCTGCCTGTCTCCGAATTCCTGCAGCTCACACTGTTTCCTACCCTGCAGGCTCCCTCTTTCCAGACTTCAGCAACAGGACTTAAAGTTCCTTAAGGTTTGTGGAGCTACACAAACTTCTAATACATACCTGTTGAGCTTTCCCCTCTTTCTAAGATCCTGTGTATGATTACCAGGATCCATGTTACCAGGACACCATTTTTCCATTCATACACTTATTTTTACATGTCATTGTTATCAGGTGTGCTTGTCCATTTGGGTCAATTAAAATCAACAAAGACTAACTTTCAAAATGCACTGATATGTCAAAGCAAAACCCATTAATGGAAAAGTAGCATGCCTGAGACAAGACGCCATCAAGTCACTCTAATTCTGTTATTGTTGTTGTTGTAGTAACTTTATTTCGGTCAACAGACCATAAAAAGTACAGAAACATAAAAAGAAACAACAAAAAGACATTTAAAATAATTAGGTTAAAAAGTTCTGCCTAATACGCCACATATACAACAAATAGCGAGAAACAGCAAACACAATGGGAGGATGAGTGTCATAAGTCAATATCCTGCAAGCCTGTGTGTAGTGCAAAAATCCCAGATTCCTACAAATAGGAATCAACCAGCGTTTTCTGGATACAGAATAGGCAGGACAAAAAAACAAAACATGAGAAATATTCTCAGTATGGTAGGTACATGCAGGGCAAACTAGAGTGTTTGATTTAGTCCACTTAGAGGTAAAAGATCTTATGGGAAGAGTGCCATAGCGCAGCTGAATATACAGCTTACGGGCAGCTGGGGGTTCAATTAAGTCCATGAAATCCTCGGCCCTAGGCTCTGTTTTTATTTGAAGGAACTCAGATGATAACCTACCCAAGGAAGATGAACTCATTAACGTCTGAAGATTTAACGTGTGGATGAGAGAGAGGAGTGTCTTCCTAGATATCCCAGCACAATTGGTCTCCGGCGTGTCCCATAGTCCAGGGAAACCAAGCCGAGTACAAACTGCACTAATATGCCTAAGCCAAGGGATCACTTTGGATCTAAGGGTAGGCCAAATCTCAAAGAATTCAGCTCTGTAGTCGGCCAGTTCAGGAACAGACCACAGCCTCTTCCAGTACATAATTGGTCTAGCGCCTACTATCTCCTCTATTGGGGTTAACCCAAGATCGAATCTAAGAGGGATCAGCGGTGTACTAGGCGGTAGACCAATTAAGTTTCTGGCAAAAGACTGCTCCACCCTTTTAAGATCAAGAGTCTGGGTCTGCATATGCCCCCAAAGTTCAGCCCCATAGATTGCTGACATTCTCGCTTGACGACTGTATATTGTAAGTGCAGGGGAAACCGGCCTAAATGTAGATTCCTTAAAAACTTTAGTTAGTCCCCCTGCTAGCTGAGTGAGCCTAAGCGATGATCTAGCAATATGTTTATGCCAATCAAATTTCTCTGTGAGGGTAACACCCAAGTATATGAACGTTTTGACCCTTTCCAAGGGGCTACCAAAAAGCACAGGATTAGGGCGAGTACGTTTTGGGGGGTTGAAAATCATAAACTTTGTTTTTCCTATATTGATTTCCAACCCCCGGAGATGGCAAAACTCTACAAAACCATCAAGGGTTTTTAGAATGCCCGATGATTTTCTAGACAACAAGAGTGTGTCGTCCGCGAACATCAGAGCGGGCACTCAACCTGTGGCCAATCTAGGGGCATCAATATTGGGTACACCGTTCAAATATTCAATAAGGCCGTTAATATAAAGGCTAAAAAGGGTAGGTGCCAAGACGCACCCTTGGCGAGCTCCTTTCGAAACTGGAAATTGGTCTGTGAGTTCTCCGTTCCTTCCAGACCTAACCTGTGCAAAATTGTTTAGGTGTAGTCTTGAGAGAATGGCTAACAAATAGGGCGGGAGACCCATCTCCGCAAGGACTTTCCAGAGTTTCCCACGTGGGACCAGGTCAAAAGCCGCCCGCAGGTCCACAAATACAAGGTAGAGGCTGCCACCCTCCACCTTAGCTGTTTTCCAATACAGGACCTGCAGGCGGAAAATCTGGTCTAAGGTAGAAATACCAGACCTGAATCCTGCCTGGAGCGTAGATAGTATCCCCTTTTCCTCGATCCACCCGAGGATCCTATCCAAAATAACCCTCCCCATCAGTTTTTGTGATGTATCAATTAAGCTGATGGGTCTATAATTTGAGGGGATTAAAGGGCAACCCTTTTTAAGAATCGGCACAATTTCGGCTCCTAGCCAAGTAGGCGGCAGGTCGTCGCCCGGCAAAATGCCGTTAAACAGGGTGACTAAATAAGGAGCCCAGATTTTTGGTTGTGTCCCAAAGAGGTCCCCAGGCAGTTTATCCAGACCGGGAGCTTTTTCTGGGAGCAGATTTCCTAAAGCGATCTCAACCTCACGCAAAGTGATTAATTCATCTAGTAAGGGGCGTTGGCTAACAACAGTTAACCGGGCAGGTTCTTCAAGTACATTAGCACTATGGAGTTGCTGAGGTTCAGTGACATTGAAAACCATATCACCACACTCAGAAGTGCCATAAAGGGCACAGAAATGGCGTTCCCAAACGGAGGGGGCAATGTTAGGGGCAGGGGCCAGACTATGGCCACTAAGTCCAGAAGCTACTATAGTCCAAAATAATTTAGAGTTATTGTTACCAAGTGCAGAGCCCAGATTCTCCCACTTAGCAACTTCCCAATCCTTTTTGGCGTCACTAAGCGCCTTCTTATACGCAGAACGATGTAGCTTAATGGCTTCCCTATTACTAGTCTTTAAGGCTCTAAAAAGAGCCTTCCTGGTGGCCCGACAGAAAGCGTTGTACCACTGAGGGGACGAAGTCCGTGGACAGTTGGCCCTTCTCTCAGGGCAAAGAATATCCTTAATTGCTGCTACCAAGTTGACATGGATTTCTGATGCCCTGCCTAGATGTCCAACTTTTCCCATTTCTTCAATAAAGGGGATAATGATCTTATATAAGGCAGCTAGCTTAGGATCGGACATCTGGATGTCTAGCCATTTAACTCTTCGTCTACAGTTTGATATAGTTTAAGGCACAGTGGCAGAGTGTTCAGCCAAAGTTTGGCATTTGAGCCCAAAGCTCCCTATCCTAAGTGAGAGTACCACGGCATTATGGTCACTATCAGTTCTTTCAATAACTCTGAATTCATGCGCCTTGTCCCAGTGCCTAGCCTCTAAGAAGATGTAGTCAATTATCGAGGACTGGTTATGCCGATTAAATGTTACATTCCCCGGTCTGTCAGGTTCCACCCTCCCGTTGCAGGCTCGTAGTGAGGTTGTAAGCACAAATGACTGCAGTTGTAGAACTAACGGGGTCCAAACCTTTACCGAAGGGGTCAATGGATGGGGAACCGCCCACAGTGAATCAACGTCATCTGGGCCACCCATGGTCGAGTCCATGAGTGGCTCGAAATGACAGTTGAAATCACCGCCCACGATTAACACAGTAGAGGGGTCCATTGTCTGGGTAAGGATCAACAGAATATCAATGGCCTCTGAAACAAGACCCCGCCTAACTGGCCTTGAGTATACATTAAACAGGGCGATATTTGGCCCATTTAGTGTGGTCAACAGAACACACTGAACGTCCTGCGAATTAGTACTTATTTGTAATGCAGTTACTCCCAAGTGCGTACCAACCCATATAGACAGACCCCCTGCAGGTCTCCCCCTCTCACCCTTGCTGGCCACGATATCAAATGTAGCAAATCCTTGAGCTTGACTACTTTTTAATGCCCAGGTTTCTTGTAGCATACAAATACCGTGGAGGGCCATAAAAGAGCCCCATTCAGGAATGGGCAATTTGCTCTTAAGGCCCGCCACGTTCCAAGAAATAATTTTTACATGGCTAGTCAATAGATCTTGGTTAACTTGGTCATGGGGCAGAGAACCACAAGGGTCGTTAATCATATCAGATCCCTCTTCTGGTGCAGAGACATGCTCATGAGGCAATGCATATTGGTCGGGAAAAGGTGAAGCTGTTCCAGAGAGAGTAGATTGTTGCAGGGAGAAAGTCTGCGGTAGGGAAGTCGGCTCGATATTCTTAGCCTGTTGCTCCATAATAATAGGCCTACTAGTTAGAGATCCCCCCTGTCAATCGCAATCATCGAAGCCTGAGAGGGCATCGAATCTATTTGCGACTTCCAGCGGGGTAAATGGTGGCCAATAGTCTATCCTCCTAGAACCATTTCGGTGGCTCCCAAAAGGCACAGCGGCCCAGTCGGATACACTTTCACAAGCCACAGGGATGGGTGCATGAATAAAGTGCTGGTTATCAGAGGGTATGGATAATACTGATTGATGTGTCTGCATTCGAGCCGGGGCCCTAGGCTACGCCCTGTGGGAGACTGAGGATCTTGGATAGAAATATGTCAATTCGCAAGGCATAATGGACCCGCTAATTTTGCCCCAAGTATAGTCAAGGATATGAGTAACAACTCTGGGATCTCTAAAGTTAATAATGATTAGATCCCCCTCAATATCCTTAGCTCTACGTCCCAACCAGGGGAGTCGCCGAACGTGCAATATCTCCCCATTAACATTGGAGGGAAGAGGCCTGTTTAGGGTAAGCCAGTGCATAGTTTTATTTTTGAGCTCAAAAAGCCCTTCCTTTTTGCCCTTTTCCAGTAACGGAACTCTCGTAAGCACTACCACGTAAGGGACCGCTTCTGGGGGTAAATCAACTTGATGCCTTAAGTGGTCCACTACCTTGGCTAAAAGAGTACCTCCCCTCACATTTTGGATATTTCCTGAAGTAGATTCTAACGCTCCCCTTGTCACTTCACCCAAATCATTTTGTACTGGTTGATGTTGGGCTGTATTGGGAGATATAACCATAGATTGACTGCCGGAGATAACCTTGCCATTTTTCCTAATGGGAATGGAGGATGACACTGGTACAACAGGGGGAGGCAACACTAAATGTGCAAGATCTTTAAATGCCCCCACGTGTTCAGTGATAGCCAATTCAAGGTCCCCCAAGCGTTGCTCCATCTTTTTTAATCTTTCCATTATAGGTAGAACGAATGACTTTAATAGTCGTTCGATACTCTCTAGAGGGGCAACGTGCAAACCTTCATTAGTCGAACAATATGGGGAGCTAGTTGGGTCAGGGGAGGGGGATGCCAATGGAGTGATAGTGCTTGTGTCCATGAGGGCCGCTGTAGATGAAATAGGTGGTACACTAGACCTTGGCATAGATACAATATCTAGAGTAGGCCTTGGTCCCTTGCCAAAGTCAGAGTGATTAATCGTATTCCTTTGGAGGTCACCTGCCCTCTTTCTTCTTTTAGTAGGAGGGGGTCTTTGAACTTTGGACACAACTACCCTCCCAACCTTCTTTTTAGTAGCCTTAACCTCTGGTTGAGAGGAAACCGTGATCATATCAGTTTCCTTGATAGACATTTTGAGGAAGATAAATTGATGGAGACATGCAAATTATTAGGTTTATCGGATGAAAAGGGGTTGTCTCGAAGCAATATGGGAACATTATCAATGGCTAATGACTCCTGAGTAATAGTGAGAGGACTAGGCTCGGAAGGAGTAGTATAAAGCAAGATGTCCGTGGGCAATCTATTTTTCATACATTCTATGGAACGACGTCACTCAGCCCTACGTTCAGCTAATACAGTCTCATTAGTCACATTAGCCACAGCAGCCCTGGAGAAGTAGTCATCCAATGTACCCTTGTTTATACCTCCTACAGTTGTGGGTGGATTTTTAGGCAAAGTCTCGGCCATAATTAACAAAGCAGTAGAATGTATCAGTACTCACAATGGCCTCCAATGATTGGTAAAGTTAATGGATTGCCCCGGTCCGGTCTCCTCGTGCCTCTGAGGGCCACAGAGGGCCCGCTCTTTGCCCGGTCTTCGCCCCGGGTTTCCGTCCCGCTCGCGTTCCGCTAACACGAAAGTAGCGTGCGTCCCTTAAATACGAGTGAGTGGGAGGGAAGAGGCACCAGCTGCGCTCGGGATCAGCAGAGCGCTAGGCAGGCTGGTCCTCGCAGTCCCGCCCGGCCGTCACAAGGTCCGTAGACTGTAGTCTCCCCCAGCAGAATTCCTTAAAGTGGTAGAAATGTAGCACCAGTGTTCCTGCCTTGGTCCGGTTTTTAAATGCGGCGAGCGGCTCCCGCGAAGCGGGGGCCGCGAGACTTAATTGCAGTGCTGGGAGTGGTGGGAGGGAAGAGGCACCAGCTGCGCTCGGGATCAGCAGAGCACTAGGCAGGCTGGTCCTCGCAGTCCTGCCCGGCCGTCACAAGGTCCGTAGACTGTAGTCTCCCCCAGCAGAGTTCCGTAAAGTGGTAGAAATGTGGCACCAGTGTTCCTGCCTTGGTCCGGTTTTTAAAAGCGGCGAGCGGCTCCCGCGAAGCGGGGGCCGCGAGACGTAATTGCAGTGCTGGGAGTGGTGGGAGGGAAGAGGCACCAGCTGCGCTCGGGATCAGCAGAGCGCTAGGCAGGCTGGTCCTCGCAGTCCCACCCGGCCGTCACAAGGTCCGTAGACTGTAGTCTCCCCCAGCAGAGTTCCGTAAAGTGGTAGAAATGTGGCACCAGTGTTCCTGCCTTGGTCCGTTTTTTAAATGCGGCGAGCGGCTCCCGTGAAGCGGGGGCCGCGAGACGTAATTGCAGTGCTGGGAGTGGTGGGAGGGAAGAGGCACCAGCTGCGCTCGGGATCAGCAGAGCGCTAGGCAGGCTGGTCCTCGCAGTCCCGCCCGGCCGTCACAAGGTCCGTAGACTGTAGTCTCCCCCAGCAGAATTCCATAAAGTGGTAGAAATGTGGCCTAATAATTCTGTTATTATCCCTGTCTACAGGCACCTGTAGCACTATATGTTCTTTTATTTAGTAACATCACTTCCATCCCTTCTGAGACATAGAGAGCTCACCCTTTCAACTCTCCTGGTGCAAGTACATTCACATCTCTCATTGGTACTTTACTTCAATACGGGGATCTTCAGCAATGCTTCTCTCTTCAAATTCCTGCACCACTCTTTTGCGCACTTGCAGCACTCTTTCCTTTCAGATTCCTATGTGATCCATACCTCTGGGCACATACAGCAGCATTCACTTCTACCATGTTTTTCCTGTAATCTCTCCACCATTTTAGTCTCTTGTAACACTTTCTCCCTCCTTTTAGGTCCTTGAAATGCTTTGCCCCTTTCCTTGGAATCCTGTGGCTTTCCCTCCTTATAGGCTTTTGTAGTTCTCCATGGCATCTATGATACTGTTGTCCCACTCAGGTTCCTGGAAAATACACTTCCTTCTGACTTCTGATGCATTCCTTACCTCAGTTCAATATCAGTCGCATTACTAGCATGATGTTATGAAGGTGACTTTCAGCCAGTAACAGTTTACCAATGACCTCTAATTATACTGTCTTGTAGGCCCATAATTAAAATGGCAAAAGTCACACTACAATTTGCAGGATGCTTTGTCCTGCCGGATAAAAATGAGACATGCTTAGTTCCGCTATAAGTATAATAGTGCACAGCTTTGCTTGTGTCCCATCCTCCGTTCTTTCCCCTTACAAGTTACTGGAGATCTGCACCTTCTCCCACCAGGATGTGGTAGATTACAGCTAATTAACTGTCTGGACTGCAACAGCAACCATAATGAAGTCTGTGGTGGTCTACACGCTTACCTTCGGGGGACTTCAGTTAACAAAGTGGAACAAACAGATAAAGTTCTGCTTCAATGAGGCACCTCAGCATGGCAGAATAAAAGAATGCTACACTCAAACTGCCCTGTTAACATATTGCCTGATTTTATGCTATTTTACCATATAGGTACCACATTAAAGTTTAAGCCAGTCCTTTGCTGCTAGAAGCGGTGGCTTAGTTTTACCACTGACATTCTTTAAGTGATATGGTCAATGTGGAAAAAGATGCACTGATTCCATAATGGTGGCACTAGCAACTATAACTAAAACATCACCTAGTCATGATCTAAATAGCACAGTCTTTCTCTGAGTAATGTTCAGTTTAGCTCTAGTAACAAATTAACAATATGTGGGTGCTTTCATTGCATAAATGGTGACTGCAGGTATATCGAGGGCTGCTTGCTTTTAAAAAAGCAGCAAGGCAGGAAGAGCCAAAGTAAAGGCCCACACTGTCATCTGGACTCCAATTTCCAGTGCTTAATTCAAACCGATGGTTGCAGGTGGTGGCCACCAGCACTCATTTTTAGGGACTGGGACAGAATGAGAGAGAAAGGCAGGAAAGGTATAAAGAAGGAGGAAGAGAAAAACTGGAAACAGGGACGAGTGAAGAAATCTGGTATGAAACAGGGCCTGCAAAAGTAAAATAAAGGGGCAGGGAGCGTTTGCTGCTAGCTGACATAAATGTCAACCCCACGTTCAACAGCGCTGGTAACAAGCTTTTGATGAAAGGTTTGGGCCCCGGCACTTTATATTTTACAAATTAAGCACTGGACAACCCTGATCCCTCAGGACCGTGGAAACAATATACTACTTTTCACTCAGTCACTCGTGCTTACTCAGTCTGTCTCAGAGAAATACTCAGAATAAACAGGATGGGCATTTTCAATAAGAATTTATTGAACAGTTGTTATTCTGGTGTAGAATAGATGAGCTGCAACAACCGTTAGGCAGTATAAGATATAAATGATTAGCAGTACGATAAAAGTAAATGGATGGTATAGCTCTACCATCTTACTATAGTCATGAATACATGTGAATATATAAAACACATAATAAAAGATGCGTACTCCTGCGATGCTTCCCTAACTAGATGTACCTAAGTGTACCTAGCATGTATGTAGGTGTTAAGCCTAGAATCCCTCTAGGATTTACTCAACCCCATTACCTGAAGTGAGAGACTATGGAACCCCATCCTGGTCTCGAGTTGGACACCCCGCGAGGGATGTTAGACCACTGTGAGCTGGAGTGTCTGCATGCAGGAACCTCAGCGTCTCTGGTCAGAGTGTCAGCTGGGAAGTCTCGGTCTCCTCTGTCTTATCAAGATGTGATGTATATATATATCCATAGGTCTCCCCAGGCGTCCTACCTTGCTGTATTACTGTCCGCCTAAGGATGATGTTGGGCATGAACTTTGTACATAGATTTTATACAGGAGATGGTAGTCCTGCTGTGCTTCCAAGAATCCTCATGCATAATGTATGAGATTTCGAACTAGGGAAAACCCGCGTTCTGAATGCAGTGTAATATCTAGGTAAAAGGTCAGTCCCTGTAAACCATGACAAGTGTAATGTAGGGAGGGAATATAGGTGAAGGGTAATGAGATTACCTGGGCCTATATTATGATACCTATATGGAATATAACAACACTTGGAACCGAGCACCCTGCCTTCAGGATTTAAAGGTTTTCCTTGGGGGGGTGGGGACTTATTTAAGTGCAATGACTTCAGATACAGTTAAACCTATATCTGTCACAATTTGAGTGGTCCCTCATGGTTGGCATAATACATGCTTCAGCCCATGGGGACCCCTTGTGTATCTCTGCCCTGGGTAACTTAGTTCCATATACTAGGGACTTACAAGGGTACACCAGTAGCCAATCTGGTGGGGGGTAAGCAAGTACTCACCATGTCCAATTTAGGGAGGAAGCTCGGAGACTGGAGTCCTGATTGGCAGGAGTCCTGATTGGCAGAATCCCAGTCAGACTAGTCTGAAAAACATAACGACACCTGCAAAAAGTGGAGGTAACCATGAAAGCAGATCCTACAATGCTGTAGAGAGATGAGGTGCATTATTGGAGAGTGGCAGTGTGGGTATTCATGGAGGGGGAGGAAATAGGGGAGGCGGTGCCAAAAAAGACTGTTGCACCATGTACGACCAGTGCTAGAGCCAGCCCTGGTTGGGAGTGTTAGCCCCCCCCCCCGAAGTTCGGGTCTAGTTGCGCCCCTGAATGAACCAGCACAGTCTGACTAAGACTAGTTCTGGTCGATGAACAGTTTCAGAGTTCACACCAATTTTATTGCTGAGATCTGCAAACACTAATTTGGGTTCTTTGTTCACTGTACCCATTTCTTTGATATGGTTACATTATTACGTTACAGTAAAATGTATTTCTGAAAACAGAAACCATCTTTTGATGTCTGGGTAAGAGGTGTGATCTGGAGCTTGTCGATTGCTCAAATCCCATTGGATAAAACTAATGTTGCCGCTTTAAGGAGTGGATAGGACGGTACCCCACTAGATGGGCTGCCCTCAGAAATGGAGCAACAATGGTAAGATATTTCCACAATCACATTGTAAAACAGCTAACATGAACACCATTGCTGGTTAGATGTGTCACGGGTACACAAAGACAGCATGCATACAAACAGTCACACGTAAAAAGCACATTTAATAAACCAACAATCTGCATTGGAAGTGAAGGTTGGCGGTAATCCTCTTGGTTTGCATACTTAAATTTCTTTAATCGGTTCCCCAATATGTACAAGGATGCTATATCCTAATTTCAACTGTGCACCCTGTCAAGAATTGCTCTTTGCCTTGGTAAATCTACTTCCTGAGTTAGCCCATTGGCACTGTTTATATTGACTTTAGCATCGATGGCACAGAATGCAGCTTTGTTTGGTGGATTTTTGCCAGTCCCTCCTGCAGAGCCCAGGTCGTATAGGGCAAATAATATTAAATAAAGTAAGCGTGTTTAGTAACCTGAAGTTTTTGTAGTGCTTGTGCTTATTATAAAGGTCAAATGAAAAATCTCCTAGAAAAAATTAGCACAAAAAATTACATTGGTGCTTTATTTTTCACATAAAACACAAAATTTAGGATAGATTAGTAAAAACACTCCCAAAACACAGGTGAGGGGTGTGCCTGCTTTTCTCCACAGAGACAGTCAATGTGTGGATGGATTCTTGCTTCTGCCATCCTTAGACGGTGCTCCACTTTCAGTCTTGAGCAGTACCTGGAAACGGGAGTGCTCAAAAAATTGTGTAATACCTTTTTTGCAGTTTTATATAGCACAAACATGACCCAGAGGTATTGGAGCGCTTTGCAGGAGCATCTTTTACATTACAGAAGCACACATTCATTTTTTGTAAGCACAGGAAGATTAAGTGATTTGCCCAGAATCACAGGATGTTGAGCAGGCACCAAGAATTGAACTTGGTTCCCCAGCTCCATAGTCGTCAGCTCTGGCTGTTGCGCTTCATCCTTGCCCCTAGACAAGATATCGGAAAAAGGGGTTCCATAAAACATGCTTTCTGACACAAATGAAAAATCTGTGATTATGTGGAGTATGGCCAGGTGTTGCCATACTAGTAGGAGGCCAGCCACAGTTTTCCAAAAAGGCCTAGGGGACATTTACATCATACACATGTGATATAAGTGATTCAAGAGGATATATACATCTTTATTTGCCAGCAGCATCAAGAGTCAATTTGTTAGCATAGTTGGCTTATAAAGAAGATCACCTTCCAAAGCTTCAGAAATAGCTGCACAAGAAAGCATTTATATTTGGTCTACGAAAGCGTTAGGACAGATGGAATGTATACTTCACAATATTTGTTATAGTAGGCTTGTGGACTCAGCTCTAGGGATTGAAACATGTTAAACAAGCACCAGCGACTTTAATCAAGGTCAAATTCATTTATCATAAGTCACTGGTAAATTAAGTGATTTTTCCCAGGATCACATGATGTTGAGCCGATGCCAGGACTCGAACCTGGGTTCCCAGAACCTATGGCATTGATGCCAAATCCGCTCTTCCTTGAATCATCCAACGTTCCCACTAGTAGTGGGATGAAGGGGAAAGGAGCGAGGCTTTAAAAAAATAAAACAGAAAGCTCTTCACTCTTATCTGCCAGAGAATGGAATCTTCAAGAAGGATACAGCCATTGTAAATTCCTTACAGTGAAATGCAGTAGCTGCGAGGGTACAAACCAGGATAACCTTGAGGGGGAAGGGTTCAAGAGCGAGGCGAACAGTAGCAACTAGTTGTTAAATTCAGGAAACACAAGGCAAAAGGCGACAGTGAAGAAGTGCTGTTTCATCAGCAAAGTTGAAGTATTTTGCAGCTTTATGTATACAAAATTTGCGGCACTCCCTGCCATCTCTCCTGCTATCCCGTTCATTGGAGGAACATCAGTGTTGATGTCAAAGCAGTGCTCTGCTGCAGGAACTAAATGCTGATTGGCGGTTCTGAAAGACTACTCCAATCAGAGAGCCCTAACTCGAGATGGGGGTATAAAAACAGGCAGCAAACATTCTTCCGATGGTGGAAGCAACCAGGGGTGCAACTAGACACGAACTTCAAAGGGGGAGCTAAGACTCCCAGCCAGGGCTGGCCCTAACACTGGTCACGCACAGTGCAACAGTCGTTTTGTGCACCCTCTCTCCCATTTCCTCCTTCTCCATGAATTCCCTCACTATCCCTCACCAACAATGCAACTCATCTCTCTATAGTCATTTTCTGACCAGCATTTCACTTTTTTATATGGCTGCCCGTAGTTTACTAACACTAAGTTTTGTGATTTGCATGGTACACGTTCTTTGTAGCAGGCACATTAGCCCTCTGTACTGTGTGGGTGACAGGAGTGCCCATGTGAGTGAAGGGTGAGCGATGTGACAGTGTGAGAGTAGGGTGAGAGGAGCGACTGCAGGGTGAGTGAGGTGACCATATGAATTTGGGTGCAGATGTAAGTGCAGAGTGGGACAAATGAATGTATGGTTAGTGATGGGCTTGTTTGAGTGAGATTACAGAGTGAGCAGTGATGGGGACAGGTGAGTGAAGTGTCACATGAGCAGGGTGAGTAGTGTGCTCGTGTGACTGCAGGGTGAGGTGCAGGGTGAACAGCGCAAGAGCTTTGTGAGTGCAGAGTGATCACTGAGTGCAGTGTGTGCATGTGCTCATGTGACCGCAGGGTAGGTGGAGGGAGAACGGTGTGAGTTCATGGCAAGTGGCATAAGTGCAGTGTGGTCACTGTGAGTGCAGGGTGAGCGGGTGGTGTGAGTGCATGGTGATCAGTGTGAATACATTGTGATCCCTGTAAGTGCAGGGTGAGTGGGAAAGTGAAGGGCGAGAATGACAAGTGAGTTGTCTGAATGTAGGGTGCATTCCCAGACACAGTTGAAGTTACTCAGCATGTTATTGAGGGCTGGCATAGGGTTTCAGATATAAGTTAAACTATTGCTTTTATGGCATTATTCAGGGTCCAGGGATCGAGGGTGGAGGAAATAAATATTGTGCTCATCCTGCAACAAACTTCCAGTCTTTTGATTATGGTTGCCAGCTCTTCATAATGATGTCCCAGATGGTACAAAAATAAGCAGCCCCCTAAAGCCTATTTTCAGCACTTATCTGTGCATACTTGTAACAGCAAAAATAAATAGAAAGCATTTTTAATTGTGTTCTAGGGCTGCCTGAATGATGCATGACTGATAATTAAAGGGAACAAAGATTAAAAAGTCACATTACAAATGAACATATTCTATTTTATTTATAACCCTATTTAGTGTAAAGACAAGTCCTTTGCAGGCTCTTTAAATAACACAAGGCTGGCATTTTTCTTTTGTTAACCCTACTTTATATTCCTTTTCCAGAAATGCATTCTCACAATAAGGCAGTAAAATGTAAAATCCAAATGTAAGGAATAGGCAGATTGGGGTCCAGCAGGTATTGGAAGCAGAAAACAAACAGACTCTGTAACCAGCTTGCCAAGGTATGCATATAAGCCCCCATGTGCATAATTACACGCCCCAGCTTTAAAGACCTGTGAAAAACTCGGGAGTGCCGAAGATGACTCCAGACACTGCCCAGCCGAGCCCACAGCAGCTCCAGCAGCAGACCGGGCTGAGACACACGACTTTACCTTCCAATGTGTCTAAATGTTTATATTTGCTAAAATAATGCTAAATGTTCATGTGCTTTTAACATGAAGTTACATATTAATCTACTGATTTTTTTCACAAGCTTGAAGACCAGTTAAATCATAGTATTTCTGCACATTTCCCTGTATTATAAATGAGCTCTAGTTCTGTTACCCTGTTGTACACTGCACATTTCTGCTGAGCCATGCTAACTCAATGTGGCCTTGTTCTGAAGTTGACAGTGAAGCAAGATGTCTGCTCCACTTCTAATGCATTAGTTCTTGGATCAGTTGATGCTTACAAAGGACTGATTCCATATACTTTGAGAGGGGACTTTACATTCATTAATCTATGATGTTAAATGAGACTGTGATTTATATATATATATATATACATATATATATATATATATATATATATATATATATATATATATTCGAGGCATTTGAGCTGCAGATTACACACTTGTGCATAGATCGCCATCTGGTGTTGGGCGCGGATGTTTGCAGTTGTTTTTCCTCTTGGAAAGTCTTTGGAAGTCATGAGGTTGGTGACTCCTCCTTTGGATCGTATTGCGCATGTGCTTCGGCTCCATCCTCAGATTGTTTTTTTCCGCCATCGGGCTCGGATGTGATCTTCGCGCTCCGGTTCCGAAATGGTTTCCAGTTCAATCGACGCGCACTCCTCACCCCAATTCGCGGTATTGTTTTGATCGCGATCTCCACACTCGGCGTGGCTCTCATCAATCAAGACCTTCGATTCCAGTCGTTGACGCCAGCCGTCAGGCCTACCCAAGCTCCGGTCCTGGCTCATGGAAAGGACTTCCTTCAAGAAGTGCCCTCGATGTGTGTCCAAATTCCCCCACACCGATCTCCACGAAGTATGCAATCTCTGCCTCTCCCCTGAACACGAGGCTCGAGACTGTCCGGCGTGCAAGTCCTTCCGGTCCAAGAAAACTATTCGAGACCGAAGGGCAAGAAGAACCATGGCACACTCGTCGACGGCGATTCCAGATGACATCTTCGGAGAGGTCGTCGACGCTCCAGAAGAACACCACACCGACGAGGGCCTCATCAGTGCTTCCGAAGCCGACGATTCAGATGTGGAGGACATCACTCCGGCACAGAGGGTCGTGAGTACCAATTTGCCCCCCCCACACCCTCGCCAGCACCCAAAAAGGCTTCGGTCACGCCTTCGCCTCTGGGCCTAGGTAAGATCAAAGACACTGCTTCCCACACCGCACCTTCTGGACCGGTAAAGAAGCCCATTAAGCCTTCAGGCGGCTCGGGCTCGAGCCAGCCCACTGTCAGGACCGAAAAACATTCCTCCGCACCGACACTGAAAAATAAAATGGCCTCCTCTTTGGCACCAACCCCCATACCGAAACACTCGGTGCCCAAACCCAGTTCCAGCTCCTCGGTACTGACTCCATCTTCGGAATCGACGAAAGCACACAAGACCACCGGCATCGAGATCTCGAAGTCGAAACCCATCTCGACACCGACCAAACAAAAACACCTTTCCAAGCCACATACTTCTAAACAGGACACTAAAGTAAAAAGACCAACGGCCCTGATGCCTTCGGCGCCGACGGATAAGCCACCTTCGGAGGAACTCTTTACACCGGATCCCTTGCAAAAGACATGGACCAAGGATCCCAAAACCGGACATTTGATGCTCAGCATCAAAAAGAGACAGCTGGAAAAACCTGCCCCTGCTCCACCTCCAAAAAGGAAGGACTCTGTTACCTCACCTTTCAGAATACCTTCCCCACCTCGTCCACCCCCTCCACCGTCCCCCCCTCCACCTTCTCCCTCTCCACCCCCTCCTCATCATTCCCCAACACCCCCTCCGGATGATGATGATCATGATAACATATATGATAACATAGGGGACTCACCCCATGACTCACCCACAGGGGACCCCACTCCCATAGGCTCCCCAGACCCATGGGACGACTATAACATCCCCGACATCCCTAACGTCCCACAAGATGATCTCTATCCTTCGAGACCATCCCCACCAGAAGACTCATTGGGGTTCAACTATTTACTCCAGAGGGCTGCACACTATCACGGGGTAGATCTCCATACCGACCCTGTGGAGGAGGATTTCCTCCTCGATACTTTCGATACCATGCATAGGGTCACCTCCATACTGCCCATGCTCAAAGGGGTTATAAAACATGCGCCAGAGGTCTTTAAAGACCCAGTCAGAGCCAGGGTCATTAACCCGCGCATCGAGAAGAAATATAAAGCCACCCCTACAGATCCCTCCTACATCAGAGGGCCAGCCCCACTTGATTCCCTGGTAGTGTCCACAGCACGAAAGAGGGCCAACTCCCAGGCATCAGGCGAAGCACCACCACCTGACAAAGAGTTAAAACTCTTGGACGCATCCGGCAAGCGCACTGCATCACAAGCTGCCAACATATGGCGTATCGCCAATACACAAGCGTTACTGGCTAGATATGACAGGACCCATTATGACGAACTAGAAGCCATAATGCAACACCTCCCTGACAAATACAAAAATAGGGCAAACAAGTTAATTCAGGAGGGCAAAACCATCACTAATACCTCCATCCGTTGTAGCCTCGATGCAGCAGACACCGCCTCCAGGGCCATCAATACTAGCGTCCTCCACCGTCGCCATGCGTGGCTCAGGATCTCAGGATTTAAACCAGAAGTGCAAGCTTCCATCCTGAACCATTACTTTGACCAGGAACATCTGTTCGGCCCAAAAGTGGACGAGGCCCTAGAAAAAATGAAAAAAGACACCGACAATCACACCCTCCCAGGCGTTCCTTTCGCCGTTCCTCCTTTCGGAGCACATCCAGAGGCTACTCCTCTGATACCGCTTCCGCGTCATATAAAGCTCCTACCCAATCCACCTTCACAAGGGGTTACCAAAGAGGCGGCTACTGGGGCAACAATAATAAAGGCAGAGGCAAGACAAACACCGCCCGCTCTGCCTCCACACCTACCCAATGACTTCCCTCCACTCCCCCCCCCCAGACCATCCCACTCCAGTCGGGGGCAGACTCCAAAAATGTCCTTCATGTCTGGGCTACCATCACCTCAGACAAATGGGTGACACAAATAATTCGGTCAGGCTACTGCCTAGAACTAATGTCTACCCCCAAACATTCCACCCAGACAACGCCCAATGTCACAGGAAAATCTAGCATTACTAAAGCAGGAGGTAATCTCCCTCCTACAAAAAGGGGTGATAGAACACGTTCCTACCAACCAACGAAATCTGGGGGTTTACTCCCTATATTTTCTCATACCAAAAAGGGACGAGACTCTACGTCCCATCCTAGACCTCCGGCTCCTAAACATACATACACTCAGACCATTTTTACATGGTAACACTTCAGCAGGTACTTCCACTGCTCTCCCAAAACGACTTTCTGACCACTTTAGACCTAAATGACGCTTATTTCCACATTCCTGTACACCACGCTCACAGGAAGTTCCTCAGATTTGTAGTGGACAACCAACACTACCAATTCAAAGTACTCCCATTTGGTGTCACAACTGCACCACGAGTATTCACCAAGTGCCTAGCAGTCGTGGCAGCACACCTCAGGAGACAACACATCCATGTCTTCCCATACCTAGACGACTGGCTAATAAAAGCCAGTTCATACAACCAGTGTGTACAACACACGCATGCCACTATCCAGCTACTTCACCAACTGGGCTTCACGGTAAACCATGCAAAGTCCCATCTGCAACCGTCCCACATAAAACAATACCTCGGTGCCATCATAGACACCTCAAAAGCGCTAGCATACCACAGTCCGGCCAGGATCACAAGCATTCAGGCTCTACGCACAAAATTTACAGCACAACACTCCCTTCCAGCTCGAGTGTTTATGCAACTAATCGGGATGATGGCCTCTTGCATATTCATAGTACCTCACGCAAGACTCCAGATGCGTCCTCTCCAAGAGTGCTTAGCGCGCCAATGGAACCAGGTCCAAGATCAATTAACAGATCTGGTGTCGTTAGACGGTCGTACCCATCGCTCTCTGCAGTGGTGGACCACCAAAAACCTTTCCAAAGGGCGACCATTCCTGGACCCGGTTCCTCAGATAATACTGACAACGGATGCATCGCTCTCCGGCTGGGGAGCTCACCTATTACATCACACCATGCAGGGCAGATGGACACCTCAACAAAAGTTACTCCACATCAACCATCTGGAGTTACTAGCTATATTCTTAGCCCTAAAATCTTTCCAAACACAGATTTCAGGCAAGGCAGTCCTAGTCCGCACAGACAACATGGCAGCCATGTACTACATACAAAAACAAGGCGGCACACACTCTCCACAGCTCTCTCAGCTAGCACAGAGCATATGGAGATGGGCCATACCCCAGAAAATCTTTCTCCTTGCTCAACATGTCCCAGGAGTCCAAAACACTATAGCCGATCTACTCAGCAGACAGACGCAACAGATCCACGAGTGGGAACTACATCCACAAGTTCTTCACCCGTACTTTCAACTGTGGGGGCATCCACAGATAGACCTCTTTGCCACCCACCAAAACACCAAATGCCCAAGCTTCACCGCCAGATATCCACACCCATTGTCCAAAGGCAATGCGATATGGATGAACTGGTCAGGCAGATTTGCGTACGCTTTTCCGCCTCTCCCAATCATTCCATTAGTGGTGCGCAAACTACAACAACACTCCCTCACTCTCATACTAGTAGCTCCAACTTGGGCCAGACAACCGTTGGTACACCACACTGCTGGAACTATCTGTAGTACCGCACCAAAAGTTACACCTCTCTCCACACATCTTAACCCAGAACCATGGAGAGATCAGGCACCCGGACCCAGCTCAGCTCAACCTAGCGATCTGGCTCCTGAAATACTAGAGTTCGGTTACCTCAATCTTCCCCCTGACTGTATGAACGTCATCAAAGAAGCTAGTCGACCCACCACTAGAGCGTGCTACGCCGCCAAGTGGAAACGTTTTGTTGTTTACTGTCACAACAATACCATCAATCCCCTAGATGTGTCCATTCAACACATCATAGGCTATTTACTACACCTGCAAAGATGCAATCTAGCCTATACGTCTATTAGACTGCACCTCACAGCCATAGCAGCATATCTGCAAAACAGGCAACATCTATCAATTTTTAGAGTACCTGCCGTTAAAGCCTTCATGGAAGACCTTAAAAGAATAATTCCACCCAGACTGCCACCCTCACCTGTGTGGAACCTAAACATCGTTCTCACCAGACTAATGGGGCCTCCCTTCGAACCTCTGCACAAATGTGAACTCCAATTCCTAACATGGAAAACCGCTTTTCTTGTAGCCATCACTTCCCTCAGAAGGGTCAGTGAGATACAAGCACTTACCATTCAAGGACCTTTTCTACAAATGCACCATAACAAGGTTGTTCTCCGTACCAACCCAAAATTCCTCCCTAAAGTCATTTCTCCCTTTCACATAAACCAAGCGGTAGAACTACCAGTTTTCTTCTCGCAACCACAGACCATTGCAGAAAGAGCTCTTCACACACTAGATGTCAAAAGAGCCTTACTCTACTACATACAGAGAACACAACCTTTCCGTAAGACCAAACAGCTGTTTGTCTCTTTCTCTCCACCACACAAGGGCAACCCCATCTCCAAGTCGGGAATAGCTAGGTGGATTGTCAAATGCATTCAGATTTGCTACCACAATGCAAAACGAACGCTATCCGTTCCCCCTAAAGCCCACTCTACACGTAAAATAGGGGCTTCAATGGCATTTTTAGGGAACATCCCATTAGATGATATCTGCAGAGCAGCTACATGGTCAACACCGCACACTTTCACTAAACACTATTGTGTAGATGTGCAAACTAAGCAACAAGCTAGTGTGGGCCAGGCTGTACTCAAAACATTATTTCAAACCACTGCAACAGATAGGGGTGGTCGCCGCTAAGGGTGGGTACTGCCATATAATCTATGCACAAGTGTGTAATCTGCAGCTCATATGCCTCGAACGGAATATGCTACTTACCAGTATGCATCTGTACTTGGCATGTGGAGCTGCAGATCAACACATGTCCACCCGCCTCCCCGGCTACCGTTATCTGTTCCAGTTTATCTTATTTAGATACAACACACATGGGCATCTTTCCTGTTATTACTACGCTCCATCTTTCCCTATTGGCGAAAAACAATCTGAGGATGAAGCCGATGCCCATGCGCAATACGATCCAAAGGAGGAGTCACCGACCTCGTTACTTCCAAAGACTTTCCAAGAGGAAAAACAACTGCAAACATCCGGGCCCAACACCAGATGGCGATCTATGCACAAGTGTGTAGATCTGCAGCTCTACATGCCAAGAACAGATGCATACTGGTAAGTAGCATATTCCATATATATATATTTTTTTATATCAACAATTGTGTCCTCTGTGAAGGGCGCACTTTTCACTGTTTGTGCTTGCAGCGAGGTTGGACCAGCCTCGAGCTCCAATTTTCCACCAAATAAATGTACACGCTGCACTCTCCTGGGGTTTCTTATTTCATAAAGATTCATTCAGAAAGCCATCAGAAAGCCATCTCCTCTCTTCCTCCACCTACGCGTTTCGACCAGCAGGTCTTGGTCACAGTGTATAGCATTAGTCCTTCTCTGCTTTCTCCAATTTATACCAAATGCCCATTATGCATGTTATGGTGCATTATGGGAATGGTAGTTTACATTACAAAAAGCGCCCGATTAGTGCCACAAAAACTATAGTTATCAACATTTGTTCACATATGTCGAGTGAGCTAATATTAAAAGTAATTAATTTACAAATATCCCAGTTCATTCATTGATATATCTTGATGTAGGCATACTTGGTAAATGTTGAAAAACCATGGGACATGACAGTTCATGGGTGATTCCTGTGCAACTTGGACCACTAGTCTAAGTGACAGGTTTCATGTATATTGTATGTTGGTGTATATTTTATCACTTTTCAGGTGGTAAGTAAGGTACTCAGTGTCTCTTACCATACTACTTTGATCTCCACTCTGTGCCAATTGCATGGATGTATTCTGCGCAGGTACCTTGGTCATGTCTTAATTATGGTTTTTGTTTCTCTTTTATTCTCTTGGGGCTCAGTGCCCTTATGACATTGGTATGGTTTGTGTTGTTACCTTGAGTTCCTGGGTCAAATGTCAATGAGGTTGGTTTCATCTTACTTTCCACTATATCAAGTCAATGTTTGTATTTCTTGAGCTGGATCTGTTATATTAGTCTGTGATCTTAATATACCAAGATGATATTATAAATGTACATACATTTCTTCGTCCCTGTTTAGCCCTGTTGGGATCTTGGTATTGAACCTGATTATTAGTCTCGATTCCAGACGTCTTAACTTAAGGGTTCTGTGCCCCCCTATTTTGTGTACTGGCACTGTTGCAAGACCCGAGTATGTCATGTCTTGCCAAGTTTTTCTTCCATGTGTTATGTGTTTGGCCAGGGCATAAGTTGCGTCTTTGTTTTGGATTGCCCTTATATGCACAAGGATTCGCTTCTTGAGGGGGCATATAGTGCTACCAATGTAGCGTTTGCCACAGCTGCACTCAAGCAGGTAAACGACATAGGTGGTTTTGCAAGTGATGGTATCACTGATATTAAATATCTTGCCTTGTGAATCAATGATCTTCTTCATGTTCCTACCAATTTTGCAAGCTTTACAATGGCTGTATTTGCTGAACCCCCTTTGCAGTCCTTGTAGCCATGAACCTAGTTGTTTGCTTTCAAATTAAAGATACATTGGATGAAAGCCATCAGACATTTACTTAGAGAAACTCCTTCCAGTAGAGTGGAGTCCTAATATCAACAACAGGCGGGACACGCATTGTTCTGTATCAGCTACAGTTTGTCAAGTACCATTTAACACTACAGTCATGGAGAAGAGAGCAGTAAAACATGCCCAACGAGCTGAATTGATGTTCCAGAAAGGAAACAAGATTACAGGAATTAGAAGACAAGATGATAAACAAATAAGTACAGGAGAAATTACATTGAAACAAATGTATGTCCAATTGGAGAGAATGTTAAAAAAAGAAATAACAAAAAGCTGGGAAGTGCTCACCCTTGAAAAATACATACAGTGTGAAAGACTACCTAGAGGTCTCAGAATTTTCACCTTGCCGAACCATCTCGACAAGAAGCCAGAAATGTTGGTAGAATGGGGAAAAAACAACATGCAGTGTTCACACAATATGATGCTCATAATAGTAACATATGCAAAAATCGATGTGGAAGAACTGCAAAAAAAATAGCCGAACTGGAGGCACGCATCCTGACATGTAATCAAGAGGACGAATCAAAAAAAGCTAAGAAAGGAAATGGAACGTAATCTAGATAGACATGAAAAGGAAGTCGAGGAACGCAAAGAGCGCAAATTTAGAAGTGATCAACACGACTACGAATGTGGAGCAATACTAACCTTTGCCAAATGATTTGAAGCGCTGAAGCAACAAATGAGTACCATCAAGAGGCAGCCACAAGAATCCCCCAACACAAAGTGAGTTGGATACAGATTTCAGCGAAGGAGAGGGCCAACCAATGACTGGACAGTGCACCTCTTTTTTAGATGAGATGAAGCTATTGTATCTAGACCAGAAAACACCAAGAGGAAGGGGAAGAGGACGTGGAACTGGACGTGGAAGAGGAAGGGGGAGAGGCCAGACAACAGCAAGAGGAAACGACGAAAAATCAGAAGAAGCTCTGGAAAAACAAAAGGCTACCATCTACGCAATTGTGTGACAAAGATATAGATGGGTTAGAAGCAACTGAACCGTATTTGATCATAAATCAATCAAAACATGTCCATACAAGAGCAGAAGAAAGCATTTTAAATAAATTACTTACATTTTGTCCGGAAAACATTTTGATCTTGTGGAAACAAAAATAGATCTTTACAAATATATACGCAAACTCAAACTGGCTAAGTTCTTTAACAAACAAGACAGATAAAATTTAGCGAATGTGGAAAGTGACATCAATACGAATGATGAACAAACCCAGGAGCTCACCATTGCAGAAATTTCTGACCTGAGAACAGCATATGGCCTAGCAAATTAAATAAATGAGGAGAACATCTCAGATTCACAAATCTTGCATGAGATGGGCATAAAAACAGACAAACACCTGATCATGAAATTTAAGGACAAATCTAAATTCTGTCCTGCTTTGCACCCGAGGAATCGGGTAGATTCTTTTTGCGATCTGGTAACTGCTGAATTGGAAAAAAATAGTAATGTGAAACATGGACAAAACAAAGAAAATCTCAGCAAGCCAGAATTTCAAGCACTGGAGTCACTCGTGAATAAGACACTAATAGAGATAAAACCCGCCGATAAAGGGGGGAAACATAGTTATTTTAGACATTACATCATGGAAGCCATGCGGCAATTAAACAACACAAATAACTATGAAAAATTCAAGAAGAACCCGATGAATGACCTACTCAAAGAACTAAATATCAAACTAAAAACCTGGCAAGAAAAAGGCCTACTAAATGTTCAGGAGGTCCAGTTTCTGAGGAATGACACTCCTATAATACCTACCATTTATTTCCTCCCAAAGGTACATAAGACGCTAACAAAACCCCTAGGGAGACCCATTATCTCCAGCTGTGGGTCACTATATGAAAACATATACATATATGGATCATTTCCTGGCTCCACTAGTACCTACCCTAACATCAAACATAAAAGACACTGGAGACTTCTTAAGAACACTCATGAACACAGAACGGAAGAATGAATACCTATTGGTGACAATTGACGTGGTTTCGCTATATACGTCTATCAATCATGATATAGGCTTACAAGCGATCAAGTATTTTCTGAAACAAAAGCCCATTGAACAACTACAACACTGTCAAATGGTCATCGATATGATTTAACTCTGTTTAAGAAACAACGTATTCCTATTCAGTAAGAACATCTGCTCCCAGAGCTGAGGGAACGCCAGGGGAGTTTCCTTCTCTCCAGGCTATGCCAACCTTGTAATGGGTTGGTGGGAGAAAACGATAACTTGGAGAGAGGAAAACGACCACCATGTAGCCAAGATAGCACTCTGGCTACAATTTATAGATGACCTCTTTCTTCTCTGGAATGGAACTGAAACAGAATTCAAGGAATTCTTTGACATACTTAATAATAATGATGTGGGACTTAGATTTACTTATAACATCAGTGCAAATGAAATCATATTTCTGGATACCAAAGTGTATGTCAAATCAAATCAAATAGAAACAACCGTATTCCGGAAGAGGACAGCGACTAACAGTGTGCTCCTCGGAAAGAGCTTCCATCCAGAGAGTCTGAAAAAGAACATACCATATGGTGAATTCACTAGAATGAAGAGGAACTGTTTGAACACCAAGAAGTTGAATCTCAAATTTAAAGAGACGAAACAACGGTTCTTACATTAAACGTGGAGAAATGAAAGCAAGATGCCTGACGAGGGCTGAAACACTGATAAACAGAAAAGACAAGAATGTGGTGGATCGAAATGAACCAATAAGGATGGTGATGACATACAGTAAAGAAAGTTTCAAAATTCGTAAGTCCCTAAACAAATATTGGAACATCTTAACTAAAGACCCAGACATCGGGAGCCAACTGGGAAATCTTCCACAAATAACGTTCAGAAAGCAGCACTCTGCAAATTTGCCCCCTGGTGTGTTCTAAGTTGGGGAATTAAGTTCCTTTGAATACTGAGGGTCCCTGGGGCCAACTAGCCCACCAGGTACCTCCAGTATTCACCACAGAGCTGCGTTGCAGAGAGGTGGTCTGAGGTCACGCCCCTTTTTATACCACACTGCAAACGCGTCTTCTGGTGTACTGCTGGTGGGGCGATGAGGTCCTCTTGTGTCCTGAGGACCTCAGGATACAAGTGGACTTCAGCCTCCAAGCAGCAGTGCGACAGAAGCTGTGGTTGCAGTGTGGTGTAAAAAGGGGCGTGGCCTCGGAACACCTCTCTGCAACGCCACTCTGTGGTGCTTACTGGATGTACCCGGTGGGCTAGTTGGCCCCCAGGGACCCTCAGGATTCAAGGGGACCTAATCCCCCCAACTTGCAATGCTCAGGGGGCCTGTTTGCACAGTGGCGCAGGGAAGGGGTGGAGCCTGATATAACAAGTTGGCAATCCTGCTGTGTGGGGCTTACTGGAGGTAATAAAAGGGGTAGTTGGCCCCCCATGTTGATGATGGGGGCTAACTACCCCTTCTGCTACCTCCAGTAAATCCCACACAGTGTGATTGCTAAAAGGTGTTTGGAGGTCACACTCACCTTTCTCCACCACTCTGAAAACGCGACTGCTATGTCATAGTTAGAAATTAGCATTAAAAAACACCTTTGAAATTCACTGGAAAAACCATAGGTTTCAGGGACGTTATAGTTAGAAATTAGCATTTAAAAAACCATAGCAATTCACTGAAAAAACCACAGGTTTCAGGGACGTTATAGTTAGTTGGACATTTCACTCGTACAAAACTAGAGAAATTCAGCCGTTATAGTTAGTTGGGCTAACTATAACTCGCGCCCCAACAATGCACTGCTGATGATGTCACATCATTCATGACATGGTCAGTGACATCACTGATGACATCTCAAATGACATCACTGATGACATCATCCACGGGATAATCTGATGTACCTCCTCATACTCTAATATAACCTTTGATACATCCACTCTAAAATACAGACTACCATTTTCAAAACCATGGACACACCAATACCAGTTACTACATACCCACTCACGGATTCCTAGGTCTACACACATCCACTCATTCACCCATACAGTCACTCATACATGCAGTCACTCATCAATGCACTATCATACTCACTCACCTAGTCAGTCATGCAAAGAATTAATCACACTCCCATTTACTCACCTATACATTTATACACACACCACCCCACTTATTCATACAGATAGTGACATATATTAACTCTCTTATACAATCACTGATACAAGCACCCATACAGGCACTCTCAGAATGACTCACTCTCACATATAGTCATTTATATAATCCAACACTCACATATACTGCCTTTCACATATGTAGTTACTCACACATGTACCACTGAGACATCCATTCACTTACCAACACACCCATACACACACTCCCCTACCCATACAGCCCTTCACAGACGCACTCTTGAACCCATACACCCAGTGAATCACCTACTCACACATCTATGCACAGAGTCACACCCCCCCCACCCACCCACACACTCAGGCACCCATACTGATACTCAGACAACCAATCAATAACCCATGTAGACACTCATGTAGCTGCTCACCAACCCATGCAGTTGCTTACACACCAACTGATTAATACAGACATTCACACAGTTTAGTCACTAACCTAGAATTCAGTAAGACACGATTAATCACTCAATTATACAGTCAGTCACGCACCTACTAAATCATCCATTTAGACACTTATACAGCCACTCATTCTTCAATATACCTTGGTATAGATATATATATATATATATATATTATCTACTGGCGGTCGCCAGTAGATAGTTATAGTTAGGACCGTGTTTCCATAGGATATCCGCAACATTCTATTTGGAATAACTTTGGCGCCGGTTGACGAATCCTCGCGAAATTTTCAAAATAGGTGGGGCGCTCCGCTCCTACCCTGAAAGTCTCGGGGGGAGTCTCGGGGGTCCCAAAACGCGTTTTCCCCATGCAATTTTCCATAGGGACCTTTACTTGAAATTTGGCAGAGAGGTAGTCCTCAGCTCAGGGATGTGCCTTTTGCATATATGGAGTCAATCTGTTCAGTAGTTCCTGAGAAAATTGCAGTTAAAAGCACATACATATCTATAGCCGCGCACCGTGCGCGCACCGTGCGAGCACCCTAAAGTGTGCGAGCGTAATTCTGATTGGTGGTTACATGTTAGTCAACGTTCGAATCGGTCGAAATCAGGAAGTGTCGGCCGCCATTTTGTTTGTTTTCAGTGCGAGAGTGAAAAAGGAAGGTGGCGAATGTGAAAAGGGGGCAGGGTAGAGAGTTCCTGACCCCCTAGCCTTTGTCAGGGGGTCCCTGAAGGACCCCGAAGGCAGAAAAAAACATTTTTTTTTTTAAATCGCGGGGGTGCGCTCACCATGCGCGCACGGTGAAAAACAAAAAATAAAAAATAAGATATTAAATATTCTTCTTTAATACGTAGTTTATTGTAAAATAAATATATAAAAAAAATAATAATACATACATAACTTAGCATTTAAAAAACCGTACAAATTCACTGAAAAAACCATAGGTTTCACACACGTTATAGTTAGGAATTAGCATTTAAAAAACCTTGCAAATTCACTTAAAAAACCATAGGTTTCACACATGTTATAGTTAGGTTGATATTTCACTCGTAAAAAACCAATGAAATTCCCCCGTTATAGTTAGTTCAGATAACTATAACTCGCGCGGCCGCCACTCTATCACAAGGATGATGTCATCAGTGATGTCATGAGTGATGTCACTGACCATGTCATGAGTGATGTAATATGTGACGTCATCAGCAGTGGATTGCGGTCGCGCAAGTTATAGTTATCTGAACTAACTATAACGGGGTAATTTCATTGTTTTTTCACGAGGGAAATATCAACCTAACTATAACATGTTTTTTTAAGTGAATATATATATATATATATATAACATATTTAAACTTTGCAGAAGCACACAGTCACTGGATGATGTCATCAGTGATGTCATCAGTGGTCATTTGAGATGTCATCAGTGATGTCACTGACCATGTCATGAATGATGTAATATGTGAAATCATCAGCAGTGCATAGTGGGGGAGCGAGTTATAGTTCGCTCAACTAACTATAACCACCGAATTTCTTTGGTTTTGTACGAGTCAAATAGCCAACTAACTATAATGTCCCTGAAACCTGTGTTTTTTCAGTGTGTATGTGTATATATATATATATATATATATATATATATATATATATATATATATATATATATATATATATATATTGGGTTGTGTATGTCTTATGTACCCTGTAATTCAGATTTTGTTAACTCTATTTACAAACCATACATACAATTATGAATTTTGAGTTGTGTTCTCCTGTTTTCTTTTGTTCTGATCAATTTATGAGATTAGTTATTTGTCCTTCAGTTTCATTCTGTTGATGATCATTTTTGGGCGTATTGTTTAAATCTGTTGCTTGTTTAAATAACTTTTCAAATGATCCTCTTGCTAGTAGTATGGGAGTAGTATGGGAGGTAACACTGCCTCTGTTTTTCTGCCCCCCCCCCCAAAAAATGACTTGTGAAACACCTGAGTTTCTGTATGGTCTTCCTATTTCTATATGAACAATGAAATAACTCCACCATTTTAACTTTATCCAAGTCAATAACATCTATTACATATTGTGTCAGGCTTCTCTGAAGGAATGATTTACTTCTCATACATTACTTCCACACCGGATGGTCACAACCCATCTGACAAAAAACACTAGACAAAATGTTGGTAATGGTTGTGTGGCCCTAGCTCAGTCCAGCCAAAGGAAATCTGGCCTTGTGAGCTGTTTCTTTTCCTACCGTTACTTGGGGGTATTCCTAGATCCCCTGCTACTACTGGCCTCTCTTATGAAATGAAGACCTTCAAATCCCAAATGGCATAACCATATCTTCCTCAGGTACCCACTTCTCTGTAGAACTCACTACTAAAGACATCAGATAGGTAGATCTCCAATATTTCATGCAAACCTCTCTCTTCAAGCATTGTCTCTTTGTTACCATATTTCTCACTCTTTTTGTTCCCTGCTCCTCTCCCATGTCACTTCTCTTATTACTAGCCCCTCACCTTATCCTTCTACTTCACGATTTTCCCTCTTTGCTCCTTGTGTTTCCTTCTCCTGCCTACGTTGCATCTGAAATCTGCTAATACAAACTTTTTTTTTTACATTTGAACAATACGATTATTGGACTAATTTATCACTGTTTCTCCATATAATTGATCTTTCGTAAATTTGGTTCCCTTGTAATGAGACTGAAAAGTGCACTAACAGTTATTCATTATATGTAACTGTCAAATGTGCCAAACTCGATTCTGCAACAACAAAAAAACAAGGTGGTTGAGATTAATTCAAGCATTACACTTTAATCTCGGCCACTGGCAATTACATAAAATGGCGTCCAGTTTGTTTTCTATCCGCTGTTGAAACAGGAATGTCACCTGCATAGAACATGGGTGTGCACTACTGCCCTGAGTGCCCAACTGCTTGCAAAACTCATATCCTGACTGTTGTGTTTTGCTTTTGCATCATTCTGTTTCAGTGTGCTTGTAGAGGTCTCAGTCTGTCCTTGGTAATGTGAGGTATAGAACCTGTTCTGACCTGGAGGGATGCACCAAGTGTGCCCTGATAGTGGGCTTTTGACCCCTGTGCACTTTACATAAATCATTGGTGGCAGCGCACCATGCTTTGTGAATATTTAGTGTGGCCAGACCTTTTTCTCTTTATCAGCGAAAGGCTAGCCTCTTAGCTCCTTGTGAAAAATGGGGTTATTGGTTGAGGGGGGTGGGGTTGAAACACTACTCAAGCAACAACTGCAATTTTTGTTAGAGTGAAATACAAGCAGACCCAAAATAAACCTGTGCTTAACATCCTGGTAGCTTGGCACAAAGCAATCTGGCTTAATGTAGAGGCAACATGTAAAGTATTTATGCTGCACTTCTAACAGAAATCGAGTGAAAAGCTAACAGGAAAAATCTCACACCAATCTACAAAAATAGATCAAACTTTAATATATAATTTAACACCAAAACAACCAAAAATACTATTAGTAAAACCAGAGTGATGCAAGTTTAAAGGTTTTGAAGAAAAGTAGTGGTTAGAAGTGGAAGTGCCAATTGGGATTATCTGGATGCAGTGGACAGGGTCTAAGTCACAGGTCAACCAAGATGAAGTGTGGAATCGAAATGGGACTAAGTTCAGACCGCTGTTAAAAGTACCTTGTGTCCTGGGTGTTAAGATGCGCAGTCCTTGCGTTGACCTGCCTGGCCATCGAGAAGCCTTTGACTGAAGCTTTCAGTGCAAGGTCCTGCATCAAGATGTCTCACTGTTGGTGAAGCCACTGAGCTGGAGCTGCAATGCAGACATAGAGGTGTCATGCTGTATGAACCTGCTGGTGCTGACAGAACTTACTTCAAGCTAGGCCAGTGTTGTGATGTCAGGCTGTGTTAGTTCTTGCAAAGCTGCTGAACAGAAACTGTGTTGGGTGGTCCTTCAACAGCACAGAGGAGCAGCTTGTGTCCCTGTAGCTCAGAACAGGAGGCCAGCAAACTCACCCTGGTAGTCCTCAGTTCAGGGTATAGGTTTAGTCCTCTTTCTTGGGGCAGCATAAAAGTCCTTGCAGGCAGGGCAGCTTGGTAGTACTCCTTGCTGCAGAACAATCCTTCCTCTGAATCTGCTACAGGTCCAGAACTGATTGAAGAGTGGGTCTGCGGTTCCCCTTTTTATACTTGGTGACCACTTTGAAGTGGGAGAAGCTTCTGCAGGTTCCCAATACAGATGTGTTTGGAATTTCCAGCCTTCCTGCCCTGAACCCAGTCATCTAGGGGCACAATAGGCTAGTGTGAAGTCCTTTGTGTGTGAGCTGAACCAGTACCTTTGAAGTGGAAGTATGGTAGGTGACAGTTCCAGCCCCCCTCCCAGTTCTACCTGAGAAGGCCCATCCTGCCAACACCCAGGCCCTCTATTGTGATGATACCTTGGAGGAATACACAAATGCCAACTACGCCTAGTCATGTAACCCAGGAACTGGCTGCATGCACAAAGTGGTTAGGACAATAAAATGACAACTTTCTAAAAGTAAACAAAAAGTGATTACTGGAATGCTTGAGTAAATCTCAGCCATTAGTAACTACTTGGGGCTGCATACCAATCCATTGCTATTTTGCACACCATGCCACCTCACTTTGGACCCAGCTGTATGCAAATCAGTTGACCCTGCTCCAATAGGAACAGTCCAGACCGACCTGCTGTGCCAGGTCCTCCAAGAACCAGGACAAAACCAACCTAAAACCAGTTATGCCCTAGTTAAGGGCTGATCAGCCGGGTACAGCTTGGTGACAGTGTGCACAGGACCCACATTTCGACATACCTGTCTCACTTAGGGTGACAAACCAAAGTTTACAAAAAGGTGATGAAACATTTGGGCTGGACCCTTCCTATTGGAGCAGGGTCCAGACTGGTTTCTATATAGTTGGGTAGAAGCTGAGGTGGGTTGGTGTGCAAAACAAAGATGGATTGGGATGCAGTCCCCAGTGATTACCAGTGTCTGAGATTAATTCAAGCATTCCATCCATCACTGTTTTTTATACTTTCAAAAAGTGGCATTTTCAGAATTGCGACCTAAAGCTGACTTTACCATTAAAGATGGTCTTACATCATAATTCTTCAGACACCAAACATGATATTCATATCTGCTTTCAATCAAAAGTTATCATTTAATAAATGTAATAATGTAACCCAATGTTATCATATCAGAGAGGTAGGCCTTACTGTAGTGAAAAACTGATTTAGGAGTTTTTCCCTACCAGGACATGTAAAACTTTAAATTACATTGCCAACTTTTTTAATACACTGCACCGTCATATGAGCTGTTTAGGACCCACCCTAGGGGTAACTTATATGTATTACAAGAAATGGTTAGGCCTGGAAATAATCTATTTTAGCAGGTAAAAATGACATTTTAAAACTACAAACAACGGCATTCCTGAGACTTGTTTACAAGGATACTTAAGTGGGTGGCACAATGAGTGCTGCAGGCTCTCTAGCAGCATTTAATGTACTACCCCTGGGTACATGCAGTACCACTTTATAGGGGACTTACAAGTAAACTAAATGTGGCAATTGAGTATAAGCCATTTTTGTCAGGTTCAAGGTAGAGAGTTTATCAGTGGAAAAGTGCACAGAGTCTTAAAAGCCAACAAACATGGCTTCATAAAACAGGGGAGTGAAGGCAAAAGATTTGGGGATGACCCTGCAAAGTGGACCAAGTCCAACATTTCTCTTGTGTAAAGTTACGCTGTTATGTGAAAGCCAGAATCTTGGGCTGACATCTGATGTGTGTGTTGAGTGTGTAGCACATTTATGGAAGTAGAATAGAGCCAGTGAAATCCATTTGGAGTTGCCCTAGTTTTGCATGGCACAAATAGAGGTTGCGGACAGATTCCACTAGACAGTGGAAGTGCATTGCCAACTTGTGACAGGAGACCCAGACAAGGAAGTGAGGAGAATGGAGACAGAGCTGCCATTAGAAATGAAATGCTAACTTGGTAGCAAGCGGACTCTGATTAGTTCTTCCTCAGCATTGCCATTTGGTAGATGGTATGGGTGAGGGATAAGACTGCAGGTTCTGTTGTTCAAGATTAGGAAGTTAAGAGACCGGGCCACGCTTTTTCTGTTCCTGATTACTGCTTCAGAAAGATGGAGTACAGCCGAGTGCAGAGATCTTGTACTTCAGTGTGCCCATGTTTTGGGTACTCCTGCTTAGATCCAGTCCCATTGCTTCCTGCTGTGTGAGCCATCACCGTGCACAAAGGTTTTGTCTGAGGAACAGCCACAAAATGACCGACCCTAGATTGATTCTGATTCCTTAAAGACTGGATCCATATCTGCTATCTGAAAAATATGTATGAAAATGGGATCCAAACCACCCCACTTGGAATCTGTTCACAGTTTTTCTGACCAAGGAAAGGAGTGCACCCAGAATACTTAAATGACTGCTGTATATCTATGTCTTGTGCCTGCATGACTGCCAATCATAGCAGGGGTCAGGGGCCATCACCTGAAGTCTGCAAATTTTCTGAAGTCAAGTCTAGACCCTGGAAGCCGGCCTGCTTGCTCACTCAGAGTAGAAAGGAGATTGCCTGGCCTTGCAAGACAAGACATTGTTCAGGAGGAGGAGCCAGCTGCATTCCCAGAGTGAGGAACACTCTGAAGATACTGACTTACTTGAGAACAAAGCCAAAGTCAACTTGTGAAGTGTTTCCAATTGTGCCCCTCTCATGTCCTTTGTATAGACATCGAGCCAAAAAGTCTTCTGTGCTGCCTGATCCCCTTACCCCCTCCCCCCACATACACACATCAGGTGAATCCAAAGGAAGAGCTGATGTCACAGCCAAGTGGGAGCTGGTCCCAGCCTGGAGACCAGAGCGTTCTGAAGACGCACATTCCTTATCACCATGTGAAAGGGGCCAGAAGGCCACAACTGCCTGAGAAGCACAACCCCCATATAAACCAAGATCAGCATCTGCTCAATGAACAGCCATTGTATCACAGACTGGAGGCTGCATCTGACTGGATGGACATCCTCCGAGCGATCCTAACATGCTGCTCTCTTATCATAGCTCCATTTCTAAGCTGTTACAGTTCTCTGTCAGTGGAGACGCTGCCAACAGTGCCTGCTCAAGGAGGTCTGGCCTACTATGACAATGTGAGCAGGTAATGGACCTCCAAAGAGACCATGGTGATGCACTGACTGTGTTCTTCAGTGGAAACAGTAACAATTACCTGAAGAACCCCTTTCATTTGGGTGTGAACTCTTGAACTGAATTGAGTACTGTGGGTGAAAAGAAACTCAGAGGATGGCAAATGTTCTGTGTAAATCAAAGAGGTATATAAACGATATGTTTACTTGCCATTGTAGCTGCATTTGCAGTCTTGCATCTGAGCCTCATTGAATTGCGTTGTATTATGTTTTGCTTTGGTAATAAAGTACTTTCTTTTTACTCAGATAAGCACTGGGATCGAACATTTAATTGTAGCTGTTGGTTGACTGTTGAGTTCTAAGAAGCTCTTCCAGGCCCTAGCAATGTCTCTCTTTGCCAGAACGAACCCAAGCAACATGAGATGGTGTTTATATATGTTGCCCCCAATCCCATCCATAACATGTAGGAGCACCAGCTTCGGCGAGTGGGAAAGGTCCCAACCCAACACCTCAGAAAGGCACGCCATCCCTCCCCTCCAGAAGCGTGTCAAGGAAGAACAGTGCCAAACTGAATGCATCAGGGTACCCTCCTCCCGTTCGCACCGGAGACACACCGGGGAGGCTACCAGTCCCGCCTTCCACAATCGAGCCCTTGTGAAATATACCCGATGACGATATTTAAACTGGATCAGGTGCAGTCGTATCACTATAGGCGCCCTCCGTGGGGCAGCTAAGGCCTCCGTCCAGTCTTCCTCATCAAGTGGGCCAACGTCTCCCTCCCAGGCCCCTCCAAGCTTCTGCAGTGTGGGAGAGCAGTGAGTAACCAGGGATTGGTAAATCTTAGAGATCTTGTGATCCTGAAGATCACCCATAAACACCTTTGCTTCTATCGGGCTAAACTCCGCCAGTGACTCCAAGCTCTCCAGGCTAGGAAAAAGGTGTGCCAAAACTGGAGATATTTATAGAATTGGGTTTTTGGCATATGGAAGTCCTTTTGTAGGTCCTGAAAGGACTTCAGGACTGCCCCCCGCATCACATCCCCCAGGGTAGAGATACCAATGCTATCCCAACCACGAAACCCCGACAGAGTGGCTAATTGTGGCAGACGCCTGTTGTTCCACAGATGGGTCTCCCGCGTTAGTTTATTCCACCACCCCATCCTCCGTAGGGCCTGTCGCCAAATTTGTAAAACAAGCTTCATCGCCGACAGCAATGAATTTCGTATCGGTGCAGAGTACAGTATTGTATGTAGGTGCTGCTCAACTGCATAGGCCGGGTCGTCCCTATCCCCATACCACCACTTGTTCAGGACGAGGAGGTGTGAGGCCATATAGTATGAAAGAATATCGGAAGTCGCCAGCCCCCCACAGTATGTAGAGAGGAAGCATGTCCGTAGGGCAACTCGCACCACTCCTCCCGCCCATAGAAACTGACCCAGGGCGGCATTACCCTGTCGGAATCATCTGGGGGAAATCAGATAGGGGTGGTTCTGCAATTGATATAATAGACGGGGGAGCAAGACCATCTTGAATATGGCAGAAATACCATAAATTGACAGTGGCATATGGGACCAAGTCTTAAGATCCTCCCGCACGCGTTCCCAAACCGGAACCAGGTTCCTTTTTTATTATTGGCATTTCAGTAAAAAGTACAGCATTCACAGATAACCAGTTTCACTTATTGCAAATTGACATTACAAATTGACCAGCAACACAATACATGAGTCAATCTGAGCACTATGTCACGTGTGACCCGAGTCTTACAGGTTTGACCTTCGTTACTACAATCTGCGGGGCCATAGCACGATGCATGACGGTATGTAACATTTGACGCACCAGCGCCATGTCAAGTGGGTGGTGAGGGGGCTGCATCTGTCGGCAGTGTTGGCCTGCTCCAAGAGATATGACTTAAGGGGGGCCCAGATTTCTCGGGTGGGAAGATGGTGGGAGGAGTTCGGCGTAGGTGGTAAGCTGTTCTTGGCAATAGACTAAATCATTCAGCCACACTTTGAATTTAGGCGCTCTTCCCCTTCCCCATCTGCAGGCCACCCTTCTTTTGGCGAGCAGTAGTGCCAGAGAGACATATTTTCTCAGGGAAGCGGTCAGTGCCTTGGTATAGCCTAGTAGTTTGACCAGAAGGTCTCCGGGGATACGCAGTCCAGTGCCCCCAACACCTCCATCCAGTAGCTTCGGATGGGGGGCAGTCCCAGGCTAAGTGTCTGAAGTCGGCTCCCTGGGGATATGCAGTCCAGTCATGTGGTCCAGTTCCCCCAACACCTCCATCCAGTAGTTTCAGATGGGGGGTAGTCCCAGGCTAAGTGTCTGAAGTTGGCTCCCTTCCTCCCACATCGATCAGCGTCACGAAGTTGGAGGCGCATCAGGCACGCGGGAGTGTATTAGAGACGGTGAAGGTAGCGATAATGAATGATGCGTAGTCTACTATTAGCAGATATCTTCCTGGTTTGTTGACAACAATAGGACCACTGGTCGTCAGTTATGGGAGAGTCTAGTTCTGCTGCCCAGTGAACCCTAGCCAGGGGGTGGTCATATTCGCATTCATTTTGAGTGGTGCGATAGCGCATTGATATGACATAACATAACATGTGTATTTGGAAAGCGCACGTTCACCCCAACAAGGTCTCTTGGCACACAATAACAGATGTTTATTGTTACCCAACTCAATGGTACTCATTTTATCAACCTCAGATGGATGAAAGGCTGAGTGGACCCGCCTGGATTTGAACCTGTGACAATGAGGTTGAACACAGGCCCCTGCAGTGGATGCATTAGTCCACTGAGCCAACAGACCCGGCTACATGGCTAAATGGCATGTGCATGGGTGTCCTTCTGAAGGAGAGTGTGCAGCGGGGCGAGTACAGGAGGTTCCTGTGGGAAGCTCGGTGTGAGGGTTCTAATGTCCTGCTTCAGTCGAATATAGTAAAAGCGTTCTAAAGGGGTGGGTGTGGCAGTTCCAAAGAAGTCCTCACTATTGCGGAATATGCCTTTGGTGTATAGCTGACCCCATGTTTCAATCCCAATTTTGCGGAGGAGTTGGCAGCATCCTCCCTCCCGCGTGACCAGGAGGTCAAGCTGGCCACAGATAGGCAACAAGGAGGAGTATAGTATGGTGGTATGAAGGCGGCAGACCAGGTCATGCCAAGCGCTAGTGGTGCAATCCACCACGGAGGAAGCTAGTCAGCGCGGTATAGCAGGTGTGCTTAAGTATGCGGAGTAGGGGTTGGGGACATGTAAATGTCCTCGCCTGCTAAGTGAGGCATGTAGGGGGGGGTCAATCCAATATACCGCCAAGTGGGCCTGAGCACAGCTAAAATACAGTTCTAAATCCGGGATCTCAAAACCTCCCTCACTAAAGGGCCGTGTGAGCGTGTTCCAGCGCAAGCGGGCGTGTTCCCCTCCCCAGGTGAGGCGGATGAGTTGGGTCTTGAGGGCTTGAAAAAAATACCTACTGGGGGCATAAGGGATGTTGATGAAGAGGTAAAGCAGTTTGGTCAGGATTACCATCTTTATTAGTGAAGCTAACCCGTCCATGGAGATGGGCATGGCAATCCATCTGGTGATTTTCTCAGTGAGGAGATCCAAGGCGCGCCCATAATTCGCCATCATCAAGGCGCCGCGGTTGCGTGTGACAACAATCCCCATGTATTTAATCATGTCCTCACACCATGCCAAGGGGTAGTCTGTGGTGAATTGCAGTGTGGCAGCAGTTAGAGGGAAATTTTGGGATTTTCCCCAGTTAATGTTGACCCTTGAGAGGTGGCCAAAGAGGATAAGCAGCCGAAGGATGGGATTAAGGCTATCCTCCGGGTTGCGCAGGTAGAGAGTGAGGTTATCAGCGTACATGGAAATCAGGAGTTGGCGCTCAGGGTAATTAAGTGCATGGTCTCGATAATGTTGGTGGACCTTAGCAGCCAGAGGCTTGATAGCTAGGGCGAAAAGGATAGGGGATAGTGGGCATCTCTGCCTAGTGCCTCTGGCCACTGGGAAGGGAGGGGATCTAGTTCCGTTAATTAGAACACTTACCTGTAGGTCAGTGTAAAGTAGGTTAATCCATGCTAGGAAAGGGGCGGGGAAGCCCATGCGCTGATGGACGAACGCCTGGTAGTCCCATTCTAGGGAATCAAACGCCTTGGTGGCGTCAAGAAAGACAGCCACCGCTTTCAGATCGGGATCGATGTCGTGAAGGACAGCAAATAGAGTCCGGAGGTTGTGGGAGGTGCCTCTGCTGGGAATGACCCCGACTGGTCAGGGAGGACTAAGGCGGTCATGAGGGGACTGATGCCATTTGCAGTGAGCTTACCAAGTATTTTTGCATCTACGTTGATAAGGGAGAGGGGTCTGTAGGAATCACACTGTGCGGGAGGTTTGTCTGGTTTGGGTAGGGAGACTATGAGCGCCTCTTGCATCGATCGCGGGAGGATACCTGTCTCTCTGGCCTCCTCATAGACATGGCGCAGGGCAGGAATGATAAGGTGACAATAAGTTTTGTAAAACTCGGTGGGGAGGCCGTCCAGGCCAGGGGCTTTGCCAGACTGTAACTGCATTATGGCAGAGATGATTTCATTATCTTCGTGATGTGCTAGAAGGAATTCTCTATGGTTATCCCCAAGCCAGGCGATGGTGGTGTCATCAAAGAAAGGGGTGAAGTCGAGGTGTAAAGGGCACAGTAGGATTGTTTGAAAATTGCACCTATCTCGGTTGTGTTTCTGTGTATGTTTCCTTCCTCGTCGGAGATTTCCAGTATGGTGTTGGAGAACCCCGGGGGGCGGATCAGAGCCGCAAGAGCTTTCTCCAGTCGCTCGCCCTCCCCATACCGGCGGGCTTGAAAATATTTCCCCCTGAACATGCATTCCCTTTCAGCCATCTCCTGTATTCTGTGAGGAGTTCCCTCAGATGTATCTGTAGCTTGGGGGTGGGCGTGGTTTGTATCTGGCTCTCAGTGTGTTTGAGTTGTCTCTCTAGCTTCTTAAGTGTGTTTCGGATGTCTCTCAAAATTCCCCCGCTTTTGGCAATGCAGATGCCCCGCACAGTGACTTTGAAGGCTTCCCAAATCGTGGAGTGTTGGGCAACAGACTTCTCGTTGCTGGGGAAGAAACCTTCAATCTCTTGTTCTAGCTTGGTTTTAAAAACAGGGTCTAGCAAGGCTTGTACAGGAAGGTGCCAAGACAGGTATGGGGATGCTTTGTGTGGGGGTGCGAGCATGATTGGTATGGGAGAATGATCGGAGTAGGTGCACAGCAGATGGGAGGAGCAGCCATGGGGTAAGGCCTCTGGAGATAAGCCACTTGTCTATCCGGGACCAGGAGGAGTGGACGGTGGAGAAGCAAGTGCCTTCTTTGTGTAAAAGGTGTATGCTAAGCCATGCATCCACGAGGCTATGATCTGAGATTATGTGGTTGAGGGTACTGTGGGCATTGGAATAATGATAAGGTTGTGGGTGGGATCTGTCCAGTGATGGATCCAGAGTGACATTAAAGTCTCCTCCCCATACCAAGTGCGTCGTTCCCATGTCTAGTATCCTTCCCCACAAGACCCAGAAAATTTCGGGGTCATCAGTGTTCGGGCCATAACAAGAGACAAGTGTAATAGATTGGGACGCCACCTTGCCGCATAGTATGCTGTATCTACCTTGTGGATCAGCAAAAGCTCCAACAGGGGTAAAGGGGACTGTACGCTTGACCAAGGCGACTGGGCCGCGTGCGTAGGTGGAGTAGGAGGAAAAGCAATGGTGGGTTGCCCATCGGGAAGCGAATGAGGAGGGGGTAGTGGGGCTAAGGTGTGTTTCTTGGAGTAGAGCACAGTGTATGTTGTGACGGTCTAGGTATGAGAGTATGTGGTGACTTTTGCGGGGGTCCCCCAACCCTCTCACATTCCAGGTTAGGAAGTTGTATTGTGGAAAGCTAGGGTGGGACACCATAATAGCAGAATGTGAGCGGTCTGTTGGGCGTCAAACAGTGTCCGGGTCGGTCAGTTGCATTGGTCAAAGGTCTGTGTCGTGGAATGCCAGTAAACAGTAATAAACAAATTAAACCCCCCCCTCCCACACCAGCAGCCCAATCCTGCTGTGATGAGTATCCCTCCCATTATTTCCCAATGCCTCGTGCTCGATGGTCCCAATGGGGGAGAATGGTAGCAGGGCCAGTAAACGTTATAAGCAGAGCAAGATAGGGGTTCCCTGAGTGGGTAGCTGCTAGAGTGCGAGCCAAAAAAACACCTCGCGGTGGTGAGGGTGCTCAGGAGAAGAGTGGTGAAAAGTCTCAACTTGCCCTGAGTTCATGCAGTACAGTTCTTGGGTGAGGGCAGCGGCCAGCACACTAACAGGCGAGGCCTAGTAGGTACATGATATATGAACTCTCGGCAATAGATGTAACGATGTAGGCGGCAAGCCTGATGATTAGAAAGCAATAGAGGATGTTAAGGTAAGTTTGTGGTGTAGTTCTTACAGGAGAGCTGACATTTTATTCGACATCTGAAGTACCCCCGTTGGCAGGGGAGGGAGCAGAGGGGGAGGAACTGCCTTCATTCGTCTTAGGCAAGTCCTGAACATGTTTGGGGGTTTGTAAAGATATGTTGCTTTCCCTGGTAGGTGACTTTAAGGCGCGCCAAGAAGAGCATGTCATAGGCGATGTTCAATTGCTGTAGTTTCTTTTTCATCGGCAGATATTTTCTGCACGCCTCCTGAACGGCCATGGTGAATTCTGGGTATAGTGACACCTCAACCGCATCGAAATGCACCTCACCGTGCTCCCGCGCAATCTGCAGCATAGCGTCCTGGTCCCTGTAGTTAAGGATTCTCACGAGCGGGGGTACCCGGTACAGGGCGGTGGGGGCAAGAGATATGTGTGCCATCTTAATAATGAAGACTGGTGAGAAGGCCTCACTTCCGAAGGCCACGATGAGCATACGTTCCACGTAGTCCTCCATTTTCCGTGTGGCGGTAGATTCCGGCAGGCCTAGAATCCGTAGATTGTTTCGACGTGAGCGGGATTCTAAATCTTCATTCTTCACGGCTGTGACCTTCGGGACCCTCTCCATGTCGAGCGTTTTATCAACATTTGTGGTAGAGGTGTCTCCCAGATTCGCTATGCGACGTTCCGTTTTGTTGAGCCGCTCTTCATGGTGGTCGCTTTTTTGTATAAGATTGTCCAAGCGAGCACTCATTGCGTCCATTTTAGACTCTATGGACGTTAAGCTGGACTGCATGATCAGGAGGAGTTCTTTCAGATCCTTGGTGGAAGTCGGTGGATCAGAAGCGGTGAATCCAGGTTGGTCCCCCTCCATCTGCTTCAGTGCCGATTTGCAGGCTTCGAAGGTGAGTTTCGGTTGCTTGACGTCTGCTTTGCCCATGGCGGAGACTGCCAGGTAGGGGGGAGCAGGTGAAGAGGTGTCTCCTGGGCCAGTGGTTGATGACCTCGTGAGGTGCTGTGGTGGGCCCAAGTGCCAGTCGCTGTGTGGGGGCAAATTACAAGCCGCCGGGTTCAGCGATGGCGTCAGCCATGAGTGAAGATGCCCTGGTGGCCCGCCGATGAAGCAGGAGAGAAGGTGAGTGGTAAGTAAGAGTACGTGTGTTAAGCGGCTGTCCAGGTCGCCTTGGCTGGTCGGCCGGCACAGCTAGATGGGTGTTGGGGTAGTGTCAGACTGGTAAGCAAGAAGGTGGATCCCTAGAGAATGTCCAGGGGGGAGATAGCCACCATGTGGGGGCAGCAGCGCGGATGTGAGGTGACAGAAGGTTTGGCAGGCAGGGCAGGCGTGGAGGCTTCAGGGCGGGCCGTCACGTCAGCAAAAGCAGCGTCAGATACAGCGGAAGAGCAGACTTGTCCACAGGGGTGGCAAAGAGGTGTGGGCCCCCCCCCCGTCAGGGATTGGGGGCTGTTCAACCGATGCAGCAGAGCGGGTTGAGACGGACCGCCCCAGCGCTGGTCAAATGGGTAGGCCTAGGGGTGGTCTTCAATCAGGAGGCGGAGTGCCAGGAGGACGTAGATGCAGCCAGGAGGGGGCGATCGGTGGGCCCCTCACTGCAGGTGAAATAGGTGGGGGCGTGCGCCGCAGGCACAGGGCAGCAGGCAAGGGTGTTGCAGGTGGACACACCGACCTCAGCGGGTGCAGGGTGCCACAGCAAGGTAGCAGGTAGGCCAGTCGGTATGCGTGTGGAGTCGGAGACGGCAGAGGTCGTCAAGCATCCATCATGGCCGGCAGGGGGCCATGCGGACCAGGGCCCTCCGAGGTGTGAATAGGCCCAGGAGTGAGGCAAGGCAGGTCGGATTGTTTATTTTCCCCCCAGCAGCATCCGAATGAGCAGGCCCAGCAATGGTCCTCAGTCGGTGGTGGGCTCCCCGGGAGAGCGAGGTGTGGCTGGAAGGAGGGCCTCAAAACAGCAGCTCATCCCAGGCAAGGATAGCAGGGCTGGGCGCCGCAGGTGCGGGGCGGCTGGCATGGGCAGCGGGCACCGCAGGCGGACTCACCGAGGCAGGCGGGTTCAAGGTACTTCTGCAGCAGTGCGGGGGGTCGTTTGGCATCCTCGGCGGCAGCTTCTCAACAGTGCCAGCAGAGGGCCACCGGGGCTGAAGCCCTCCAGCCCTCCACTAGGCCCCGCAGCCACGCGGCACCGGCAGACCTCCCAGGTCGCAGCAGAGTGCCGGCATAGCTTGCGCAGCACCCGCCAACAGTCCTCCATGCTGAATCGTCAGGGCAGGCAGCGCCGGGGCGGAGAGCCGATCATAGGCGTCTCTGCAGGGCAATGTGCTCCAGTGTCTTCCAGGCCCCGGGGGGAGATCTGCCGTGCCTTCAGCAGCGGAGAAAGGTGTGGGCCCCCAGTCTTCCGGCCCACAAGCAGGTGGACCCTCCTCCCCAACTGGAAGGGGCTCAGGGGCAAGCTGCCAGTAGCAGTGGCGCGGCCGTGAAGGAGGAGGCGGTGAGCAGCTCTGCGCCGGCAGCTCATGAGACCGCAATCCCCCCGACCGCCATGTTGAACCAGCTAGGCCCAGGGAGACGGAGTCTGTCAGCATGGTCTGTGGCATGATATGCAGCAAAATTCTCCCAGGTGCAGGTGGTAGGTGGTGTGCGCCACTCCCACGTCGGTTTTGTGGACATGCAGGCCAAGAAATGAGGAGGATGGCTGATGGATTGCATCCAAAGCAGCAGGACCCTCATGTAAGTGTGGCCATCTTGCTTGGTGCCCTCTAGCCACCCCCGAACCAGGTTCCTATCCCAAGACACAGTAGGTGAGTCCTAAATGAATACTCCCAAATAGTTCAGCCCCCCTGTATCCACTCGAACCGGCGAAGCCAAGACCCGACTCGTCCCCAAGAAGCCACAAGACAGACTTGCGGGGGTTCAGGTAGAGACCCAACGATTCCCCGAAGATCTGCATGATGCGGAGCAATCTCAGCCCGTCTTATCTACATCGGTAAGGAAAAACAAATCGTCGTCGGCATATAATGCAATACGATCCGATAGTCTGTGCGCCCATTCAAATCCAGACACCTGCGCATCAACACGCACCCAAGCGTCCAGGGGTTCCATAGCCAATGCAAACAGGTATGGAGACAGAGAGCAGCCCTGCCGGGTGCCCCGTCTAATGGAAAAGGTGGAGGAGGTGGAGCTGGCAAGGGTTGGTGAAAACGTTTACCATGGCCTTTAAGAGCATTATGGGAAGTCTGCCTGAGAACCTCAGGTGAAAGTGGGGCCTTCTCCTCCCATGCCTCTTGTCTGTCCAGGCACCCAGTGGATAGCCCACTCACCTTACTCAGGGAAGAGTTAGAAGGAATTTCAGAGCTACATCTTTTGGATGGGATGAACTATGTGATTGGCCTCAGACAGTTGATGGAGCAGTGCACAGATTAGGCAAAGGCTAAACTTCAAGCAAGAGCAGATGAAGGAGTATTATGACCAGAAAGCAACATTTACTGAGTACCATGGGGGTTGGGATCTCTTGTGCTGAAGTTTGAGCTGAGCTAGACTGTTCCTATTGTAGCAGGACTGAAGCTGATCTGCATATTGTGAGAAGTTGGCCTGGTATATGCTGTCCACTAATTAAACTGGGCACCTTGTACCAGTCCCTTATAAAGTACAAGGTCAAAGATAACCTTTAAAAAGCTATCTTAGTGGTAGCTGTGGAGAGCAGCCTTCAGGCTTAATCTCGAAGGAATGTAAAGCAGCTTGTTTTACCAGAATATCACCTCCTGAATGACTAAATGAAGGGGAACCACACAGTAGTTATATAAAAATATGTATTTATTAATATAACACTCTCTACTATCCTCTACATGAGGATAGAACACAAAGCACACAATACTAGATCAATAGAACATTTGTAAGTAGCACAATACACAGTGGGCTCCAGGGGAGACCAAACCATATACTAAAATAGTGGTATAACAATCACGACTTGACTAGAGACAGTGCCTAGGGCAAGTAGAATCACTGGGACCCCAAGGAACCACCCAAGGTGATGACACAGGGAGCCCACGGAGGAAGGGTGCAGTGAGGAAACACGGCTGCGTGCTCTGTACAACTCTATGGGAAAGCCGCAGTTGGAACGTTAAAGTTTAAGGACCCTTTAGGAGGACTTCGAGCAAACCATTTAGAACTTAAGAGATTAGAGAGCCACCCCACCTGTGGATACCGTAGTACCAGATTTACCTATCCCAGAGGAGCCGGGTGCATAGGTCTGAAGTGGTGTCGGAAACCGCCATCGTTCTCAATGGAGGGCTGGGAAGATGTACTGCTGCTTTGAAGGTGAAAAGGGTCCGGGGGAATCTAAGCCTGGATTCTGGAAGGAAGGAACCTGAAAGCAGAGGGGACAGAGTCTGGGTCTTTTCAGAGTGACCAGGGGTTTGGTAGATGAATGCCCACCGATGTCGGGTGCTTCAGGTGCGAAGAAGGGATGTTTGACTCTGCAGCCACGAGGGCCAGGAGATGTTGTCGATGACTAGGAGCCAGATGCGAGCTGTCCCATGAAGGATGTCGACTTCTGAGGGGTCGGTGTCCGGCTGGAGCACCAACAGGCCTTGGCAAAAGCATCCCATACAGGAAGGTCAAGCAGGTTACGGTGTGGACTGGCAAGGTCCAGGGGACTCACCAAGCAATGGGGAGTCAGGGCATGTCTGGAGCAACCAGGAAAGCCCAAGAGAAATCAAGACGACTCTCAGAAGGACACACAGGCCGAATGACCAGGAGTCGCGAGGGGACCTCAAGCAAGATTGCTAAGTACCAGCCTAAGGAGCACTCGGTGTGAGGAGGCTGGAGTTCTTTGGTGCAAATACTGCTCAGGGTCAGGACTACATGGAGTCCAATGCACAAGCTCAGGAATCGCCAACAACTGCAAATGGACGTGGTGCACAGGGGTTCGGGTTATGCAGTCCCCACGAGGGATACTGGCCTCAAACTTGCTGAGAGGGCAGATCAACCTCAGGGACCTTCAGAAACCCACCTCCTGTGGGCTGAAATCTTTGGAGTCCGCAGGATCTCAGGAGCAGCAGACCGGTCAGTTGCGGTTAGATGCCTGCTAGTGCAGGGGAGTGACTCCTTCACTCCAAGGGAGATTCTTCAGTTGTCTTGAGTGCACCAGAGGACCTGCACAGAGCCTGTATGGAACAGGAGCACAAACTAAGCTTCGGGTGGAAAGGGGGATGAAGTCGAGCCCCGTCGAGGTCCAGTGAAGTCCAGTGTCCAGACGGTCGAATGTCAGTGGTTTCTTCTTGTAGAATCTTGTCCGCGTAAAATCTGAAGTCTTACAGCCAGGTAAGCCCTTTTGTACCCACGGGAGAGGTTTAGAAAGATTCAGGGGACCCTCCTAGGGGAGGGGCAGCACAGAGGGGTGGTTACACCCATGTTCTTTGTCCAGTTTCGCGACAGAGCAGGAGCCAATGGCTCCCAGAACTGGTTTGAGCTGGACGATGCACAGGAACACCAAATGTGCCCCAGGTGCAGACTTTCAGGCACTCTCAGAGTGCACTCACCGAGCCCCAATACACTAAACCCTGTCTGGGAGGTGGTCACACCTCCTTGTGACAGGATGCCTATTGTGCTGCTTTCCTCTGCTCGAGCTTGGCTCAGTAGCAGGAGGGCAGAAATGTGTCTCTGGTCAGCAGCATCCATTTTGCGCTGTCCGTGTCGAGAAGGCTGCCACTGGATAGACCAGTGACCCCATGAAGCTCGCTTCTGAAGGGTGGAATCATACCTCCCGTATGATTCCAAGGTGTTTGATACCAGTGCTTTATTTGTCAAATATTAAGTGCCGGGGCTCTGATCAGGAGGCCATTGCAGCTTGCACCACCAATCGCCCTTTTCATCGCTGCTAAAACAACTACTAACCATCTCTCTCACATGTAAATGCGACAGTTCAGATTATTCCAGGTCTCCACGGCTAAAGGAATGGCTGGGGAGGCAGTTATGAGTAATTGTTTGATGTATATTGTTTTCCTAAACAACTGATATACTGCTCATCTCTAAATTACATGAGCAGCGCCACCTTGTGGCAGACTGCCCTAAGTGTAGTGTTGACAATTAGGTGCCAGTGCCGAGCACCGGAAACCAATTAAGTGTCGGTGCTCAGCACCAGAAAGCTCCGGCTCAAATTAAGCACTGTTTGATACCAAACATGATATGTTTCTATGCAGCCGTTTTCGAGATAGCATTTACCGCAAGGTTATAATGCACCTCTACCTATATGTCCGGCTGAGTCACAGACAACCCGGGAAAATGGTCTCCAAAGGCTGCAGATGGGCTCTGCTCATGCAGGGGCACCCTCTCACATAAAACCCAGAACCCTGCCTTCAGGATTGTTAAGATCTGCTATAGGGGTGACTTAAAGTTTTAAAGTGTAGTGACCAATAGATATAGTGAGCCTATAACTAAAGTAAGTGGTGCAAGCACCAGCTTACACAGGTTGCAGTAGCAGACCTGCAGTTCCATTTTGCATGGCCTCTCATGGGTGGCATAATACATGCTTCAGCCCATGGGAGGCCTCTGGGGTACCAATGCCCTGCGTACATGGGTACCATATACTAGGGACTGATAAGGGTACCCCAGTATCCATTTGGGAGTGTACCAAAGTCCATGTATGTCAATTTAAAGGAGAAAGCAGATAGACTGGGGTCCTGATTAGCAGGATCCCAGTGAGATTAGTCAAAAACAGTGCGACATCAAGCAAAAAGTGGGGGTAACCATAAGAAGCAGATCCTACTTTCCTACACATATGTTTGGTTTCCAGTCTTAGATGACATGGCGGGCAAAAAACTATAGACTGGGATGGGGCCTGAGTATTTACCACTGGCTGAGATTAATTCAAGCAGTCCAACCATCAATTTTGTGTTTTCTGTCAAACTGGATTCATTTATCTAAGTTTTATTCTCATAGAATGTAGATATCAATGTTTGTGGTTGGATCCTGCTAAAAGTGTATATCTTGACGTCCCTCAGTATAGTTCAAGCCCATATGGGTGTCTAATATGGGCATCGAGTTAGCCTCTTTGCACTGGTTGTAGAAAAGTTGAAATTTAAATCACTTTGTGTTATCCATAGAGCCATGAAACAAAAAGGTGCAAGCATCATACCAATTATATACACTCTATCAGCTTCTCATTATTTAACCAGCTGCATACCTGCTAACAAAGATGGTGCCAATGTGTCACCTAATGTCAGCTCCATTCACACGGACACCCTGAGAGGAACCAATCTCACATGGTGACATGTGTCATTTGTCATCGAGGAGACAGGAAACTAGTACCCTGCAGACATGTAACAAGGAGGAACTAAACCCCACCTCCAGATGCCTGGAGGGAGGGGGCAGAAGTGGTGGGGCAAGGAAGAGACAGGGGCTGGAACACACATTTCTGGATCCAGGGGCGGGGGGGTGGGGTATTACTGCACTTCTGGGAATCTGAATGAAAGATAGAATGCCAACCTATATGGCTCTGTTTGCTTTTTGGTCCTAAAGACATGATAGCAGGGAAGATGAACTGTAAATCACTGCAAAGTGGCTTTCCAGCTCGTCCTTTGAGGCTCTGGTCTGCCAGTGTCTATTAGGGAGTGGGAATGCACCCCAGGACATTAGCGGCAGCCTCAGCAAGGCTTTGTTGTTCTTGTTGGGGAGGAGGTAATTGTAGGGAGGGAGCAGATGTGCCACTTGGGTAGTTCTTGGCATGAGTTTCCATACCTTCCTCACACAGCAAAATATTTATTTTAGTTAGAAAGTCTACAGCTAAAAAAATCTTTAACAAAAAACAAGCGTTATGGCCAGTTCTGCTAACTTTGGAACTGGGGAACCAAATTTGAGTCCTGGAGCCCATGTTGGCTCAACATCATGGGGCAAAACACTTAATCTCCCTATGCCTAAAAAAAATGAATGTGGCCTTGGCCAATGTAACTGGTGCTCATGTGAAGCTCTCTAATACCTTCAGGTCGATTTGGTCTGTATAAAACCGCAAAAAACAAAAATTTGTTGTGCCTGAGCAGTGCATTTGGGTTATTATTCTGCGGATTTCCGTGCAGTTCAATGCGGGGTTCCCCAGGGATCCTCCCTCTCCCCTCTGTTATTTAATTTGTATATTGCCCCATTATTTTCGCCCTTCAACAGCTGGAGGTCTCCGTTTACAACTATGCGGATGACCTCCAGCTTATTTTCTCCCTATCTTCTTCCCCTGAGTCAATATCCAATTTCCATTCAGTCATGACTTTCATCCAAGACTGGATGAATCACAACCACCTGAAGCTAAACCCCGACAAAACAGAGTTGGTGCTGACAGGTGGTTGCTCCAGTCCTTGGTCTTATCTCTTCTGGCCCCCCTCCTTAGGTTCCCCCCCCATTCCATCTTCCTCTGTTAAAACTCTTGGATTCAACCTCAATGATCAACTCTCTCTTCATTCCCAAGTCAGTTCTGTCGTTTCCTCATCTTTTCTTTCCCTACGTACCATCCGTAAAGTCTCTCGGTTTTTCTCCCCTCCGCACTCAAACTCATAGTCCTGGCGATGGTTACCTCCCGCCTGGACTACGGCAATGCCCTTTACTGTGGCATGCCCGCGTACATCGTGAGACGTCTTCAGCTGGTCCAGAACCAGGCGGCCCGCCTGGTTTTCAATTTACCTAAATCACACCATGTCACGCCCCTCCTCAAGTCTCTACACTGGCTCCCTATTCAGGAACGAGCCCAGTTTAAGCTGGGCTGCATCATCTTCAATGCCCAGTGCGGTTCAGCCCCCGCCTATATCACTTCCGAAATTCATTCCTATGTTCCTCCCAGGGAGCTGCACTCATCCACCCAACAATTGCTCGTGGTTCCCCGTTTTAGAAGAAAAAAATGGGGAGGCTCCAAATTCTCCACACTTGCTCCTGCTTTTTGGAACTCCCTCCCAGCCCATTTGAGATCCTGCACCCAGTACTCACTCTTTCGCAAGGCACTCAAAACTTTACTTTTTACCCAAGCCTTCCCTTCTTAATGCCCTCAAGGTGACCCCGTTCTTCTGTTCCTCGGGAATTTCGTAGTACCTCACAGCGCCATGAAACCGCTCGGTGTACGTGCGCTTAAGAAATATTTTAAACTCAAACGTAAACTCTTACCATTATGATGAGCTCACCCTGTAATGCTCTTCAAGCCCATCTGAAGTGTATAGAAGATAACCTCGCTTTCAGAAAGACCTATGCCCAGTGTTGTACATTGCCATGCTATGGATTTCCCCAAGAAATGGTGTCTGCCTCTACCCACCAGAGTACAGGGCTTGTGCATACTACATTTAATGCTTTTCTATAGAAAAGGACATTTTGTAGTATATCTGAGACATTAAATCAAGTGGTAGAGATTTTAACATTTATTACCAAGGTTATGGACAGACAGCGATCAGATATCTAACAGTCAGTGGGGGCTGGCAAGGATCATGTGTGGGGGACTGGGGATAGTAAAAAAAAGAACATTAAACTTACTTTCTCGCCGCGTCTCTTCTTGTAGTCCCTCTACCCTGGCCGGAACAGGAAGCACCCAGGCTCCCCTAAGCCAATCACATTGCTGCAATAGAGCATTGTGATTGGTCTGAATGCTGTGGTTCGCTACTCAAAAGGGGACTGGGAGCCTGGGCATGTTCTCCACCCAGGCTGTAATGCAGTCTGGGTGGAGAACATGCACAGTGCGCATGACTGTTTGACCACGAGAGACGACCGGCCAAACATTCATGCACACTAACAGAGTGCCCACCACTCCTCCCCCTCTGTCAGCAGAACAACCTTACCTGCAAAGCTACCACAGCAGGAACAAATAAAATAAAAATCTAATTGAGTTATTATAATTTTATTTTTTCTTTATTTAGACTGCGAAAAGCATTGGGGCAACGCTCCTCTGCCTTAGCGGAGGAACCACCACTGCTCACAGAGAGCAACTCGTATGAAGTAGGGTAGAATAAACAAAACAGTATATTCAACCAAATGAATCAAAATACAGCCAGAAAACTGGGTGGAGCAGACCAACAGGCTACGACCAAGCCAAGAACGATACAGACTGGGGAAATGCAATGGGGTCACAGGTATAAATGAAGGAGTGCTGTGAAAATCAGTGTGATCAGAGCAACGAGCCCAGAAAATCAATGGTGCCCCCCTCCTCACTGTAAGCTTCTGGTTCATGTGGGCTCGGCATACATTGCCTCTGACACCTTGTTGAGGCACTCCACACTGCCCCTCACAACTAACTTCTCATGTTATAGAGGACTCTGTAGCTTCTTGATGTAAACTTCCAACCACTGAATTCCAGTGTCTGTCTTGAATCATAAAAGGATATATTTAAGAGTCTGGTTGCAATGATGTTGTGGGCAGAACACTCTTTGTATCACACATATCACACAGCTGGCCTGTGTGCACTGTTTGAGAGAGAGAGCGCGTGCGAGTGTGTGAGCACACGTGCGCCTCATCTATCTGACCCCCAGTGCTAGTACGTTCCTGTCTGCTCATGCCCAGTGGCGGCTCCTCCTCTATGGTGGAGGAGCGTCGCCCCACTGCTTTCCCTTAGTGCGAGAAGCAAAAACATAAAATGGTAACAACTTTTAGTTATTACCATTTTATGTTTCCTTTGCGAGTAGGCAGGGTGGGCGGGGCTGGTCTGCTTAAGGAGCAGGGCAGGGGTGGAGTGGCTTGCCCATTCCTGAGTGCGAAATGACTGTTTGGTCCAGTCATGCGCACTTTCCCCATCTCCATGCAGGCTAGAACATGCCCACCCCTCCAGCCCCTGGGTGTGCACCGTGTCACGGCACTCAGACCAATCACAACGCTGTGCAGCGTTGTGATTGGCTTAGGGAAAGGAGCCTTGCTGCCTGCCTACCGTTCCTGTCGGAGGCAGGAGAGCAGAGAAGAAGCGGGATGTCATGGTATGTTTATTTTAAAATGAGGACACCCCCCTATGATCTCCTCCCTCCTCCCCCTCCCTCATGCCTCCCAGAAGTTCCGGTATTTTAATACTTCCACTAAAAAGCAATGGAAAAGCACACAGATACCTCCATATGCTCCAGTAGATGATGATTTAGTGCTATAAATCCAGCCTTCGGATATTTGGGGAACATTTTTCTAGAATCTTGTGGTACTGTCAACAGGCCGGTTGAGTGAATCCAATCCAGTGCATGCAAAGGTTTCATGTGCAGAAGAGGCAAAGCTACATTTACAGATTGGGGGGGGGGGGCTTCAACAGATGGCGCACTGCCAGACACATTTCACTACACAGCAACATTTATTTACTATCACTGGTAATGACTGATCAGCCTTATGTTAGTCCCTAACACATTTACAACACATTTAACCGCAAAGGTCTGCGTGAATTAAGTCTGCACCTGAAAAAAAGACGTAGATGACAAGGGTGAATAATAACAAACCCAGCAGGAGCAAGATTGAAATGATTACTGGTATTAGAGCTCTCAAGGGGCCTCATATACTAAACTGTGTTCGTAAACCAGTATATGGAAATTGCACACTGGCGAATTTGCCCAAATGACTTCTTTTTGTAATATAAATGATTATTAATCAGCTGCATTGTAAATATTCTTGGGAGGTTACAAAACCTCCTGTTACATTCATATTTAAGAAGCAAGAGGCATTTTTTAACACAAGGAATGGAGACCAGCAAAGGACAGCAGATCTCTTTCACTGTGTCTGCATTTCAGGGTGCTTCAGTTTGACACCCAAAGTGAGATGGATATGACCAGGTGTGGGTCCCATGCACCTTATATCACTGGAAGAAAGCTGTTCCTTGCTGATGAGCCTGAATCAGGATGAAACTGGTCCTAGGTTGCTTGTGTTCTGGTACGGAGAGGACCTGACCTGGCAGTTTGGACTAGATTGTTCCTATTGGACAGGGTCACAACTGATTTGCCTATGGCTGGATTCACTGAGGTGGCATGGTGTGGAAAATATTGATGGACTGGGATGCGGGTCGAGTAATTACTAGTGGCTGAGATTAATTCAAGCATCCGTCACTTTTTGTATTCTTCAGTGTGTCACCCTAGGTGGGACGGTTTCGTCCTAGACATGGGTCCTGTGCACACTGTGCCACTGGAACAAAGCCAAACCTGGCTGAAGAGCCCTAACCAAAGCAAAACCATTGTAGATTGCTTAAGTTCAGGTTCAGGGAGGACCTGACATGGCAGTTCAGATTGGACTGCTCCCATTGGAGCAGGATCAAGACTGATTCTCTCTTTTATTTTTTTTTGGTATATGTTTATTGAGAAGTACATGTCAGTTTATAAACAATACATAAAAAAGGGAGTATAAACAAATAAAATTATGGCCACACAATAAATTACTATGAAATGTTACCTTCTCAGATTTTTAAATATAAAAAGGATAATACAGATATCAAAAGATACAATAGTTGAGGTACTCATAAAACCTGGAAAGGAAGAAATAGGAAAGGTGGACTAGGGAGGAGATGATAAAGATAGTATACAGTATGTAGTAAACCATGTATTATAGATAGTTGGAAGATAGTAGTGATAATGTCATACAAATTTATTATTTCAAGTGAAGATATTCCCACTAACTCAACAATTTCAAATAGGTGAACAGTAAGTCCTAATTCAAATAACAGTGTTACTGGCTACAGCATCAACAGTCCTAATGATAACATCAACAGCATGAATATAAATAATGATGGTAATGAATTAATAAGGAAATGAAAACAGAAGTAATTCACTTATTGTAGTTCTTAACTAGAAGAAAAATCTAAAATATTACCAGAAATAGAACATTTATTAGCTAGAAAGGGGTTCCAAATTTGGATGAAAGTTCCAACATTGTCCTGCAATCTATAAATGAGTTTTTCATATGATGCTATTTTATACATTTCAATAAGCCATTCGTCATATGTAGGGCATTGTGGTGTTCTCCAATGTCTTAATATACACATTTTTCCTACAGTGAGTGCAATAGCTAACCAACGTCTTGTATTTTTGGTGAGATTTGAGAGATCAGTAACATCATGTAATAGAACTAATTTTTCTGTTAAAGTCATGGACACTTGTATAGCTCTGTGTAGAGAGGCAGTTATGGAAGACCAATATTCCTTCAAAATTGGGCATCGGAATAAAATGTGTAGTATATCGCAGTCCTCCTCTGGGCACCTCCAACAGGTAGATCGGTGTAGTAAACCTGCTGACTTGAGTTTTTGTGGTGCCAGTACCAGTTATGAAGAATTTTGAAAAGAGTAAATTTCATTCTGGCCTCTCTGATTCCCTTATCCATGTTCATAATAACATCCTCCCATTCCTCATCGGAATAAGCTACAGTAATTAACCCTTGCCATTTGACATGAAGCTGTGCAAGTAATGGATATGAGTGTAATTTATCCACTATGAGATTATAAAATCCAGAGACTGCGCCTTTGAATTTCCCCCAAATTTGTAAGTATTGTAATACTGGGGAATCCTCAACTTTCCAAGGAAATGGTCCTAGTCTACGAAATAGGGCTTGTTTTAGTTGTAAGTATTTCCCCTCTTGGGAGGCAGGGAGTTGAAATTCTATCTTAAGCATTTCAAAGGTTTTAAGCTCACCTTCTAAAGTGAGTAAGTGATCCAACGTTAGAATACCTGCTCTCTCCCATATATCCCAGGATATAGTCTGTTTACCTATTCTAATATCAGTGTTATGCCATATGGGAGCCTTTCCATGCAGTCTTGGGTCACTCTTGAGGAGTTTGTGGGCATGTATCCACATCTTAAGCATAGATTGAATAATAGGGTTGGAAGTTTGTAAAGTAGGTGATTTATGAGTGTAAAACATGTGCAAACCTGAAGTTACCTGTACAGTTTGTCTTTCAATGAGAACCCATAGTGGGGGATCATCCTCTCTGGGCCAAAGATAAACCAATTGAGATAAATGGAGGGCTGTATAGTAATGCTCAATACACAGTAAACTAAGACCCCCATATCGCCTGTGAGCATTCAATTTTGAGATTTTAAGCCAAGGTCTCAGGGATCCCTAAATAAAGGTTTTAATACCTTTGTCAATATCTCGCAATATTGATATTTTAACTGTCAAAGGCAACATACCTAAAACATAAGTGAAACGGGGCACTATAATCATTTTCACTGCCTGTACTCTACCCCAAAAAGACAAGTCAAGATGGGACCATTTTTCACACTCTGACTTCGTTTTGGCAATAAGTGGATCTAAGTTATCTTGAATCGTACGTTCTAAACCTGTGTTGATGTAAATACCTAAATACTTCAGGCTGTCCACTTTCCATTGAAAATTATAGCCCAAAATAGCTGCTTTTGTTGTACCCCTGGACAATGGTAGAGCTTCACTCTTATTCCAATTGACTTTGTAGCCAGAAATGATCAAGAAGCGAGAAATGGTAGACATGAGTCTAGGGAGTGAAGTAGGCAGATCAGTAAGTGTGAGCAATATGTCATCTGCATAAAGAAGTATTTTTGAGATCCCTGCTGGTGTAGGAATGCCTGCTATTTGTGAACACTGTCTTATTGCCGCAGCCAGCGGTTCAAGTGCAAGAAGGAACAAAAGGGGCGATAAAGGGCAACCCTGTAGGGTACCTCTTTGCACTAAAAAAGATTTTGAAAGGAAACCCCCACAATTCACTTGTGCGGATGGTGTCTCATATAACCATTTGACCTTAGAGATATATTCATTGCCTAACCCCAGCCTATGTAGTGTACGGAACATATAGCTCCATTCAATACGGTCAAAGGCCTTCTCGGCATATAAGGATAAGGCAACTCAGGTCTTCTCCAGCATCCTTGGATAGCCAGAGTATGTGAGCCAAAGTACGTAGATGGTTATGAGAATTTCTGCCTGGCATGAATCCCACTTGACAATTATGTATGAGTTTAGCGATAACTTGTTTGAGTCTTTTGGCGAGAATGGTGGCTAATATCTTTGAATCTGTATTCAGAAGGGAAATTGGACGATAGTTACTGCAGTATAATGGATCTTATACTGGCTTTTGCAGCTGCCCATAAAATTTGTGGAGAAGCAACTGAACCTTTGTTGTCTTTCATATAAGTAGTCAAATGTGATTGTAATTGTGATTTTTCTGTCGGTAGTTTGTACCAGGATATGTTTAAATGCCATGGTTTCCTACAAGGACGTTTCAGACCAAAATCAAGCTGTACACTGATAGGAGCATGGTCTGAAAGTGCAATTTCTAAAATATCACAGTCAAGTACATGTGGTATGATAGAATGTGAAATAAAGAAATAGTCTATTCTAGAATAGGAATCATGTACTGCAGAGTGATATGTAAACCCCCTATCTGAAGGATGGAATAAACCCCAAATGTCAGTCAACCCATGATCTTCACGGATGTCTCCCAGTATCGCTCTATCTCTGCCATGTGTGGTGTCTAGAGGGCCCCCCAGAGCTATTTTGGAAATTCCCATCTCTGTTAGAATTCTGTTTAGATGAAGGAAAAAAGGAGCTTTGTTTCCAACAGGGGCATAAATGGTCCCCACTCCTAATATGGTATTACCGATTTTAAGCTTGGCTAAAACAAACTGACCATCTTCATCTGACCAGGACTGTAGTATTTGACATTGCAGTGTTTTCCGTATCAGAATGGCTACACCACATTTTCTAGTAATAGTATGGGACATAGGCTCTCCTGACGTGTGAGAAGGAGGTTTGCAGCTGTAAAGAATCTGGCCTACCCAATCTCGTTTAATTTTTCTGATTCTATACCAGATAGATGTGTCTCTTGAATGAGAGCAATATCTGTATGTTTGGAGGCTAAATAGGAAAGAATTTTCTTCCTTTTAATGTAATTAGTAAGGCTATTGACATTGACAGACACAATGTGCATAGGACTAGTTGTCATGATGCTGATAGGAAATGTTAGAGTATGTTTGTATTGTGTAAGAATGTATAAAAGAGGATAAAACGGGAAAAGAAGGTTGATAAATGATGTGGGAATATGGTAATGGAAAATTACTGAAGCGAAGTAGAGAGAGAAAAGAAAAGAAGAAAAAAAAAGAAGTGATAATTAACCTGAAACCAATATGCGCAAATATGATCACAAAATATTGTTCATACTAAACTTCAATTGGTGTAAGTACACCTTTCTACCTCCTAGAAAGGAAAAGAACACTACAGATCAAACAATGTATCTTTTGTCGGTGGGTCTAAACCTCAATGCGAGATGCAGACTCCGCAGGGGAGAAAACCACATGTGGTAAACAGATTATGCAAAGAACCAAGCCATAGAGTCATAAAGTCCATCTAGGAGATTTGTATATACAAATACTGTATGAGCTATACATTGTGTATTGATCAACAATGTAGGAGAAAAGGAAATGAATCATATCCATCAGAGGCAATAACTGGAGTAAAACAGTAATAACATTATATTAATACACAGCATGCATATATACTCATCTAGCTGGAAGAATCAACAGTGGAAGGTTTAGCATCAGATACTTTATCAAAAGACGTGGATGACTTCAGAGGTGATCTCGATTTGTCTCTGGTATTTTCCTGTGTGAGTACTTCTACACAGTGGACCACTTTATCTCTGTCAGACTGTTTCTTAAAGGTACGGACGTGTAATCTACCAGTACGGTGGGTTTGAGGATCATTCTGTAATTGAAGTTGACTGTTCATAGTTGTTTCGGTCAGAGGTGGCGGTGTTAAGTCCATGTGTTGGTCCTCTAAACTGTCCAGGAAGCGTACCAGATCTTCAGGCTCTGTGTAATCTCTTGATTTCCCATCCATTGTGATCCACATTGTAGCAGGTTCTAAAAGACCATATTTAATATCCCATTTCCGAAGTCTTGGCCTAAGTTGCAGGAACGCTTTTCGTTTGGCATTGGTTTCAGTGGAAAAGTCTGCAGCAATAAATACTTTATGGCCTTCTAAGTCATAAGGACCATGTTTACAAGCAGCTGTTAGTATTTGATTAGTATGGGCACTAAATTTGCCCCCTCATACGCATGCCTATTTATGGGATGGTATGAGGAGAAACATGCATGGGGTAGAGATGCCTCCCCTTGGACACAGCATGTGGTGTTCTGGGGTAGGTTTATTGACGACATCATATGCCTATGGTCAGGCTCTGAAACCTGTTTACATGAGTACTTTCAGTACCTGAATGATAATCCATATAATGTGACGCTAACAATGACTTACAACAGAGAAAAAATAGATTTTTTAGATCTACACCTATATGTGGAAGATGGAATTGTACAGAGTGCTCTATATAGGAAAGAGACATCCTGTAATGGAGTACTCCATGCCACAAGCGCTCATTCGAGATCTGTTATCAAGAATATACCTTATGGTGAACTAGTAAGGGTAAGAAGGAACTGTCCAGAAACAACAGTCTTTGAAAAAAATGTGGTAGAGGCTGGAACTAAATTTTTACAAAGGGGATATTAGGAAAGTGATGTGAATACAGATATTTCGAGAATAAATCAACTAAGTAGAGATTCTACCTTGAAGACAAACACCAGAAATAGGAAAACTCACAATGAGAAACCTCGATTTATTACCAAATACACTTCACATAGCAAAAGGATTTTTAGAATCCTGAAAAATAGCTGGCATATGCTACTGGAAATACCCGCTTTGAAATTGACTCTTTCCAAAAAACCGAATATCACATACAAGAAAGGTATAACACTGAAAGACAAACTATGCCCCAATTATGTGACTTCATTACGAAAACCCGAAACATGGTTGCCTACAAAACCGGCTGGTTTTTTCACATGCTGCTCCTGCAGCATGTGTGTTTTTGGAAAAAACAAAACAAAGGAATTTGTTTTCAATACTCAGAAACAGTACAAGATCAGAGAATTTATCAATTGTAATACCTGCTACGTGGTATACATATTGGGTTGCTCATGCAACCAAATATATGTAGGAAGCACAACAAGAAGCCTAAAACTAAGAATCCAAGAACATAGGAGAGCCATAGTAAAGGGGGACCCCAGGTATCCTATGGCTGAGCATTATAAGCATGCTTATGCTAATGACCATACTTTTTGGTTTTTTGGAATCGAACATGTGGCATTATGTAGAAGAGGAGGCGATAGAGCACTCACCTTAAGGCAACGTGAGGCAAAATGGATTTGTAGATTGCAGACAATCAAGTTTGGTCATAACATCGATATTGAATTTCACTATTTTTTGAATTAAGATATATTCCATGGGACAATATGTAATACTCATTTAAATGATTATAAGCTGATTCATGAGTTCTGTATTGAAATCTATTACAAGTTTGTCTAGAAATAATTCAACTCAGTAATGATGGTACCCTTGATACCTTTGTTCGGTTTTTATGAAAGAATATTTCTAAAGAAATACATTAACAACTTGAAAGTAGCGGATGGTTTAGAATGCTCATAAATAAGTTACACCGTCCAACTGCTGTCTCATCTAAACTGATAGCAAGTAATGACTGACAGGTGTTAGATTAATTGGAGTCATTTGTTTCCCTCCCTTTTGTCTCTAATCCCTTTACCTTGACATCATGACTCTCCCCCATCCTATATTCGAAAAGGATTCAATTATCCTCCGCTTCACTTTGAATATTTATCTTCCACTACTAAAGGATATCTAAGACTTATCATCACGTTGTAATTTCATTTGATTGACATTTCGGTTTGATTTGAAAAGTAGTATTTGGAATATGATTTACATTATCATTTTGATTCACACTAGAAATTTTGGATCTTTTTGTAATTTTAGAAATAGCATTGTAACAGAGACACTAGAACCTAGTTCGATTGATGTCTATATATTTAAGACAATTCAAAATGGCCGTTCTATTTGCAAGAGGCCTTATATGCAAAAAGCCGCTCTGATATAACAGTAGCGTCTTTACTATGCCAACAATTATGCACCATTGACTTGAGATCAGGTGTATTCTGACCCTGTATATTAAATGCATCTCGACTGTTATTTGTTTGAGTTGTAAGTAATATTCAAATTACAATTTAAACTATATTATTTCGGTTTATATTAAAACTTTGATCATGTCCGCAATTGCAGAACTAGCTTTGTACCAGATATATAATAGAACCAAGTTTGGTGGATGCTTGTAATAACGCGTCCCCCAGCTAAATTTAGACTTTTTAAAATGGCCAACCAATTTGTAAAGGGCTGTACATGTAAATGGCGGTCCGGATATAATCGTAGCGCTTTTATGATGTCATCAATCTTGCGCGGTGAACTACGATCATCACCTTTGCAATTATCTATGTATTTTGAGTGTTCCTATTAGAACCCGATCAACCGTCTAATATTTGAAAGATGGCTAAAATGTAAGCGTTTGGATCTAGTGTATTAAATGAATCGCGATTGTTGTTTCTGCTCGAGTCGGAAGCAACATTAAAATTACTAGCTAGGTTATATTGTGTTTGGTATATATTAGTATAGTTGTCCCCCCCCCCCTTTTTTCTTTTCTTGTAATTTTAGTACTGGCTCGGTACTGGATACATATTCAAAGCTCGATGGATGCATGCAAACCTCGACATTTCAAAATGGCCGATCCATTTGTAGGAGGTGTACATGCAAAAGGATGCTCGGATAAAACCGTAGTGCCTTTATGATGTCATCAATGCGCCATAGGTTTGAGATCAGGAGCTTTCAATTTTAAAAACACGGGAACAATGTATAAAGGCAGCATCAACAGAACATGCAATCTGTCGGTGAATTGGAGTAAGAGCAGGATTCGCTTATCAAGGTATTTCGACGATAACTGAGAAACGTAGTATTTTTTGATAGTTAGTATGGGGGTCCATTTGGCTGATGAGAAATTGCAAGTTGGATTTAAACTGCTAACTTTGAGCTTATATCTTAAACTCTCTTTTTGACATTGGTAGTATATACCTTCTCCCTTACATTATGACTTGGGCCATAGTAATCTTTACCATTCAATAGCCTCTAACGACTTAGATGAACTTTTCAGCCTTTTATATCCTTTCGAAGTTTACATTCTCTTTATTATTGCGATTAAAGATTGAAATTGCGCTCTTTCTTTGCGGTCACAATATGTTTAAACTTTCCACCACGAAATAGAGACTTTTTATGCATATAACATTGTTAGATATCTATATACTTTTCGTGACTAATACAAATGCGCGGATTTGAAATTTAATTATACACATATTTGTCACCAGGCGATTGATCGATATCACTCTGGAATTAAAATGAGCACCCACCAATGCAAATTAGGACTTCTATACATACATTTTTGAAGCTACTTCACAGGTGAGATCCTAGTTTTAATATTTTTTATTTTTTTGAAAGTGGCAGAACTTATATCTTGAGGATTGTTTATGGCAGAATTTACATCTTGAGGATAGTTTATGGTTGTATATTGTTCTCTATTCCTTCATGGCCTAATTTGAATTGTTTGTTTTTTGGTTCACCATCCTACAAATAGTTAGCTCATTGAAGTCTCTCATCCTGTATTTAGTTAATCACATGGTAACAATGTTGTGTCTAATTAATAATGTGCCGACTGGAAAATGAATTATACGCTAGGTGATAACTTGTCATTTCACCAACATTAAACTGAGCGTTTACCAGTGCCATATGGACCCTCCACCTGAAATCGCTTGCTAAAATTTCGAATATTATATGATTTAGACTTAAAAAAAAATGTTTTTGTAAAGTTATCTATTATCTCTTGTCCTCACTATACAAAAAAGAAATAAAATCAATTTCTTTTTTTGCTTCTTGTTTATTTTCTTTGTAACTAGTTAGGTCTCACACTATTTCATGATTTTAGTAAAAATGTTAAATGAAGCACATATTAAAAATCCGTCTACTGATTTCTCTAAACTAATATTTAGTTTATAAATTGGTGTGTGTTCTCTTTAGATTTTATCACAAATCTGAAAGCCTTCTTTACATTTGGTCATCTTTTCACCTTTCGATTGATTGACTCTTCATATAGTTTCTACACCTACTGCTACCGACTGAGGTGAGACTTATGACATTACTTATCTGGAATCTCAATGTCTTTCATTAACCAGTTTGGGTTTGGTTTATCCTGGTTTCCCTGCCTTATTTTCTAGACATCTTGGATTTCCTACATATTAAGTGGAACTCGCAGTCTTTCTTTTCTATTCACCTGATCAGTTATAACAGTTTGAATCTGACCTGCTGTCAGTTTGAGGTGAGATAGCAGTTTTTGCATTTTTTCTTTTACTTAGGAGCTTTGAAATTTGAAAACTGCTAGGCTACGTCTTTTAGACACCATGAATTACGCGAAGTACAGTGTTCTATGTATGTCGAGACTCCTTTTTCATATGTTCTAAAGGAAAGAGAACATTATAAAATACAAAAGAAAATGTCAAAAAAATGGAAGTTACAACTGAATAAATTTAGATTATTGTGTATAATAAATTGTAAAATATGTAAATATTAAACAAAGTACAGTGTATTGTGTATATTGAGACCTCTTTTGTCTCAATAATTTTTTTTTTTAATTAAACAACTTATAAACAGGGTACTATAGATTGTGGAAAAGAATGCCGAAAAAAGTTAGGGTATCCTGTGTATCCAATGATTTTGTTTTCGGCACATTTGTAAAAACTTTCTGTAAATATGTGCAAGTCCGTCATTTTTAATGAGTGTCTTATACAAAAATGTTTTTTCTATTTTTATTACAGCCCTCAAGAAGTTCCGTTAGAATTGTCTGTAAAGGAACGAAACGCGTTGGCTGTTTTTTTGTATTCATCAAGCTATGAAATAAAAGCTAAACAAAGAAAAAGAGAAATATCTTGGACTCTCTATTCTATGTTCAGTGCACCTCTATTTGTTGTTAATAAATTGTCAGATTTCTTTCTGAGGCACCATTAGGTGAAGGGTGCCAGAGCTATTGTGCACTAACAGCCAGATAAGGCAGCAGCATTACAAAAAGTGAAGTGCTACCATTTAAGTCCGTCACCTTCTAGTTGTTTTTTGATATTAGTATTTGACGGACCTGTTCATGACGCAGGAGAAACGCAATTATTGGTCTGGTTCTAGATTCAAGGGTTGAAGTTGAAGTTCTTGACCGAATCCTGTGAGCTCTCTGCAATTCGATGGAATGCTCAAAAGATATGTTCAGTAGCCGCGGTATCAAGGTTAGTAGCAAGCTCTTCACATCATTATTCATTTCCATTTTCTCTGGAATTCCATAAAAGCGAACATTATTTCTTCGGGCCCTATCTTCCAAATCTATTACTTTTTGTTTTAAATGCCAGATATCTGGACCCCAGCACTCTGCATTATCTAATCTTTCTTCCAAAAGGGTGGTTCGTTTATCTAAAGTTTCCACTTTGGTATGAAAAGAGTTTAGGTCCATCCTCATAGACTTCATTTCTGTCGCAAAATCTGAGATTTTGACATCCCAAACGTTGTCCCACAGCAGAGATCTCTTTTAAAATAAGGTCCATAGAAGCAGTATCTTGTGGGACAGTAGTAGAAGTGCCCGAAGGTAGAGTGTTCCCTACTACTTGTGTAAACAAAGGCTTTCTATTAGGTTTTCCACTGGCCAATGTTAGAGAAAACAAGAAATAAGTGCTGCCTACTAACCAATATGATATCCAGTTGCCTCACAAAGCAGTTGGGTAGTAACACTATAAGCACAAATACATATTTGGATATGGACAGACTTCTGGGATTCTCAAAAATTATGGCTGCATATTTTCAAACAAGGGGTGCTCTAAAATGCCACTCTGCATTCCCCTGTTTATCTACGTTCGCTCTGCACCCTTTGCTGGTAGGACTTTCCTTGTCTTCTTAAATATGTAGCAGAGGCTAAGCTGTCAAATGAAGAGAAATACCTTAGGTTTGAAAGTTCTCATATGCTTCCCCTGCGCCCTGTGAGAAGTACAAGAGTAACGCAAAAACACACAGCAGTCTTTCCACTTCAAGAAAGGGAATTCCACTTAACTCTTCAGAAACAGGTTGTGTTTCCTGACAGAATGAGAAATTTTTCACAGACTTTTGGGATTCTAACAAATTATGACTGCATGTCTTTAAAACAGTCACCGGGCAATCAGAAATGTCACACAGCTTCTGGGATTCTCAGAGTGGAAAGTACTTATATGCTTCTCCTGTGTCATGTGAGCAATTCAAAAACAATTCAAAAACAGGCAGCAGCGTTTCCACTTCAAGGACGGGAATTTCTCTTTAGAATCAGACTGTTTCCTGACAGAATGAGTCCTTTTTTCACAGAGTTCTGGGATTCTAAAAATTATGGCTGCATGTTGTCAAACAGTGGTTGCTGTCATAAATGCCACACAGCTTTCCCCCTTTTAGCCAAATTCCCTCTACACACTCTGCTGACAGGAATTCCCATGTTATGTAACAGAGTCTATGCTTCTCCTGTGTCTGTGAGAAATACAACTGAAATTCCAAGACAATTCATAAACAGACAGCAGTCTTTCCACTTCAAGAAAGGGAATTTCTTTTAAATCTTTAGAATCAAGCTGTTTCCTGACAGAATGAGTTGTTTTTCACAGACTCTTTGCTACAGAAATGGTGCTCTAATTTTCCCTCCACACACTTGCTGACAGGAAAACACCTGCCCTACCCCTCTGCCAGTGTGAAGAGGTCAACCAAAGTTCAAGAGTAATTCAATTCCACTGAAGTTGCCTCTGTGTTTAAAAGCAAGGAAACTCACTTATCTCTTGAGCAGCTGACAGAATGATTTGTGAATCTCAGCTGAAGGAAAGATGGACTTCAGGATTTCTTTTTCATCCAAGAGCTGATTAACTGAAATTTCTCATGTAAAAAATATCCTCAAAGTTACTGCACTGTTGTCCCATTCATGTTGCTTTTATTCTGGCTCCATGGACACATGTTGACAGCTGAATTGAAGAATTCTCCCCTCCAGAGCCTGGGAGCACTACACAGAGGCGGCCATTGGCCAGACTCTGCCCCCAAGACTGATTCTCATATGACTGAAATTATTTTTTGCCAGTAAAAAATTAGGTATTGGCATGGATTAGCAAAGTTTGCAGCACAAGCAATAAACATGTTGTGTCACACAATTGTGTTTTGTGGCAGTTTGTTTAATTTACATTCAGGAGCGGCCCAGCAGGTTAAAGCGGTAGGGTGGGAGTGGGGGTGGGTACTCAACAGATGACAACGAGGGAAAAAGAATTATTTAATTTCTTTTGCACAGTTTTCAGCCTTTTAGAGGTGATCAGATTCATCAGGGGGTGTTGGGCTATCAAATAGGGAAGGTTAAACTAAATAGCAATGATTTGTGCTCAGTCGCAGGAGCCACAAACAAAAAGTAGTGAGGTGGGTGGAGGGAGTGCCGGGGGTAGGGGGAGGCATGGGGGAGGTTTAATAATAAAAAAGGAAGACTTACCTTAAGCTGACAGCCGCCTCGCACCTCGGTCTTCCTGTGCTTCCTGGTCCCAGCAGACACTGAGACATCATCACAAATTCCCTATGCAATCCCTGCGCTGCTCATGCTATGAGAGCAGCGTGGGGATTGGACTGAGAAGGCTGGTTAGACATTCCACTCAGTCACAGGGAGTCTGTGCTGTTTATTCTCCAACCAGACTGTTCAATACAGCTGGGTTGGAGAAACCTAAGTGTGCATGTGTGTTTGCCCACCCTAAGATTGCCGGCCAAACACACATGCACACTTACAAGTGTACCACCGGTCCACCCCCTCCCATGGCTACGCCCCCCCCTACACATGATGGCTGAGCCAGCAGCTAAAAAATAAAACAACGATAAAATATTGTTTTATTTTTCAGCTGCTGGCTCTGAGCCAGTGTGGCGATGCTCCTCTGCCATTGCGGAGGAGCCGCCCCTGTTTGTGCTATACGTTCCTTTGTTTTAACATTCTAAAGTTAGGCAAAGCCTGGCTCCACAGTACCGGACACCTGCCCATGCCCTTGCCCACTGCAGGTGAGGTTACCATACTTTTAAAAAGAAATCACTGCCACCCAAAGTCTCTGGTCATCTTTTAGCATTTCATGCTTAGTTGGGTGTAGGTTGCACTTTCCAACTGTATCTGGTTTTACCAGCTGATCATGTATGTTTTTGGGTTGGGAATGGAGCAAACCAATGTTATGCTTGGTACCGCATTGTTTCGGGCTCCAACGTACCTGCCCGTCCGCATAACTCCCCCCTTCCATTCTATCATAGGCACACCAGACTACGGTCTTGATTATGTATGTCAGAGGAGGAGATGCTATTTAACGCACCCAATAAAATCCAGCACTAGGGGGTTCCAAATTTTACGGATGCAATAAATAGCACCTATTCTGAGTTGTGGGGGAATAACTTAGATGTTGTGCTTACTGCACTAAAATCTGCATGTTACAGTAAATAATGAACAGTTTTACTGTTACATTTTGCCTAGTTTGCCTTCCTGAACTTTAAGACCGAGCTAATGAACAGAGTCACTACTTACCAGGTGTGATAAATACCATTCAACTCGGAATTTCGATCCTTGCTCAAAGAAGGGTGAGCACAAGGTTGGAGAACACAGACCCACTCATAACGTGCTCATCTTTTGCATTTTCACACCCTAATCTTTTTTATTTTAATGGGTAAAGTGAGAATGTGAGTAGAGTGGGAGCATGTAATATGTAAAAAAGCAATTTAGTAATTAGCTGAACACTTCAGCATCATAATATCTGGTGTGCAATTGATTTACTGTGTTCATTAGCTCATTATATACGGTGTATGGTGCGTGTTTGAAATTTGACTTACAAAAAGAGTAACGAGTGTGTTTAGTAATTATTCTTATTATAGGTACTTGTGAGTTAACATATATATATTTGTTGTCGAACAGTATTTGCCTGGTAGCATTTCATGCCTGTTTTGTGGCAGGATCAGAAGTGGCGTTTCAAGAGTTAACACAGTTAGACACCAGCTGCATTGACATTTTATAAGAAACAAAATCCCTGGAGTGTGAGACATCCAAGAAACAGTGCTGCCAATTTTATAATAAGCCCTACTGACCTTTCCCACCTTGCTTGTTGTTACCCAGCATGCTGCACGGTTTCTACTGCTTATTCGTGCCTGGTGCACGGAAAGATGCAGGCTTCGTACTACAATTTCGCGGCACATTTCAGTATAATGAAATTGAGATACACTTGTGGGTCTGAACCTAGGACTTACATTGTATATGACAGTTGACAGTTCAAGTTTATTTGCATAAGTTAATTAAAACCATTGCATTACAATAAAATAACATTATAAAAAGAAAACCATAGAACTTGCACTAGGCCCTTGCGTCAAGGTATAAAATTAGCGAGATGATTTCTGGTTATGTGCAAGAAATATATATATTTCCAATTAGCACAAACTAGCGAGAAATATACACCAATGAAATCGAAAATGCCGCATTATCAAAGGATAACATATTGAAATAAAAATGTAATTTCAAAATATTGAATAAACTATTTTGTGCGAAATAGGTTTTACGGTTCCTTTATCCATGCAAGCATATACATTATTATTAGAGCACTAATGTAAATTTAAAACTGGGGATCCTTTCTATGTTAGCTCAACTCCCCACAGACCATCTTATCTAAGAAATATCACGCTATACTAATCATACAGAACATTCAAAATAACTAAACGCTTATTCTTTAAAAAAAAAATGGGAAGAAACCACCAGTGCTAATCATATATCACTCAAAACCATCATCATTAAAAAGAACCTGTAAATTCATCGCAGAATAGCTGTAAGTGGCCTCGGTTTTCCATCTGAATTTTTGTTGTAAAAAAGTGGGGAAATACACAATGCCTCCTCTCACTTGAAAAATAAAATAATATTGTTAAAATGTGTTATTCAGTGCTTGAAAAAAAAGCTGTAAAATTCATAGCATTTCCAAATATGATGATATAGGATAGTAGTAATTCTAAGGGACGGAAATAGCATTTGTTCTTACAAATTTCACGAATAATTTAGAGACTCGAGACAGAATATTCTGTGATACACATGGAGAGAGAGAGACGCAATTTTCTCACAGTGCTCTGTGGCCCATATTCTTTATTGTGTTAAATCTATCTAGTCCAATAATTTACTCTCCTCTTTAGCCTGGATTATTTTATACCAGGTCTGATCGCTAAGGCATGAAGCAGTAACCCAGCATTTCAAACAATGGCCACTAAGTGGCACGCTTAGACTGTAAGATGAGATTCTTGCCATTTTGATTTGTCTCGAGGCTTCCATTTTCCGTCAGAGATGTTCTCAGCAGCTTTGGGAAAGGAAAGTAACTTATGATATTGAATAGGATAGCCACATCCTTGCTTAGTGATGCTGGAACAATGTTCAGATTGGGGGGTGCTGGCGTGCAAATTCAGCTAAATAAAAGCATGTTTTAAAAAAAGATGTGTTATTGAATAAACTAGAGTACAACATTTGTGAAAATCCTTGAGCAGGATAGTCTGGAGGAAACCCAAAGGTACTTCTTATATGCTCCATTAGTGCAGTTGAGCACATATATGCCTGAATATATAGGTACAATGAGTTATGATTATATGATGAGCACATGTTCCATTAAAAATGGGCAGCTGATGAACCACAAAAAGCATCTATTGGAGGTCTAACTTGTGTCAAAGCCAGGTCTACATTGTTTTTGTCAACAAATGATGACCTGATAGTTAATGTATTAATTTATCTGACTTAAAATGTTTACCACAACCAGATTTAGCCCCTTGCAACTCCAAAATGTCTCTCTGACCATCTGGGGTGGCCGGCACGGCTCGCGGGTGGGAGTGTGGGCGTAGGGGCTCGCAGGCTCGAGGGCTGCTTTAAAAAAAAAATAATAACAACAAAATAAAACTTACCTTGCTGCCGCCGGGTCCCACGTCTTCTCTCCTGCTCGCCTGTGTCCGACTCCAGGTCGGAACAGGAAGCAGGCAGCCAGCCTCCCACCCCTAAGCCAATCACTACGGTCCAATGGAGCATTGTGATTGGTCTGTGCGCCGTGATACGGCGCTCAGCCAGCGGCTGTAGGAGTTGGCATGTACTCCATGCAGGCTGTAATGCAGTCTGCATGGAGAACAGGGGAGTGGCAATGAATGCTTTGGGCTGCCAGAGAGGGCCGACCAAACAGTAATTGTGCACAGGAGTGTTCTACCACTCCTCCCCTGCAGCTCCGCCCCACCCCCTCACGCACTGCCACGGAAAAAATAAAATAAATAATAGCATTCCTTTATTATCATTTTATTTTTTCCTTTCTTTGCTGCTCCTGACAGTGGGGTGATGCTGGTCCGCCTTAGCGGAGCAGGCACCATTGCTGACCATCTCTTGTGTGTTGAACCAAGATCGAGCTACCTTTACTAGCAGAACACGTTTGTTGAACAACCAATCTGTGTCAGTTTTATTCACGCGCCACTGATGAAGTAACACTCATCACAAATACAATGATAGAGAAGTACTACCACCAGCCCTTCCAAATTTCCCAGGTCCATGCGTCATAAGCTGATCCAGTACAGGTCTTTTCTTTGAATGCGGGCATTTGTAGTCTTGTTTCTTTCTTAATGAAACAGAACTACAAGTCCCAGAATTAAAAAAATAGGAAACATGGACTGGAGCAGCACATCACACATGGACCTTCCAAACTTGGCTGCTATCTGCCACCAGGTGTTCTGCTTTAAGGTTTATAAATATTGTAAGTCATATTGTGTTGGAAAAAATATTGCAACCATTATTACTGATCATTGAAATAATGCACCTAAGTTATGCACCCACTCAAGGGACAATGGGGCATATTCACAAGGATCTATCGCCGAGTTAACGGCACTTTATCACAGCCAAAGTTGCGATAAACTTATCGCCCCAATCACAAGCTGGTGTTAACATCCCACAGAACCAGTTTACCTGCGATAGCAGCTGCAAAAAACATTGCCACAGATGACCCTCATAACTATCGCTAATGAGATGCAGAGTAGGTGTTCCCGTGCCAAAAGCCGCGACAACACCATTCCACAACATTCACAACGACCAGCCAGAACTGCGAAAAGAACACAAAACAGGCGATAAGGCTCGTTAGCAGCAGGAAAATAACACCTGCTCTGACCTGGTGCAAAGTCGGACCACAGCCTGCACCACAAAAGGGAGCAAAGCCCAGAGCCACACCTGACGAACAACAGATGCACCCAGGCAACAACACCCGCCACCACCAACTTCAGGACCACCCTCCCTGGCACCCCTTCAAACAAAGACATGCCACATCAGCTACACCTAAACATGTACAAAATAATCCGCTTGATGTCGCACAATCACAACTGGTGACATGCATGTGTCGTCACAAAAATGAGCATCACACTTTCACTTTCGAAGCAACAAATGAAACTTTATTCAAATGAAGACTGAAATTAAATGAATACACATGGCGGCTCCCCTCGGGACAATCCGTAGGTCACAGCCTGCAAGACAAAAATCACGATGAGAAGGTGTGTCCTGCGCACATCAAAGGACAGAGAGAGAGGGAAGGAGAGAGATAGGGAGAGAGAGATATAAGAAGAGAGGGGGAGAGAAAGAGAGAGAAGAAGAGAGGGGGAGAGAGAGAGAAGAAGAGAGGGGGAGAGAGAGAGAGAAGAAGAGAGGGGGAGAGAGAGAGAAGAAGAGAGGGGGAGAGAGAGAGAGAAGAAGAGAGGGGGAGAGAGAGAGAAGAAGAGAGGGGGAGAGAGAGAGAGAAGAAGAGGGGGAGAGAGTGAGAAGAAGAGAGGGGAGAGAGAGAGAGAGAGAGAGCGCTGCCCCTGCGCACCCAGGCCACACTGCTCACCTGCTGCCACCGGTGTGTCTCCAACCACTTGCCGGTATGTATAGCAGTTCGCCAGGTCACACATCTGAGACAGACCCGTCATCTGAAACAGAGTCCAGATACATGTTTGGTACAGTACACACAATTGCACAAGACAACATCGCCTGCCCGCCCATGCACACCAAGGCAGAGGCACCCTAGCCCCTCCCGCTGCCCATCAGAGCATGCCCGCCCATGCACACCCAGGCCTCACTGCTCACCTTCCGCCATCGGCATGCAGACAAGAGGTCCCACCACGTGCCGCTGCAAGCCACAAGCCCGGGCCCCCAGACACGGCACCCTCCGCATCATGCAGCCCTGCTCCGCAGGCCATCAGGTCCCACATTTGGTGCTGGGTCTTGATTACTCCATGGCAGAGGACATACCAGTGCACCCGGCCTCATCGCAGGCTGCACACCTGCTTAGCCCAATAGGTGCCACTAACTCTGGGATCCCGGAAGCGACGACACGTGGTGGTAGGCCCGCGCTGCCCGCTGTCTCTGGCCTACACTGCGGTCCAGCAGGGCACACAAAACCTGAGCTGTCTGGACCGCCGTTATGGGGCCTCATCGCAGGCTGCACACCTGCTCAGCATCTTAAGGTGTCCCTACCTCAGTGCACTCAAAGTCACCGTCCCGTGGCGGGGTGCCTGTGCCGGCCGCAATGCTCCAGGTGCCACTAACCCTGTGCAACACCAATCAGCGCCACGTGGTGGTAGGCCCCTGACTGCCGCAAGGCCTCGGGTGTCACAAACCCTGTGCGCAACAACTCATGGGCCCTTTATGATTGAGAACCGTGGAGCGTCCGGCATCCAGTCACCACCGGCAGAGAGGAATGTGACGTCGTCGGCCACTTATGTTGAGTCACATGGCCTGTGATGCCTGTGCCGGATTGGTGTGGTGTGCGTGCAAACCTGCCCTCAGGGAGTGGCTGTGACATGCTGACAACTAGACCAGTGACTTGCACACCACCAGCGAGTACGCCTGCGAAGGGTAGCAATGGGGGCCCACCCCTCAGAGCGTAAGCGGAGTGGTCTTCAACAATGACTCGTGGGCTCTGGGCATGGTTCAGTCCATGTCTGGACATGGAAGTGACTGATGCGTGTGACCCTGTTGTAGTGTCCAAGGCACCCGGTACACAATATGCAATGTAGCACCCTCTGACTGGCATCCCACAGGATGAGAATCATTGACACAAGGGAGATCAATGTCGCTACATTCATCCACACATTCATACATGAATGATGAAAGACATAACACAGCAGTGCGTCACTGGATGTTTATTGCATATCCAGTGCAGTTCTGCAGCTGGAGCGGTACAGGGCAATGCCGAGCACACTACACAATATGGGCCCGTGGAGGGCCCGCCAGAATCCATCCGTGGATGACAAGTACTGCGGAAGAGGAAGGGTACAGTCCGCAGTCTGGTCGCTGTGTCATTGGTCATCAAACAGGATATGGCAGTCCATGTCGCTGTCAAAGGTGAGTGCATCGGAGTGTATCGGGGTCCGTGGAAGGTCATGGGGCCATGTGCGGCACCAAGCACACACAGGCCAGGTGGCGGAAATGAATGCTAGTGCCTCCTGATCACAAACTCATCCACGTCCTCTTCCCCAGATGTGTGCTCTTCCCCACCTGTGGGTGTTGCAGTACCGGCTGAGGCACTGTGTGCCACTGACACATCAGGTGCCAGAGTGGATACATCTGCCGCACTGTGAGGCAATGGCACACCAGGAGGCGGAGATGTGGATGGTGTGGGGCCAGCAGCATTTATCATCGCCACGCCTTGTGGCAGCAATGCCATGATAAGGATCTGCAGGGCATAGTAGATCCCAGCTACATTTCGCTGGTGTGCAGTGGTGGCTGCTATCCTTTCGGCCTCCATCCGCACCATGTCCTCTATGAGCCTCCGCATGTGTGCCAGCTCACGGCTGGTATCGCTGGAGCCCCTCTGAGCGGACTGGTGTTCTTCTCTCCACGTCATGACTCCAGCGATGTCAGTCAGGGCTTGTTGGAGACCATGGAGTGGTCCTAGACACCCATGGATGGCGTCCAGTTTGGTAGCCATGAAGTCGAACCCCACCCGCACCTGCTCAGCCGTCACCCTCTGGCTCTCCAGCACACGGCATTGGAAGGCCGTGTGTTGTTCTTGGGGGTCTTGGGAGACTGCTGGGGCCATGGGTGCCTCCTGCTGGGTGGTTTGGGTGGTGGGTGGGGTCTCCTCGATGCAGCTGGGCACCCTTGATCCTGGAGGTGAGTCGCGGATGATGTCAATGATGTCCAGGAGGGGTTGTGTGTCGATGCTGGGGTTATCCTCCTGTTCATCAGTGAAGACTGGCTGGGACTGCTCTGCAGGGGGTGTTGACGGTGGCCCTGCAATGTGAAGGGGAGATGGTGTATTGCAATGTGTCCACATGTATGTAGCCGCATGGTACATGTTGGCATTCAGACAGCATGGCATTGTACATTGTGACAGTCTATAGATCTGGGCGATGACCCAGAGTCATTGAGGGTGTGCACTGTGCTCTGCTTGATTGTGCATGTGTGCCATCGTGGCCATCTCCACCCGTCCCCCCGGTACCTGGTGGGCACTCACCCTGTTGCGGTTGTGATAATGCTGCCTTCTGGTTGGCTGCGAGTTTCTCCTTGGTCTTTCACTTGATGTCATTCCATCGCCTCTTGACCTCATCCATTGTCCCCTTGTGCTCTCCGACGGCATTCACCTTGTCCACAATGTCCCGCCATATTCCATTTTTGGTGCCCAAAGACACATTGGAGGTAACAAAGAGTTGTTGATGGTGTTCCATCACCTCCGTGACTATGATCCTGTTCGCCTGCGGACTGAACTCCATCTTCCACTTCTTCTTGTTCTTGCCCTTCCCTGTCCCCGATGTCCCGGGCTGGTCGTCCTCTGCGCCTCCTCCGGCTGCCTCCATGGTGCTTGGGTGTTGGTCAGTTTGTGTTTGGGTGTTTTTTTTGCTTTTATGGTGATTTTTCCCGCCTGCCAGGTGTGTGTTGCAGGCCTCGTGCTGCTTAGCGCTGATTTCCTCATCGCGCTTTGGCCCATCGCAGGTTTTTTCGCGTTAGGGTTTGTGTTTTTATCTCCGTAGAGGTGGTTGTATCGCGGGCATTGGCCGCGGTTTCGGTAAACTATCGCATGGGGCCGCCTTGTTGTGAATTCCACGTTGACACGGAGTTAATTTCCCGCGATAGACTGCGATGTGTAAAGTTGCGTTTTTTGGTGATGTTTAGCACACGTTCTTGTGAATATACCCCAATGCTTCTAAATATACTGTGATATGGAACTATCACATAATTTTGGGCCAAGATCACACCCGCAGATTACTAGGTTTCAGTATTTGGACTGAGGTTACTGTGTACATAACCAAATGTTAGGGCAAGGATTCATTTTTGTTTTACCTGCGTAGCCCCTAAAAGTGGGATTATTTTTGTTAAGGGTTTATTTCACAAAGAAAACATAAATCTCAACATAGAGGGTGAGGGTCCAGGCATGCTGATATTTACAACCACAATACTGTTTAAAAAGGCCTCACACTTTCTCTATACACTGGCTGGATGTATTGAATATACTGGTGTTCTGGGAATTTTTCAATTCATTATCTTTGGGAAATTTGTGAAATACGTAAAAAGAAATATTATTTCTTTCCTTTCTAGAGAAATTGCTTGTAAGAGAAGATTTCTCATAGCCTGCACTTCAATACATACTGTGGTATTTTGAACACTTTTATGAGCTTACCTACACTTTGTACATAACAAGTGACTGATCCTGCTTTTGCAATTACTTGCCAATTAATTACAAGTTTAGTGAGTTCATGTTCCTTCCATGCAGGTCTAATAAGTCCTTAAGCAGGGCATAAAATCTGTACTATAGATAAAACTGCCAGACTTTCACTACATCATATTCGACCTGCCTTTGATTTTTCTCAACATCATCAGTTTCCCCAAGGCAAATAAGCAGGGCCACTGGAATTATGCGATTGTGCAGCTGCAGCGATTTTTACATAATTGTAGGTTTGCCCCATTTACCATATAATCCATCATCTGATGCATAATCTGCAGATTTTAACAACAAAAAATAGTTTCTAGCTCAAACCATTCAAAGGTTAGTAAAAATGCAGCAACGTGTTGCCGAGCGGTGGAAAGCCCTTTGAACAGGTTGACTGGTCACCTTTGTGTAACTTATTACTATACTTGGGTGTCAAACTGTTACTAATGAGGTACAACTAATGCCCAGTGTTGAAAAGCTTAAAAATGGCGAAATTATGGGGTAATATTATCACAACATTTAACGCATAGTGCAGCATAATTTGGTTTTTCTTGCACATAATTTACTAAACCCTGCCATGTAATTAGACCCTCACCTGCCGCAGTATCCCATTGGTGCTGCAAATAAGTTATTCATTTTTTGGGATTGTCTGTGCCACAGTTTTTTCGATTGATGTTTGAGTCACTGTAACATCTTTAAATGTCTCCTGCTTCTCATGAAATGGTGGATGTGCTTCCTATTGCTTAAAAAAATGCACTTTTTTCTTGTGGTGGATAGACATCTGATCTCCCAGATGGTAAGAAGCTCAGAATACCCTTTAAAATGTCAAATAATCCAAATTATAGAAAGGAAGTTCGCACACTAGCCTTAAGTCCTGCCTTCATAGTTAGGTATACTTCCTCTGTGGTTTTATGATAGAGACATTTGTCTCTTTGCAAAAAAAATTACATTCACTATGAAGGGCCCTCTAAAATCTTTAACTGATAGCAAGCACATGTAGGGGGACATCTTTATGCAGCAAAAGTTTGTTTAAATGTTATATGGCGCACAAATTTGCCAGTACTCCATAAACTTTTTCCTGAGGTTGCAGACATGGCACACTCAAAAAGATGTCCATAGTTTGCTACTTCTATGCTAAACCCATGGACTAAGAAGAGGGTTCCAATACGAGTCTACAAGTTTCATAGTCTGTGGTTTTAGTAGGGAGGCTGTGGACTTAGAGGCCGATTACGATGGAAAAGCATTCCGACCGTGGCGGTAGCAGGAAATTTCCATCCACAGGTACCGCGGCAAAACCGGCGGTCAGATTAGGATGCACTGCCTGAAAATCCCTACTGCGGCGGTCGGATTCCAGGAGACACCGCCGGGAACGTCCAGAAAAGCTGAAAATCTGTCCGCGGCGGTCAGAATTGTGTGGAAAGACCCCAAACGGCCGTTCGAACAGTGGTCAGGAACGCGTGGAGGTATCCGGGAGTGAATTTTCGCTATCCGCAGTAGTGCTTCCGCTGTCCCCGAATGGCCGCTTCTCCACTATGGTGTGATGGGCTGTTTGAGGCATCGTGATGCGTCCGGCGGTTGTAACCGCATTCCGCATGGCGGTCCCTCTCTATTGGCTCTGTCCGCCACCACTGCGGAAGGAGATTTCTGGCGCATCCCGAAACTCCGCAGCGGACGGGAAATGGGTTATCTTTGCCCGTCGTAATACGTTGGATGCAAGGACCGCCGATGAAGTGCGGAAAAGGACATTTTCCACCACCGCCAGCACCGTGGATGTGCCAATGACTGCCATCGTAATCGGGCCCCTAAGTGTGCCATTTTGTGTTTTTTGAGCCCTTGGTCTCAAAATTGTATTGAACCCCTGGACATGGACACATAGAAAATAAAAAACTTTTAAGGTTTGGAGAAGGCATTTTGAAGTCTCACCGCTAACACATAGGTGCCAGGGTGTGCTCACCTTTCCCTTTTATGTGGCCTTTTAATTGCTTTTGGGAGGCTGGGCCTATCCCCGAAATGGGAGCTGCAAGAGAAATGTTTATCTTACAGCCAGCCAATCAGAGACAGATTTGAGGGTGCACAGTCCCAGAATGGAAGACAGAAGAACAAAACTCCCTCAACCAATGGGTAGCATGTATTTTTTTTAATTTTAAGTCCATGGTCCTGGTCAGTGAACTAAAACGGGCAAGATATGCAGCAAGCATTGGCAACGCTACTATGTCACAAGTTGGCTGGCAGCTTTTTGATTTTGTCAATGCTTTTCTGTTTTGTCATTTATTTTCTAAATTCTCATTGTTGGAGAATCTGATGGGTCCTCACCAATGTAAAAAAAAAAAGGCAAAATGTAAAAGTATTTAGTGGATCTCAAATGTGGGACTAACCTCAGACTTGTTCAACCCCGGAAGAGTGCGGAGGGATTATCAAAGGAGGGAAAATCTAGAGTCTCACATCAGAAAAATCTTTGAAACTTGCGACTGATTCCAAATCAAGAAGCGATTGCGATCCTTCAAGCCACCATTTTAGGTGCCAAATACGACCGCCATATTGTGAATGATTCGTGAATCGATTATGATCGGCAACTTTTGCACGGTGGAAAAAAGTCTACAGACCAGGAGAGACTAATGGCTGACGGCAGGGGGGTGGGCAATGTTACAAGCGCCTGGCCTGTGTGTCCAAGACCGGGTTGGATAAAAGTGTAATATATTTAAAAAACACAGAAATTCACTGACGAAGGCAGAGTTAAAAACTGAAATATGCTTATGACCCAAACGTGCAAATCAAGAAATTCTTGAGTTATGGCATGTGAGTGTATGGAGGCCGTCATTATTTGTGCATTGCCTTGTGTACAATAAATATAACTGGCGAATTTTAGTGCTTTAGCACAGTTAAGCCTGAACCATCGCTCCGTTATTGAACTGTGTGTTTTTTTAGTGAGGTAGCGATAGATAGATAGATAGATAGACAGACAGACAGACAGACAGACAGACAGACAGACAGACAGACAGACAGACTGATTGATTGATTGATTGATTGATTGATTGATTGATTGATAGATCGATCGATCGAACTCATGACATCCCAAATAATATGCCTGACAAAGTCCTGTTGTGTGCATGTACATTGCTACGTGGCGCTTGATCGTTAATTTTTTAATTGTATCAAGCCCTTCATGTTTGGTCGGACTATTGAAACTTGACAGTAGTAAACCAGTTGATGGAAAAATCAAAGACATGCGATATTTCAAACAATGGCCACTGCGCGGCGCTCTTAGACCGTAAGGACTGTAACACGTTATAGTTTTATAGCCCCAGTTTGCTTGCCTAGCAAAAATATTCCACGGTCCTGGGATATAATAAAGCCAAACGCCTGGCTACGGCTCGCGCTGCTCCATCCTGTGCAACAGAAATTTACTTACACTGAAGATGACAAGATTGGGAAAATGTGGCGCAAAACTGATCCACACTCAGTTGAGCTCGCAAGGCCTTTGCATTTCAGCTGTCGTTCTGATTTTTATTATTATCATATTTGATGATGATTAGTAGTACTATTGTTATTATTATATTATTATTAATATTATCGTTATTATTAGTAGTTGTATTATTGTGGTTTTGTTGTCGTTGGAATTATTATTATTAATATTATTGTTATTATTAACAAAGATAATGACAGTAACAGTACTACTCCAACTCATATTAATTTTTGTAGTAATAGGCAGTGGTGTTCTAATAAAGATAGTGTTGACTAAAATAAGATGGATAATAAATATAGTCAAAATTAGGTATTTAATAACCTAAAATGGGAAAGAGATGCAGTGGATGTCAGAGTGCGTCTTCACAGGTGGGAACCTTGGAGCTTTGATTTTTACGCGGCCTCCCAGCCGCGGGAGATGCACCACTCGTAAATTTGGGGCCACGGAGCTCCGAATCACAGACTTTCAATGTGGAGGCATCCATGGAGGACTGACAAGCAGGATGTGCGAGTGGAGGCCCATTGATAGGCTTGAAACGTCTCAGACAGCGGCACACAACTGGGGCACACACTACAAGACCCACAAACCAACGGGGACTCATTCGAGTCGCCCATTGGAGGGCTCATATTTTTAAGTGGGAGGTGTGGCCTCTATGCCAAAATGACTGTCGCGCCTCTGAAGAGTGCAATGAGCACGAAATGCATCAGGCGTGAATCGACAGGCATGCTGTAAACTGGATACGCCCACCGATCCGGCTTTTACCTCATGAAGGTTGCTGCAGTGGATGTCAGAGTGCATCTCCACAGGTGGGAACCTTGGAGCTTTGATTTTTATTCAGCCTCCCAGCCGCGGGAGATGCACCAACCGGAAATTTGGGGCCACGGAGCTCCGAATCACGGAGTTTAAATGTGGAGGCATCCATGGAGGATTGACAAGCCGGATGTGCGAGTGGAGGCCCATTGGTGGGCTTGAAACATCTCAGACAGCGGCACACAACTGAGGCACACACTACAAGACCCACAAACTAACGTGGACTCATTCGAGTCGCCCATTGGAGGGCTCATATTTTTAAGTGGAAGGTGTGGCCTCTATGCCAAAATGACTGTCGCGCCTCTGAAGAGTGCAATGATTACAAAACGCGTCAGGCGTGAATCGACAGGCATGGTGTAAACTGGATCCGCCCGCCGATTCGGCTTTTACCTCATGAAGGTTGCTGCAGTGGATGTCAGAGTGCGTCTCCACAGGTGGGAACCTTGAAGCTTTGATATATATATATATAGATATATATCTATATATATATTACTTTTTTCCGGCGGGAATCCAAAATGCCGGAAACCAGAGACGGACACGGACCCAGAGTAAGTGCTAAAGATGTTTTATTCCTCCATTGTCATCAATAAGCGTTTCGGCTCTCGCGAGCCTTGTTCATTCGACATAGGGATGCTTTTTCTGTGTAATTTTAAAGTGACCGTGCAACTAAAACAGATCCCACGTGGTCAACAGTACAATAGACACAAACGAGTTACTTGTGCAGATAATTGTCTATGCAGTATTAACAATGGCATTGACCGATAAAAAAGACTGTATATATGTAAATACATAGCATGTGACATGTTTTCAGATTAATTAGCAATTCTGAAATTCGCAATTATTAACGTAGAATACTTGTGTATACAAATCCTATAACTGCAACACATTCTGTAAAATCAGAAATGTCGTAAGCCCATACCTTCTTCAATTCAGGACATAGGATGGGAAAACAATGCATAAGTCACTAGTATAGCTCATGTGTACTGTGTCTACCCGTGGTCAATGACGTGCAAAATAGTGCTAAATAAAGTGCTTAAGTGCCATAGAATAAAAATATTAACAGCGAGAAGGCGTATAAAGAAACTCTCACAATAGGAATACCTTGGGTATTATAGTTGTTTGGTCATTTACAAATCATGAGAATATTCAGAAATTTAAAACTCTAGTCACTAGACTTCAGAATTTATGCATGGAACATAAGAGACAAAGTTGTAAATATATATATACACACATACACACATACACATGTATATATACATATATATATATATATATATATATATATATATATATATATATATATATATATATATATATATATATATACGCTCCCAGTTGCCCTTGCAATGAGTAGCACTCCGCACAGATGAAAAGCAGCAAGCCTTTAATGAAAGGTACGGTAAGTGTCCTGACTGCCAAAAGCAAATAACAGCTGCTCCGTCCGTTGAATCCTGACGCGTTTCGAAGGCATTTCCTTCTTTCTCAAAGGTGCACAGACGGCAGTTCCGGCTTCAGTCCCGCTTCATTTATGCAAATTCCAGGCCCCTCATGGGCTCCTCCTATGATTGTGGAGCATTATGGGAACTGAAGTCCATGGAAATTTCTGGCTTAAGATAGCGGCAATCATAACTGTGCAAAACAATGTCAAGCTCATAGATGAGCCTCAGCAAACAGGACACCTCCTAAATCCTGCATCTGTGCTCCACATAGCGGCCAAGTTGTATACTCAGCCACGTGGCCCCCTAGGATAGCGGGGTGGTGCTTGCCCGACGGCGAGGCTGCCGCCAAAAATATATGCTCCCAGTTGCCCTTGCAATGAGTAGCACTCCGCACAGATGAAAAGCAGCAAGCCTTTAATGAAAGGTACGGTAAGTGTCCTGATTGCCAAAAGCAAATAACAGCTGCTCCGTCCGTTGAATCCTGACGCGTTTCGAAGGCATTTCCTTCTTTCTCAAAGGTGCACAGACGGCAGTTCCGGCTTCAGTCCCGCTTCATTTATGCAAATTCCAGGCCCCTCATGGGCTCCTCCTATGATTGTGGAGCATTATGGGAACTGAAGTCCATGGAAATTTCTGGCTGCCTCGCCGTCGGGCAAGCACCACCCCGCTATCCTAGGGGGCCACGTGGCTGAGTATACAACTTGGCCGCTATGTGGAGCACAGATGCAGGATTTAGGAGGTGTCCTGTTTGCTGAGGCTCATCTATGAGCTTGACATTGTTTTGCACAGTTATGATTGCCGCTATCTTAAGCCAGAAATTTCCATGGACTTCAGTTCCCATAATGCTCCACAATCATAGGAGGAGCCCATGAGGGGCCTGGAATTTGCATAAATGAAGCGGGACTGAAGCCGGAACTGCCGTCTGTGCACCTTTGAGAAAGAAGGAAATGCCTTCGAAACGCGTCAGGATTTAACGGACGGAGCAGCTGTTATTTGCTTTTGGCAGTCAGGACACTTACCGTACCTTTCATTAAAGGCTTGCTGCTTTTCATCTGTGCGGAGTGCTACTCATTGCAAGGGCAACTGGGAGCGTATATTTTTGGCGGCAGCCTCGCCGTCGGGCAAGCACCACCCCGCTATCCTAGGGGGCCACGTGGCTGAGTATACAACTTGGCCGCTATGTGGAGCACAGATGCAGGATTTAGGAGGTGTCCTGTTTGCTGAGGCTCATCTATGAGCTTGACATTGTTTTGCACAGTTATGATTGCCGCTATCTTAAGCCAGAAATTTCCATGGACTTCAGTTCCCATAATGCTCCACAATCATAGGAGGAGCCCATGAGGGGCCTGGAATTTGCATAAATGAAGCGGGACTGAAGCCGGAACTGCCGTCTGTGCACCTTTGAGAAAGAAGGAAATGCCTTCGAAACACGTCAGGATTTAACGGACGGAGCAGCTGTTATTTGCTTTTGGCAGTCAGGACACTTACCGTACCTTTCATTAAAGGCTTGCTGCTTTTCATCTGTGCGGAGTGCTACTCATTGCAAGGGCAACTGGGAGCGTATATATATATATATATATATACATATATATTGTAATTCCTAGTTCTGAGCTTCTCCAAAAAAAAACGAGTGTGGACCCAAATCCGTGCTTCTTAATTATTTTATTTGTATGCCACTAAGCTAGTCCGCCATGACACGTTTCAGCCGTCCCACGGCCTTGATCACATATATATACCTTTCCACGTTTGTCCCCAAACAAGCACACTCCTTGCCAGGACAACAATGATAGCTTAGCTAGGCAAAGGAAAGCACGCTTCTTCATAATATTTCTCAGCAAAGAAATGGTCTACAAAGACAGAGGTTTTTTCCAGTAAGCTGTTTTTGTAGGATACAATGGGACGACCAATGGGGTTCGTTGGATCCTTATGTACCTTTAGTAAAAGATAAAAAGTAGGTGTAGTTGGTGTTTCATTAAGTAGGAACTGTCTTTCATCCCTGCTTAGGAGTTTTTTGTCAAGCCAGTTTTTTAGGAGCGCATGCTATCTGAGCTAGATAAGATTTATCTACCCTTTAGTAGCATGTGGTGTTATTCAGCTGTCTTAGGGCCTCCTGTATGTACTTGTCCCTGTCAATAACAACAATGTTGCCTCCCTTGTCGGATGATTTGATAACAATTTTATCATCTTTTTGGAGTCTAGTAACCTCATCCCACTGTTCTTTTGTGATGTTTCACATTCTAGGACTAGTGTGTGTGAGTTTAAGTAGATCATTGCTGACTATCTCGTGACATAAATCAATGTTGTCCTTAGAAGTTTGTGGTATGAACTTAGATGGTGGTCTGAATTTTGTTAGACTGGGTGCCCCTGTATCAATACCTAGTGTGTGTAATGCACCATCATTATATGCAGGGTCAAGAGGATCTTGGGAGCTACTGGCCACCAGTGTTTTCTCTTGTAGGTTATGTAGGACATTCAGTCTGGGGATGTCTGCAATAGCTAATGCTGGTGACACATTACTCGTTTGACTGGGTGCAATCGCATCCCTGACATTATCGTTTCCTCGTATTGCATGCATTTTAAACAATTTTACCTTACGTACAAATTGGTATAAATCGATACGTGTTTGTGCATAGTCTATTGGTGCATCGGGGCAAAAGGAGAGGCCTAGTTTAAGGACTTGTTCTTCTGTGTCAGTTATGATTCTATCTGAAAGGTTCATTACCGTCAGTTGCTGTGTGTTGTCCTCCATTACTTTCTCTTTGTATTCTGGCTCCTTTTTCCAACACCAGTATTGCTGTTCTTTTCTACGCCTGCATTGTCTCTTTTGGCTCTTGTGTTGGCGCCTCTTCCTCCTGGTTTTCCCCAGAATGACTGTTCTTGATTCCTCTGAATGAGGCGTAGCTCCTCCGAAAAAGAAGACATTTCTCCCTGATTAGATGAATTGCTATCGATGGATTCTTGATCAGTACTCATATCAGTTATGGACCCGCTGGCACCTCTGTCTGCAACACCCAGCGCCTTGTCCTTTGCCATGTCAGCTCTCATCTTGTCAAATTTCCTCCCGAAGGTTAATATCTGCCCAGTGCGGTAATCTTTCTCGTCTCGCTGGAATTTCCTTTTTCCTTTCTTTCAATTACTCCTTTTTCAAAGGCCTTAATTCTGTCATCCACGGGGGCAAGAACACTTTTTACTTCATTTTGATCTGTGTTTTTTTCTAGATCATCCATGACTGCTTGGATTTGCTGCGTCAGTTGCTTGTGTTCGTCCCACGCATTTTTTATCAGCATGTGCAGCATGTTCCTTGAACAAGTATTGGTATTGTCAGTCCAGTCTTTCAACAACTGTGGCTTTGGGCTGCTTAGCGTGGGAATAATGAAAATCCTTAGCCCTCTGGGAATTCTATTGACTTCAAGATAGTTTTGCAGAGAGGTGGCCTCCCACCATCTACTTGTTTCTTTCTTGCATAGCATCTCAAGCAGATTCCCTTTTTGCTTGAATGTCGATGTTGTTTGCGCTGCTGCAGGTTGCATGTCAGCATTCCCCACTAACTCTGGGTTCCTTTTAAAAATCAGGTTTGTTGACGCTTCCCGTCCCTTTAACATCTCCATTGCCATTCTTTTGCTAAACTCCGTTATGTTCAAACCGGCAGTCTGTTTCCCTCACAACCGCGCTTACGTAATACTTTTACTGGCAGACTCTGGCGTGACGAGGACTCTTCTCGTGCGCGGGTGTTTTACGAGCGGTTTAGTTTACGGGGCAGTTTGCTTTCACTGTAAGCGTTTGTCGGGCGCTCACCTGCCTGTTTTGTATCCTCAGCGATGGTGTGCGGAGCTCCAGCTCCTGACGGTCAACAGCCAGTGGGTGTGTCTGAATCGGTTTCCAAAAGGCTTGCTGGCGGGAAAAACACCGCCCTTCCTCTCGAGTCTGGCCTGTTAGCGGACGCTGCCGCTTGCATATGCATACGAGAATCCCTGCGTTCCTAGCAGGAAAAAGCTAGTCACTCCGGTGTGAAGGTGAAAATATCCAGGGTTTATTTGGCAAACAAGACGTGTTTCAACCTCTGGCGAGGTCTTGGTCACATGACCATTTTCCAGTTACTCATATATTTAAAGATACAGTGATTAGCACAACGTAGCGTGCCGTGATAAACATAAATAAAAGACTTTGGTGAGTAGAATGAAAGAAATTTTACGTTCATGATGATTTGATCATTTACTTGTTAATGCACATTATGTAAATACATAATAATATCATAATGAGACAGTGTTCATGAATGAATCTGATGTCTGTGTCTCTTGATTCATGTGTTTGGCTGTGCCTACTTGCTCACAGGTATAGTACCCCCACATTTAGTGAACTTTGTGTCAGTCACATCGGGTAAAGTACCCTGTGTCTAGCTCGGTCAGGTAATGACGATCACATTAGTGATTCATTGGTTATCTGATGTCAGGTCATGTGATATACACGTGATGGAGTGAGTGGAAACTGAGGAAGGGATCGTGAATTGGGGAAAGTGAATAGGGAAGCTATCGTGGTTAGTAGTAACCCTGGCAGATATACACTCAGTGCTCATCCGTATCCCTTTGCAATGTTTGTCTTCACCCTTATGCCCTGTCTAAAATGTGTACTATTGTGGAGGTGTGCTATATTCGATGTGTGGTGCTGCCTACAACTACATCTATTGTGACAAAATGGAGAGATGACTGTTCCTGAGAACATCCTTCAATCTCCTGTGCTCTTAGCAATCTCCTGGTGGCTATCCTCCTTCTGACATATTTGAAAGATCTGTTAAGAGATATGAAAGACAGAGCATGTTAGTATAATTGAAAACATGAATTATTCCTAACTTTCCGTATATTGATTGATATTACACCATAACCACAGATTTGACCATATTTTGTAAAATTGTAACAACACATAAAACATTACATTTGTCACCTCACGAAGAAAATATATATATATGCATTGTTAATGGAAGTGAGGGCTTTGCCATTAGTTTAAATGGCAAGTCAAACTAGCAGTTTTAAAACTGCTCTTCCAGGCTGCAGTGGCAGGCTAGGAGACGTTTTGTACTTTGTCACTTGAAGGGTGGCACAATCAGGGCTTCAGCCCTTGGTGGACACTCTAACTTACATGCCATGGATACCAGTGGTACCATATACTAGGGTCATATAAGTAGATCAGCATAGGCCAATTAGGTGTAGCCATTTCAACATACATTTTCTAAAGGGTTAGAACATTGGCACTGAAGTCTGGTTAGCAGGCCTCAGTGCACTCACAGAGTCGTACAACCATCAGCATCTGTCCAAAAGTGTGGGGTAATCATGCAAAAAGAGGCATTTCATTATAGCCGAAAACCAGTGGTTCTTATCCTGTAATGGTCAGGCTCCTGGGGGTCCTATTCAGAGGGTCTGTGACTGTTTATAAGTTAAATAATATTAGCAGGACACATATAGCAAATGAAATTTAGTGTAGACTGTTTGTGACCTCAGTTGATGCACTGATATGTCAGATGTCTGGCAGCGCCAGCTCCCCAACATAAACCCCCAGTTTGAGTTTGTGTAACGCTATGCGTGGTGTACCACCGCTCCATAATAGAGATCTTAGGCCAGCCTTCATTTATTGAAAAAAGAGCAGCATGACCTCTTATGGTGTGTTTTGCAAAGTATAGAGTAGACGTGGAATGGTCATCATTTTAAACATAGCTGCACGACCCAAGAAGGTAAGCGCCAAGGTTTGCCAATGCTTGGTGTCCACCACAAGTCTGTCCAGTTGGTAACCCAAATTATGCTGATAGAGTTCACGGGGGTCACTTGGTATATAAATTCCCAAGTAGTTAAAACCCTGTCATTTGATTGGCACGGTACATCGTGAGGTCAGACTGGGGGTGCCCCCACGCCAGGGGGAGGAGAAGGGATTTGTCTCAATTGATGCAGTATCTTGAGTAGTACCTGTATATACTGAAGACTTGAAGTATTCTGTCTACCGATTATCTCAGTCGTCTAACATATAGTAGGATATCGTCCGCATATAAGGATTGGATCCTCCAGTTCTTCCCCAACTGGAATCTCCAGATCAGAGGGTTCTGGAGAAGCCACCATGCGCCACTGACATATGTGTACATTGCTTTATGGAGGGAGGCTGGTGCCGCCATAGGTCGCCTAGACCCATGGCACTGAGAAATCCCCCCAGCTGGCCAACGCTTCTCCTAGATGCCGCCCAGCCGTGCCACATCCATGAACTGAACAAATATTGAGGGTTGTCCCTTCCCAACTGCCAGTCACCACCAGAAATATCCCAGAGGGGTCAGACCACACCTTTCTATGGACTAAAGAAGTGCCACCTACACAGCACTCCCACCCCTCTAGAGCCTGAAGTGCATCCAGCGTGTGCTATCAGGGTGTACCCGAAACTGTCCAATGCTTGACAGTGGATACCCTGTAAATGCGTTTCTTGTAGAAGGACGATGTCTGGGGCATCTCTTTTTATAAATTGTAATGCCACTGATCACTTAAGTTTGTTATTAAGTCTGTTTACATTCCAGGACCACATCCTCAATGGATTTATGTTTTCTTTACGTTCAGCCATTTATCGAAATTTCTCCCATCTGACCTAGACGCCGGGTCCCCTCGGGCCTGTGTACCTGGGGCATGCACTCCATGCATTGATCGCAGTCTGATCCACCTGTCACCTCCCTGAGCAGTTGCTGCCATCTTCAAAAGAACATCATGAACAAGTAACTTTATCCAATGTCCCTCTTCCTCCTCCACCCTGCCACCTTGCTACTAGGTTGCGCGAACCCCAACTACCTAATCTGCAGAGCGCCTGTCACCCCAAAACTTGCATATAATATCTATAAGAGGTGGTGTCTCGGCTGCCTCAGTGTGGATATAAGAAAGAAGGAAAGAAAAAGAGAAAAAAAAGAACAATAGTGACAACCCCTGGTAGAACAAATAAAATTGGTGTGCCCATCGGTCACATGGCTAAATTGGACCTCAGTATCGTGTACATAGTCCCGCCTGCAGTTCAGCCCCACATCAGCACCGGTCCCACACCCAAGCAATTCCCCTACAGCCTGCCTTCCCTCTTCCTCACTTTGTTCTGGTGTTTTCAGTAAGCTTTATCCCCTCAGGGCATAGCACCTTCACTTGTATCCTGCTCAGTCTCTGGTGTGTACTCTGTAGCTCGTTGCTGTGGTTGTTCCATCTGTCTGTCATGGCTCGATCGTCCTTAGCCATGTCCAGGGCCATGGCATCTGCCCTGGTCTGCCGTGCGCCATCCCTCCAGCCACTCCCATGCTCCCTCTGCTGAGGTAAAGTGACAGGTCTTGCCCTCTGCTGTCACCTGTAACTTTGCTGAATAGATCATCATATATTTGATTTCAGCCTCCCTAAGTTCTCTCTTCACCGCCTAGAAGCTCCGTCTCTGCACTTGTAATGTGAAATGCGGAAACTCTGCGCCGAGTGCAGAGATTCCCGCCCAAGTGCGGACATAAAGATACTACTCGTAAATGCCCTTCATCCAACCATTCAGTGCCTTGAAAAAAGAATCCACACAATCTACCCATGTCTGTTGAGCCAGTTTCTGACTGTATCTAAACTTATGCCCATAATTTTCTAGGGTTAGACCATACTTCCTGACAAGGGTTTCCTTCATGGATGGATATCTCATCCTGTCGCCCTTCTCTAGGGCCAGTAGGGTGTCCCTCCCCTTGCTGGGATGTGCTTCCACAGACTACCCCTTCCCCCCTTCCAGTCCTCCTCAGGGATCCTATGCATCTGTAAAGCAATCTCATAAGCTTCAGACGACTTGTCAATATTGTCAATATCGCCCCCCACAACAGAGTCAGGCACCACAACTTTGGGAATATAGACCCTCTTGTCTCCAGAGGGCACTGAAGACATGCTGCCACCATCACTGCTGAACTCTGCCTGCCAGGCCTTGAGATCCAGTGTATCAGTTTCTTCTGGTCTGCCTCCATGGCCAGTTTCCATTTCTCCATTCTCAACTAGGCCATCTGCAACCTGAACTCTCTCTCCTCCTTCCTTTCTGCCAGATACTCTAGGGACAGGCTGCGGGAAGAGACACTGCTCCCTCCTCTGGCAAAGGACTCCACTTCCGGGGCCAAGTCAACCCCATCAGCTGGAGCTGCACCTCAGGGAGGCCCTCCATCACATCATGTCCTTCTGTGGCTTCCACCACTGACCGGTGAGCTTCAGCTGAGGCCCTCAGTGCCTTTTGGAGCTCCAACTTCCTGGTTGTGCGCTTTGCTGGAAGTCCCCTCTCCTTGCAGAACTCCTTGGGCTTAGCCACAGTGTAGGCATCCATGTTGGCCAACACAAATTCCATTCTTGCAGGAGTAGTTTAACACAAAAACAGTCAGAGGAAGAATTTGGAAAGACAAAAATGAGCCAATCAAGGATAATTTAAACTCAAATTGGTCTTAGGTATAGGATAGCAGTGTACACCAAATCACTGTATGGCACTGCACAAACAAAATTCCTAATCCTTACCGCTGATCACCACTGTAAGAAATTGGGTTGCTGGTTGACTGGGCTGTGATGCCAGGTCAAGCAGCAACCACAATTCTTGTCAGGACGAGGAACTAGCCAACCCTAAATTAACTAGTGCTCAGCCCTCTGGTAGCTTACCACAGAGAAGTCATGCTTAACTTAGAGCTAATATATAAAGTATTTGTGCAACCCTACAAACAGTAAGAATGTCAAAACGCCACACAAAAAGGATCCCACACTAAGGGCCTGATAACGATGGTGGTGGGACTGCCACCGTCAGGCCGTTGGTGGCGGTCCCATTGCCATCGGCCCCTGCAGTTACACCCCCGTATTATGATACAGCGGGCGGAGCATCTGGCGGTGCCCGTCGGACCGTCGGAGGGACTGCAATCTCTTCAATAGGGGAGGTGCCTTCTCAGGCACCACCTTAGGGATTACAATGTCTCTTTCCGCCTGCAATTTAATGCCCGCCATGAAAAGGCAAGCGGAATGTGACTTTGGCGGCCCCTAGTGGACCAACCTGGTCATCCGCTATCGGGTCTGGGGGACATTCCTGCATTGTGTGGAAGGATGTTTAAAAACATGCCTCTTAGCAGTGAGACTTGTGCTGCAGCCCTTTTTCTCAGCGCAAGCCTCAGTGCTAAGAGGATCGTAATTTGTCTGGCGGGACCGCAAACTCCCTGTCAGCTGTTCGCTTTACCGACAGGATGGCAGTCGGACGCTCGTCTGACCTCCATCATAATCAGGCTCTAAGTTAGAAAAATAGAACTTAGTTAAAGAAATAAAATAAAAATCCAGTTAGCAGAACAGGAAACATCCAATTATGAAGATTTTAGTAAAAATGGCATGAAAAAGCACAAAGCGGCAACTGTGGATATCTGGTCAGGCCAGACCAGGACAAAGTTACAAGTTCAAGTTAACCGTGATGGGGTGTGGACCAGCTACAGGGACCCAGTTAGGCACTCTGAACAAAGGATCTTAAATCTTGATTTGCAAAATGTTGCTAAGATCCGCGTCGAAGATGTGTTTCACAGCTGAAGCGATGTGTCAGTTCTGAGATGTGGCGAGGCTGCGATGCAAGGGCCTGCATTGTTAAAGAGGATCCCGACAAAGTGGCTTGCAATGCAAGTTTTGGTATTGAGAATGTGTTGGGGTGATGCATCAGTTCCGAAGAGTGCATTGTTGTCATCGAGGCTGCCATCAATGAGGGATGCGAGGGCTTGCACTGAGAATTCGGTGAGTAGTGGTGGCTTCGAAGGCATTGCGGGTTGCAGAGGGGATGTGTGCCTTTGCGACAGGTCTAATCCACGCAGTAGCTGAGATGCATCAGGTCTGCTTGGGGTAGCACTGCACGGCAGAGGAGATGCGTTGGTTCCGCTGGATCGACAGAGGTTGGCAGAGCACCTTAGTCCCACTTCCAAGGGTCCAGGAATGGGGTGGCGCAAAATGGCAAGGTAGACTCACAGATTGCAGAGTCCAGGTACGGGTGCAAGGTTGTTGGAAGCCTGTTGTGCCCCTGAGGCTTTAGATATGGAGATCACCCAATTAACCCTTGGAGTCACTCTGAGCTCTAGGTTCAAGAGATGCAGGTCCAGTCCTTCTCACCCAGGCAAAAGGTCATCAGGTCAGCATAGCAGGGCAACAGTTGCTTAAAAGCAGCAGCCCAGCAGAGTGGAAGTCCTTGTAGTAGCACAGCAGTTCTTCTCCCTGACAAAGTATCCACAGGTCCAAAAGTGTACTGTGGTGGTGTCTGAGGTTCAGTACATATACACTCAGTTGTGCCTATGAAGTGGGAAAAAGCTTCTAGACACATGCCTTTTAAGTGCACAGGTGCCCTGCCTTCCTAGCCCTGGCTCCAGACTAAATACAGGGGTATGCAGCCCTTTGTGTGGAGACAGGACACATCCTATTTAAGAGTATGTGGGGCTGGGCACAGCTCCTCCCTCCCATCCTGCCAGTGATGCCCATCCAGTCACACATAAGCTCCCCATTGTGTTTGGCTGCCTAGGAGGAATACACAAAGCCCAACTGTCACCCACACCCAGTCATGTGACCCAGAGATCAGAGACAAGCTGCAGGGACGAAATGTCTAAGGCAGGAAAATACGAACTTTCTAAAAGTGCCATTTTCAGAATTGTAATTTAAATTCCGACTGCACCATTAGTTAGGATTTTAAATTGCGATTCCAGAGACACCAAACACAAAGGGGTTACCTGTTCTCATTTGGAAAATACACTTACAAAATGTAATAAGGTAATTCCACTGCTGTCATATTGGAATTGTAGGCCTTGCAGTAGTGCAAAATAAATTTGGAAGTTTTTCATTATAAGAAAATGTCAAACTTAAAAGTAGATATCCTACTTTTTAAATACATTCCACCCTACCGTCTGGGCTGTCCTGGGCCTACCCTGGGGTGACATATACGTATTAAAAATGAAAGTTTGGCCTTGCAAAAGGTTCACTTTGCCAGGGCGGAATGGCAGTTTAAAACTGCACACACACAGGCTGTAATGGCAGGCCTGAGACATGTTGAAAAGGCTACTTTGGTTGGTGGCACAATCAGTGCTGCAGGCCCACTAGTAGCATTTAATTTACAGACCCTGGGCACAGGAAGCGCCGCTTTGCCAGAGACTTACAGGTAAATTAAATATGCCAATATGCCAATTGGGTATAAGTCAATCTAACATGTTTTCAGGAGAGAGCATAAGCACTTTAGCACTGGCTTGCAGTGGCAAAGTCAGACAGGAGGTCTGAAGGCAAAAAATTAAGGGAAAACCACACAAAGGATGCCAGGTCTAACAGTATGCAAGTATCATATCAAGGGTTCATAAGGTGTTTTAAATGTGTTTGGATATTTATACAAATACAATCCAAAGTACACTTAAATCCCTTGTGTTAAGGACCAATTGGTTATACAGATTTAGTTACTTTGTAAAGATTACAGAATGAATCTGTGAATCAAAATAATTCGTTCAAATGTGTTCCTTCATTACACTGGTAAACAACTTGACTCAATCAAAATCTAAGCATAAACATTGGGTTATACTGGCCCACTGGTAGTTGAGTTGCAAATCTCATGGATGTGAAACTTTGGTGACCTCAATCTGGTATGCCCTCTTAGGCAAATATCAATAAGCAAGTTTCACTGTCTCTTGGTCTTTGGGTAAAGGTGTTTCAATGTGTTTCAGTGTTGAATTCTGACCCTCTGAGCATGTGACTGATAAGAGCTAATGATTGACACTCTCTGAGCATGGTACCAAGTCCTTTCTCATCTCATAAACAGGTGTATTGAACATGAATTCTGATTGGGGCTCATTTCTAAGTTTTCACAGAGCTCTGGGCAAAATACCTTTATAAGGAGAGCTTTTTGTTGCAGCTAATCCTTGTGCCTTTTACATTCTGCAACACTCTTTAGAAGAAACACTTGATCAATTGGATATTTGGTCAGAGAAAGATTTCACATATTTCTCTACCAATATCTTTGATTCATGGTTTCCTCTGTGGAACAAAGTTCTAACCCAAGAGCAAAGGAATATCAGTTTAAAAACAAATGCTACCATCATTTTTTGTTTGTCAAAATTGTATTTATTAGCAACAGAAAAGAAAGTACAGGTCATGACACTTGTAATACCACAGAATGGACCGGCAAGCGAGGAATAGGAACGAGAAAGGTACAGACCCAGACCCGGACGTAGAAGAGGCAAGCTTCACCAATAGTAATATATGCTAAAGTAGGTGTACAGTAGTGCGAAATATGAGGTGAAGCAAGCCCTATAACTGTGCCCCGGAGATCCCCCATGGGCAAACCCTATAGGCCAATAGTCCGGTGCCCACAGTCTATGTAGAGAATAAGAGTCCATTCAAGCCGCAGTCTCTGTGCCATGGAACATCAAACTTGTTTTTATAAAAAACCCAACTCCCCACAAATCCCCCCCCACCCCCTGCCCCCCATTGGGAAAAAGAGAGAAAGAACAGAAAAGAAAGTAAGAACAATAGAGAGAGAAAAAGAGGAGATGCTCAAGGAGGGAATCCGGAGGTCCAGGGCCGGAGGCATATCCATCAAGGGCGGGGGGCCGGGCAATGCCTCAGCCAGGCGGCACCGTGACCTCAAAATGGACCACCAGGGGGACCCCCTAGTGGCGCCCTCGGTAGGCTACAGTTGGAACTGCTGCAACCCCCTAATCTGGGGCGGGCAAACAGCCGCCGGCAGACCCCGAGAGAGGAATGTCACAAGCAGTCCCCAGTTGAGTTCGAATGCAGGATAGTCATCTCTAAAAATATCCGCCATTCTCTTAGACTTAGAAGCCTCCAAAGGCGGGAATGCCACATCGAGGCCGTGGGAGCTGCCTGTTTCTTCCAGTTGGCAGCGATAGCCACCTTCGCCGCCCCCAAGCAAAGCCACATAATGGCCTTATAGCGCAGGGAGGGGTCTCGAAGGCCCAACAGCGCGGTCTCAATAGAGGTGGGGATCGGATAGCCCAACATAGTCTTGATTTGCGACAGTGTCTCTTCCCAAAAAGGGTGAATAGTCGGACAGGTCCACCAGATGTGCTGAAAGTCCCCCAGTAACCCGCACCCTCTCCAGCAGCGGTCAGAGGTGCCCGGGAAGATGCGCCTCAGTTTAGCTAGGTATAGGTACCAATCTACCATCACTTTCATATGCGCTTCCCTTAGTTCTATGGAGTGGTTGTGTTTTGTGATGTTGGACCATAGTGCCTCCCATTCCCGCTCCTCAATCGGCCTATTCACCACCTCTTCCCATGTAGCCTTGAAACGTGGGGTCGGTGAGACCACAGTGGCCAGCAGATGACCGTATAAGAAAGAAATTGCCCCCTTCATGGTAGTGGTAAATCGAATGAATTTCTCAAACGGGGTCTGGGGTCTATTGATCGCCCCCTGCATGGCAGGCGACCGGAGCCAGTGACGTAATTGGAGATATCTGTAGTGTTCAGTTTGCGGAAGGCTAAAGTCAGACCTACATTCTGAGAACGTCATCAACCTAGAACCTCTAAATAAATGCCCAACCATTAAGCAACCTCCCTCCTCCCAAGCAGTGAAAGGCCCCCTGATGAGCGCCGGCGGGAAGGCCGCGTGTCCGTGGATGGGGATGTGAGGGGAAGGAAAAGTGGTCCATCGATCGTCCTGGGATAGAGTATCCCAGACCCGTAGCGTCATTCTAGTGGGTGTACTAATGTACGTATTATCTGGCTTATCGTGTTTAGGGCGCCAGACCAGATCACAAATCGTCCGTCCCGCAATCGACCTATCCATATGTAACCAATGTTTATCTGACTCTCTTTTAGACCACTCAGTCAGCACACGCAGCTGCGCCGCCTTGTAGTAGAGGTGGAAGTCGGGAAGGCCCGCTCCGCCCGCAGAGCGGAGCCTCTGTAACAGAGAATACGACAGGTGGGCTCTCTCCCCCTGCCAGATATAACGGGAACAGAGAGAGCGCATGGTCGAGAAGAAGGAGAGAGGGACCTCCACGGGGAGGGCCTAAAATAAGTGGAGCAGCTTCGGCAAGACCGTCATTTTAAGCGAGTGGATGCGCCCCAGCCAGGAGATAAACAATGGTTTCCAGCGCGCCAGATCAGCCTTAATGTGAGCAAGAAGGGGGGGGGAAATTAGCCCTATATAGATCCTCCACTAGTCGAACACCCAGGTATTGAAGAGATTCAGTCTCCCATCGGAAAGTCGTGCACTGCTGCACTGCTGCAGCCTCGGGAGCTCCTCCCTGGGTATCGTAAGGTTGAGAATATAGGATTTGTCTAAGTTGATCCTAAATCCCGCTATCCGCTCAAAGCGCTGCAGCTCTGCATGCAGGGTCGGGAGGGATGTGGAAGGGTGAGTGAAGGAGAGAAGAACGTCGTCCGCGAAAAGGGATATCTTGTGTTCCTCCCCCGCAAACGGAATGCCCGATATCTGTGGATTGTGACGTACGGCCAGCGCTAGGGGTTCGATGCTCAGGGCAAACAAAAGGGGGGAAAGGGGGCAACCCTGCCTCGTGCCTCTAGAAAGGCGTAAAAGGCGCCAAACAAGTTCCATTGACCTGGACGCGCGAGGTAGGAATCCGATAGTTGGCCTGAATCATTGCAATGAAGGGGTCTGCAAAGCCCATCTGTCGCATAGTGGAGAATAAGAATCCCCAGTCCGGGGGGAGGAGCCTAGCGCGCAACCAAGATGGCCGCGTAGGTGCGAGGCTCCCGAGGACCTCCGCAACCTCCTACGACTATCCTGAATTTATCCTGTCTCAGACGAGGGGAATGTGTTGGTGAGCCTGAGCTGAGGTGGCACCCGTTTCCCGTTGTCAAATCGGACCTCGGACACCGGAGTGAGCACCGATTGAAGTCTGCGGCCTTCTCCTCGCCAGACCCCGGATTTGCGCTGAGGGGTGACCCAGTGACAAAGTGAACAACAGCGGCGGGCCGGGCCTGGCGAGTCGCGTACCCCGCACTTTCGCTTTCACTTTCGCACCCCCTTGCTGTCTCTGCAGGGTTGGGTCGCGGGGCTCTTTGTGTTGGTGTGGTCTCGCGGGGAGACTCGGCCTGCCCGCCGGCTGTGACCCACCCCGCCGATCTGAGGTGGCCCCCCCCGGAGCTTGTGGCCCTGATTGCCTGCTCTTCACGTCGTGGCTGGTGCGATCGGGGGACTGGTGGCCATGGCCACGAAACAAGATGGAGACCGGGCAAAGACCAAATCGACCCGGCGTGGCACCACCCATCAGGCCAACAGTATGGACCGCTATACCCTCCAGAAGGGATCTCCTGGCGGACCGCACAAATCCCCTGAGGGCCCTCCTGATGCCCCGGACCTGCCCACGGATCTGACTCTGCGTGATGTCATGGGCGCCATTGCCGAGATGAAGGCCTCGGTGGGCCAGCGGTTCGACACACTGGCACAGAAGATCGACTCGGTCCTCGTGGATGTTGGCCTGGTGAGGGCCGATCTTTCCAAGACCAACGACCGAGTTGATTCTTTGGCCCACACCGCATCGGGCCTTACTACTGAGGTGGCGGCACTACAAAAGGAGGTGCGCCGGCTTAGTCAGGCGAGCGCCCTTATGGATCGGCGCCTGGAGGACTCCGAGAGTCGGGCCCGGAGGAACAACATTCGCATCATCGGGGTGCCCGAGGGACGGGAGGAAGCGGCGGCGGACCTATTTGTGGAGGACCTGATCGCTACCCATCTCCAGCCACGGGGGCTGAGTAAATTCTTCGCGGTGGAGCGGGCCCACAGGGTTCCCGGGGGAAGGCCGAAGGTCGGAGCCCCTCCGCGGCCTCTCATTGCCCGGATTTTCAACTTTCGGGACAGAGACGCTATCCTGCAAGCCTCCAGACTGCATGGGCCGGTTAAGCTTGAAAATATGGAGGTGAACTTTTATCCTGATTTCACCCCAGCGGTCCAGAAGCAGAGACTGAGCTTCCAAGGCGTCAAGCGCCGTCTTCGGGACCTGAACCTTAAATACGCTATGCTCTTCCCAGCCAAGCTGCGAGTGGAGGTAGAGGGTCGCACGCACTTTTTTGACCGTCCCGAAGCGGCCGGAGACTGGCTGGACACTCTGCCTGGGGATCGTGATCTGGGGGGCGGCGGGGGGAGACGGCACACTGGATCGGGACAGAGGGGGTACTATTCTGCTTCACTCTGGACAAAAATGATGCCGCTCTCGATTAAGCGTTTGTCTGTATAATTTCCCCTCCTATGGAGGTTGTGTGGGGTCTACTGGGGGTTCTCCTTCCTCCTCTAGGGGGTTTAGCTAGTTTTTTATTATATATATGGGGCGACAGGCACACTGCACGTTGGGGGGGCTGTTCGGGCTCATGCAGGGGTGCAGGGAGGGGGGAGTTTTGTTGGGGCGGGTGGGCAGGGATGGGGGGGTGTTGTTCGTTTTTACCACAAGGCAAAAGTATTATTGTGCTAGCTCTATAGTGCTCTCCGGGGGACAAATGGTGGCTTCTGTCTACGATGGGGGGTAGGGAACTAACTTTGTTGTCCTGGAACGTGAATGGACTGGGGGACAGGATAAAACGAGGTGTGGTCCTGCAGTTCTTGAAGCGAATCTCGCCCGATGTAGTTTTTCTGCAGGAGACACACCTCATTGGCAACTCCTTCTGCGCCATGAATCGGCGTGGCTATAGCCTAGTGGCCCATTCGGGCTTCACGTCTGGCTCAAGGGGTGTGGGCATCATGGTTAAGAACTCGCTCCCGTTGGAGATTGATGAGGTGCTCCATGACGACAGGGGACGTTACGCGGTCTTGGTGGGAAGGATGGAGGGCAAAGTGGTCGTTTTTGTGTCAGTATACGTCCCGCCGGGGCTGCAGTCGACTACCTTTGCGGACCTGGGGCGCCTCCTCCTTGACCTTCCGGGGGGGATTCTGGTGGTGGGGGGGGATTTCAATGCGGTGGTTTCCGGGACTGTGGATCGTCACCCCCCTAGGGACCTCCCCCGGGCCCAAGCGTGGCTATCTGGTCTATTGGACACCTTGGGATTGGTGGATTGCTGGCGTTTAAAACATCCCACGCAGTTACAGTATACCTTCCATTCGGGGGCCCATGGTAGTCTCTCACGACTAGATTATGTCCTGGTCCCGGCGGCATATGTTGGGAGGGTGGGAGAGGTGCGTCATTTGGCACGGGGTATCTCGGACCATTCCCCGCTCCTGTTACACCTGGATCTTTTTCCGAGGGGTGAGGGTAGGGTGGTCCCGATCAATCCCTGGTACCTGCGCGACCCCACCATTCGCGCTGAATTGATTAAATCCCTCCAGCGCTATTTTGACGAGAATGTGGGGTCCGTGCCGTCGGCTGTCTCACTGTGGGAGGCATTCAAGACAGTACTACGAGGAGAGGCCCTGTCCCTCATTTCCCACACCCGGAGGCGCGAGCGGGAGGAGGTGACCCGGGTGGAAGCTGAGATAGCCGAGTTGGAGAGTAACCTAGAATGTGGGGTGACGGATGCCGTATTACATGTCCTCCAACTCAAGCAAGCGGCCTATAGGGCCCTCGTCACGGAGGCGGCCAGGGGCCTCAGTAGAGAGCAACAGGGGAGACTGTATGATGTGGGTGATAAGGCTGGTAAATTGATTGCGTGGCTGGACAAAAGGGAGAGAGCGAGTCGTGTAGTCCCGCTGATTGAGAAAACAGATGGTGTGTGTGTTACTGAGCCGGAAGAAATTGTCTCCTGCTTCGCGGACTATTTCCGTGGGGTGTATTCCCCGGTGTCTTCCCGCTCTGAAGAGGATTCCCGTGCCCTGCTCAGGGATATCGCGCTGCCTTCCCTTTCGGAGGAGGACAGAGTGTCGTTGGACGCCGCTCCAACCTCCGACGAAATCGCCCTCGCCATACGTTCGGTCGCTTCCGGCAAGGCCATGGGTCCTAATGGTCTCCCCATCGAGTTGTACAAGTTGCGACCGGATACGCTGGCTCCACATCTCCGATCGATGTTCCTGGAGGCTCATTTGGTGGGCTCCCTCCCGCTGGACCAGCGTCTGGCTACAATCGTGGTTATCCACAAGGAGGGGAGACCTCGGGACCGGGTTACATCCTATCGGCCCATTTCGCTACTGAACGCGGAGCCCAAAATTCTCGCCAAGGTCCTGGCCAATCGGCTGGTCGGCTTGGTGGGCGAACTGGTTCACCAGGATCAGTCCGGCTTTATTCCCCATCGTAGCACGGCCCTTAACTTGCGGCGTTTGCATGGGGTGCTCGCACGTGTTCAGTACATCCGGGAGCCGGCCATTTTGGCGTCCTTGGACGCCACCATGGCGTTTGACACGCTTGAATGGCCATACATCTGGGCGATGCTTGCGAAGTTTGGCTTTGGCGCTGGGTTCATCAGTTGGGTCAAATTGCTGTATTCGGGCCCATTGGCGCAGGTGGTGGTGAACGGTAGAGTATCGGCTCCGTTCGAGCTGGGCCAGGGCACGAGGCAGGGTTGCCCCTTATCGCCGCTCCTTTTTGCGCTTGCCTTGGAGCCCCTGGCGGAGTGGCTGCGGTGGGAGCCTTCCATCCGTGGTCTCCGTTGGACCCCCGAGTATGAGGACCGCGTATCCCTATACGCTGATGACATCCTTCTGTACCTAGCTTCCCCACGTAAATCACTGATAGTACTGGTTGATGTTTTGCATTCATTTGGTCGTAACTCCGGCCTTGTCATCAACTGGGCTAAATCGTGTGTGTATGTTCTCTCTGGGGAGGCTCCTATTCTCCCGCGGGGCTGTCCGATCCAGATCGCCCCGCAGGGATTTCGGTACCTGGGTGACTTCATTACTCTGGACCCGGAGGCCCGGTATGATCGGAACTTGCTTCCCCCCCTCCTGCGCCTGAAGGAAGATGTCACGCGCTGGCGGCGCTTGCCGCTTTCGCCGCTCGGCCGGGCGGCATTGTTTAAGATGATGTCTCTGCCGCGTTTCCTGTACGCCTTGCAGAACACCATGGACCTCGTCCCAGCGCGCCACTTCCGTGAGGTGGAGAGTTTGCAGCGCCGCCTGTTCTGGGACGGGAGGCCGCGTATCGCGCTGGCGAAGCTGACGCTCCCATGGTATGACGGAGGGATCGCCCTCCCGGATATCAAACGGTACTATTGGGCCTCCCAGCTGGCTGCGATTAATCACGGCCTGTACGGGCCCGCCTTAAACCCGGCATTCTCAATGGATAAGATGCTACTCCCGGGTGGGGACTATAATCGAGCGCTCTACTCCAGCGCGCCCGACGCTCGGCTGACCGGCCCCACGCGTGTCATGGTGCGAGTGTGGCACGCGGCCAATGTGGCGATGGGGTGGAAGGACCGTTTGACCCGGGCATCGCCACTATACGCGTCCGAGCAGTTGGGCTCCCTGTGGACCTCGAAGGGCTTCGAGAAGTGGGACATGATAGGCATCAGCAAAGTGGGGGATCTCTGGACGAGGGGAGGATTTAAAACGTTCGAGATGCTGCAGACGGAATTCCAGTTGCATGACAGGGAGTACTTTCAGTATTTGCAGATCCGTCATGCACTGGGCTCCGTCTTCCCGGACGTTGCATCCATCCCGGAGTATTCCCCCCTGGAGGATAGAGTGCTGGATGGACACGTTCCAGACAGCACGATCTCACTGATCTACAAAAAACTGATCAATGACCGCTCGGGATTGCTGACTGCCCTTCGTGAGGCTTGGGTTGCCGATGGACTGGAACTGGACGACGAGGACTGGACCTCTGCGGTGGCCTCCCCGAAAGAGGTGGCCATACCGGCCCGCCTTCGCTTCGTCCAGCTCAAGATACTCCACAGAGTCTACATGACGGGGCCAAGGCTCCTGCGTATGGGTTATGCTGTGGACGGGTTGTGTAAGCGTGGGTGTGGCGCTTTGGGGACCTTTCTACATATACTGTGGGAATGCCCGGAGGTGGAGCGATTCTGGCGTGGTGTGCATGAGGTCCTGCGTGTGGTTACGCATGTGGTGCTGCTACCCGAAGTGAGGAGATGCCTGTTGAATGTGTGGGAACCTGCCGACTACTCGGCGCCACAGACGTGGTGGGTGACTCTGGGATATATGGTGGCCAAGCGTGATATTGCTCAACTGTGGGGATCCCAGAGGTCCCCGACTGTCTCGGCCTGGAAGGAACATATGGATTGGTGCATGTTTCGGGAAAAGGTGGTGTATTTGGCGAGAGGTAAGCCTGGGACATGGGTGAAAGTATGGGGCCCCTGGAACGCCTACCGAGGGGGAATTTGTGCTCCGCCGTTATTGCCCGATCCGTCGCCTGCCCCATCCCCTTAGCCGACCCATCTTCCTTGTTCCGGACATTGAGTTTACCCAGCCCTAGTCCTGATCTCTTCCCCTTCTTGATACTCCTATGGACTGGTAGGGTCCCCCTCTCAGGGGAGCACATGCTGCTATTTCGGATTGTGGATTGCCTTGTGGGTTTGTTTTTTCTGGTTGTTTTTTCAGTGTAAAATGAAACCGTACATTGGGGTCCGGATGGGGTGGCTATCAACGCTGCTAACTCCTGTGCATCTTCCTCAGCCGCAACGCACGCTCTACAATGTGTATCATATGCTCCTTTTGTCTACTAGCGACCGGCCGGAAGGTTGTAGGCCCATCTTTGTATATTTTTTTGAGTTTTGTAATAAACGGTTTCAAAAAAAAAAAAAAAAAAAAAAAGAATCCCCAGTCCACCCGGTCGAACGCATTTTCAGCATCCAGACCAACCAGGAGGGCCAGCATGCGCCTTTTAGAGTTTTTTTCTATCAGATGTACTATACGGCGTGTGTTATCATGAGTTTGCCTCCCTGGAATGAAACCCGATTGGTCGGGGTGTATCAGTGCTGCCATAAGGGGATTGAGCCTGGCGGCCAGGATAGCGGAGTACAATTTAGCGTCTAGGTTCAATAGCGCGATAGGCCGATAGGAAGAGCACTGATCTTTGCGTTTCCCCAGTTTCGGGATGACCGTAATGACGGCCTCTGCCATGGAAGGCGAAACCGCTCCCTGGGCGATTATGGCATTAAAAAGAGACTGTAGGTGCGGAGCCAAGTCAGGCGCGAAAGTGCGGTAAAGGGCCGTGAAGCCATCAGGCTTTGGTGACTTCTTCTAATGAGATGGGGGCGCAGAGGTCTGCATTGGCAGAGGCGGGAACCTTGGGGAGCGTCAAACCCTGCAAGTATTCAGTCTGCAGCGAGGCCTCAAGAAAGTCAGAAGTATACAGCTTGCTGTAGAAGGATCGAAAACAGTCTGCCTTCCCCTTATCGGAGTGTATGACCGTATCTCCAGTGTCTCTTATCCATTCTATATATTCTTTATCCCTTTTAACGCGGAGCTGTCGGGCCAGATGCCTCCCAATTTTGTTCCCCTGAGCATATGAGGTTTGGCGCAGGCACAAGAGAGTATGTTCGGCCCTGTTTGCGTATATCGACTTCAGTTTGCTCCTTAAGGCTGTAAGGGGCCGCAAGGTAAGGCGGGAGGGCTTGGCCTTATGGACCTGCTCCGCCGCTAACAGCTCTGCTTCCAAGCGTTCCCGCTCCGCCGCTCTCAGACGATTGAGCGCAGAGTTAAGTGCAATGCACTTGCCCCGAATCACCGCCTTAAAGGCATCCCACCGTGTCAGCTCCGAAGTCGCCTCCGCGTCATTAAGGGCAAAGAATTCGATAATGGCCTCACGCAGCGACTTGCGCAGCACAATGTCTCTAGTGAGAGAGGCGGGAAAGTACCACTTGGGTTGGCGATCCCGTGGGCCATCCCAATGGAGGGTGACCACGACCAGACTATGGTCAGAGACAGAGAGGGGGAGAATCCTCGCGTCTCTCAAAGAGCCCGAGAAAAAGCGACTAACGAAAACATAATCCAGACGGGAGTAAGATTGATGAACATGGGAAAAATGGGTATAATCTTTTGTGGAGGAGTGTAGTGTGCGCCACGCATCACATAAGCCAAGGTCCGAGAAACGTTGTTTGGTAGCTAGGGAGAAGGAACCCGATTCTGCCCTCTGCGCGTGAGAACTGTCAAGGTCCGCTTGCCATACAAGATTAAAGTCCCCCATCAAGACGACCGAGCCCTCCGCAAACTGCTCCAATTTTGTGCACACGGTGGCCAGAAACCCCGCCAGGCCCGTGTTTGGTGCGTATATCGCGGTAAAAGTGCATTTCTGACCCCTGATAATCCCTTTCACCATCACCCATCGCCCTTCCCTGTCGGAGCGCACATCTATGGGCTGGAACTTCACCCCGCCATGGAACATCAACACCACACCCCGCTACTTAGTGGTGGCTGAGGAACTGTATGTGAGTGGGCATGACCTATGTCGTAGCCTATGTTCATCCCCCTTGCTAAGGTGTGTTTCTTGGAGGGCAACCACATCTAGGTGGTGGTCGGATATGTATTTCAGCACCCTCTGGCGTTTCTGGGGAGAATTAAGCCCTCGCACATTCCAGGAACCTATGGTCACAGCCATCGTGGATCTGGTAGCAACCCTCCGGCATAAGCATGTCTCAAGGCCCGTTTCCTCCTTCACCCGTCCCCCTCCATCCCTCGTATAGAGCCCCCCCTCTCCCCTAGACAGAAAAAGAGAAAGATAGATAGAAAAGAGAAAAAAGAACATCCGAACAACCCCAAGATCACATCCCATCGAGGAGCAGAGGTCTCGGAGGGCCGTGAAATTTGTTCATCAAAAGAACCCTAAAACACATTTCATATATGAGGATGACGGATATAGGTTCTGAATAGTAATTACTATTTCAGCAGAAATTATGCAGATACCTTATCTAGTGGTTGGGTGTTATATATAATGTGCAGCATTTCTCATGCCCTTGAATTGTTTGCTGACAGGGCATTGCAGTTCCTCAGGGTTTTGGGTGCAGAGTCCAGGGTTCTATTTATATGATAGGTGGTTGTGTGATGTTGTGCAGATGTTGAAGGAGTCTCTGAGACAATGGAGAACTGGAGGGTGAAGAGAGGGAAGTCAGTTGATTCCTGAATAGGCAAAGAGCTGAAACTACAGTTTGATGCTAGTTCCCTAATAAACGTCTTCTTACAGGTAACCCCTGGGGCAGTTCACATTTCAGATTTACTTTTAAGAGAGGTATTTCCTGAGCGAGGTTCCAGGCCCCTGTTGAACTGAATCAAGTTCCATTCCTAAGTAAAATCGCTTCTCAATAGTATATCTGAAATAATTAGTGACTAGCGTGAGCTACCAGGAGCCTACAGATTGTGATGCATTTAGGTAATAATCTCCTCACCTGGTATGCCTGATAAGGTCAGAAGATGGTCAGATAAACTGTTAGTTAGTGGGATATGATTGTGGCTATGGGCGGAGCATATGAATTGCCCATTTTTATAGGAGTATCCTTGTCAGAGGTTAAGGGTAGTCAGAACAGGTAGTCGTACCAGCGTCAACCTGTTTTACACATTCACAGAAAATGGTCACCACAAATGGACAAATGTAGAAGGTTTCTTCACGTCATGTAGTGGTCTCAATAAATTCTTGTACACAACATATTCGACAAAGTTGATATGATGTTGGAATTGACAGGTACTCAAAAAGATTCCTCAGCAAGTTCATCAGTAGGATGATTGGATTGTTACCCCATACAGGGTTAAATATTGGAATGAGAAAGGGAAATGTTCATAAATTGGATCCAAACACAGTCTTTGACCTGAGATATTTGCAGATCCCTGTTACATGTTTAAATAATCAAAATAATCTAAAAGAGATGGTGTGGACAGTTATTTCTTACTGCCAGTTCAAGACACTGCATTCTTTATGTCCAATGATGTCTTGTCTTTCACTGAATGGACACATAAATGGAAATATATTCATTTTGGTTGGGAAAGTGGTGGAACTATATTTAGGTGAAGTAAAGGAACGTCCTGAATAGTGCAGGGCTATAGCATGAAAGACAATAACACATGCGACAACTATAAAAGTGGTCAGGTAGACCTAACCTTCCACATATTTTTGAGAAAGACACAATCTCCTATTAATATAGGATGGTAACCCCTCTTCAGGGTATCACTAACATTAACAGTAAGCGCACCAAGATATATGGAGTGAAAGGGAGACAAGGAAGAGTACAAAGGCAAGACCTATCTGACAACATTACATAGCCTTTCAGTTACTCTGGATCTGATTACAATCTTGGCAGAAAGAGTCCCACCATCGAAACGGCATTGGATTCCCGCCCGCCTAGTTGGAGGTCCGCCTGCTGTATTATGATGTGGATGGGTTGCCGAACAAAAGACTGCCAGCGATTCGCCGACCGCCTTGATGGCGTCATGGGGAAAAGCAGCTGTCAGTGGGCGGTACAGAGAAGGTACCTGCTGTCTGATTGTGAAGTGCCTTTCCATCGAGTCGGCTGTGGCGGGAAGACCGCCTGCCTCGAGTCGGCAGAATCTAAGGAAATGTGGTGCAGTCTCACCCATTTCCTTCTTTTCCCTTTAGTCTCCAACACAGATCCCTTTGTCCAGACCCCCCCTACAAAGCAGCAACAATAAGTTACATTTAAAAAATACAAAACTATGCACTTTTTTCTAAATATATGATTGTTAATTTTGTGTAATGATATTTATTATTGTTGAAAGTTTATGAATACTAATAAATATTTTGAACATTATATTAATTTGCAATCGTAATTATAATAGTAATTTCATAATTTAAAAAATGAATATGTATATAAAGGTTTGAAGTTTAGATTACTGTGTTCCCAGATAACATTTTAGTAAATTTTATATTGCAAAATGTATGCTAGAATATGGAGTAGCGATTGTGTTTGTAATATTTTTATTTTGTAATAAGTTATGTAAATTGTTTAATTTTGAAGAGGATATTGTAAATGTCAATTCTTTAGTATCCAACACCTTCCCACGATTTGGATAGATTGGAGAGGAAATAGTAAATGTCACCCCTTTAGGGTCCAACACCTTCCCCAACATGGTTAGATTTCAGTGGAAATAGTAAGTGTAAACCTTTTAGGGTACAACAGCTTCCTTAAGTTGGTTTAGATTGGGATGGGAGTAGTAAATGTCACCCTTTTAGTGTCCAACACCTTCCCTGAATATAGTTAGATTGGAGTGGGAATAGTGAAGGTCACCCCTTTAGTGTCCAACATCTTCCCCAAATTTTCTATAATAGAGATATGTCACTCATATTCCATTTCCAGGTATTTTTTCCTGTTTTTATTTATTCCCTAGTTTTACATTTTGAATAATATATACTTTAAGGAAAAATAAAAAGATATGTAAAGGTAAGTAAATAAAACATTTTTTGCATTATTTTTTTAATAATTAAAATCAGGGAATAATATTATTATACATTTCTATGATGTACATTTTCAACACTTATTTTTCATTGTTAACTTTTCTTAATTTTTTTACATATATATTTTCACATACGTTTTATTAGAATATACCTGATTGTATGTATTTTATACTATTATTTAATTTATACTTTACAATATTTGCGCAAGTTCTTAACATTTATATGTTTTTTAAGTCGAATAATTTTTTTACTTTTTTTTAAACATTTCTAAACTTTTTTATATACATATTTTCAATATTATTTTAACACATATTTTATTAGTCTATATCAAATAATGGTATATATTTTATACTGTTATTTAATTTTAACTTTTCATATATTTTACAATTTTTTATAACATTGTTTGATATGTTGTACATGTTTAATATGTTTTTTTACATTTCTTGAAACATTTATTAAACACTTTTACAATATTTCCCATTCATTTCTATGTGGAGACAGTCTTTTTTTTCAATTGGCGGCCATTTTTTGACCACTACCTTCTACTTTTGTTATCTATATGTGTTATTTTTAGTCTATTTTCCTGGAAGCAGGTTGTGGTAAAGTATTGCTGTTCGTCAGAACAGGTAAATCTTTTTAAAGGATTTTTTAATGGTTTTGAGAGTTCAGGGATTTAGGAGAGAGGTTTAAAAGTTAGTTATAGTGTTGTTTGTGGGTTTTTGGTTTATTTAGATGTATTGCTGTTCATGGTTTACACTAGTTTGGCATTTTGCATTTTTCTACACTCTTTTAGTTATATATATATATGTGTGTGTGTGTGTGTGTATTTTGGGGAATGTTATGTCTTTTGTGGGTGGGTTTTTACATTCACATTACAGGTTTCTGTCTATGAATGCATTCTATGGGCATTTGAAGTTTACTTATTTTTTTAAAGGAAGTTAGTTTAGTTTTATAATAAACCAATTGTTTTTACTTTGATTTCCTTTTTTTGGGTTTCCTGGGGCAGTTCCTTTTTTTACAACACTTTTCAGTTTTTTTATGCAACCTATATACCTTGGATTGCTTTGAGAGATTGCAATGAGATTTGTTATATTTTTGCATTTTTGGGGGGATTTCTAGATTCATTTATCTCATTTTGATGGATTACTAATTTTTAATACGTGGAAACAGAAAGCTCTGCAGCTACAGAACAGTAAGGTTCATTTATCTTATTTATTTGGTTGGGAAATGTGATATTATTTTGTTTATGTGAATGTTATGAGGAATAGTTTGCATTATGTGTTGTACATTTTTTATGTGATGATTGAATTTATTTTAGCTTTTTTGGTTGGTGATAGTTACATTTAAAAACATATTTATATCTATTTTTATTATATGTCTTTCTTAACATTGTGATTTTAAATATTTGTTAGACCGATCTAATAAAACATGATATTTATTATTTAAAAATAGATTTTTTAATATTGGTATAGGTTTCATACTTTTTTGGACTTTGGTAGGCTAAGATGAATAATCTAATATGTTTTTTGCTATCATTTCTAAGTACTCTATACTCCTTTGTTACTTATCAGGACTTATTTTCAAACTGTAGCATGTTGTACATTCTTTTGGTTTCTTTGCTAAGTTTAAGTCCAGTTTGGCTAACAGATTACTCCATTTGTAGTTGTTGGTAGCTTTGCTCTTTTAGTAATAAGTGTGTATGTTGAATATAATGAGTAATAAGTGAGTTCCTGTTAGTGATTCCAAAATTTCATATACTTTCATACAATGATAGGCAGATTTAAAAAAAAAATCAGATATTCAGGGGCAACTTACACTTAAGCCTGCACTAAGAAACACTTATTTATAAAAATAAATTTGTGAATTGGTCCCATTTTCATTTTCTGGTCCAATTTCTAATAGGTGCTGAAGAAAATGTAAGAAGAAAACAACAAAATGATGGATGGAAAGATTGAATTAATCTCAGCAACTGCTATTGCAGCTGCATTCCAGTCCATCGTTTTTCATCCAGTATTTCACTCTAGACAGATACTTAACAGCTTTAATAGGGACAGTCATTTACCCTCCAAACTGGAATACAGAAAACACTAAACCAGTTTCTGCCTTCGTAGACCTCACCATTGAGGCATAACTTGATTCATGTGGCACAATGAGCATGGAACCCATGACAGGCTTTACCCATTGTACTTAGGGTGTCTACTGCAAGAAACACCAAGATGATGATGGCTGAAATGTGTGAATTATTCTAAGTCACTGGTGATCGTTCAGTGACACATTCTAGTCCAACATTTTTACCCACTAGGCAGAGATGCAAAATAAAGAAATAATTCTTGGTCCTGGTCCAATGGGTAAGGTCTAACCCGAACTTCCTGGCAATCCAGAGAGGAACATAAGCAACCCCAACCCAATTCAGCCTACTTACGCCTCATCTGGGAGGTATAGCTTGTGTCCTGTGTTACAGAGAGCACAGGACTCAAATCTGATGATACCCATCACACTAAGTGCCTGATTATTATGTCAGTCCGACACCAAACCGACCAACTCCTTGTCGGATTCAGTCCCTACCGACTTGCGGGTGGCAGTTCCTCCTGAACCGATTATGATGATTCCGAACACCAATGGGAGCCTGTGTTCTGACAGACAACACAGGCTCCTATGGGGAAAATGGGTGTCTGTGGAAAACCTTGCACCCCGTGGCAGTCACCCCATGGTGCCTGCCACACTGTGCATGGTTTTACAGGGGGGTCCCTTGGGTACCCCCTCGACCCCAAACCAAAAGACTCGGGATGAAGAGGGGCCTGCTAGGGGCTCACAAAGACAGTTTCCAACAGCCTTTTCGTGTAGGACAGACCGAGTCAGAAAGGCTGTTGGAATCAAACATCGTAATCGGTCAGTCGGTCGGAAACGCTGTCCTTTGAGCTGTACAGATCGGCTCCAACTTATTTGGATTCTCCAAATGCCAGTTGGCACGGATATGGAATGACTGCGAGCATCCTAATTGTTTGGTCGAAAATGTATCGACTGAGGGCCCATTTACGATGTTGTCCGGAAAGCAGTCCAACGGAATTGGTTTGGGAATGCTTTCCGAACGACTCAGGTTTGGGGAGTCCAACTGACCGATTATGGTGTGTCTGAACACAGTTTGGTCAGACTTGCAGTAACTTCAATGGGAGTCTGTTTTCTGAATGAGAACACAGGCTCCATTGACAAAAGGGGTGGTTAAAGGAAACCTTGCACCCTGTGGCAGGCATCCCATTGTGCCTGCCACACTGTGCATGCAGGGAAAGGGGGTACCCATGGGTATTCGCAGGGCCCGGTTCGGAGGATCCCGGGTGAAGGGGGGCCTGCTTCAGGCCCCCAAAGTCAGATTCTGGCTGCTGCTCCGTGTTGGAACAACCGACTCAGAAAGGCTCTTTGAATCCAACATCCTAATCGCTCGTCCGCAAACACGGCCTGTAGACCTGTACGAGTCGACTCTGAACAAAACCAATGCCGAATGCCATTTGGAATCCAGTCGGACAGTTCGGACGCTTTCAGGACATCATGATTGGTTGTCCAGAAATGTGTCCGAGTCGGTCAGAAATAAGGCTTTCGAATCTGATTCGACCGATTTGGATGCCGTTCAGAGCCTTTCCAGAAGGTATTGTAATCGTGCCCCGAGTTGGGAAGATGGGTTCCAACGCGGTCTAGGAGAATCCGACTGTCAATTGGAGGCTTTCCGACCAACATCGTAATTAGTCCGTTAGTGCGTTAACTGCGACAAACAACAAGCTGATGGATGGAATGCTTAAATTAATTTCAGCTCCTGGCGTTTACTCAGGCAATATTCCAGCCAATCATTTTTTGCCTACTCTGTTACTCTAGACAGAGACCACACATACGCAAAATTAGTTTTAGTTCTGCTCATATACGAACAGCCCAGCCTGAACTGACAGGTCTGCTTCCCTCTAGACACTAACACAAGCAACTCCAGACTGGGGGTTGTAAGTGACGCATTCTTCTGTTAGTCTAAATAATCCAACCACAGTTGCCATAGTGGTTATTGGATTGAATTAGTTTACACACCTTGTCTTTCTTTTTTCGTATACAGTGGGACTTGTATTTTGCTGATCTCCTAAGGATCCTAAACTTTGATATTAAAACTAGCATAAAATATTGTGTCTATGACTTATCTAATATTGACATTACGGAAAACAATTTACTCACTATTGTAAACATGATCATAGTTTTTGGGGAATAGATATGAGCATTGTATCTGCTGGGAACTACTACTACTGGTAGCAAACGTTTGGGTGGATATTTCTTATATGTTTGAAAATTGACTGCAGGTGTGTGGCTTTAACAGCACACTTCTGGACAATTTGCAAAAATTTTTGAAATGCTCGACAGAGGCAAATAATTCTAGTATCTGTGATAAGTCATATGACGCAGGTGCACTGGGTGGACCAATCATTTGCACATCTTTTTGGGCCCTCAGAGCATTCTCTATTACAGAGAGAGCTACAGACCCTTCAGCAATACAGATCGTAAGGCTGAAGATTTTGCATCTGAATGATTGCAAATGGCCATTTTTTTCTTTTGCGGGGACGGGGTAACCTCAAGCAAATGTGCTGAATAGCAGATGTGGAAGCGACAAACAGAATGTCAGAATGCACATGGATAATGGATCGCACATTAAAAACATTGGAATGTTGAAAAGAATGTAGTGCTCCGGGCTTCTAATGGCCGGTAGAAGCCCAGTGCATTAACATTCCAATGTTTAACAAAGGCTTCAAGGGACCCAAGGGGATTTCAACCCCTTCGGGTTCCGTGAGGCATTTGTTTTACAACGTAGAACATTCTTCACTCTAGGGGCGGAATGTTCTAATTGACTTATAGCCCTCCCTAGTGGGCTCTACTGGCTAATAAAGGTCCGATCTCTTGTTAAAGACCCGAGCCAAATGCTCGGGCCTTTAACGCTGGAGCGGGCCTTTAATGGCCGTTAGAACCTACTATGGTGGGCTCTAAGGCTATACGAAATGGCACTGAATCAGTGCGCCCCAGAGGCTGCCCCTTGTGAGGGGCACACAGGGGTTCTGAAAGACACCTCCGCAGCATCCTCATCCAGTCAGGTGCAATCACAACTGCACCAGCCTGCCAAGGCCTCACTGTGCCTCACCTCAAAATCAGTAATTTGTGCCAAAATCGAATATGAACAGCAGTTTGAAACTGGCAGTCTCTCTAGCAATGCCGCCACATCGCAAGTTGTGACCCCTATGGGGACAGGCTTTTTTTGGTAATTCGGTGCACCTGCCACACTCAATGACAGTGAGACCAGTTTGCCACAAAATGACACCCGTGCAGAATATGAGGGTGCCCTGAGTCCCCTACATCTTAGAGATATTCATTGGCCTTCAGTTGAATAGGGAGCACCATTGAAGAGTCAGGGAACCCTGGATGGTTTCGGGCCCCATTACACCACACAGGCTTAGATGGCCTGGGTTCTGCCCCTGAGGAGACCGGTGCAGAACATGACCATTTGGCACAGTGATTTAATACTCATATAGGTGTCCTAATAAGGAAAAGATAGATTTTCCCCCAAGACGTCAGATGCCCCTCCCTACGAGAATTCGACTTGGGCATGTCGCAAATGTAATTCCTCAGTGTTTTGACACTATTACATCACCAAGGTGTCTGCTCTCCCTTAACGTGGCTCTTTCCAAGGTTTGTCTTGCTTGAATCTGCTTTCTAGAGGCCTTTGCAGTAGCCACAGCATTGCATGACTATGCTTCCAAGAAAGTTATTTTTACAGATCTCCCCACATAACTTGGCTTTGAAAGACAGCTCTGTAACAATCTTGAAACGCCTCAGAGGTGAATACACTTAAAAAAGTTTATCTGTTGTCTTAATCACCTCTAAGATGTTTGGTAGGCAAGGTTTCCAAGTTACCAACATAAACAAAATAGCACGCACGTTTCAGAAAATATTTTTCTGTGGTTATTCATGACGGAATGGCAAGAGTGGAGAAAATACGAGATGGAAAATAGGTGTAAAACTGACAGGTTTACACGACATGTAGCCCTGGCGGGGGGTCTGAAATGATCAGTTTGCTATGTGGGCCAAAGGGCATATGGAGTGCACTCCTTTCAATATAAAACCATTTAATTGGGGAACATTTGATATACGCTTTGAGACTTATAACCAAGACATGATTATCAGAAATCCGTATTACCAAGTTGTGATATTACCCCGAGAAACATAAGAGGACACATAGAGGTTGGAAGGCAGCACAGCAGAACTGAGAAGAGAAGGCGGCCGGTAGGAGAGAATGCTCAGAAGGGGTACACCTATTTCAAATGAAAATATATTTAACATGCGTTCATTTTCCCTTTAATAAAAAGTCATACATCTTTTGAGAATTGTCTGTGTTCTGTCAGAAGCATTTTCCATGCCATCTAAAAACCAAAATACTGTTATGACAAATTAGAACAGTGGTTGGGAGGCCGGGGCAGATTTACAAGAAACTGACGCATCTGTGCATTATAGCAGAGATGCGTCAGTTTACTTACAACACGCAAAAAAAACCCTTGCGCCACCATAGATGCGTCGCATTTACAATGCGGCGCACCGTGGTGCAAGGATTGACAGATGCATCACGCATCTGTTGGCGTAAAGGTAAAGCATTGCTGGAGTCGTATCACAAGCACGACGCAACTCCAGCAATGCTCAGGAATGCCTATTCCTATTGTGCTGCATCACTCCTTATGCCTGCTTCAAGAAGGCGTAAGGTTTTGACGCAGTGGCATCGTAGAAGTGGCGCTGTGAAATCTTGTAGATTTCACTGTGTCACTTTTATGAGGCTTCCTTGCGTCTGAACGCCCACCCTGCATACATTATGACTGACGCAGGTATAATGTGGCGCAGGGCTTTATAACGTGACGCATGTCCCTAGACGCGTCACGTTGTAAATGGGTCACAACGTGGCTCATTATTTACGCTGCCTCTGCGTCACAAAAGTGACACAACGGCGGTGCAAAAATGGTGCAAGGGGCTTGAAAATCTGCCCCCCTCATGTCGTAAACTAACGAAAGAAAAGTTTTGATAGATAAATCACTGTGTCAATTGAAGAGTATAGCCAGTGGAGAGATAAGTACTATGTCGCACAGAGGAGCGCCTGCAGTTAACGTTTTTGGACCTGAAAATTTGGGTAGGAACTGTGTATTTCACCTATGTAGTGAAACATCCTTTCTGGCACTCTTGGTCAGGTACAAATTCACAGGCCCTAATTACAATTGTAATGTAATTGTAATTGCATTTATATAGCACTTCCTACCACTGACGAGGCATTGAAGCACTGTTTGGCGAGTAGCACACTACTTGGGAATTCAAGGTTAGGGGTTAATCCAGTGGTTATTGTTAATTATTATGAATAGTGATGTGCACTCACTAAAAAAATACACGCATTTACTCCAGTTACATTGTGATATTTTATATTAATACCACATAAGTGTGAGCATTAGTGAGGGATAGGTGGTTTCAGGTGAACAGTTAACGAGATAGATAGGCCAGTGGAGGAAACAAAGGAGTCACATGATCAGATTGCCTGACAGGACTGGTTGGCTGGTTGAGCTACCACAGTACAGGGACTAGCAACTACATTATCGTAAGGGGACAAATCTCCTCTATGTGCACCCTGGTGCTTTAGAAAAGCATCTAACGAGGAAGGCCTGCTCCTTGAGGACTTAAACTTCATCTGCTTGTACTTTTCAACTGATGCCTAAGCTCAGCCTCCTCAATTTCTATTATCAATTTAATTTTTTCTAATGAGAGATAAACAGCTGAACTTTATTATATTATTACAGGGAAGTCTCTGATGCCTAGAAAGAGATCCCTCTGCTGCCACCAATATCAGGCAAGGTTCACCAGAGTGATAATTACAGGAGCCACTGAAGTCTTTAAATGAGAGAAACTCAGGGTCACTGGCAATCAGCACTCTGAATACCCGGGGCCTGATTCACAAAGGTAAGCGTACACTTTTGTGTAAGTGTAAGATTGTTTTCTCTTTGGTCTTTTTATGTGCTGATACTCTGCACTCATAAAGATACTACTTGTTAATCCCTGTGGCGGCTCCTCCACTAGGGCAGAGGAGAATCACCCCACTGCTTCTCGCAGTGCGAGAAGCAGAAACATAAAATGGTAATAACTTTCCGTTATTACCATTTTATGTTTGGTTGCGGGTGGGTGGGCGGGGCTGCTCTGAGAGCAGGGGAGGGGAGGAGTGGTGTGCCTGCCCACTCCCAAGTGCGCAAAGACTGTTTGGTCGGCCCCCTGGGGACACCCAAACCAGTCATTCGCACTCTGCCTTTTCTCCATGTAGGCTGCATGCAGCCTACATGGGAGAAAATGGCCTCCCCATTAGCCCCTGGCTTTTTGGCGTCCCGACCAATCACAATGATGCTTGAGCAGCGTTGTGATTGGCTTAGGGGAGGGAGAGAGGCTGGCTACCTGCTTCTGCTTCCTGTTCCTGGAGAGCGGGAGAGCAGATAAGACGCGGGACCCGGGATCCAGCCAGGTAAGTTTAATTATCTTTATTTTTTTAATTTTTATTAAATTAACCCCCAACTCCCTGCATAAACCACCTCTTCCCGCATGACCCCGTGCCCCCCCAGCTCCCCCACATGTGAGTCATGCCAGCCGCGACTGGTAAATCCATTTTTGATTAGCAAAGAATCGCCAACTTACACAAAAGTGTAAGTTTACCTTTGTGAATTAGGTCCTATGTGTGCAATAATTAGAGAGCAGGGTCAATTATTTTTATTGACTTTGAGTGTAGCCCTTGCAGAGCAGTTAAAGGCTAAACACAAGAGAGGGTTTATCGGGGGAGTTTAGATACAGTATTACATAGTAATCCAAGCAGCAATAAAGAGTAAATGTCCAGACAAGGGCTATATTTACTTAACACTAATTAATAACTCATACATTATTTATATACTAAACAATTTAAATAAACTAAAAAGTACAAAATAAATAGCATGTAATTCTAAAGACTGAACTCAATAAGCAATAATGGTAGAAAGAGCCACTGATGTGGATGGTAATCTCTATCAATGTCACTGGACATAATCAGGACAGATGAACAAAAAAATAAGGTGTAAAACCACCAATGACAAAACACTGTGTAAGTTTCACAAACAGTTCTAACAGTTGTGAAGCTCTATTGTTCATGAAGCATGACACTATGAGAAATGTAGTAATAGCTACTGTCGGGGATGTCAATTCACCTTAATGCCAGGGGTAGTGAATGTGACATTAAACAGCTTTCACCCTAATAACATCACAGAAAGTAATACCACATGACCTTTGACCCTAGGTGTTGCCAGGACGTGATGCCACTTGATCTTAACCCTTATGACATTACAAAAACTAATGTCACTGAAGTTTCATAATAATTGCATGATGATCATGACACCATGCTCCCAAAAATGTAATGTTTAGATACCACTTCTGTTAGTGTGCTGACATGATCTTTGAGAGTGGTGAGGAATAATACTTATCTACACACACATTGAAATGGGGCTAAGCAAGGTATGTTGCTGTACTATAGAGGAAACTGGACAAACACACATGTTGTAAAACTGCCCTCACCCACAGGAATCTGTGGTATGCTTCATCATAGGGCTGCTAACACACGTCCGCACAAGCCAACGTCAGAGGTGGAGCAATAGGGAGGGTAAGACGTAACAAGCATATAGATAAACTGTGTGGGATCAAAATAAGGGTGCAGAGAAAATAATTTAAAACTGACCTTGGGATCTCCAAAATTGCCCTTTATTACTGGACTCCCTGGTCAGATTAAAAAGGTCATTGAGTAGCAAGTAGATGGGGGTAAGGTGGGCTGTAATGAACCCCCTACTCCTCCAATCTGCAAACTGTTGCCATGTTTCAGCCGGCTTATGTATTTTTTCCGGCTTTCATCAGGACTATGAAAATAGATCCCTTAGAAACTCTCCCTACCTCCTACCTTGTGGAGTATAGAGTCGGCACAGTCTTAGTGAATGCTCTGGTTAAGTGGTTTGAGTAACTTACTCCCAGTCAGATTCCTGTAAGTAATGAGAAAGTTACACACATCAACACACTCCAAACAGTGCCTTTAGTAACAAGTGTAGAAAATAGACAAACAACAAAAAGTGAAAAAAGTGTGGTCTTGTCCCTCTAGGTCAATTATGCAATACAGTGGATGCTAAAGTTACAAATGGGTACCCCCGATGTATAGGGCCAATTGTCCCATAGGAGCGCTATAATGTCGCTCTCTAAGTTTAAATGGGCACAGGGTCATCATCCCTCAGTACATCGTTACAATCATGCACCCGGCGTGTGATTAACGAGTTTCATTAAAAACAATGCATTAACTGGTGGGTGAGAGAGGACAGCTCCCTATTGTCACACTGTGAAATGATAGAGATAAAAGAGAAATATTGATTTAGTAATTAATTTTACGCTCTTCCAGGCCCGTTTAGGGGAGTTTTGTTTGACCCTTAACAGTTAGCCCAGAGACGTGGTTAATGAATCTGGTGTCAGTCTGATCGGGACAAAGCTCTGATCGAAATAATATCTTGAGGAACCTCACTTATTCGTTTACGGCACGAGCGGATCTGCACCAGGCTCGCCCGATCACCGTCAGCATGCCCCTCACACCCCCAACTTACTTCATCAAGGTAAGCTTGTCTCAGACTAATCGTCTCTCCCAGTGCCGCGTAGCTGCTGTGAGCTGGGTAGTGAAAGCCGGATAACCCCCTGTTTCCGTTAACCGCGTCATCACAGAAGTGACATACGCCGTGGACGCAAAGCAGTCAGTCCCATTGTAAACTGAACCGCTAACCTTGCCCTCCATCTTGGAGTGCATTCTATGGCAGGGGGTGCGGTTGGGGTATTTGTGCTCACAAATGCTGTCACAAGTGTGAGGTATGTTCATAGCTTGATTTATAGAAACTGACCATAGCCATAGCCTTGTGCAAATGTAGTGGACCTAGATCAGTCACCCTTATTAATGTAGATGTTGTTGTCAAAACAATCCTTAAAGGTCTCGCCCCAACGTGGTTAGGGCAAGTTCTTAAACTAGTTAGTCCCACCTGGACACATCAGGGGAGGGAATGGACACAGTATAATGGAGACGGTGGGCGAGGAGGGTGTGGCCCATTGTGAGTCCTCCACGCAAATCACTACTTGTGTGGTCTAAGAACAGTCAGACCCTACATGTCACATGTTCATCTACCATACAGTGTCATAAGAAAACCCCCGAAAATCATCTTATAGATTATTCAGTGCATCCCAGGGGATATCCTCGTTCAGACCAGTAATATGGTTACAGACTCTGTGGATCCAATTTTGCTCCCTTAAAAATAGGGTGATCTCAGTATTTTAGGCAGTTAGGGAAATATTCGGTTTGTCCAAGACTGTCCAAAACAAATCATTGACAGGGTTTTCTTTTCTTTGTAATGTGTGGTCAGCCGAGTTGTTGTTCTTTGACACCTGATCATGGATCTGTGTTCCATTATTCTTATTTTGACTTTTCGTGTTGTCATTCCAATATAGATCAAGTCGCACGGGCATCTAAACATATAAATGACATTGTTGGAGTTGCAATTGGTGTGCCTGCATTGCTCCCATGGGTAGATTAGTCCAATCTCCATGTTTTTTGTGTTGGCGGTCAAATGGCAGACAGCACATGCTCCACATCTTGTATGTCCAGTGACTGGTGGAAGTCCCCACATGATATCCTGATTTTCCTGTGTGTTAGGTTTTAAAGACGTGTTTCTGGGTCTGGTATGTACCAGCAGATCCCTTATATTCTGACTCCTTTGAACAAAAAAAGGGGTTTCTCCAGATGAAGACCATTTGAGTTCAAGATCCTCCACACAGATAGCCTTGTTCGTTGGAGGTTTTTCCACTGTCTCCAAAAGGGCCTCCTGGTTACAGTTGGTTTCCCTCTTCTGTGCCCTTGTTATTGTCCTCCATGGGTATTTCCTCTTCAATAGTTTACCTGTTAAAGTTTCAGCTACTACCCTAAAGTCTCCTGTGTTGGAACAATTCCTTTGGAGGTGTAGGAATTGTCCCGCCGGGAGGTTATCGCTTAATGATTTTGGGTGGAAGCTTTCAAACAGAAGGAGGCTGTTCATTTCTGTTGGTTTATGGAACATACGTATTTGTAATCGTCCTTCCCTGGGGACGATCTCCAAATCCAGGAAGGGTAAGCACACAAGTAGTGATTTGCTTGGAGGACTCACAATGGGCCACACCCTCCTCGCCCACCGTCTCCATTATCCCATGACCATCCCCTCCCCTGATGTGTCCAGAAGGGACTAACTAGTATAAGAACTTCCCCTACCCCTGTTGGGGTGAGACCTTTAAGGATTGTTTTGACAACAACATCTACATTAATGAGGGTCACTGATCAAGGCCCACTACATTTGCACGGGGCTATGGCTATGGTCAGCTTCTATAAATCAAACCATGAACATACCTTACACTTGTGACAGCATTTGTGAGCGCAAATACCCCAACCGCACCCCTGCCGTAAAACGCACTCCAAGATGTAGAGCGGGGTTAGCGGTTCAGTTTACAATGGGTCTGACTGCTTTCCATCCACCGTGTATGTCACATTCGTGATGACACGGTTGATGAACAAACAGAGGGTTATCCGACCTTCGCTGCCCCTTACAGCAGCTATGCAGCACTGGGAGAGACGATTAGTCTGAGACAAGCCCACCTTGACAAAGTAAGTTGGGGGTGCAAGGGGCATGCTGACGATGATCAGGCGAGCCTGGTGCAGACCCGCTCGTGCCATTAACGAATAAGTGAGGTTCCTCTAAATATTATTTCTATCAGAGCTTTGTACTGATCAGACACACAACCGATTCATTAACCATGTCTCTGGGCTAACTTTAATGGTCAAACAAAACACCTCTCAAGGGGCCCGGAAGAGTGTAAAATTAATTACTAAAACCATATTTCTCTTTTCTAGCTATCATTTCAGAGTGTGACAATAGGGATCTGTCCTCACTCCCCCGTCAGTTCAAGCATTGTTTTTAATGAAACTCTGTAAGACACGCCAGGTGCATGATTGTGTCGATGTACTGAGGCATGATGACCCTGTGTTCTTTTAATCTTAGAGAGCGACATTATAGCGCTCCTATGGGACAATTGGTCCTTTACATCGGGGGTGCCCATTTGTAATTTTAGCACCCACTGTGTCGCATAATTGACCTAGAGAGACAAGGCCACACTTTTTTCGCTTTTTCTTTTTTCTACACTTGTCACTAAAGGAACTGTTTGGAGTGTGTTGATGTGTGTAGCTTTATCATTACTTACAGGAATATGACTGGGAGTAATTTACTCAACCCACTTGACCTGAGCATTCACTTAGACTGTGAAAACGCCCTACTCCACAAGGTGGGAGGTAGGGAGAGTGTCTAAGGGATCTATTTTCATAGTCCTGATGAAAGCCGGGGACAACGCATAAGCCGGCTGAAACATGTCAACAGTTTGCAGATCGGAGGGATCGGGAGTTCATTACAGCTAGGGGGTGGGCGGAATTTGCGGAATTAACTTCCGCAAATTATCGCGAGAATGCAGAAAATCTCCGCAAACACGCCGGAAATATCGCGAAGACGCGGAAGTTTTTTTGCCGCCTGTTCGCGGTATTTTTTGCGTGATCGCGGGTCGCCAACTTACCCATGCGGTTGCTCACGGGCGCGGCCATCTTGTTTTCACTTGTCCCGCCCTCTGGCGATGTTTACTTCCTGTTCCGGGTCGCGCAATGCATGTTCGCGGTCGATATTTTCTGTTCGCGACCGCTTTAACTTGATCGCGTTGCTTTTTGCTTGCTCAGGGAGAAAATATCGCGCAAACTTGCGCACGTGGTCGCAATGGGCGCGGCCATCTTGTTTTCCACTCTATTGCATGGTTCTGGGGCCTGATTTTCAATCCTCCCTAAATCTTTTCAATCCTTTGTTTTTTTGGATCTTTATTACTTATTATTTCTCTAACAATTTTCCTGCCTCTATATTTTTGGTTTTTGTCTACTTTTTATTTGTTTTTTAGCTACTTTTTCTCTTTGTATTGCCCGCTATTTATTTCCTTTACTCCTTTATTTATTTTACTTTTTCTTTCCCGCCCCGTCCCCAGAACCATGTCCAAGGGCAGGGCTGTTCGCCGGCGCAGCCAGAGCCGCGACCGCCTTCCTTGCGGAAGGCGGCGCCCACAAGGGGTGCATGCACGGGCCTTATTTGGGGAGGCGGAGTTGGCTGCACTAATTTTCTTTGTGCAGCGCCACCTCCCCTCAACCCTGGCAGCAGGTGGCAGGCCTGGGTCCGGGTACGGCCTCCGGGAGCGTCGGCAGCGGTGGGGGAAGGTGCGCCGGGCAGTGTCGCGCATCTCTGGGGTCCGGCGCACCCAGGCACAGCTGACGCACCGGTGGTCCGACATCCTGGACCATGAGCAGGACCTGCTGGACCTGCTAGGAGTGGAGGTCCCGGGGCTTGGTGAGTACCTATTTAATTATTACAACTTTGTGTCTGTTCTTCTGCTCTATGTTATATATTGCGAATATCTTTTTTTCCTTCCAACCAGCTAGAATGTTGCTGCTTACAATACATTCCAGGTTAATAACGTTTAAAAGTCTTCTGTGATTATGACACAGGTGCTCTTCTGCGCTACTACTAATCTTACTTGTTTGCAGCTTTGCGTTTGCGCTTGCTTAGCGTGATTCTTTACGAGTTTATTTTAGAGAAATTAAGTTACGTAATGCTACAGTGACTCACGTCCACTCCTTACTTTGTCCTGTCACTAATAGATAGGGGCGGATTGATACTTAGGTTTAGGTACTTTGTATGAGCTTCTAATTGGTTAGTGGTATGCGTGATGCCCCCCCTCACTCAGTTACGTGACGTGCTGCTAGTACGGCAGTCTTTAGAACCTTTTCTAGTTTGTTCAATGAGTGGAGGTAGGCTTTGCAGTTACTTAGCAGTAGCAGATCAGCATCAATCAAACCAAAATTTGGTGTATACAAAAAATGTAGTCATGTTCATGTGTCCTCCATGATTGGATAATACACATTGTTGAGGAATACAGTGGAAATGCATACTTAATGTACAATTGGCATGCCTGGAATAGGTGGGCTAGGTTGGGTGGTACGTTGTACTTATACTTAGGCTTACTTGTAACTTAGTTTTCTGGAATCAGAATGGAAGAATGGATTACTGTTGATAAATAGTAACTTAAGTAGTCGAACTGCGAATCCCTCGATATTACATGTTGACCAGATGAGATCGGTCAATGTAGTTATTGCAATTGTTGTTTACATAAGTGTTTTTTGACCGTTGTTGAAAAATATTGTATTTGTTTGACACCATCCATCAATGTTTGTCTCTTTCTTAATTCTTATATCTCTCCTGTCCATCAGCACCCAGGGGCAGACCGACAGGGACTGGACAGTCGGCGGGACAGGAACACCACCAGGAGGACACCGCTGAGGGCTCCTCTGCTGGCCCCAGTAAGTCTTCTTGTTTTTAATAATATTTCTTATTCCATAACTTTTACTGCCCCATTTCTCCCGAACTATAGTGTGTTTCCAAATGCTATTTTTTTACCACCAATTATCCTTCGATCTGTACGGTTTCAAAAAGCTTATCCCTGCCTCCGCTATGATGACTGAGTACTACTACATACTATCAGTCTGTCTGTCTGTACTGTAGTAGCTAGTCTTGCCCAGTTGGCCAGTGCCACTCTTTGTGAAAGGTTGTAATATAAAACTCATATTCACCAGTAGCTCGTACAATCCGTTGGGTCGTTGTCTTGTACTACTTTTTACTCTCATTGATGTTGAGGCTTTGAAAATTCACAGCAACAACAGCCCTACCAGATTTCTTAATATTTTGATATGATACCCTATAGGACATACCACTGTTGTAGGGATCTTGCACATACATTTGCACCAGAAAATAGGATGTTGGTGATGGTAGGTTGGACCTTCCTTGCACACCTCAATCAGAAATTCCGCACCCACCACAATTCCACTGCTTGACTATAGTACTGTCTTGTCATACCTATTAGGTCTCGGAACTCTCCCCCCAAGATAACCAACAAGTAGACAACCCAGAACATAACACACCCAACCTCTGTCGTGGAAGCAATTCACATGCACACCCTTACTTTAATTTGCTCACTCGTGTAAGTTAGTCCACTCCACACCAAATACCACGAAGTCTATGTAAGTTTAAAATGTTTATTTCAATTTGAGAAGGTCTGTACACTGTTTTCTTAGCAGCACCAACCGGCAAATCAATAACATTAAAACAATATACATTGTTACACTTATACAGTTGGGAATTAAATCATGATAACTGAACAGTGGTGGAAGGCAGCACCACCATCCCATAGCAATTTAGTTTATATACATTTATAAATGAAGATGTGAGTGAAGGGACCCCTCACCTCAGAAGAACCTAGTACTGGTAGTTGGTGCATCGTTCAGAAGCTCTGGTTCGTAGAAGGGAATCTTGCGTCTGTAATGAGAAAAAAGAAATGGTGTGCGTTAGTATATTGCAACTTGCAAGCATTTCTCAGCCGTGCCAAAAAGTGTAGCATCTATGGATAAGCAATATGGACTAACAGTAACAGTAGTACACCAGTTCTTCCTAAAAAAGTGGCTTGTTAATGTTTGTTGACCGCTTGTACGCAGCGCGTAGACTAGACAGTAGCAGTGTGAGGCAGGTCATGTGGGCTCAAAGGTGTCTTAAGAAGCTGCAAGGTAAAGGTAACGTCACATGTGCATGGCTAGGGCTAATCAAGCAAATGCTACAATGATCATATAACTTAGTGTCTACTCTACTACTACCTGATTTGTACTAGTGATGTATGTTAGTATTAACTCATTTTTCAACCTTGCTACTGATCAATAGGGGGGAGGTGTATATGTCGCCTAATAAATGTGTAATGTTTTCTAGGCGCACTACCGACCACCATTGCTGGGGCCAGTGAAGGCGATGCCGAGGGCGAGGATGCGGCAGTTGCAGATAGCAACGGAGGGGGAGTGGCAGCACCAGTGGCAGGCGGTGGTAAGTTAGATTCATAATCTTTAACTATTGTTGAACTTGACAGCACACTCGCTGCAAAGGTGTACTGTATGTATATGTATACTGTACAGTTGTGAATTAGGGCCCCATTAGGATGGTGGGCGTATTGCCCCCGCCGGGCCGGCTGGAATTCACTGCCGTCACCGCAGGGGCAAACCTCCCACCATCCCTGTAGAAAATATTCAGACATGTCCAGGCGGAAAAGGGTTCAATATGGCGGTGGTGTCTCTCTCACCACACCGGCAGCCATATAATCTGCATTTTGGAATGCCTTTGCGTGGCGGCATTGCCGTCCGCCACGGAAAGGCATGCACACATTGCAGAGTATGCTTGGGGGCCCCCATGGAGGGTACCTACCGATGCTATGGTACCCCCCCGACTTTCAAAGCAAAACGTGACAGGCTCCGTGCGAGGCCCTTCATGTTGTGCTTGGAAAAGCAGCACAACATTTTAGCATTGCTTTCAGCGAAGCCAACCAGAATTTAAATTTAAAAAAACAGGGTGCGCCCGCCACTGTGCTGGGCGCATCATCCTAATTAATTGTCCCCACGGGACCCCCACCCTTTTTAGCAGTCGGATGGCGGGCGGACAAAGTCCGCCCGCTATCCGATGTCGTAAGTAAGTATGAGTTCTTGGGGACGTTTGAAGAGTGAACTAGAAGACGAGAATTCCCTTTAATTGGTATAGGACTAGGAGCCGGAGTATTGAGTAACCAATGTCCTCATCTATCTGATTTCAACTCCGCTTTGAAAGTTTTATGGAGAAGAGCACCTGGTGCACTGTTCAACTAAAAAGTGTAAGACAGGTGGAAGGAAGAAGGACGGGCGACATTTAAAATGTTATGTACTACTGTGCTTTATTTTATAGTGCTACTCTACCATGCCACTATGTGTATAAATAATTACCTTGTCCTACTGTTTTATTAAGACTATATTTTACAATTGTCTTGTTTTTTTCTTTTTGATACACAGCAACTCCGAAACTCAACCGTAAGGAGTTGGCCGCCAAGGCACGGCGCCGGAAGCTGGAGGCAATCCAGCAGGAATACCGGCGGCTGGTGGTCCTAGCCGAGGAGGAGGAGGAGGCTGCTGCAGCTATTGAAGCCTCCTCCAGTGCCCCGGGCCCCAGCCACCGCCCTCCAGCGGTACGGCGCCACCGCCGGACGGCTGCCCGCCGCCACCGTGTCATCTCCGGTGCCCCCCCACTGTGGCTGCAACTGCCGCGGCCTTAGACGCCGCGTCGCCCATTTAGAGGACCAGATGCGTGTCCTCCTCCAGTCCCGCCCCACCAGTTAGTCCCTGTCACTGCCCCTTTTTTAATTCCTGTTCGTTCTTCACTCATTTGGGCGTTCTCTACTTCTATGGACAGTCGTTGGGGTTAGGGAGGTGGGTGGGACAGCTTTTGTGGGTTTAGTTTATTTGTTAGTGTCAATTAAATATATTTTTCTATGTTACATGCAATGTTGTTAATGTTTTGTAGGTGGGGTAACTGTTTTACATCACACTGTTTCCTTGCTGGTGCATGGCCGCCCATAGCGTGTGTTTGATTTCAATAATTTGCTGACTGTATAAGACACAAACAGATAGATGCGACACACCTCACTCATTGACTGGTCCTACTATGCATTCTTTGGAGTGGTGTTTGAAACTGAAATCATTGACAACATGTCCATTATTAATTCTGCCTCCCCCAAACTTCTCTCTTACCGGTGCTTGATGTTTATGTCCAACTGTGGCACAGCACTGGCTGCATGGTGAAGATGGTTTCCTTTTTCATACATGCCATGATTGGGGTGGTGGTGGTAGTATAGTAGTAGTAGTATACACTGGCAGGGTGGCAGCATTTCCAAAAAAAGAAAAGCAGATAGTCAATCGCCTTTGAGAGACTGTTAGAGGAGTAGTTGAATGAAGTATATCACAGAATTTACCGAGCAACAATTATATGCTCAAATATTTGACAAAAAAACTGAATGCTGGTTATTATGAGGATAGCCTACTAGACAGAGTTACAAACTATAGTTTTGTCGACTTGACTATGCCTACAGTCTAACAGTTAGTGCTGTATATGAGGAATGACAACAAACAAATCCAATCAATGCCGGCAATTCATGCTGAGGTATATGTTCCTTTGTTAAATAAAATAACCTCTGAAATATCCTACTCATGGGTGGGCAAGCAGAAGAAGATCATCGCTCTGCATTGAAATTGAAGTAGTGTTGCTTTCACCACATCCGCCCCAGCAAGTGTGTGATTAAGTATTGGTGTACATTTAATTTAGTTACACCTCGACAATAAGTCACACAGCCCGGGGGAAGAGGGTTAGGGTCCGTTGATTGGATGGGAAGGGGGATTTTGGGAAAGGTTTGACATAGAAAAACAGTATGCATACATAGACAAACAAACGACAATCATTGAAGACTACCATACCATATCCATTCCATATGTTAAGGTAGAAAAAGGAAATGCATGCATGATGATGAGACCCGGATTACATACACTTCTATTTCTTGTTCTGTTCCGGCCTCAATACTTTAACAGATAGCAAATAGAAATTTTAAATATTGGTAGTGAAGAATCGTAAACACAGAGCAAACGTAATGATGATTGATAAAAACAACTCCAAGAACACACTGTTGTAAAGAATGTATACAAGATATTAATCAAATTATTTAAAAGAAGTGAAAAGTGGATACTGTTACTGTCTTATCCTGGTCAAAAATGTGGACTGGTTTTTTGCATCTCGGCATTCCTCTTGCTCCTCTCGTCCATCAATCTTGGGTGTGTCGCCTCACCACTCGCCACTGCCCGGCTGGAATAAAAAGGTGATTGATTGGTAAGGTAATTAATATGCATTGTAATGTTTTACAAAGTTTTGGACAAGGCCCGGCCTGTAATTTTAGATTGAAAACCAAAGGGGATATTCAGAAAGAAAGTGAAAACAAATGCACAAGTGATGGTGTAGTGCAACAAGAACACTTTCCGAGGTGGCATGTATGCATATGCATCATCTCTACTGTAGTCTGTTTCCAGCATAGACCTTCAACAGTAACAGGAGAGATCAGGCCCACAGTGCTTACCATTAGCACATCCTACGTTAACACTTTAGAGTCCTTTTTTTTTCTCTCAAAGAGTTGGACAAACGCAAAGCACATTATCCATTCCAAACATAGCATTTTACAGTTAAAGTTAGTAAAATCAATGTACTGCAGTCATCCCACCGCTACACTCTATTCAACTTCTACACAGACATTTGGGTGTGCTGTGGTTGTTGTTGACGTGTTTACCTTTAGGCTTTTCCGTTTTATGCCACTCATGAAACATCACTGACTTCATCATCAGCTCTGATACTTCTACTGACTAACTGGAGATCGGCCTGCAGTACAAGTGTAATTTTTATAACACAACAAGAGTAGAAATATAAATATTACTGACTTGAGTCATTCTTTATTGTGTACAGAAAGATAGATTACCACTAGTACACTTTGACATCACTTTGTGCACAACAAACAACGCAAACACAAAGACCAATAGCTCAGAGTCAGGTGTCCAATGCATACCATTAATTGTCATCATTCATTACCTGTTCCTTCTCATCTTAAGTTAACGGGCCGTCTCTTTCGCCATCATCATGATGGACGGTGCTGTTAAGTCACAGTCATTTGCATTGCGCAGATTGAGTGAGTCCCCTTCCTGTATTGAATTAAAAGCAATGTATCACCAAGATGCAGGAGAAGTACACATTTCTTGTTTGCCAGAAGGGGAAAATTAGTAATTACTAGTGTGTTCTGTAGAAAGTTGATTAGTGGCAGTGCACAATTACATCAATTCATGCGCAACACACACCACAAAATCTACATCATTCAGTCTGCCATTCTGCGGCCAATGCATGGCATCAATCATTACCTGTTGCATCTCATCTCGTTAACGCTGCAGGCCGTCTCTTTCGCCATCATCATGATGGACGGTGCTGTTAAGTCACAGTCATTTGCATTGCGCAGATTGAGTGAGTCCCCTTCCTGTATTGAATTAAAAGCAATGTATCACCAAGATGCAGGAGAAGTACACATTTCTTGTTTGCCAGAAGGGGAAAATTAGTAATTACTAGTGTGTTCTGTAGAAAGTTGATTAGTGGCAGTGCACAATTACATCAATTCATGCGCAACACACACAACAAAATCTACATCATTCAGTCTGCCATTCTCCGGCCAATGCATGGCATCAATCATTACCTGTTGCATCTCATCTCGTTAATGCTGCAGGCCGTCTTTCGCCATCATCATGATGGACGGTGCTGTTAAGTCACAGTCATTTGCATTGCGCAGATTGAGTGAGTCCCCTTCCTGTATTGAATTAAAAGCAATGTATCACCAAGATGCAGGAGAAGTACACATTTCTTGTTTGCAAGAAGGGGAAAATTAGTGTGTTCTGTAGAATGTTGATTAGTGGCAGTGCACAATTACATCAATTAATTCATGCGCAACACACACAACAAAATCTACATCATTCAGTCTGCTATTCTGCGACCAATGCATGGCATCAATCATTACCTGTTGCTTCTTATTTTCAGTTAATGGCCAGTCTCTCTCGGCTCTGAAGGAGGATAGCTATAGAAGTCATCAGATTCATGGTCCACTTGTTTTGGAAGGATGAGGAAAGTTTGAATTTGTTGTTACCATCATCCAATCATCATTCATGAGGGAAATGGAATTGACCAGGAGATGCAGTATGATCGAGCGGAGGAGCTGGATTCTGAGGACTGTAGTGTCAAATGGCAGACACCTGAAACTTGTATCTTAAATTAGAAGAGTAGAAGACGGTGATAATGCATTGGTTGCGATTCACAAGTTTATAACCGGAACGACAGACACAAACAAAGGGGGAAAAAAGGGAGGAAGACAGTAAGTGCGAGCCTAATTGTCAGGGAAGTATAGCTCGTCCTCAAACTCTGGGGGATCTTCCAGTAGTAGGTAATCATCTGACACAATACTTCCGTCACCTGAGCCGCTGTCCTCATCTTCCTCTGTTGATTCATGCATTGTGTAATTCGGTGGTATGAAGTGCTGATTCATTTTGATCATTGTTAACCTCTCCACGTTTTTGGGAGATAGACTGGTCCTTCTCAAGGTTACAATGGAACCAGCAGCACTGAAAACACGTTCAGAAGAGACACTTGCGACAGGGCAAGCCAGATAGCTTATCGCCAGCCTGCTGAGCTGTGGCCATTCAGACCTTTTCCTATACCAATACTGCACTGGGTTTTGATCAACGTACACCTCTGTTGGGTCGTCCAGATAGGCCTGGACCATCCGCTCAATGTTCAGGGTTGCTGCTGGTAAGCTTTTGTGCTGTTTTTTCTGCGCATCAGCACTGTGCTTACGGCCCATCTTTACATACCAATCTGATAATGATTGTACTCGGCCGAATGATCCAGTTATTGTTTTTGTAGTCGATGGTGATGGTGAGTGTTGCGATTGTGAGCCAACTGCACTGCCCTCAGCCGACGAAGTTGCACTTGATTCTGCATGGCCTGCTTCAGTATCAGTACTTGTTGTGGGTTGATGTGGCGGGCTTTTAATTAGCAGCCGTTCGTTTTCAAACTTGATGGCTGCTTCAGCTATACAACTTTTGTAGCGGGCAACATCATTGTCGGAAAAAGAAAGGAATAGTCCTAATTTTGCACGTGGATCCAGAATTGTGGCACAAATGTAATGTTCTTGTGACAAAATTTTATTTTGTATCATTACATTTTCTGATAAGCGCCTGGATAAGCTCTCCACCAAGTCATGGGCTTGCCTTCTGTCCTCTACACCTTTGTAGGATTCAGACACATTATTCAGCTCATGCTCTAGCATTTGCAACAATGGGATAGCTTGGCCCATTGTACAGTCCTCCTTGCTGACTTCACATGTGAAGACCTCAAAAGGAGACAGCATCTCAGTCAGGCATTGAATTAGGGTCCATTGCTCCCTCTGAAGGGTCATGCCTTTAACACTAGCATCACTGCTTCTGTACCAGACATATTCATTGAGTGACCTCTGCTGTTCGTACAGACGATCAAGCATGTAATACGTTGAGTTCCAATGTGTTGCCACCTCCTGGATGAGTGCCTTGACTGGCATCCTACGCTCACGTTGGAGGATCCTCAGCTGCTTCCGAGCTTTAAAAGAATGGCTGAAATGAGTGCATATTCTTCGGCAGATGGCCAGTAAATTGCTTACTATGGGTTCTTTTTTCAGAAAGTCTTGCACTATAATGTGTATGCAGTGTGCCAAACACGGAACCCTGAAATAGGAACCAAGTTCCATGGCCTTAAGTACATTACTGCCATTGTCTGTGGCAACAAAACCAATACCAAGCCCTCTGGGCCGCAGCCATTCCAAAACCTTGGTGCGAAACTCTTCTAAAATGTTTTCAGCCGTATGAGATTTCTCCATGGCGAACATGGCTACAGTTGCATGTTTCCGAGTACCTTCAAAAATCGCAGCTGTGTCAACAACACCTCGTGCAGATAGTTGATCTCTAACCCCCACAAAAGAGATCCAGTGTGCAGTGATGCACATGTAATCTGTGGCTTGGCAACTGGTCCACATGTCTGTTGTCAGGTGGATATTGTGCACAGCACTCTGCTGCAAACCGTGACCAACCAATTCCAGCACATCATGATGTAGTGCCGGAACAGCAATTCTAGCGAAATAGAACCGGCTGGGAACTTTCTATTTTGGGCAGATGGCAGACACAAATTCAAGGAAACCCACCCCTTCCACAAATGAAAAAGGAAGAAGGTCCAGCGCTAACATTTTAGCCAGCTTCGCATTGTACAATCGTGCCGTTGGGTGGTTGCGTTGGAACTGCCCCTCCAACCTAAACATGCTGTCAATGGTAGGCTGGCTTACTTTCCTTAGTGGTGCTGTTTTCATTAACCCACTAAGGCTCAACGACACAGATTGTCTCATTGAGGTACTCGCCGGTCGCCTTGGTGTCTCACCCACACTCTGAGTATGGCTCTTACTGCGGTGCCACTCTGATGTTACTGAGGAGGATGTGGGCGTTACCACTGCAGTGACTGCACTACTGGAGACAGGGCTAGAAATGCCTCCCTGTTCTTCACCTGCCACCACAATAATATCGCTCCCTGATTCCTGACCAACTTCAAAGGGTTTAGTTTTCCTACTTTCTTTTAACTTACGTAGGTGATCCTCCCACACGATATTGTGGTGTATTTTTAGATGACTTGCTTGTCCTCCGGTACCATAGTTTGTACCAAGCTTACCACGCCGAACACCTTGCCGACAAATTGCGCATATAGCAACGTTCTCCTCCTTGGCGCTAACAGAAAAGAAGTCCCAAACTGGGGAGGAGAACTTTCTGGCACTGCTAGATGTGCCACTTTCAACACCAGATGAACTTGAGGGGGTGCTTGAAAATATGTGACCCTGTCCACCTACACTGTGACTTTTACTACCACTTCCTACTGAGATGGTTGAGCTGGATGTAGGTCCCTGCCGGGCCTTGCAAAATATGGCAGCTGGAGGTAGTGGTGGTGTAACCTGTGTTGGTGAGATCCGTGCTACATCCCGCTCAGTAGCAGCCTTTCTGGATAGGGTGAGAATGTCGGTCTCCAATCCCTTTGGGGCGGCAGTAATGTGCGTGATGACTGGCTCGTCTTCATCAACATCATCACCCCCCTCTTCTACATCTACCTCCATAACTCTAAGTTTTTCTGGGACCTTCCTTTTCAGAAGCAATGTCTTGTGGCGTACTTCACTCTCAGACCGAGCTGGTGGGACCCAAGTGTCATCACGATCATCAGAAGCGGGGCTTGAAGAAGAAGATGATGGACTAAGCCTCCTTTTCCTTGCTGGTGGTCTGGAAGACAATTGATCTTCTGAAACAGTGGTTTGACTTCGCTCCACTTTGTCTGCAGGAAGCTCGATTTCCTGAAATGCCCATACGTCAGGAGCAACAACTACTATGGTTGGCTGTTGCGGCGGCTGCTGCTGTTCTTGTTGCGGTGGCTGCTGCTGCTGTCTTGTTGCGGCGGCTGCTGATGCTGTTCTTGTTGCGGCGGCTGCTGCTGCTGTTCTTGTTGCGGCGGCTGCTGCTGCTGTTCTTGTTGCGGCGGCTGCTGTTCTTGTTGCGGCGGCTGCTGCTGCTGTTCTTGTTGCGGCGGCTGCTGCTGCTGTTCTTGTTGCGGCGGCTGCTGCTGCTGTTCTTGTTGCTGCAGCTGCTGCTGTTCTTGTTGCGGCTGCACACTGATCTGCTGAGTTTGCGCCTGCGTTGAACTTGATTGTGTACTACTTTGCGGTAATGACATTTCTTCAACATCGCTGCCCGTTAGTAGACTGGCTACCTCTGCGACAGTAAAGCCCTTGGGCCTAGGTTGGTGGGGTTGCTGGACCGCTGTGCTGCTCCCAGCTTGGTTCCCGGACAACGCTTTGGTGCCAAAAAAAACCTTGGCCGGCACACCACCAGTCGTGGTTAATGGCACTTCCTTTTTCTGTTCCTTCTTCTCACCAGCAACTTTCTTGGTACTGGACCTGGTACCTTTCTTTGGGGCCATCTTCTTCCGATGTCAGGCAGGAGGCAGATGCACAACAAGTTCTGGTCACACGTGGGCGTGATGCGCAGCAGGACTTCTGTCTGGCTGGCAGTACAACGGGTAGCCAGGTGATGCCGATGGCACCTCCTACTCTGTCTTTTGTGCACCTAAAAGCAAAGAAGACAGGAGAAGAACATCAGTGAAATGTTGCATTTGTTTTTGTGGTTCAGTTACTTAGTACTGTACTAGTGCAAACAAAAGATAGTCTAGCCATTTATGACTTTTTTTTAACTAGAGCTATGTTATACTACTAGTACTGTGTACAGCCACACACTACACTCTCAGGAAGGTGATGTCTAAAAATTCAACAGATCACATCGAAAACACTTGATCAATAAAGCTGTGGCTACCTGCTCTGATCCTAGTGGATGAAAAAGCAGGCCTGTTGGCAGACAAGGCCAGGCAAGCTTGTAGGCCTAGGCCTCAAAATGGCCACCAGCTACATGGCCAGGCCCAACAACATCAGCAAGGCCACCCCAAAAAACACACTTCCCCAACTCAATCCAATGCCATCCATGCCCTAAATGATGTCTAAATTCACCAGAGCACACAGAAAACAGTAGATTACTAAAGCTGTGGCTACCTGCTCTGGTAGCAGTGGATGAAAGCAGGCCTGTTGGCAGACAAGGCCAGGCAAGCTTGCAGGCCTAGGCCTCAAAATGGCCACCAGCCTCATGGCCAGGCCCAACAACATCAGCAAGGCCACCCCAAAAAACACACTTCCCCAACTCAATCCAATGCCATCCATGCCCTAAATGATGTCTAAATTCACCAGAGCACACAGAAAACAGTAGATTACTAAAGCTGTGGCTACCTGCTCTGGTAGCAGTGGATGAAAGCAGGCCTGTTGGCAGACAAGGCCAGGCAAGCTTGCAGGCCTAGGCCTCAAAATGGCCACCAGCCTCATGGCCAGGCCCAACAACATCAGCAAGGCCACCCCAAAAAACACACTTCCCCAACTCAATCCAATGCCATCCATGCCCTAAATGATGTCTAAATTCACCAGAGCACACAGAAAACAGTAGATTACTAAAGCTGTGGCTACCTGCTCTGGTAGCAGTGGATGAAAGCAGGCCTGTTGGCAGACAAGGCCAGGCAAGCTTGCAGGCCTAGGCCTCAAAATGGCCACCAGCCATATGGCCAGGCCCAACAACATCAGCAAGGCCACCCCAAAAAACACACTTCCCCAACTCAATCCAATGCCATCCATGCCCTAAATGATGTCTAAATTCAACAGAGCAAACAGAAAACAGTAGATTACTAAAGCTGTGGCTACCTGCTCTGGTAGCAGTGGATGAAAGCAGGCCTGTTGGCAGACAAGGCCAGGCAAGCTTGCAGGCCTAGGCCTCAAAATGGCCACCTGCCTCATGGCCAGGCCCAACAACATCAGCAAGGCCACCCCAAAAAACACACTTCCCCAACTCAATCCAATGCCATCCATGCCCTAAATGATGTCTAAATTCACCAGAGCACACAGAAAACAGTAGATTACTAAAGCTGTGGCTACCTGCTCTGGTAGCAGTGGATGAAAGCAGGCCTGTTGGCAGACAAGGCCAGGCAAGCTTGCAGGCCTAGGCTTCAAAATGGCCACCAGCCTCATGGCCAGGCCCAACAACATCAGCAAGGCCACCCCAAAAAACACACTTCCCCAACTCAATCCAATGCCATCCATGCCCTAAATGATGTCTAAATTCACCAGAGCACACAGAAAACAGTAGATTACTAAAGCTGTGGCTACCTGCTCTGGTAGCAGTGGATGAAAGCAGGCCTGTTGGCAGACAAGGCCAGGCAAGCTTGCAGGCCTAGGCCTCAAAATGGCCACCAGCCACATGGCCAGGCCCAACAACATCAGCAAGGCCACCCCAAAAAACACACTTCCCCAACTCAATCCAATGCCATCCATGCCCTAAATGATGTCTAAATTCAACAGAGCAAACAGAAAACAGTAGATTACTAAAGCTGTGGCTACCTGCTCTGGTAGCAGTGGATGAAAGCAGGCCTGTTGGCAGACAAGGCCAGGCAAGCTTGCAGGCCTAGGCCTCAAAATGGCCACCAGCCACATGGCCAGGCCCAACAACATCAGCAAGGCCACCCCAAAAAACACACTTCCCCAACTCAATCCAATGCCATCCATGCCCTAAATGATGTCTAAATTCAACAGAGCAAACAGAAAACAGTAGATTACTAAAGCTGTGGCTACCTGCTCTGGTAGCAGTGGATGAAAGCAGGCCTGTTGGCAGACAAGGCCAGGCAAGCTTGCAGGCCTAGGCCTCAAAATGGCCACCAGCCTCATGGCCAGGCCCAACAACATCAGCAAGGCCACCCCAAAAAACACACTTCCCCAACTCAATCCAATGCCATCCATGCCCTAAATGATGTCTAAATTCACCAGAGCACACAGAAAACAGTAGATCACTAAAGCTGTGGCTACCTGCTCTGGTAGCAGTGGATGAAAGCAGGCCTGTTGGCAGACAAGGCCAGGCAAGCTTGCAGGCCTAGGCTTCAAAATGGCCACCAGCCTCATGGCCAGGCCCAACAACATCAGCAAGGCCACCCCAAAAAACACACTTCCCCAACTCAATCCAATGCCATCCATGCCCTAAATGATGTCTAAATTCACCAGAGCACACAGAAAACAGTAGATTACTAAAGCTGTGGCTACCTGCTCTGGTAGCAGTGGATGAAAGCAGGCCTGTTGGCAGACAAGGCCAGGCAAGCTTGCAGGCCTAGGCCTCAAAATGGCCACCAGCCTCATGGCCAGGCCCAACAACATCAGCAAGGCCACCCCAAAAAACACACTTCCCCAACTCAATCCAATGCCATCCATGCCCTAAATGATGTCTAAATTCACCAGAGCACACATAAAACAGTAGATTACTAAAGCTGTGGCTACCTGCTCTGGTAGCAGTGGATGAAAGCAGGCCTGTTGGCAGACAAGGCCAGGCAAGCTTGCAGGCCTAGGCCTCAAAATGGCCACCAGCCACATGGCCAGGCCCAACAACATCAGCAAGGCCACCCCAAAAAACACACTTCCCCAACTCAATCCAATGCCATCTATGCCCTAAATGATGTCTAAATTCACCAGAGCATACAGAAAACAGTAGATTACTAAAGCTGTGGCTACCTGCTCTGGTAGCAGTGGATGAAAGCAGGCCTGTTGGCAGACAAGGCCAGGCAAGCTTGCAGCCCTAGGCCTCAAAATGGCCACCAGCCACATGGCCAGGCCCAACAACATCAGCAAGGCCACCCCAAAAAAAAAACTTCCCCAACTCAATCCAATGCCATCCATGCCCTAAATGTGCTTGAAAATGAAATATATTCAAAAAACAAAAGGAACAGTTGCTCCATCATGCACACACACACCCATGAGGCCATGCCCATGGCTAGCTCGGGCATACTACTACAACCCACAAAATTTAAAAAAAAATTTAAAAAAAAGGAATGATGATAATTAATTAATTATCAAAAATAAATTGTAGTTACACAACAACTGCAATGCCTACAATCAAACACAACAACCACTTACTTGTAAAATATCCTATTCCAAAAATCCTGAAATCCAATTGCAATGATGCAGCAGACAAAAAGAGTGATCTTTCCAGCTCCAAATCCAAAGGCAGAATGAGCAGGAGATGGACAAAGCACTGGGAGGAGCCTGCTGGACAGGAACAGGAAGTTGGAGATTCTGTGTCACTTCCTCCCTCTCTCCACCTTGTAAAAAAATGACTCCTTGCACAAAAAAGGAAAGCCAAATGTGAATGTAAGGAGTTCTTTTCATCCAAAATCAGTATTTGCAGATGGTTTCATGCTGCTAGAGCCGATATTCCTCTCCAAATTGTAAATTTTACGTTGTTGAGTTCTCGAGCTTCACATTACTTCCGCCGGCGTGTCGAAAACGATATGATCGCGTTCTCTTCTTTGTCCCTGTCGCGTTGGATATGACGTGTTCGCGGTCTCTTTCTCCTGTTCGCGTTCGATTTCACGTGCCCGCATCCTCATCCTCTGGCTCGCGATGTAGAATGACATGTTTGAGATCTCAATCTTCTCATACTCGCGCGGTGCATGATCGCGAGAAGAAAGACGTGATCGCGCGACAAATGACGTGATCGCGTGAAAAATGACTTTAATGCGGCCGCGAACTCTCGCGAGACAGCGCAAAATGGCTACCAAAATCCAACATCTCGTGGAGAACGCGACCGGGTCAAGAAAACTTGTCGGAGAACGCAGGGATTCAGGTAAGGCGATCGCGCGCGCGTGAGAATGTATTGTTTTACAGCGCGAGCAAGAAAAAAATTATCGCTAAGCTGCGGAATGCGGAAATTTTGACATTTTCGCACTTTCCGCAGAACGCGAAAATGCCAAAATATCGCAATTTCCGCGAACGGAACGGAATTTTGGCCCAGGCCTAATTACAGCCCACCTTACCACCATCCACTGGTTACTCAATTACCTTTTTTATCTGACCAGGGAGTCCAGTAATAAAGGGCAATTTTGGAGATCCCGAGGTCAGTTTTAAATTATTTTCTCTGCACCCTTATTTTGATCCCACACCGTTTATCTATATGCTTGTTACGTCTTCCCCTCCCTATTGCGCCACCTCTGACGTTGGCTTGCATGGAGGTGTGTTAGGAGCCCTATGATGAAGCATGCCACAGATTTCTGTGGATGAGGGCAGTTTTACAACATGCGTGTCTTTTCCAGTTTCCTCTATAGTACAGCAACATACCTTGCTTAGCCCCATTTCTATGTGTGTGTAGAGTTGCATCTTAGGAGGTCGGAGTGGGGCTTTTTCCTCCTACCCCTTATTTACTGTGTGTGTGTGTGTGTGTAGGCATAATACTTAGCCTGAATTGTATAGAGCGAGGGAATCAAGTGAACTAGACCTCTTCTAGGCCAGTATTTAATGATATTTGTCTCTCTCAATTTGCAGTCTTCCTCCCATATACCAAAAATTACATTTTTCCATGGGTGCTACATTAGCTAAGAATTATCTCTATTATTTTACTACAATGAATTATTAAATGGGTGCCCATTATGACAATAATTCCCTCCAATGTGCCAGTGTCGTTATTTCGACACAGGTGCCTGTGATTCTAAGAACTGGCTCCAGAATGCCAGCACAAGTGTTTTGCCATGCGTGCAATCTAGGCCTCTACAAGCCAAGATTTACTTTATATATGCCATGGCTAAGCATAACAACACATTCTCACACAGGCTTACTTACATACAAACACTAGTTTTTACTTGTCATTTCTACTCACACTCACTCATTCATTTTTAGTCACTCATCCACACTCACTCTCACTCTGACCCACTAATTCTTTCCCACTCACCCTCACTTTCACTTCCTCTGCCTCATTCTCACTCGCTGTCCCTTATTCTCACATGCTCTTACTCACATTTGCTCTTCTCTGACTCATTCATAGTTTGTCACACACACTCACTTGTACTCCGTCTTACTCATTCTCACTTATCCTCACTCTGGCTCATCTTTCTCATACACAGTTACACTTAACTATCACTCACTCATGTACGCTTTGACACACTTGCTCACACTTCACCCACACATACATACTCTCTCTCATGAACACTATTATCTACAAGCACACACAACATACATTTAAAACATATTTTTGTACTTAACTCAGCTGCTTGTGAAGGTCCCATTCCACTACCTGGTGCTCAATTTGTATCACACAAATAGTAAATAATAGATTATTATTGTAATTAAAAAGTAGGTAGAAAACAAAGAGGGCAGACCCCGATCCCCATACTAGCAAGCCAACCCTCTGTTCCTGGCAATGATTTTGTTAACTTTGAGGACAGGGATTGCAAAGCCATTGCTAGGAGTTGCAACAAGCAAGCCAGCTCTAAATGATGTTCATGCTGTTGCACTGCTGATAGCAACACCCCTATGCTTTTTGCTTCAGGCTGACTGCTGCTGGCTCACCCCCTACCTATACCTTGGTTCAACTACTTCTGCTGCACTACAGATGATGGCACCATTCTGCTGCTTGACGGCAGGAGACTGCTGTTAGCTTTTCGCCCTGTCTTTGCTTTAATGTCACTACACTACTCATAACAGTGCCCCTGTGCTTCTTGCTGGGATCAGACAGTTTTTGGCTCATCACATAACCTGTGCACATGTGCCACTGCACTGGTGATAGCTGTGACCCTGTGTTCCATGCTCGGAGCAGGCTACAAAAGGATTCTCACACACACACTACTCATGCTGCAGTAAAATATTTTAGGTTTATATACCATCAGCTAAAAGGAGGCAGTTTATCAACCTAGTCTCTGGCCTACATGAACGGTTTTTCAACTTCCATAAATAGAAGGAAAGGGGGAGTAATTGAAGAAACGTTAAAGTTAAAGAACCACACTTTCTCAGCACACTTCCCCCGCATTTTCCTTATTGTGGGTCTCATATTATCGCACTTTGGCCACCAGCATGGACATGGTGAGAATAGGAGGAAAAAAGTTAAGGTGAAACACATATTTTCCTCATATTTTATCCCATGCATACCTGTAATTTAAGCAAGTATGAATGGGAGTGTTAGAGGCACATCAAGTTCTGTGCAGTCTCATATATTGTTGCAAATGCATATCTCCTGAGAATAGCAACAACTTCCCTAGTTGTAATTAGGTAAAGTAATTATAATTAGGGCTCCCGGTTTTATGGTATTTATTTTTTTGCCATTTCCGTCTGTATTTATCCATATTTATTTTGTGGGTATTTTTTCTGTATTTATCCACATTTATTTTTGCCACAAGCAAAAGACGACGCTACAGCTAGTATTTTGCAACGTTTATTTAAATTGACAATTTTGTTCATTTTGTAGTACAATATAGGCTATATTATACTAGAAAATGAATAAAAATATGGTTAAAAAAAGGGCAGGAAGTGTAGGGTGGAGAGAGAAGTTGGGCTAGTTCACCCACAGCAAGGCTGTAAACACCTGCTCAAACTCTTGTTGCAAAAGGCCAGGAAAAAAAAAGCGCAAGCTAGTACATACATGGCAGCTGAAGCTTGAGCACCTAAAAATAAGACTTGCCTGATCACACATTGCATTCCGGAGCATCTTTAACAGTCTCCATAACCGCACTCTCTCAGATGCATTGAATTAGTTATATAGCGCCACTCATACCAGTGTAGGGTGTCCGAGCACTTTGCATCACACACACATTACACAGAGACAATCAATCATATGTGTTTTAAATCAGAATATAGGAAATGTTTACATAAGACAAAGGACTAAAAGTGTAGGAGTCACATGTCATCCATACTGGTAGGCAGTATAGTTTAAGAGTGCTTGGTGTGGAGAAGCACAGACTTCAAAAAGAAACAGCATAGTTGGGAGTTTACTTTAATAGTAAGAATAGATTTCTAGTTAAATGAACCCTTTTTGCAACATTAATCAATGTTCTAATGTATGCTTTGCAGTGTGTATGCAGTTCTGTGATGAAAGTTAATATCTCACTGTTGAATATTAGGACTTTAAGTTATAAATTGCAAGTAACAAAAGGATGTCTCTCTTAAAAGCAGTAACCTGCTGATGTGTTCACATTATATGCACTCTGAAATCAACTTAGTACACGTTCTTAGCAGCAGGCATGTTAACCCTCTGCACTAACTTCACCTAAGTCAAAACCTCAACTATACAAAACAATGATCTCTCTCCAGGAAGATAATTAATCACACGAGTTATCTTGACATTTATGTGAGGCCTGGCAATTACCGGAGGAAAGAAACGCTGCAGCAGGTGCTTCAACAACATTATAAACTTGCAAACAGGCGCCCCCAGGAAGCCAGCACCCGGTGCGGTGGCACCGGTCGCACCGCCCTAAAGCCGGCCCTGCTTACTGGAATCATCAGTCAGTCCTTTCAGCATATGTAGTACGGAAGAGACAGGCGGGCGATGCTGATGCATCTGTTAGCATTCTCTTGCGCTCCTTACAGAAGCGAAGAGCCTCGGAGTTACAAAGAGATGAATGCTGCTAGCGGGTGGTGTGGTGTTGTGGGCCCGGGGCCCACATGCTGATCACTACAGGTGGTAACCATAGCAACAAGACGACGCCAGTGGAAGTATAGCGAGGACGGGGGAGGTGAGTAGTGAAACAGTCCGCATTTTGAGGACTTGTTTTGCAAACGTGGCTCCTGTCCCTTTGCCAGCACAAAGGCGCTGTGGTACGACCGTCTAATTTCATTTTGGTTCCATGCCCCTCTAAAACCATCTCAGTCACTGGACGGGCAAAGATCTCTCTTTTAGCCCTTCACTAGCTGTAAAATGTGCCTGTGGGGATCTACGTGTGCGGGGTCGTGTACAATATAACATCAGGAGCGCTTTCAGGCAAAAAGACACACATTTAACCACATGCCGATAAACAGATCTCAAAGTGTGATTGACCGCCAGCCGCACCCGAGTACTTAACAGGTCTTTAAAAAGACCATTCACTAGATAACAAGGCTTTGTTGTTTTTTTCACCCCTTCTTACCAGACTGCGAGCAGTGTCTACAGGACCCCCTGTGCTCAGTGGCTTAAACACCAAAACGAAACGTAAAGACCTGCCTTTTACACGGGACAGCAGCGTGGCAAAATTTGCTAGTATTTTGCCGTTTCAAAATATAAATACAGACAAAGGAAATATAGATTTCCGTCTGTATTTATATGTAAAAACGGAAAACCGGGAGCCCTAATTATAATTCACACCCCCACAATGCACTGCTTACGACCACACATATGTCATCACTGATGACATGTGAAATGACATCATTGATGACTTCACAAATAACATCTCAAATGGCATTACTGGTGACATCTCCGAGGACAATATCCCTGAAACTGCTCTTAACATTTGTTTTGATTTTGATAATGATCTGAATTAGAAATTATATGTGCATTATTTAGTATGAGAAAAATCTTTTTTCAGAAAGAGTTGTTTTGTGACTGCATTTCTAAAAAAAATAGGGTATAGATTTTTATTGGTATGTATGTGATTTTAAGACCTGGGTCAATTTAAATTACGCTGTTGTGATTCACCTAATTTCAGGAATTGTGCTTTACGCCTGTTAAACAAAATTCCTAAAATTGCGACATTACACCACTGTGCATAATTAGGTGCTATTTGAAGTAAAAATTTACTGCGAAGGCACAGGAACAACAGAACGCAAGCGGCTATTGTTTGCACCATTATTTTAGAGCGACATACACCCTAACGTGAAAGATTGATGTGATGCCATATTTCACACTAAAATCTAACGCAAAATGAGCGATTTGCATATCATTTCATTACTTTCACTTGGCATAATTTAGCAACATTTCACATAATTACGCAAAAGCAAATGACGTGAATTTTGCACAATCCTAGTTATTTTGTAATATATATATATATGGTGAGTAGTAGGATATACATGAACATTGTCAAGCACAACTATGACAGCCGTTTTTGAGAAAATATGCTTATAGTCCTCATTTTGTGTTAAGCATGGCAATCCACCAATGAGGATATTGTTCCTAATATTTAAATAAACTCTGAATGTTGCATGTTTAAATCATGCATTACAAGCATTGAAGAAGGTGAGTTTTTTTGCCGAAACGCATCTGCTATAATTAATATATACATGTTCCAGGCAACCCCGTGAGTGCCCCGTACATTATTTGGAGCGGAGATTTAAATGTGTGAATTCTGCCATCATGACTATGGAGGCACCCACCGCGAGTTTAGTATCTTTTAATGGAACTTGAACTGCATGTTAACTCGCTACCAGAATCACCACTGAAAGAGTATCCCTTCATCTAACGAAGACGTGAACTAATTAGAATTATGGGGATCAGTAATCAGACCGACTCCTGCAGTTTCATCTTGGCACAATATCCAGTGGCAGGCGAGGGGAAGCAACATGCAGAATTGAAGAAACTCAAGTGTGGCAGGGACAAATAATTGTATATGTAACATCACGGCAAGCTGTGATTGTGGACTTTATCCAGTACTTACCTATTGAGGTGAGATATATGTGGAGGCATTGGAGCCTGTATGGCGAGTAGCATGATATATACGAACATTGTCAAGCACAACTATGGCAACCGTTTTTGTGAAAATATGTTTGTAGTCCTCTTTTTGTGTTAAGCATGCCAATCCACTAATGAGTACATTGTTCCTAATATTTAAATGAACTCTGAATGCTGAATGTTTAAATCATGCATTACAAGCATTGAGGAAAGCGAGTTTTTCACTGAAGTTTGTCTGTTATAATTAATAAATGCATGATCCAGGCATGTGCCCGGTACATTTTTTGAAGCGGATATATATATATATATATATCTATATATATATATATATATATATATATATATATATATATATATATATATATACATATCCAAGATAACTTCGCTTCTTTGCCTCGTCTCCTCACAGAAAACAGATACTGGCCACACGATTAGTGCATAGTTATTTACTGATAGTGCAAGATGTCGCCATGACGCGTTTCAGCCCCTCCACGCTCATTTACTATTGGCTTATATGGAGAAAGTGCAAGCATAACAATTTATGCAGGAAATTCAATCATGATCAACATTGAAGAAAGACTCTGTAATGAAACAACACGAGTCCCTCTTAATTAGCAATGACAGAAAGATCGTAAAACCATGAGACCAATAAAAACCAATTTTTATGAGACAATATTTTTATAAATAATAATCAATTGAGACGGCCAAGTCCATGATAATATAAATATAGTTACGCTAAAAACATTTTTTTTAAATGTGCAATATATAGTGTTGGTGCAAAAGTGTGCAAAAAGTGCTGTGGTAAAATAAAATTAAAAACAGTAGACCAACTATTAGCCTTTGATATATTCTAATGCCAACATTCTTATGTAAATACATAAGTAAATAGTGCCGTTAATAATGGTAACTTTTTATAAATGGGTTACTGGAGCCCCAGTAAGCCATACCATACATAAAGAAGGTAAAGATATTGGTGGTCCTCCTTATGCATTAGTAGTGGATTGATATTGATAAATTATTTGTAAGGATCTCGGTTTAAATACCAGAGTTCATAGTAATATCTTTCAGCATTGTGGAACCTTATGGTATTTGAACTATATTTATGAGTATGATTGGTATGTGGAGGATAACGTGGCAAACTAGATCATATCGACCATCTCTAGTCCCTATATATATAAATAAATAAATACATATGTAATAAATATCATACAAGCAAAGTAATGCAATCCAAAATAGATGAAATCTGCTTAAATATTCATATATGTAAAAAATAAATATGTATAAAAGAACCACAAGAATGTCGATAAATAGTCAATAAATACACATATAAAATCCACAATCAATAAAATCTCATAAAATATCAAACTATTTATTGCCCTCAAATGCTGCAATATCCTTTTATGAACTTAAAGCTTGGTGCTTCCTACATAAAGCAGGTTACATGGGCATGATAATTCATATATTGTAAATTCTGTTTTGCAAGTAAGTAGTTTAGAGATTTTGTATTTTTTCTCATTAAAGGGGGAAATGTAAGATGTTTTATTTTCCCCCCTGTTGGCATGCCTTGCATGTTTTACATTTCAAGAAGCCAGTATGAGTTTGTAGCCAACTAGTTGACTCTAAGACTTCAGGACTTGTTTTAACTAAGTCATCTCTCATAGAGCGACTCCTACTGTAGGTTATGGAAGTTTTTTTAGGTAATTTAGGACCAATTATTGCATCACTAAGAACCAAAGGCCAGTTGCGAGATATTATGGATTCGATCTTTTTAAATTGTTGACTGAATTTAATTATTATTCTAAATTCCACTTTCTTCTCACCAATCTGTGTTGGAGCTTTGGTGGAGTTGGTATCAGTTCTAGATTTAGTCTCCATTAGCAGTTCATATCTACTCCTGCGCATTGATTTGTTAATGGCATTGTCTATGACCTGTTCTGAGTATCCCCGTTCTTTAAACCTCAGTTTACTCTCTTACTGGGCTATTATTAGATCACTTTCCTGACTATGGATACGCCTCAGCCGAAGCATTTACCCATAGGGGATACTAGTTACCAGATGTTTGACATGGGAACTGCTGGCGTGTAGTGTGGAGTTACCAGCGGTTATCTTACAAAATAGTTTTGTTTCTATTTTGTTTTCATCTATATACATCTCAGTATCAAGAAAACTCACTGTGGACTCACTAATATTTGCAGTAAAATGTAAATTCAAGTTGTACATTGTTCCAGGCCACCCCGCGTGTGCCCCAGAAATTTTTTGAACCGGATATTTATATATATTGCTCCTCCGTTTGCTTAGGTTTACCCACCACCTCCAAAGCAGAGGGTGCGTCGTCAAAACGGACCTCCCAAGCACGGTCCGATAATATTACCATACACTCCCCTTCACAGCAGGAATGCCGACGCAGTGTCTTTGTGCAAAAGTTATTTTATTTGTCAGCTGAAAACGTTAGACGTGTTTCGCCTGCCCTGCAGGCTTGTTCACTAACAGTTTGCTTAAAGTTTTACCACCATTTTTAACATCGTGAAAGTACGTGTCACGTGAAAACTACCAAACAATAAAAACTGCAAACAGACTCGTAGTTCAATAACGCAATGTCAGTGCAAGTTGTTAAATATACAAAATACATATATTCACAGTATAACAACACGTTAAAACAGTCCATAGCATTAAAATTAATTAAAATGCTTAAATTACCGGCTGTTCTAAGAATTATCAAACTTAATTAAAATTTAATAAGAATAAATTCATTAGATTCGAACCCTGGTCCGTTCATTGACATAAAATAACACATCATTGGTATCTTGCCCCAGTGGGCTATTTCATCCTATTGTTGTTGAGGCTGTGTTTACATAACCCAATAACACTGTACTCTGCCTCCAGCATAGAACCAAGTCTTGATGTATCCAGCCCAAGTGGGCATAGTTTACACGATTCAATGACTGTGATACAACTTGCCAATATCGCATTTACTATAGTAAACCGGTCTGCTTAAAGTGCTTGTGCAATTTTTGAAACCCAAATAAAATCAGTTAAAAAATGGGAATAGGGAGTACAGCGATATTTCATTAAGATTATAGATGTGTGTGAAAATCCTCCTCAATGTTGAGGCCCTCAGGGATCTTGGTGTTGAGCCGGATGATATAATTTGATTCAAGTCTTCTCAGTTTATTTACTCGATCACCTCCCCATTCGCTCCTTGGGACTGCGTCAAATACATAATACTCAAGCCCCCTTGTATCTTTACCATGGTGCTGGTCGAAGTGTCTTGCCACGGGGTATGTTTTATCCCCATTCTTAATCGCTCTTAGGTGCTGAAGGATTCACTTATGCACAGGAAGGATAGTGCTGCCCACGTACCTCAGGCCACACGGGCACTGAAGCACGTAGACAGCAAAATCGGTCCTGCATGAATACTGGCTCTTATCTTTCTCTCATGTGAGGAAAACCCCACTGCATAAGTGGAGATGTTTTTGCCATGTGTACAAGCTTTGCACTTGGCACACTTGATGAATCCTTCTTTCCTACAAAGCCTATTTTTGCTTGCCGCTTTACTCTGTGTTGTCGGCAGCATGTTGCCAACTAACGTTTGCTTTAAGGACTTCGCTTTCCTAAAGGTTATCTGGGGCCTGCGTTTGACAAACTTCTTAAGGATAGGGTCATTGTAAATGATATGCCAGTGTCTCTGCAAGATCTTTCTCAGATTATCTTGTTGGTTATTGAAGCTTGTAATTATTCTACACTGGTTCTCACCTTCCTTGCCTTCCTTCTCTATTTTTTTATCACGACTAAAGAGAATTTCCTCTCTAGATTTCTTGCGTGCTTTCCATATTGCTGTATTTATCCAAGCCTGAGTATAACCTCAGGCTGCAAAGCATCCTTTCAAACGCGTCAATTCTGACTCTAAGTCTGGGTTATTATTACAGTTACTCATCGCCCTAAGACATTCACCATAGGGGATACTTCTCAGTAGATTGTTGGGATGAAAACTGGTGGCATGCAGCGAGGTGTTCCCATCTGTTGCTTTTCGATACAGTTTAGTTTCAAGTTTGTCATTTTGAACATATACAGTCACATCTAAAAAGTTTACGTTGGTATTACTTATGTCACATGTCAACTTCAAATTCAGGTTGTTGTCTTATAATCTACTCACAAATTCTCGTGCACTCTCATGTGAACCCTACCACACAACAAAGAGATCGTCGATGTATCGACACCAGTACATCACAATCTCTTGCCATTCCTTGGGCAATTGCGTCTGGACCACCTGCTCCTCCCACCAGCCCATATGCATATTCGCATAGCTGGGGGCGAAGCAGGTGCCCATCACAGTCCCGCACACTTGGTGAAACAGTTCTCCGTTGATTAATAAATAGTTATTTTCAAGGCAAGTAGATACCATATTTAGTAGCATTTGAGTGTGGTGCCATAGCTGCATTGGCCTACTCCCTAGATAGTATTTAATAGCATTGAGACCATCTGCATGTCTAATGCTCGTCTACAGGGTTGTGGCATCTATTGTCATCAACAGAAAATCAGGTTCCTATGGTATATCGTATATTTTGCGCAGAAAATCACCCGTATCTTGAATAAAGGACGGGAGCTTTTTAACCAAGGGACAAAGGAAGAAATCAACATACTTAGAAGTATTTTCAAAGGCACTGGCAATAGCTGAAATTATCGGACGACCTGGGGGGTTCTCAATGTTTTTGTGCACCTTGGGTGTTAGATATAATACAGGCATTTTTGGATTACTTATTTTCAGGAACAACATTTCATCATTACTAATTAAGTCTCGCCTATACCAATCTTGCAGTGAATCATTGTATTTATCATGACTAGCAGTCATTGTTTCTTTCTTCACTCTTGCATAATTCAATTTGTTATTAAGCTGTTTGTATGCCTCTTTAAGGTATTGCTCTTTACCCCATAGGACCACATTGCCCCCTTTGTCGGCATCATGTATAATACATTTATCATTACATGCCAGTTTATTGACCAAAGCATAATACTCTTTGTCTTGCTGGGTATATGATTTCTTCTTCATATTTATTGAATGACAGAGAGTCTTCACATCATTTACTACACATCCACTGAGTCTCTACTTGTCAGTGACGTGAACTTGGAATTAGGTCGAAAATTGGTGGGTGCATCTTGTTCTATATCCAAGCTTTGATCATGCGCTATTTCCATTGCCCGGTGTAATGTACTTGGCACGTTTTGAGATGTGTGTATCCCTTAACTCATTTCATTGTCCAAATCTGCCAATTCCAACATTAGATTCATGTCATCAACTGCTAGGTTGGTAGGTCTTTCTTCTATTGCATCTCCCCTTAGTCCGTCCGGAAGTTTGTGGGCAACTGCAAAAAACGTTTTCAATTTCAAAAAGTTCTGGTGAACTTAAAAATATCGACCCTTATTTTCACATATTCAATGTCTGATTTTGGACAGTAGGACAAACCCAATTCAAGTATATTTTGTTCTTTGTTGGTTAGCACAATATCCGTCAGATTGATGACTGTTGCAACATTACTAGACTCTACTTGTTGGATGTGGTCTTGTTCTTCTCGTTGCTGCCTAAACTGCTTTTCCCCTTTGTGCCGCTTCCTCCTCTGCCTCTTCCTCTTGGAGGCCTGGCGTTTGCTGGAGGGCGCGGGCGAAGGTTGAATCGTCTTTCCTCTCTTAAAAAATCAAACTCATAAATAACTGATGGGATCAATGCTCCACTTCCAGTACTCGGACCCTCTTCCAGGTCTGTATCGAGTTCAGAACTTTGCAAACTGCTTAGTTCAGATTGTTGGTCTTGTATCCTTCCACTAGCAACATTTAGTCTTTGTTTCCGCAGGCTGTCGAAGTTTTTGGCAAATGTAAAAATCTGTCCTCAATCGTAATCGATCTTATCGCGCAGAAACTTTTGCGCCTTCCTCTCCTTTATTGTGCTCTCCAATTTTACCAGGCGTTCCTTCATTTCGCTCTTGAACTTGGTAATTGTGTCCTGGTCTGTTTCTTTGTCGAGCATAAACATGATTTGATCGATTTCCTCAAGAAACTTTACACGATCGATGTCTGCGTACTTCACGAGGATTGCTAGCATCCTACTGGACGTGTCCTGATTAAACCTGGGCGTAGTGCTCCGCTCCGCCCACGTAGTGTACGTAGCGCTGCCTGCTTCGCGGTTTACAAAGTAGGCATAGCAGGCAGCGCTACGCACACGCCAGGGCGAAGCAGAGCTGCCCGCCGCCCGCCTCCCACCTGCCCTCATTTCAAAATAAGTTCAACTATGTTAAAAATAGGATAAAATGCCTTACCTGCGGAGCGGCGTCCCAGGGCTCCCTCTTCCTCATTGACGGCAACTTCTTTTCACAAATGCGCATGCGCAGACGCCCGCGTATGGGCATTTCTCGCGAGAAATGCGCATGCGCGGGCGTCCGCGCATTTGTAAATAGAAGTTGCCGTCAACGAGGAAGAGGGCGCCCCGGGACGCCGCACCGCAGGTAAGGCATTTTATTTTATTTTTAACATAGGTTAACTTATTTTAAAATGAGGGCGGGCAGGAGGTGGGCAGCGCGTAGTGGGGCTATGCGGAGCGTGTGTAGATTTGGCCACACTACGCTATGCTCCACGTAGCCCCACTATGCCCACTACGCCCAGGGTTAGTCCTGATTGCTGTCCGCCCACTCATTGAGCATATTCGGGTTGGGGTCTTCATATGTGGGCACCACCAAAATTCTACGGCCTCTGGGTACTCTTTTGACCTCCAGATAGCGCTGTAATGACTTTGCTTCCCACCACTTGGACAACTCTGAACGTTGGCCAAAGAGAGGCGCATGAACTGCTGAAACTGCCGCGTCAGTTACTCTGTAGCCTGCCAATAAATGATGGAGAAAATCACGTTGCGAGTGGTGTTTTCAATTGGGAGTGCTTTCGATTGGAATGTATAGCGGCCGACTCCAGGTCGCGAAAACACCCCATCGCCGACTGAGCGAGTCCGCAGCACTGCGAATTAAGGTGCCTAGGAGCAACGTGACCTGTTGGTGGACTACGAACAACAGAGTCGCTACACGGCACAGAAGGCAGACCCAACCGGGTAAGAGATACTTACAGGAGCGAGTTGGTGGGGTATTTTACAAACACTACAAGTACCACAATGCCTGAAAAGACACGCCCACTATGGAAGGCTTGAAAATCACGCTGCAAATGCGGTGTCACTGTTGCCCACCTGGTCTCCATGAAGCCTAGCCAGTGAACAAGGGAGAAGTTACCTGAAACGCGTATGGCCAAAGAGAGGCGCATGAACTGCTGAAACTGCCGCGTCAGTTACTCTGTAGCCTGCCAATAAATGATGGAGAAAATCACGTTGCGAGTGGTGTTTTCAATTGGGAGTGCTTTCGATTGGAATGTATAGCGGCCGACTCCAGGTCGCGAAAACACCCCATCGCCGACTGAGCGAGTCCGCAGCACTGCGAATTAAGGTGCCTAGGAGCAACGTGACCTGTTGGTGGACTACGAACAACAGAGTCGCTACACGGCACAGAAGGCAGACCCAACCGGGTAAGAGATACTTACAGGAGCGAGTTGGTGGGGTATTTTACAAACACTACAAGTACCACAATGCCTGAAAAGACACGCCCACTATGGAAGGCTTGAAAATCACGCTGCAAATGCGGTGTCACTGTTGCCCACCTGGTCTCCATGAAGCCTAGCCAGTGAACAAGGGAGAAGTTACCTGAAACGCGTATGGCCAAAGAGAGGCGCATGAACTGCTGAAACTGCCGCGTCAGTTACTCTGTAGCCTGCCAATAAATGATGGAGAAAATCACGTTGCGAGTGGTGTTTTCAATTGGGAGTGCTTTCGATTGGAATGTATAGCGGCCGACTCCAGGTCGCGAAAACACCCCATCGCCGACTGAGCGAGTCCGCAGCACTGCGAATTAAGGTGCCTAGGAGCAACGTGACCTGTTGGTGGACTACGAACAACAGAGTCGCTACACGGCACAGAAGGCAGACCCAACCGGGTAAGAGATACTTACAGGAGCGAGTTGGTGGGGTATTTTACAAACACTACAAGTACCACAATGCCTGAAAAGACACGCCCACTATGGAAGGCTTGAAAATCACGCTGCAAATGCGGTGTCACTGTTGCCCACCTGGTCTCCATGAAGCCTAGCCAGTGAACAAGGGAGAAGTTACCTGAAACGCGTATGGCCAAAGAGAGGCGCATGAACTGCTGAAACTGCCGCGTCAGTTACTCTGTAGCCTGCCAATAAATGATGGAGAAAATCACGTTGCGAGTGGTGTTTTCAATTGGGAGTGCTTTCGATTGGAATGTATAGCGGCCGACTCCAGGTCGCGAAAACACCCCATCGCCGACTGAGCGAGTCCGCAGCACTGCGAATTAAGGTGCCTAGGAGCAACGTGACCTGTTGGTGGACTACGAACAACAGAGTCGCTACACGGCACAGAAGGCAGACCCAACCGGGTAAGAGATACTTACAGGAGCGAGTTGGTGGGGTATTTTACAAACACTACAAGTACCACAATGCCTGAAAAGACACGCCCACTATGGAAGGCTTGAAAATCACGCTGCAAATGCGGTGTCACTGTTGCCCACCTGGTCTCCATGAAGCCTAGCCAGTGAACAAGGGAGAAGTTACCTGAAACGCGTATGGCCAAAGAGAGGCGCATGAACTGCTGAAACTGCCGCGTCAGTTACTCTGTAGCCTGCCAATAAATGATGGAGAAAATCACGTTGCGAGTGGTGTTTTCAATTGGGAGTGCTTTCGATTGGAATGTATAGCGGCCGACTCCAGGTCGCGAAAACACCCCATCGCCGACTGAGCGAGTCCGCAGCACTGCGAATTAAGGTGCCTAGGAGCAACGTGACCTGTTGGTGGACTACGAACAACAGAGTCGCTACACGGCACAGAAGGCAGACCCAACCGGGTAAGAGATACTTACAGGAGCGAGTTGGTGGGGTATTTTACAAACACTACAAGTACCACAATGCCTGAAAAGACACGCCCACTATGGAAGGCTTGAAAATCACGCTGCAAATGCGGTGTCACTGTTGCCCACCTGGTCTCCATGAAGCCTAGCCAGTGAACAAGGGAGAAGTTACCTGAAACGCGTATGGCCAAAGAGAGGCGCATGAACTGCTGAAACTGCCGCGTCAGTTACTCTGTAGCCTGCCAATAAATGATGGAGAAAATCACGTTGCGAGTGGTGTTTTCAATTGGGAGTGCTTTCGATTGGAATGTATAGCGGCCGACTCCAGGTCGCGAAAACACCCCATCGCCGACTGAGCGAGTCCGCAGCACTGCGAATTAAGGTGCCTAGGAGCAACGTGACCTGTTGGTGGACTACGAACAACAGAGTCGCTACACGGCACAGAAGGCAGACCCAACCGGGTAAGAGATACTTACAGGAGCGAGTTGGTGGGGTATTTTACAAACACTACAAGTACCACAATGCCTGAAAAGACACGCCCACTATGGAAGGCTTGAAAATCACGCTGCAAATGCGGTGTCACTGTTGCCCACCTGGTCTCCATGAAGCCTAGCCAGTGAACAAGGGAGAAGTTACCTGAAACGCGTATGGCCAAAGAGAGGCGCATGAACTGCTGAAACTGCCGCGTCAGTTACTCTGTAGCCTGCCAATAAATGATGGAGAAAATCACGTTGCGAGTGGTGTTTTCAATTGGGAGTGCTTTCGATTGGAATATATATATATATATATATATATATATATATATATTGTAAAAAATCCACTGTAAATATCACAGGACTCAGGCACATTATAATTCAAAATTAGGATTTAAAAAACCTTAGATATTCACAGAAATAAAAAAGGTTACAGGATGTTATAGTTAGGCTGACATTTCACTTGTACAAAACCAGAGAAATTCAGATGTTATAGTTAGCTGAGCTAAGTATAACTCGCGCTTCCGCAATGCACTACTTTGTCCGTTGTTGCCCTCCCTGGGGACCCCATCCCCTGGGGCATGGCCACTTCATCGGGGATCGTAGGGAAATCTCAAGGCCCCCACGGTCCCTGCCCGCTCCCTGCCTCCTGTGGGAGCCTGCATTGCTTTTGGGCAGAGGGAGCTGCAAACATGCAGCTCCCTCTGCCCAAAAGCAATTCTGCTTCACTTCATGGAAGCAAGAGCATTTTTCCTGCTCTTGCTTCCATGAGGCAAAGCAGAGTTTGCTATGGAAGGAGCCCCACCACACATGTTTTTAAATGTTTAAAGCCCCGGAGAGGTGGCGGTTCTTGGGGCTGTGGACCCATGCTTTTCATTTTAAAATTGCCCCTTGGACCTGGCCCTGCCAGGGGGCTTCAAGGAAACAAAGCACGGAAGCCTGCGCTTCATTTTTTGTAATACAAATTGGCTGGATTTGCGAAGCCAACGCAAATCCAGCTGAATTTTTTTTTATTGCTTTTTTGGACGTAGGCCTAGTGAGTCAGGGTGTTTCTACCCTAACCCCTTTTTCTTCATTTTCACATTTTCTTTAAAAAAAAATTATTGTGATGTGTCACAAGATGGCTGCCAACACTTCCTGGTTTGAAGTGTTGGCAGCCATTCAGATCTCAGGCACAAGATTGGGAGGGTTCGCGGATCCTCCGTGGCCATATTTGTATATCTGAGAAATGTTTACATTTCACAGGAACTACTGAATGGATTTTCACCATTTAACAAAAAGAGTGCACTCTGGACCAAGGGTTACCTTTTTTTCCAAATTTGGTGTAATTCCATTCAGCAGTTTGGGCTGTAGCTGCGTCAACAGTATGCTATGGAAATTAACATGGAGAAAAAGTGCTTTGGGACCCCCCCTTTTTCTCGGCCCCCGCTTGACGTATCACCCCGACATTTTGAAGAAAGCAGTTAAAGTGAGGGGGCCACTGGTATTGAAAAATTTGCAAAGATTCGTTAAACGGCGCTAAAGATATTAGCAAAAGAAAAAACGCTTTTTGAATAGAAACAATTTCCTAACTATAACTACCTACTGCCAACCGCCAGTGATCTCTTATTCTGTAATGATAGTTTTTTTGCGTATTGGATATATAGGTGTAAATTGCATGGTCTCTGATTATATACTGAGGCTTGGATTTGAGTTTGTGACTACATTTGTGTTTGTATGGTGCTGTATATGTTAATGTATATTACATGGTGATAGAGTTTACAATGGCATATCTGTTCGTACTAGACAGACCCTACATTTTCTTTGTGTTTGTCTTTGTCAATGAATGCGTGGTTGCATGATACATGTGTAAGTTGGTATTACAGAGGAGTGTTTATAAATCAATGAAGCAGAATTTCTGTATGATATTGAGTGTTTTGGTATTTACAGCAGTTGTGTTGTATTTATGCTGGGTGTTTCATGCTTTGATGGTACATGTGGGGGTAGGACTCTGGGTGTTTTTTTCTATGTTGTTTCTTCAATAATGGTTTCTGACAGTTGCAATCTGTCTCAGTATAGTATTTCTTTAATCAAACATGCACCGTGTTATCATCAATGATCAATTTCTGATGTTGCATTGATGTTATCAATGGTGTTATAGAACATGTCATGAGTGATGTAATATGTGAGATAATTAGCAATGCATGGCGAGGGCATGAGTTATAGTTACTTTAGCACATGAGTTATTGTTACTTTAGATAATTATAACTGGTGAATATCTGTGTTTTTGTTCATTTACACAGTATGTTTTAACTGACATTTTCACCTAACTATAACGTCCCATTAACCTTAGATATTTTCTGTGAATTTCTAAAAATGTTTTTGTTATAAAGTAAGATATTATTAGAATTCCTAACTATAAAGTCACTTTAACCTTTGTTTTTTTCAGTCAATAGCTATGGTTTTTCTAAAGCAAAGTAAGGTATTTATCACCACGTGTGGCAAGGGTTTGGGTGCCCGGCCAACCCCCTACAGGCACCCAACATGCTGCAGGCACCCAAACCCCCGCAGGTGCACAACCATCTTTTTACATGTTTATGGAGTTCTGTGGATCCTCAGATCCATCACAATGCCCTACAGGACACTCCTGGGGTTTCACACCGGATCTGCGTATCCAGAGCGAATGCTCAGAGGTGTCATGTTGAGCATTGTGGTGGATTCACAGATCCTTGAAATCCCTCCAAAAATGTATATTTTTTTAATTTGACCTCAGGATAGGTCCATCTGAGACCCCCCACAAGTCCTGGTTGGTCAAGTGCATCTACCCTGCCCCTTATCTCTTATTTAATTTTATTCTGAACTTTTCTTTCACATTGTGTTCAGCTTATCACAGCGTGTTTTTGAGTTCATGGATCTGTGGATCCATTGTGGATCTACTGTGGATCCTCCGTGGCATGAAATATCAATATATTTTTAAACCTAATTTCTTAAAAAGTACTGACAGGAATTACACCAAATCACAAAAAGCACAATTCCTGTACCAAAATCTAGCCTTCTGCATCAGTTGTTGCAGTATCGTGGTTCTAGTTTTCCTATGAAAAAAATGAATGGGGAAAATGTGTTTTGGGACCCATCCCCCCTCCCCCATTTTTATCAGACCCTGAATTATGGGTCACACCAAAACTTTCCAGGAAGAGCCTGAGGCGGATAAGAATTTTTATGAAAGTTGAATGAAGATTTGTCAAATGGCACCACAGTTGCAAGCTAGCTAAAAAGGGCTTCCCTATGGAAACACAATCCTAACTATCACTGCCCAGTGGCAATATATATAAATCAAAATCCATGTATGATTCTATTACACCATATGATATGTTAGATTAGGTTTCAGGTGTAGTAAGCAAAGAACTAAGGGATATGTAAAATGCATTGAGTAAAGAAACTATTCATCAATATTAATTTACCAAAATGTAACAGTAAACTATGAAAAAAATTGGAGAGAGTGAGAATTGCAAAGGACGTAGTTCAAACAAAGGGGGTAACATTGTACTATGACCCATGGATATGTACACGACATAGAATTATAAACACTTTATTTATTTTTTATTGAAGTTCTATATAGAGTGAATTAGAGCAACATTTTGGTATCAGAACACTGCACAACATAAGAATAGCACCGAATGTACAAGGAGTAAAATGTAGAATCACAGGGTGAAGCCCAAACACTAAACAAAGGGGAAAACATAAACTATGTATAAAAGATACAGGAGACATATGTAATGACACAAAAATAATTCAAAGTGAGATGGATAGTTGCATCAGATAGGAAGGAGAGTATTCATTAATCTAATTTTTGCTTCTTTTTGAAAAGAGTGAATGAAGGGTTGGTCCGGGTCTTCAGAGGAAGAGAAATCCATATTCTGGAGAAAGTTCTCTTGTAAGTTTCTTTTTGTGACATTTTTGGTGTTTCAGTATTAGGGAGCTCGCACTACAAGAAGATCTGTTTCCTCCAAATAGAACCAGTTCCTTAGCCAGGTAGCGAGGAGTGTTGTGGTGGATGGCTTTGTATGTCATACAGGCTATTTTTAGGTGGATCCTGGATTCATAATTTAGCCAGTAAAGAGAATTGAGGGCAGGGCTGATGTAATCATTTTTTTTGTGCCTGTGATGAACCATACAGCTACATTGAGGGTAGCCCTCAGCAGTGCTTGTTTTCTTTTCGGTAGGCCAACAAGATTAGCATTCCTATAGTCTAGTTTGGAGATCACAAATGCATTAACCACCATTTTGAGATCTGCATTGGGCAGGAAGGGCCTAGTTTTCTTAAAGCATGGAGATGGTAATTTGCCCCTCAGGTTGTGGTGCTGAAGTGATTCAGCATTGAGAGGTTGTTGTCCAGTGTTATTCCTAAGGATTTTACTAAATATACTAAAAGTGGGGTACAGTTCAAGGCAGTGAGTAGTGGGAGCCAGTCTTTGATGTTTGAGGTGGAGTTGGGTGAAGAGATTAATAGGAATTCAGTTTTGATAGTGTTAGGTTTGAGGTGGTTAAGTTAGCCAGAGTTGAGTTTTGATCAGGAGGGGATTGAGGGTAATGATGTCATCAGGTGAGGCAATCTTCATTTAGAGTTCCATATCATCAGCGTACATATAGTAGGAAATGATAGAGAGTTTGAGGATTTTGGTTAGAGATTCCATGTAAAGATTGAACGGAGTGGGACAAAGTGAAGAACCTTTTGGTACGTCGATCGTGGCAGGCATCTGAACAGATAAGGTGTGATTGATGAGGACTCTTTGAGATCTGTTTTGTAGAAATGAGCAGAAACATTTTAAAACAGTACCAGAAAGACCCAGTCTATTTTATAAGATGTGCAAGAGAGTTTCATGTTTGACAATTTCAAACGCTGCTGATAGGTAGAATGGGATTAAAAGACAGGATTTGTTTTGATCGAGTAACTGTACAGTGTCTTCAAGAATGTGAACCATGGCAATTTCGGTACTGTGACCTAGTCTGAAACCAGATTGAATGTGTTTGAGGAGTTGGTGCTGGGCAATACGATTGCAGAGTTGTTGATAAACACATTTTTCAGGAGTTTGGCTAAAGTTGGGATGTAGAAATGGGGTGTAAATTGTTGGGATCAGAGTAGTTAGCGTCAGGCTTATTTCAGATAGGGGTGATTTGACTACTTTTTAGACAGTCAGGCATGGAACCTTGCATAAGAGAGGCATTGATAATTCTGGCCCATAAGGTTATCAGAAGGTGTGAAGTGTCATTGAGGAATTTGGAGGGGAGAGGCTCATTGAAGTGGTTGGAATATTTTGTGGAAGTCAGTAGTTTTAAGATGTCAGAGGCATCAAATGTCTGAAAGATGGACCAAGAGGCATTGTTTTTAGGTTTAAAGGGATGGTTGCCGAGACAAACTTCCTGTGAGATGGAAGTGCACTGTGGCGGTGTTTCAGTCAGTAAGCAATTCACAGCAATGTGGAGAGCAGTGCCAATTGACTTGGTTCTCTCAAAAAAGGAGGAACATGTTGGAAAATTAGGTAGTCTTGCAGTGTCTTACATGGAGGAATTGCATTTCCCATTAGTTTGTTGTTTAACTAATTCAAAGAGTTTTTTTGGAATGGTTGATGACCGTGTCTAGTTGCTGGCTGAAACAAGATGATTTGGCACTTCTGATGCACCTATTGCAGACCCTTCTTATTTTATGCAAATATTTAAGGTACGGCAGAGAGGGGGGTCAGTCTCCAACCTCTTTCTGCCAGTTTAAGGGTGCAGCACTTCTCGTTAAGGCTACAGTAGAACCAGGGATTAGATCTTCTTATCTGGACTCTCTTTAATTGTTTGCAGGCAATGGAGTCCATAATGTTGGACATAGAGCTAAAATAGTGCTTAGTAAGGTCTTGAGCGTCAACCATGTCGGTGGGAGGAGACAAAAGATTGTGGCTAATGGTGGATAGCATGTCTGGATTGAGATTGAGGGTGTTTCTAACCCAATGTTTTGTTTTCATGGGCTGGCCTTTGAGGATGGTTGCCTCTTCAGCAACAGAGAAGGTGGTGGAATGCTGGCTGGTCCAATCGCAGGGTGAGATAGAATCCAATAGGATGGTGTTTTCCTTGGCCATGATTAATTCCAAGATAGCCCCTTAAATATGAGTAGGGCTGTTGCAGGCTTGGGCCAGGTTGAGGTCACGGAGAAAGGCCTTGAAGTAGTGGATCATTTGTGTGGGGTGGTAGCACATGATCATATATTTGCAGGCAAATGTTGGTGAGGACTGTGATTGTTTCACAGAGAGGTTAGATCAATATATACAAGTGATACTTCATGTGACAATTAGTAAATTAGGAATACTAATCAAGGATAAGTAAGATTTTCATAACACTGTCATGAAGATCTATTTATGTGGCAAGATTAAGGTTTGATCAATACAGCTGAATATAGATTCCTGAGGGTCAAACACCCTAAACTCCTGATTTTCTATTGGATACCCAATGTCCATAAGGATGCTAAGGTACCCCTGGGTAGATCAATTATAGCAGCACAAGAAAGCCTATTTGAAACGGTATCAGTTTTACCTTTATATATTAAAGACTTCACAGATTTCCTCAAAAGAGTACTTGATATTGATTGTAAACAAGACATACTATTGATGACACTAAATGTTTCTGCATTATACACTAGCTTACAACATAAGGATGGCTTACAAGCCGTCAGACATTTTTTAAGAGTGAGACCCATCACATTTTATGAGCAGACACATGCTTTTAAAGATTATTCAGTGGTGTCTAATGAAAAACATTTTCAATAATGATCTGTAAAACAATGTGCGACTGCGTATGGCATCTGCCTCATCCTCAGCCATGTGAATTTGCATATGGGCCAGTGGGAGGAGCAGGTGCTCAATGGAAAGGATAAGAGATAAAAGGTGGACAATATTTTGTTGTGGGTCCACTACATAGATATTTTTATACTTTGGAGAGGTGCTGAGGGTTTTGTTCAGGACATTAATATCAATGATCGAGGCCTGGGCAATAAACTCCACTCTGCCAGTCGAGTTTGTGGAGTTTTGTCACTCCACGCTCTATTTGGAGCAATTGGAGCAGAGTTTACCAGCACACTCTCCACTCACCCCTACAAACCAGCGAGATGAAAAGATTAGACTGGTGCCACCCAAAGCTATCTTGGGAGTACAGTGCATATATGCTTACAAACATGTAGGGGAGTAATGCGTTCTGACTGTATTACAGTAGCATGCACAATTGAATATACAGCACTCACTAAACTCAAATGCGCTCTTGTTGAGCCTGACTCTGCCAGTGTGATGTAATGTTTAAAATACATTTTCCTTCCCATCTTGATTAGCCAGTGAGGTTTCTCTTACACTCTGAAGCTGCTTTGCTGCGGGGTATTGGTAGGTGTTTGGACGGAGGATTGTGGGCATTGTCTTTCTGGGTATCTCTACATGCTAAGAAGGGAAGCAAGAACTACGCATCCCAAATGGGGGGCCTACAGGGGGACTGCCACCGACAGGACACATGTGTGGGGGTTACAGCCACTGTCGCTGGTGATCCAAGGGCCGAGGAGAAGAGGGCTCCTCAGGGGATGGTGGGAAAGGATCTAGGAGAAGGCTGCTCTGAGACCAACTAATGCACTGGGGTCCCAGGTAAGCTGCGGTACTACAATTCTTGACCATGTCCTTTTAGTTTTGAAAATGTAAAGAGCGAAGTTTTCAGTTCCTGTTTATGTGGGGTGTATCGATCGATCCTACACATGAGAAAAGATCAATATGCAGAGAATATTTCATGACAGTAGCTCTGCACGCATGCTGTGTCTTTTTCCCTCCATAGGCCTTGAGAACAGTAGCTGCCGTACCCACTTTTTGCCCGCAAGTAATCAGAACATGAGAGTCAGTAGTTGTTATATTTGCAATTGTTTTTAAACATTTTTATTAAAGAAGAAAAGGTTACATGCAAAATCTTGAGCGAGAAGCTCCTTGGGAGTTTCTCTTTTCTTCTGCCGGCACGGCTTAATGTTTGTCCAATGTGAAATTAATTACTCAAAAGTTATATTCTAAAAACAGATAATTAGAGCACAGAAAGGATGACCAGTGTCACTGTAAATTATGCCCTGGCAGTTGACATCTGTGCCTTGGGCATTGTAGGTGAAAATGTGAATAGGTAAAGGCTAGAATAAGCACAAACCAAAGGAGCTGCAGCCTTAATCTGCTATGATACAAGGATGATCACGCAGAAAGAGTAAGATTGTAGGAATGTTTCCAGGTGGATGAGATGATGCTTGACTGTGACGTGAATATAATTAAACAGCGAAATACGTAAATACGGGCATACTGTTAGCAGTTCCTTGTTCCCTGACGGTAATTGCACAGGCAGTCTAAAAACAATGGAATTTAATGTGCCCATTGTAATTATCATAGGGTTAGACTGATTTGAGCATTCCAGTCCATCTCATTTTTGCAGTCTACACCAACTCCGAGGTTCGCAGTTGTGCAATGTGTGCAAATGGTATTCGTCCAGTGCCAAGAGGCAGCGTCTTTGGTATAGTGTGCTAAGCCAATTATTAATATAACTGGCCACTGTGTCGAGTCTATATCAGCAATGGCCCTCTGCTGTAACATGTTTATTCTGTGGTGTTATACATTCCAAAATGCACTGGGGCTGCCCATCGGCGGCAAGAGGCTCATCACATCACATCGTGTCAGATGGGCCTTCTCTGCACCCTGCAGCAGGACAAAAGGATCTCAGGGTGCATGGGAACAGCTTTTATTAGTTCTATTAAGTTAACTCCAGTGACATCTCTTCTCGATACAGAACCTGCTGCCCCATCTGCACTACACTGCCTATCATAGAACAATTGGACTGCCAGTACACAATTAGTTATAATTACTCGCAGAACTCCGCAGAATTTGGTGAGTTTTCTGGTAACTCCGCAAAATTCCGGGAAGTATGAAACTCCACAAGCTTCACCCCGGCCTACACTGATCTGAATTTTTATTTTTCCTGTAATATCAGTTCTAAGGCCATAGTATTTTTTAGATGTGAGTCTCATTGTAGAACAAGGGAAATTGATTACAACATTGCATGATGTCTGTAAACCTACACTCTGTCTCATTCTTATTACTGTTGTTCTTCCTGTTGGGTATGAAGAGAATATAATTTCTTCGTCTCTTTGCCACCTTACTTACTGCCTCGTCCAGTAATGCCTCTGTATAACCTCTCCTCTTGAATCTGGCCACCATTTCCTTCTCAGTACACTTGTATTCCTGATCTGTGCTGCATGATATTTTTATTATTAAGAGTTTCCCATACATTACACTCTCTTTCAAAGGTTTCGGGTGAAAGCTGTGTGTGTGTAATACGCTGTTACGTGCACTTGGTTTCCGTTACAAAGTTGTTTTCTACCTATTTTTTTGCCAGTGTTTTGATATTAAGAATGTCCTTTGCATACTTCTTTAGTTTTTCAGATGACAAATCGATACGCAAGGTGGATCAGAAGGAAAGATGCTATGAATGAAGATTACCCAGGTTGTGCAACGGTACAACGCAGGTAAATACATCTCCTGCCTTTGCCATGCATTTTTTAGCACGCTTGTTTTTACTGCGAATATGCATTTAAAATGAATGCCAATACCACGCATTATTTTTAGATTTAAAAACAATGTATTTGTGGGGGGAGACCCCCCAACTTACCTTAAATGTGTGGTATTGGCATGCGTTGAAAATGCATATTCGCGGTAAAAATATGTGTGCTAAAAATGCGTGGTAAAGCCACAACGAGGTAAACACCTCGTCGTAAAGGCTGTTTCCCCTCACCCAGATAATGTGAAAGGGTGTTCCTGGAATAACGAGTTAGTTGAAGCACAGTATCAGAGCTCCATGATTGTAGTGATGATGGAGCAAGGACTCGTAGAAAAGAGACTTGCTCGTAAGCAATCCGCTCCATTAACTCACTAACCAGTTACTAAAATTGTTTTGTACAAAACTAATGCGCACCACATGAATACGTGGGTCAGTGAAGCTTGTTTATATGTTTACTAACGTTAACAACACGAACGAAGGACTGAAACCCCCTTATACGGGGAAATCTTTATTGCGCATGCGTCAACTGCATCTACACAGTATGGAGAGCTTATGCTTGGAGGGAAATTCTTGCGCATGAGCAGAAGGCACTAAAATGGCCTCTTGAAGACTCGCGTGCATGGCATCTGCTTAACTGTAATAAAACAAGCTATTTTACTAAATGCTAATGCGGGGAAAGTATTAATAAATAAAGGGGAATAAAGTGGAGATGGGTGGTATACAGTGAAACCATTTATTTTTTAAAGTTACATTTGTCTTTCTGACTTTATCACTAGTGCGCATTTGGGCCTCTCATGTATAACTGAAGTAAGCTGAGTCATGTGATGACTGCGCATGTCTACTGAAAGTGAATCCGTAATGATGACTCGGGTTTGAACAAAAGCCAAGGTCGCAAAGTGTCCTAGCCTGAGAACGAATGGTGAAAAGTTCAACGGAGTGGACTTACGTGATAGATTTTTAACCAATCATGCAAATGAAATGTGAATGTGGGTGGGAAATAAAATGATGAATACAAATTAAGGGGGGGGGGATTTGCGAACAATGGTTTAACTGAATTAGATGACATGTAAACATAGTGTGATGATCTTCCCCCCTTGCCTGACCAATTAGATCTCGTATTTTTACAATATTGCAACTTTAGTGGGTGGTACATGAAGAATGAAAGCTATAATTAAGATAGCTTTAGTTTGTTAGTTAGTCCAGATGCTGTGAGCTTTGAGCAGGAGATGCTGATGCTGGGAGAGATGCTGTGAGATGCTGATGAAGAAGCCGAATGCAGAACGATCTATTCTAAATTTAATTGGGTTAGACAAGAAGATCGCAGAAGAATCTCAAGGAGGAAGAGTGTGTCAGAGAGGGGTGCGGCGCAACCATCAGTATTAGAGAGGTCAACTATCCTGTCCTGAGTCCTGTCCTGCAGTCTTTGTCTCCTGACCTATCCAGGGGGACTCTTACCAGCCCTTTGGCCAGGGGGTTGGTCTTCACACCATTCTTGGTAACTTTAATTTCGCTTTGATTGCAGATGTTCTTTTCTCTCTGTCCTCTCCATTCTGAGCATTGATCATTGCATGAGTCCAAAGTATGTGTTAATGATTAATTAATTGAATTTTTCTCTCCTAAGAATGATGATGACTGCACTGTGCATTTGAGATGGTTCACATGCGTTTGAAATTCAGATAAAGATTTAAAACTTTCCTGAGTCTGTGGTTATTTACATTGAATAAAGAACAAGTTAGTTTATGATATTTTCACCATCAACTAGTTCAACTAATGGTCCACCGACCAGAGGAAATAACTTTTTGATCAGTGAATGGTTAGTTAGGAACATGAAATAACTAATCCTAAATATTGTGGGAAATTATATAAACTTTGACTCCAGCGGTTTACTCAAATTGTTGTGTGTTTATGGGCCCAGGTGAGTATATGGTAGTGGAGTATCTGCTGTTGTTGGTACACCGCTGGATCAGTTTTCTGGTAGCAGAGTTATGGTTATTATTGACTAGTTTGGTGATAAATATTGCTTATTGATTTATGTTTAACAAAAGAGTTAGCGTCTTGTTTTATGTCGTCCTGAAAATCCCGGGGAAATGAATATTAGGTGGTGACAGAAGCCACACTGCAGTGAGGTTACTCGTCTGTTGGAATAATATTGAGAAGCTGCGTAGAGCTGGCAGTGTCAAACTAGGGACTATTTTGTATAAAAGTTGAGAGTGAGTGATAGCAGAAGGTTCGCTGTTGAAACTTTGGTCTTATTTCCTAGTAAGGGTAACACCGAAGGAGTAAAAGGTTCTCTCGAGCTTGAATGAAGGGTAAAAAGGGGTTTTACTTGCAGTAGAAGAGGAGGAATTCTGAGACTACAGAATAAGTTGGAAATCTATCCTTTGTTTAGCGGAACAGGAAGAGTAGCAAATGTTTTTATGTTGTTACTAACGGATTTCATTTGAAAGAAAAGAAAAGTAAAGAAATATGTTTTTCGTATTACCTTGTGAAGGGAGGGCCAGTCCCCTGAGTTGTGCTGGCATCACAAAGAGCCGTTCTGGGATTGGTTGAAACAGCGGGCGTGATACAGAAGTAGACTATAAAGGAGGGGTCACTAGTAAGGAGCAAATCTAACATCACAAAAGGCCGCACTGGCATTGGTCAGACCACAAGCGTGAGCCTGAGTCTGATTGGTTGATTGATAGAAGCTGTGCTAGGATTGGTCGCCGATAAATTTGTATGTTGGACTCTGATTTGACTGCTAGTGTGAGTCGCACTGATAGAAGAGTTCAAGGGTTTGCGGAATATTCTTTCATATATCGTGCATCTAGAATGTATGGAGAAAAGAGAAACATTTTGTTAATAAAGAAAATTAAGAATTTGTTTAAGAAAGACAAGCCTGTGTTGACTAGAGAGGGAATTCCTATTCCGCCACCTAATGTGCCTGCTTCATTTATGATGATGGAAAGAGGATATCATACTTGTGTATGGTTGGAAAATTGGAAAGAATATACAAAAGGTAAGTGAGTTCTAGCTTTTCCAGAACATGGTACATTTAATGGGAGAATTGTTCGGAATTTGAGGATGAGAATGAATGATATGGAACCAAGACCTACGTTAACTCAGGCTTTAGAGGAATGGGAGACTGAATCATATGAACAAGAGAAATGCAGAGGTGGGAGATATAAAGGATTTTTTCCCCCGATATTTGCGTTAGTCACATGAAGGTCAGATAAAGCAATGGAGAAGAGCTATGGTATCAGAAGGTTTATACCCAGTGCTAATGGCTGAGGAACAGTCGGGAATCAAGTGTAAGGAAAAACCAAAACACATGAATGTGATAGGATATGGTGAATCAAATGATCAATTATTGGAGGATATTCCAACTAAAAATCCTCCTCCGTATCAAGAAGGTCCCACTAGAGTCACCCCATGCGCACTGGTAATGGGAACACCCTTAATTCCCCAAATTTTAAGTTAATAGGGTGCTTCAAGATAAAGAAAGAGAAGCCTTAAATAAAACTATGGAGTAAGTAGTACAGAAAATAAGTCACCTGAAAATAAATTCTGAAGCTTTGACATTACCAGGGATTATAGGTCCTGTTATCCCATTATATGGAGATAAATTGAGTAGCCCAAAACCTCAAGAAGTAACAATTCCTTTGAGTAATCCCAGAAAAGAGATCATAATATCTGATGATCAGGCCAGTGAGTGCGATTCAGTCATTTCATTAATGGACCTTCCAATAAGAGAACCCGTAATTAAAACCCCAAAAAGAGCCACACCTGAAAGTTAAAAAGAAAAGGGTCTATGGTACCTATAGGAACCAGAAGCACAACAGCGGTCACTCCAGGAGATTTAGAAAGGTGGGCACAGGGAATAGAAAAGAGAAACTCAACTCCAAAGATCTTAGATATTTACAGATTGAAAGTGGAATTGGAAGAGATGATAGCTGGAAATGTGGGAATAGATAGATCGAATCTTTATAATGATAAAGAGCTGTTGTTTATCTGTAGGAGTATAACCAGAAGTGCAAAATTGTTTCATGAGAGATTGACAGAGCTTGCTTCAGAGATTGGAGTAGATATAGGGAGATCAAAAGTATTACAGAAACCATGTTGAGTGGAGTTTACTGACAAGGATTAGGAGAATATGAATGTGTCAGGTAATAAACTATAGGTAAAAGAGTTAATGAATATTTTGCAAAAGTGGTTAGACATTGATAAGTGGAGAACTAGGTGGACAAGAAAGAAGGGGGAAGCACAAGCAAAGGAAGCATCATCTGCATTCTTGCTAAAATAATCAGAAAATGCACAAAGATTGTGTCCCATGAGAGAGGTTCCTGGTGGTGGATATGTTCATGTTCCATGGAGTAGACAGGATATTTTGTCATCTACAAATGATTTTCCTAGATTAAGAGAGAAACCCATAGAATGGTATAAACAGGTTGAGAGGTTTGTGAAGGTTTCAAAGGTTCTGTTGAAGGATCTGGATGGGTTCTTTGATATTGTGGTACCTGCTGACTTATGGACAGAGTGTAAGATCACAGTTGAATGGCCAAGTGAGGAGTATGTTCGAGACTCCAAAACAGGAGCACCCTCAGAGGAGGTGATGAAGAAACATCACCAAGTAATTACTTTTCTGAAAGGAAAAATCCCTCCTAAACAAACAGATTGGGTAAAAATAGATAGAACAACGCAAGAGGCAAATGAGTCTATGCATGCATATTATGAGTGGTTATTGCAGGTGTTTAAGCAGTACAGTGGTTTTGAGAATATTGGTGATAAGGATATGGGACATTTTTTGTATTGGTTTGTGTATGGTCTGAAATCAGAGATTAGTCAGATGATTCATCAGCACATGTTGTGCTGGCAGAGCAAGAAGATTGATGAGATCTTGAAGTATGCCAAGTATTGCGGGGATGACATTGAGGCAAGGAGTAGAAAGCTAAAAGACAAAATGATGTGGGCACAAGTGAAATTGGCAGAACAGCAGGAAATTCAATTGAATACCCAGACTGATAATCAGGTGAAAGAGCAGAATCAGAATATTCAGGGGGTGAATGGTGGTAAAGTAAGAGGACGAATGAATAGAGAGGAAGCGAAGACGACGTTTCCTTGTCATACGTGAGGAAAGCCGGGGCATTGGAAGAAGGAGTGTAAGAATATTCAGAATAATAATGGGCCAAATCAAAATTTAAATCCACAGATGCAGATTGAGGTGGTTATGAATCAGCCGCAGCAGGTAGTTACTCCACAGTATCAGGTGCCACCCGCTCCTATTCCAAACATTGTGAACCCTCAAAGATACAGTGCGGACGCCGGATTTCATGGAGAAAGTGGTAAGAAAAATTCTGTAGTTACACAATAATTTTTTTAGAACGATGATGGAGAGATGGACTATGCGCAATGACGGTCCCTGAGGGGGGAGGAAGAGGAGTGCGTGCTTGGTGCATCCTTGCCGGTAGATCAGTCAGGTCCATTTATTGATGGGAAAGTGGAAGGTAGTGATATCACTTTTCTATTGGATACTGGTGCTAACAGGTCTACTGTGAGAACAGCAGACATCCCAAAGCTACCCCTCTCGGGAGAATCAATCCAAGTTGTAGGAGTGTCAAATCAACAGATTAGAACTCCAATCACAAAACCAATGGAAGTACATATCAGACATTTTAAAGGCATGCATCGATTTGTAGTTTGCGATTCCAGTCCAGTAAATCTGTTAAGTAGAGATCTATTGTGCAAGATGAACTGCACAATCTATTGTACACCAGATGGTGTTGCTTTCCAGACCCCTGATGAAGATGTTTTATACAAAATGATGTTAGCTAAGCAAGGTACTGAGGTAGATGAGATGTATTCATTGATGACTGAAAATGAATTACCAGAAGAGTTGAGAACCGCAGTACACCCAGAAGTGTGGGATTTTACAGGAAACGATATTGGGCTAATGTCAAATGTCGATCCAGTGAAGGTAACAGTGAAAGAAGGTGACAGTAATTGACTTATGCCAAGCCTTTTTCTCTATTCCTTTGCACCCAGACAGCCAATATTTATTTACATTTAGGTTAGAAGACCGTGTCTTGGCCTGGTGCCAAATTCCTCACGGGGATACAGAGAGTCCTTCAATTTTTAATCAAATCCTGAAAAAGTGTTTAAAAACATTGGTCATGCCCAGAAATTCAGTCCTGGTTCAGTACATTGATGACCTACTGGTGGCATCTAAATCACAAGAAGATTGTGTCACTGACACAATTGCATTACTGACCCATTTGGCCGAAGGGGTACACAGGTGTCTCCAGAAAAATTGCAGTTTTGTCTACAAGAAGTTAGATATTTAGGGCATAAAATAGAAAGGGGAGTTAGAAAAGTTACCCCAGAGAGAATAAAAGTAATAAAGCAAATGAAATTACCCCAGACACAAAAGGAGATGAGAATGTTTCTCGGAGTAGTGGGGTACTATAGGCAGTGGATTATGGGGTTTTCTTGCTGGCAAAACCAATGATTCAATTGACCCGGAAAAGAGCAAAGGATCCAATTGTCTGGAACGATGAGTGCGTGGAAGCATTTGTGAAACTGGGAAATTGTTTGTGTGAAGCATGCCTGAACATACGAAATAATTTGCCTTGCTCTGTTGTGAGAGAGAAGCTTGTGCACTTTCAGTTTTGACTCAAAGGCATGGATTAAGCCGACATCCAGTAGCATATTCTTCTCCTACTTTGGATCCTGTGACTTCAGTTTTACCTGGCTGCTTAAAAGCAATAGCTGCTACTTGTATGAGTCTGGAGCAAAGTGAATTGATTGTGATGGGACATCCAGTCAAAGTTTATGTTCCACATTCAGTTGATATTCTTTTAACAAGAACTCAAACTCGAACACAGCACCTTACCCCTAGTCGGATGACTAAGTATGAAAGAGTGATTCTGGGAGCAGAAAATGTGACCGTAATAAGTAGTACAATATTTAATCCTGCCACATTATTGCCAGAGCCATGTTGTGAAAAGGTGAAGGATGAAGTAGATCATGATTGTCTGGATGTAACTGAAATGTGTACCAAGCCCCATCCCGATATGAAAGAAGTGCCCTTGAAAGAGCCAGATCATGAACTATTTGTAGATGGGTCGTGCATGAGAACGCAAGGAGGAGGACTTAGTGCAGCATATGCTGTATGTAAAATCTCAGAGGTCATTGAAGCATCCTGTTTACCGGGAGTCAAGTCTGCACAACTAGCCGAATTGATGGCCTTAACAAAGGCATACAAAATTGGGAAAAATTGGAGAATAACCATATTTACGGATAGTCAATATGGTTTTGGGGTTGTGCACGACTTCGGCCAGCTCTGGATGCAGAGGGGATTTCTGACTTCTTCAGGATCTCCTATTAGAAATGGTAAAAATGTAAAGGAATTGTTGGAAGCAATACAATTGTGGAAAGAAATAGTAGTGGTCAAGTGTGCTGCTCACCAGTCAGGAAATTACTATGTGGCAGCAGGTAACAGATATGCTGACCAAATTACTCAATACTGTGCAAGAAATAACATGGCGCTTAGCAGGAAAATTGAAAAAAGTGAAATCAGCTGCCAACTTATGTTTTTCTCAGCTCTAGAAACATGGGATGAGTGAGACAATTACAGGATGAAGTTGAGACAAGTGAAAAGGAAAACTGGATGAGGTCAGGTTGTGAAAGAAGGACAGGAGATGATGTATGGGCATACACCGATGGCAGACCCGTCATGCCAGACTGCTTGCTATCCCAAATGGCAAGAATGTATCATGGGGACACACACGTTGGTAGGGACGCAATGATTAGACTATTCAGACAGATTTGGTACAATACAAAGTTCAGGGTAGTCGCAGAGAGTCTTTGCCAGAGATGCTTAATTTGTCAGCTGCAGAAACCAGGCAGGAAAACAGTGGTCAGTTGGGGAAAAATTGGAAAGGCAGAAGGACCATTCACGAGATTACAGCTTGACTTCATAGAGTTGCCTCCAAGCAATGAAATGAAGTACGTCCTTGTCATAGTGTGTTTGTTTTCACGATGGGTGGAGGCATATCCCACTAGGGGAAATGACAGTCTCACAGTTGCTAAATTACTGTTGAGGGAATTGATTCCTCGTTTAGGTTTCCCGGTCACTTTGGATTCAGATTGAGGATGAATAATGAAATAATTTGATTAATCTGTGAAGCATTCAATATTAAACAAAAACTGAACTGTGCATACTGCCCAGAAGCTTCTGGAGTGGTTGAGCAACTAAATGGCACAAGCAAGTCAAGGTTAGGGAAAGTGTGTGCATTAGGGGTGGGCGGAATTTGCGAAATTCACTTTCGCAAATTATCGCGAAAATGTTAAAAATCTCCGCAAACACGCGGAATATCGCGAAGATGCGGAAGATTTTTTCCCGCCTGTTCGCGGTATTTTCTGCGTGGTCGCGGCTCGCCAACTTACCCATGCGGTTGCTCGCGGGCGCGGCCATCTTGTTTTCACTTGTCTCGCGGTGCATGATCGCGAGAAGAAAGACATGATCGCACGACGCATGACGTTACTGTGGGCGCGAACTGTCGCGAGACAGCGCAAATGGCTACCAACAATTAGGGGTTGGCGGAATTTGTGAAAGCGACTTTCGCAAATTATCGCGAAAATGTTAAAAATCTCCGCAAACACGCGAAAATATCGCGAAGATGCGGAAGTTTTTTCTCGCCCGTTCGCGGTATTTTCTGCGTGGACGTGGCTCGCCAACTTACCCATGCGGTTGCTCGCAGGCGCGGCCATCTTGTTTTCACTCTTCTCGCGGTGCATGATCGCGAGAAGAAAGACGTGATCGCGCGACGCATGAAGTTACTGCGGGCGCGAACTTTCGCGAGCCAGCGCAAATGGCTACCAACAATCCAACATCTCGTGGAGAACGCGACCGGATCGGGAAAACTTGTCGGCGAACGCGGGGATTCAGGTAAGGCGATCGCGCGAGAATGTATTATTTTATAACGCGAGCAAGAAACAAATTATCGCTAAGCTGCGGAAAGCGGAAATTTTGACATTTTCGCGCTCTCCGCGGAACGCAAAAATGTAAAATTATCGCAATTTCCGCGAACAGAACGGAAATTTAGCCCAGGCCTAGCAACAATCCAACATCTCGTGGAGAACGCAACCGGATCGGGAAAACTTGTCGGCGAACGCGGGGATTCAGGTAAGGCGATCGCGCGCACGCGAGAATGTATTATTTTACAGCGCAAGCAAGAAACAAATTATCGCTAAGCTGCAGAATGCGGAAATTTTGACATGTAGTCGAGTAATAGATTCTGAAGTAATAGACGAAGAGCAGCCAAGCGCAAGTCAGGAGGGTTGGATACCAGTAATTGACATACCTGAAGTTGTTATTCAAACAAGAAGCAGAACCAGATTAGAGAGACAGGAAAATAGTGAGCACCAGATAGGTGTAGAAGAACACGCTCAGGAAGAAGTGAACAAAGCTACTCGTGACTCTGAGCAGCACCAGACATGGAAAGAAGAACATACTCAGGCAAAGGCAAACAGGCCTACCCAAAGACCTGAGCAGGGACAAAGAGGAATAGAAGAACATGATCAGGAAGCAGAAGAGCAAATTGCAGTAAGACCTGAACAGGACCAGTTAGGAGAAGAAGAACAAGTTCAGGCAGAAGAAGAAGATCAACTTGAAATAAGTCGAAGAAGAACAAGTTCAGGCGGACGGAATAACAAATATAAGACCTGAACAGGAACAGGTAGAGAGTGATTCAGAAGAACAAGAACAGATTGTGCCTAGACATACCGAAAATAAAAGAGCTCTAGAGAAAGACAAAGAGGGTTAAAGTTCAGTTCAAGTTAAAAGGATCAGAAAGGGTAATAACCAGCCAAGTGGAGTGAAAAAATTAGGATACTACCTGAGTAAACATACGAAAGACCATAGCAAGTAAATGAGGTTACTAGTCAATATCAGTCTAAACAGTCAAATATGAGAAACATGCGAAAAAGTCCACAACTGAGGATTTTGAACAATAAATACAAGGCCCCTGAGTGGACCTATGTAATATTAGAAGAATTTGAAAATGTAGATTTAAGTGAGGAATCAGAAGAAGTAGATGCTGCACAGATTGATGAAAGGAAATTGAGACCACCTTAAAACAAGAGCTTAAAATTCCAAGTGAAGAAAGAGGCGAAAATATTTTCTCAGATTAAAAAGGCAAAAATGAAGTCCCGACTCACGAAGCAACCGAAACGAAGTTTAACACGAAGATGCTCTAGAGCTTGCACATGTAGCATTCTATTAGTAATCTTAGTATGGGGATTTCCAACAAAAGCAGTACCTTTATTGATGATAACAAATAAAAAGAATGATACAGATACTAATGAGAAAGCAGCTACAATAAAAGGAGATATAATAGAATTAGAAGCAGCAGATGAGACAGATTTTCATCACACAGTATTAGAAAATTACACATCTTTAAATGTCTTTACAAAATTATTATTTCAATATGTAGATACAATGGAGATTAGTGATTGTTATGTCTGTATGAAGTTGTCAGTGTCAGAGGGAATTACATATCACGATTTACCTTTAACATATTGTATATCATGTAAAGTTCTAGCAAGCCTGTTCTTTGCAACAGCAAAACTTCAGTATTATTATTCAAACTTGGATGTAGTATTTTCAGAACTTCCTATTCTAAAGAATATGAATCCAGTACTTAGTAGTCAAGATGCACTCTTCATGGGTGAATTTTTCTTAACAATGAAATCAATAGATATAGTGAAGGCACACAAGAATAATTTAACCTGTATATTACATGAAGAAGAGAAAGTGTTTTTGAATTTAGTAGAAGAAAGGAGACCGGATATCCAAAAGAAAGCTGCTGAACATAAAACCCATGTACCACCATGGGCTAAGAAAGAGGGAATTTATGCAACTGGCAAGACTCATGCTGCGATGTCCCTGGACTTTGTGAAGAAAGGGAACACCTGCCTCCATAGGTTAAAGACAGATTATAATAACGTATTTATTGGTTCCAGTGAATGTGAACATAACTTCCTAATCTTGGGAGGTTGGGGACTAAAAGGGGGAAACTGATCCAGTATTTCCTGGCGTTTACTAAGTGTGTGGGAATAATGCTTATTATAAGCTGCCTGCACGGCGGTATGGAGGCTGTTATTTTGGGATTATATTTCCGAAAACTTATCATGTAAAAAGAATCACTGGAAACAATAAAAACACTAATGGACTAACACGGAGAACGAGAGCTAGTTTTTCAGAAATATTAGGTGATATATTTAGTGCATTGATACCTTCAGTGGGAGTCATTGTGAATTCACACAGAATATGTAAATTGTCAACAGTAGTTGATCGTCTCTCGACTGATACTGCTGGGGGTTTCTTGATGATAAATACAGAAATGGTTGCAATTAGGTCTATGGTTTTACAAAATCGACTTGCGCTTGATATTTTATTAGCAAAAGAGGAATGCAGAAAGTTCAACATTGTTGCACTTACATTCCTGACAAAAGTAAGGAAATCAGAGGGTATATTAAAAATATTACAAAACTTTGAAACCACTGGAGGTTGACAGTGTATGGGAAAGACTAACAAAGAGTATTTCTTCAATAGGGACCTGGTTTTCTGATTTAGGGAAAAGTATTTTAGGTCAAATCATTCTTCCAGTAGTTGGTATAACGATAATAGTTTTAACAATAATAATTTGGTGCAAATGTTGCAAAAATAAAGGGAGAGAAAGAAAATATGAAGTGAATGGAAAAGGAAAGAAAAGAAAGAGGGAATACGAAGAAATACAGATGGAGGAAATGACAGGAAGGATTTACAAAAAGATGAAAGATTTAGAAAATAAAGATGAAATTGAGAAAGAAAAAGGAGGAGACTGAGAATGAGAAATGCTGAAAGTTGGCCTCTGGTTAGGGATGGGTAATTTTGTGATGGCTCAAAAATGCCATTAGAGAGGGGATTGATGGAGCAAGGACTCGTAGAAAACATGCGTGCTAAAAATGTGTGATAATGTGAAAGGGTGTTCCTGGGTGTTCCTGGAATAACGAGTTAGTTGAAGCACAGTATCAGAGCTCCATGATTGTAGTGATGATGGAGCAAGGACTCGTAGAAAAGAGACTTGCTCGTAAGCAATCCGCTCCATTAACTCACTAACAAGTTACTAAAATTGTTTTGTACAAAACTAATGCGCACCACATGAATATGTGGGTTAGTGAAGCCTGCTTATGTGTTTACTAACGTTAACAACAAGAACGAAGGACTAAAACCACTTTAAACGGGGAAATCTTTATTCCGCATGTGTCACCTGCATCTACGCAGTATGACGAGCTAATGCTTGGAGGGAAATTCTTGCACATGAGCAGAAGGCACTAAAATGGCGTCTTGAAGGCTCGTGTGCATGGCATCTGCTTAGCTGTAATAAAAAGAGCAATTTTAATAAATGCTAATGTGGGGAAAGTATTCCTAAATAAAGGGGAATAGAGTGAAGATGGGTGGTATACAGTGAAACCATTTTTTTTTTTTAAAGTAACATTTGTCTTTCTGACTTTATCAATAGTGCGCATTTGGGCCTCTCATGTATAACTGAAGTAAGCTGAGTCATGTGACGACTGCGCATGTCTACTGAAAGTGAATCCGGAATGATGACTCTGGGTTTGAACAAAAGCCAAGGTTGCAAAGTGTCCTAGCCTGAGAATGGATGGTGGAAAGTTTAACTTTTAACAAATGTCGCAAATGAAATGTGAATGCGGGTGGGAAATAAAATTATGAATAAAAATTAAGGGTATGGATTTGCGAACAATAGTTTAACTGAATTATATGACATGTAAGCATGGTGTGATGATCTTTCCCCCTTGCCTGATCAATTAGATCTCGTATTTTTACAATGTTGCATCTTTAGTGGGTGGTACATGAAGAATGAAAGGTATAGTTAAGATAGCTTTAGTTAGTTAGTCCAGATGCTGTGAGCTTGGAGCGGGAGATGCTGTTGCTGGGAGAGATGCTGTGAGATGCTGATGAAGAAGCCAAATGCAGAACCTTCTATCCTAATTTAATTGGTTTAGACAAGAAGATCGCGGAAGAATCTCGAGGAGGAAGATAGTATCAGAGAGGGGTGCAGTGCAACCGTCAGTATTAGAGAGGTCAACTATCCTGTCCTGAGTCCTGTCCTGAAGTCTTTGTCTCCTAACCTATCCCGGGGGACCCTTATCAGCCCTTTGGCCAGGGGGTTGGTCTTCACACCATTCTTGGTAACTATAATTTCGCATTAATTGCAGATGTTCTTTTCTCTCTGTCCTCTCCTTTCTGAGCATTGATCATTGCATGAGTCCAAATTATGTGTTGATGAATAATTAATTGAATTTGTCTCTCCTAAGAAAAATGGTGACTGCACTGTCTATTTGAGATGGTTCACATTCGTTTGAAATTTAGATAAAGATTTAAAACTTTCCAGAGGCTGTGGTTATTTACATTGAATAAAGAACAAGTTAGTTTATGATATTATTACCATCAGCTAGTTCAACTACTGGTCCATCGACCAGAGAAAAGAACTTTTTGATCAGTGAATGGTTAGTTAGGAACATGAAATAACTAATCCTAAATATTGTGGGAAATATATAAACTTTGACTCCAGGAGTTTACTCAAATTGTTTTTGTTTTTAAACTTAATTTTTTTATTTTTATACAATTCAATAAGAATACTACTGACAGATGGGATAAGAAATCATCAGTACAAGGTGTATGATCAACATTAGGTATGGAGGTACGGCACTGGTTGGTGAATCTCGCAGCAGGGTTACTCAAGAGAAATCGTTCATATATATCAGCAGTGACAATCCGACTAATACATAGGACCATTCTACTAAAAGGTCTATTCGGGAACCTAGGCGCGGGAACGTGATTCTTATGAGCCAGAACCAGCTGTCGCATGAGATAATGTTAGGGCTCCCTGTTCTACATCCAAATCGAGCTTGTAATACTTCAACCACGGGGACCAAATTTTCCTTACGTGGGCAGCCCCTCGCTTTATAAACCACTTTTTCCGCAGCCATGTATAAATCCATATTGTATTTTCATTCTGTGAATGTAGGAAGGTGTTGTGCACCCCAGTACTTGGCTATGTCCTGTTTAGCCACTACCAGCTCCAGATTAACAAGTAAGAGCCCATATCGTGGAAGATCGACATCAGTGGGAATGCCTAATAGTAGGAATTTCACATCCATCTCAATTGTTGCCCCAAGTATTTTATTTAATTCGCCCACTATTTTGTGCCAGTAGGAGTGCATTCCCAAAGGGTTTGAATGTATGTGCCATGTTCCTTGCAGCATCTGAGGCATGCAGGGTCCTCCACCCTCCCCATCTTGTGCAATCGTTCACTATCACTATGAAGGATCTTGTATTGGATAAGCTGCAGTGTTAATTTGATCGCCACCTCATGTGGATGCATGAGGGCCACTTCCCAGTCTATATCCTCAAGGGGTCCTGTGGTAAGTTCCCACTTCGCGCGAAGTGGGCCGAGATTATCTGGCATATTGTTGAGCTGTGTTTTGTATGTCAGCGAAATCGCCTGATTCTGGATCTCCTCCTGAAGGAATCTGCACTCAAGGGGAGCGTATTCCGGCATCGCCCCGTTGTCCAACCCCTCCACTCGCCAAGCATGATGAAGCCTAAGGTACACATAGGCTTGGGAACTATGCATTTGATATTTGGATTGAAGGAACGAGAAGGAGACCAGGGAGCCTCGCTCTAGGAGGTCTCCTATTTTGGAAATGCCAATGAGGTCCCATTGTTTGAAACCCCTCAGCTTTCTGATCTCACGCAGATTAGCTCCCTCCCATAATGGGGTCTCCCGTGTAGGTTTCCCCTCCCATCTCATCAACTTCCCAGCAGTTTTCCAGGCCTCTATTACCCGTTGGGTAGCGGGAAGGAGTCATGCTGTGCCAGCACCCACGTATAGCTAGTGTAGGTGGTAGCGTTCATGGAATTGAAGCCGTTCCAGCCTATATGCCGGATGATTCCCTGGTGCATGAATCCACTCATTAATAACGATAAGGTGGGCCGCTTTCTCGTTTTACATGTCTGGTTTTATTACTTCACTGAGTTGACCTGTCCTTCTTTATTTTCATTTCTGTTCCACATCAGCTTTCTTGGGGATCTCAGCTGGAGTTTGCCCTTGCATGAAGGTCTTCTGTGCTATTTTTGCTTTGCAAGATTGTGTGTTTTTCCGTTCTTCTGGTTCTTGGGTGGCCACTTTTGAAGATGTGTGCATGGGATCTATTTTTCTCTGCTATGTGCTACATCTTTTTGCAGACTTCTTGTGTCCTATTGTTTTTGATGCCTAGAGACAGATTGGCAGCTAGGTATATCCTTATGTACTTAAGGATTGGAATGTGGCCATGTCTTGATTACTTACTAGTAATATTCTAGACCCAGGCCCTGATTTAGATATTGGTGGATGGCTTACTGTATTAAAATGGTGACAGATATCCTATCCACCGAAATATAAATCCCATAGGATATAATGGGATTTATATTTTGGCAGAAGGGATATCCATCACCATTGTGGCGGAGTAACCCGTCCACCAAGATCTAAATCAGGCCCCTGGTCTTTAATGTCCTAGTCCTCATTAATACTCTTGCTATATTCTGGGGGACTTCCTCTGGACACCTTCACCAGGGCTCTTGCTTAGATGCTGCTTGACATTTGAGCAGTAGACAATTGAAAGTGTGGCCCTGTCATGGGTAAAGAAGGTGAAGATTCAGCTATGAAATGGAAGAAAGACTATACGCTGTGTAGAACAAGGGAAAACAACTTTTTACTTTATTGGAATGTAGGGTTGTCTGCCTTGGCTAAGGTCACACCTCCGACACCTAAGGAATTGGACAATGAAGTTGTACAAGGTGCCAATGTCTTTCTTAGCCAAAAAAACTTGACATGCAATCCTGAATTATTGCTAACATGTCATGCTATCTTTTAAAAATTATGTTACCAATAGATACATGTATTTACTGCTAGTTAAATACTACCAGTTACTGCGTGAAAATTCACTTACATTTTATTTTCTTTGTGCTTAATTTTTTGCCAATGAACCTTCATGAAACTCTTAAGATGTCATTGGTCAAGCATCCAAATGAGAAAGTATGAAAATCTATAAAAAAAAAAAAGAAAACTAAGAATAGAAAATACATAAAGAATTATTGTTCTTGTTTTGTGGAAATTTACTGAACTGAATTTGCCCCTCCATTTGGTATATCACTTTTCCTTCCATGACACATCTATTGCGATCACATCGCTTTGCCTCTGTCTTGACCACACTCATTCCAGGAAGACCAAAGAAGTCCAGCTGGTGCTTGTTTAAATTCATTCAGGCAGATGCAACCACAGACATTGTCCTTCCTATACCACTTACATATACTCCCTAACACCTGCTTTTTATATGTGGTGTCTCATTTATGACGTTGTATTAAAGTGGCAGAAACCCCCTAGGCCCAGGGTCGAACTAGCCCATCCAGCAGTGCCCATCAGACTGGTTTGACATATCAGTGTGCTGGCTGATTTTTTGGCAGTTTATGAGCCTGTTTTATGACCAGATGGGCTTGCATTTAATATTGATTTCCCTGATACTGACACAAACATTGACTGCAGCAAGCACAAATGCAAGCAGTCTCCCAGAACTTTCAAAATAACCCTGCAGCATGTCTTTACAAGCTCAAAACTGGTCTGAGTTGGAAATGTAGGCCACATTTTTTGAAATCTGATTTGTTAATGGGGACAACCATTATTTTGGTGCCAGGGCCTATTTGTTTACCCTGACTAAGCCCTTATGTAGGATTGACATAAAGACATAGAAGGGCACTAAGACCCTGGAAATGAGATGACCAGTTGCCAGATGGTCATCCCTATGAGGTGGGCCAAGAGAGGAAAGGGAGGTCTCAAGGGGATAAAGGGGGATAGTGGAGGTAGGTCATTGGAAGGGGCAGCATGCTATAGTGGAGCTGCTAGGAAATAAAGAAGTTACTTACTGTTGCCTGTGTGCTGTGTCATCATTTCATGTGTAGATCTGATAGCTGGCAAGAAAGTAATCGGGACCCACCCAGAGAAGAAACAAGAAGCACAGAGAAAGTGATATCAGGACCCCAGCCCTGGTCGCACTACAACACGAAACAGCAGGAACGGCAGCGGAAACTTGGCCGACATTGCAGGACTACAAAGGGATCAACACAAAAGGGAAGCAATGCACTTTACTGTCCAAAGTGGCAAGTGCGGGCTACCATTGAAAAGATCCTCAGCGTAGTCTTGCAAGGCGGGAGTATTGAAGTCTCACGAGACTCAGGATATCGGCGCCCATCTTAGAGCCAGGCAGCTCTATAGGAATCAATGGGACAACCATTGTGACAGGTCAGGCTGGCTCAAGAGTCTGACAAGACGCCTTCTTGAGGTTAGGCAACCTCACTGAAAAAAAAGGGGAGGCCATTTTAAAGGGTCCAGCAGGCCCTAGAAGCCAGTAAGATGCCATTTTGAGGTCAGACAACCTCATTCGAAATAAAGGGGTGGCTATTTTTTAAATGTCAGGCAGCCGTGAAAAGTGCAACATAAAAAAACACAACGCAAATGGAAGTCAAGTCGCAAGTCAACTACGAGAAGAAGTGAAAAGAAAAATGTCAATGGCCACTGGCTCAACACAGAATACAGAGCAAAAACCCAAGTTGCATGGAGCTTCATACTGATGTCCAGCAGTAGCATGGGATCACGCTGGCAAAAATGGCTGGTTGATTTTGAAGACTTCATAAAGGGATCAAGAGAAACAGAAAAAGGACAATTGCATTAATAGTATTAAAGAATTTAGGAGGCAAAGACATCAGAAAGATAATTAAGGAACTACCACCAGAGTCGTCGGTGACCTACCACCAAGTGCAGGAAGCACTCAATAAGAAATTCCTACCCAAGCAGAACATTGATTACGATCGATACACATTCAATCAAGCCTCACAAGAAAAAGATGAGGCTGTGGGAGTCTTCATCACCTTTTAAAACCTCTAGTGCAAACACTACGATTTTGATAACTTCACAACGGAAGATGTCCTCTGTCTACGGATCATCAAAGTGTGCCAACCTTAATCACTCCATCGATGACTGCTGAAGAAGAGCTAATCATTAAATGAGATAGAGGAGATGACATGGGCCAACAAACAGGCTGAGGTCCAAGTCAAGAAAACAAATGTGGGGAAAGCAGAGAAATGTGAACAAGTATTTTGTCTACACGCACCGACATTCAACAGACATCGCCAAAGCCAGAAGAGGAGGTCAAGATCTAGAGAGCAATAGAAAAACAAGGGACCTTCGGAGAAATAACAGAAATACAAGCAGGAGTGTTATAGATGTGGACAAGCAGATCGATATGCTGGGAGAAGAATGCAGAGGATGTGGAAAGAGAACCACTGTGAAAAAATGAGCAAGGCATCACACAAGATACTGGGAGAGAAGGAAAAGATCAGAGATCCCTACAACACACCAGAGCAGTGAGAGACAAGAGTGACTGCTACACAAGCTCAGCACTGTCTCACACAACATCAAGAGCCACATAAAGACTACATAGATCATCATCTCAAGAGTCACGCTTAAAATACCGCTCGCCAATCTCACAAGTCTGTGACAAATATGTCTTCATGGTGTCAGACCTAGAAAGAAAGCAGAAATACCCCAGATTGAACATCTGAATGGGCATCATCATGCCAAAGTTCATCCTTGACAGTGGAGTGTCACTCAACTACACCTGTGTAGTAGAATACTCTTGGATGAATCCTCACCCAAAGCTAAAACCGGCCAAAGTGCACGTGCATAAGTGGAAGGCAAAAGACCTACTGCCTTATCTAGGGCAGTTCAGAAGAAAGTTCATGTACCAAGACCGATCAGTCAAAGCTTGCATTCACTTGATTGATGGACCCACAGCAGCAGACCGCTGAAATGTCTGAAACTGGTAGCCATCTTTTAGATGTTGGAGGACCAACCCTGCTCATGCACAGATATCCAAAGATGTTCACCAGCCTTGGGAAAATGGTGAACTTTCACGTCCAACCGCCCATTAATTAGCAGGTGAAACAGGTAGCACAGCACCACAGAAAGGTGCCAGTTCACCTTCAAAGAGTGGTAGATAATGAACTTCAAGAACTATTGGAGGCAGATATCACCAAAATATCCAAGGGGCTGACCACCATGGGTATCCCCAGTGGTCGTGGTACCAAAGCGGAACGCCAACGGGAAAGTCCCCCTATGTGTCGACATGAGGCTGGCCACACAGCCATTGAGGTAGAGAGACATCCCAGACCACACATCAGTAATATGATCAGATTACTAAATAGCATCAAGGAATTCACCAATATAGACCTTAACAAATAGTATCATCAACTAGAGTTACATGAAGACTATAGGTATATCACCACATTCATGACACATCAAGGGACTGTTCAGATACAAACAACTGAGCTTTGGCATATCGTCAGCTACAAAAATATTCCAGGTAGCAATCAGGAGAGTCATGCGCCCTGTAGTAAATACCCTCAACTACAGTGACAACAGTCTAGTCTTTGGAGCCTTGCTGGAAGCTCACAACAAGACTCTGGACAAAGTGTGTCAAGCTCTCCAAAATACCAAGCTAACACTCAATGCCAACAGAACTAAATTTCACAAAACCCAATTTGTGATTCTACAGACACATCTTCTCAAGGAAAGGCATGAGATCAGATACTGACAAGATAAAAGCGCTGAATGAAACACCAAGCATGAGGGACATGAGTGGCCATAGGCCCTTCCTAGGGATAGCTTGCTACTGTTCTTGGCACATAAAGGACTATGCATACAATCAGTGACCCTCTCTGGGACCTGATAAAGCAAGGTTGGGCGTTCAGGTGACAATGGAGTGTGTAAAGTCTTTCAAGGAAATCAAACACAGTGTAGGCAATGCTATCAACCTGGCTTACTTTAAACCCAGACTCCACACAGTAATCACGGTGGATGCTAGCCCTGGCAGACTGGAAGCAATACTGGCACAGCACCACAAAGAAGATGAGGGATTGCAAATTGTAACATACACAAGCCGAAGCTTGATGGACACAGAACGGGCTTGCTCCCATCCTGAAAGAGAGAGCCTGGTAGTGGTATGGGCATGTGAAAATTTCCATATCTTCATATACGGTAAGCTCTTCACAATCGTAACCGATCCTCAATTGCTGCTGACCATCTTCAGGAATACACAAATAAAAATTCCACCCCGGATTGAAAACTGGGGTCTGTGTCTTCAGGAATATACCTACACCATCATTCATAAGTCAGGTAAAGCTGGAAACCCGGTCGAATACATGTCAAGACACCCTATCAAGTTCACCAACATAAGTCCATCATCCATTGAAGAGTATCTATTCATCAATATAGGCCAGGCTCGATATCTGCTGTGCCATTAGAGACATTAGACAGGGAATCAAAACACTCATTGGAATTTACCTGCTGTTAAAGGCCATTTTCCATGCGGCATGGGTGCAGCTTGTCCACAAACAAAACATACAACTTCCATAGATTTTGGGACCAACAAACCTTGGATACTGTCACAACACACAAATTGCAACAGTGACAGGCTGATTTATCTGATCACTTGCCCTTGGACATTGCGGTATGTGGGCATGACTACACAGAAGGTGAAGACTCGGATCTTAGAACACAAGAGCACCATCCTGTGTAGAAAAGCTGCGACTAAGCTCACCAACCATTTTCTTGAAGTCAATCATACTCCAGAAAATGTAAAATGGACAGTGCTTGAAAAACCGTATATCCCAACCCATGTCACAGACATCTCCACATTTCTGTTCAGGCGTGAACAAAGATGGGTACATAAACTCAAAAGTGACAACGTGGGTTTGAATGATGAGATTAAGTGGGTTTCTACATAAGTAAAGAAATTACAACTATTTTTTCTACCGCACGATACGCAGCATTAACACCATATTGAGTTTAGCAGTATTTTCACCCTAGACCCTTTCTTATAATACATAGCATACACACGAGCATGTTTACTAACGCTAACAAGCATGCCCTCATTCAAAACGGGGCAATGCGGAATACATCTCAAACAAATAAACCCTCCTCTGGCGTGTAGCCTTTGGTTTATGTTTTGTTCCCCCTTGGACAGATGACTGTGCTGTCCTGACTGTGAGCACAAATACGATTAACATCCTTTTTGAATATCTTTTATAAACACATACTCATTTGTGACTGAGAATATTTTATTTAATACCAGGCATAATCACGCAGCACTTCTGTTTAGCGACACATGCATTTCAGAAAGTTTTCCATTGCAGGCTACATTTCCCGGCAGTCTTTCTTAGGCCACACACATGCGCGACGGGTTAGTTCACGGCTAATATACCCAGGTTCCGAGCTATTGACACACCAGTTCCGGGTATTCCTATTACCAGGCTGTATTTAAGAGCCTTCCTGACACTCGACAGTGGACACTCACCTCCGGTCACAGGTTCTTCCTGAGTGGGGTACGGATAGAGAGGTGAGTGTTATAGCGTGTGGGTTTATTTTTTGGCGTGTTCTTATGTGTGACTTCCCGCTTTTTCTTAGACTCTCTGGTGGCTGTAAACTTCTTTTGCCACTTTTATTTTATAGCGGGAGCTAGGGCGTTAAGACTCTGAAATATGTCCTTTAAATTGGCCTGCAGCTTTTATTTTATAGCGGGGCACTTGGGCGTTAAGACTCTGAAATATGTCCTTTAAATTGGCCTGCAGCTATATAAGTAAGGGATTGCTTGTTTTATTATGAATACATTTAAGTTGCAGCAAGCATTATGGTCGCATATACCACTCTCTTGTTATTTACAGGTGAGATACCTTGACCATGCCGGTTTATCAGCACACTCCAGCATTCTTTTAGCGGCAAATCATATAATCACCATACCATGTGGAACCCTTTATGATTTTTGCTTTAGTATTCCCTATACATGCCAGTGGTTTGGTCACCTCCCTGTGAACATGATATGTGTTTTGCTTAAAAACTTGCCCAGTTCCAGCAGCACACTCTGATAATTCCAGGTGCAGTTTACTGTGCAACTATCCTTGAGGTTTTTAATCGTATGGGTTTCATTAGGATTAGGTTCTCTTTCTTTTATGATCCTTGGTCAAGCCTCTGGGCATATTAGCAAGGGCGGTATTGCCGCTTTAGCGGTATCGCCGCTTTAGCGGCCCTTTTTGCCGCTAAAGCGGTGATATTTCTATCGCCCTATTAGCAAGCTGTCGCTAACTGCTGTTAGCGTCAACTTTATGGCAAAAGCGACCGTTTTGGTGCCGCTTTGCATGTCAGCGATATTTGTCGCTAATGACATGCAAAGTGGGCATTCCTCCACACAACTCCTTGGCAAACACTCGCTGACACAGCTTCGGGATATTAGTAAGGCTGCACAAGACCCACGATGCGAGCTTGAAAGCCACGCTAAGCCCCCTTTATCACAGGTTTTTAACACCTGCAAAAAATACAACTTAGCCATCTTTAACATGGGAGGTGGATTGCATGGCTGAGTCGATGCCTGCCTATCAGCAAGGTTTGCAGTATCGCAGGGAAATCATCGCTTGTTTTCCCGCGATACAGCATGTTATCACGTCTATCGCTGGATTTAATATTGCCTTGGAGATACGTGTTTCTAATAATGTGCTATCTCGGTCATACAATCCAGCGATATCCGGCGATAAAAAAATTTGCGCTAAATGCGCCTTGCGATATTTATCGCAAAGTTTTGCTAATATGCCCCTCTGTCTTTTTCGGATTTGTGGTAAACAGTGTCACTGACACAGGCACCCTTAATTACCTTTCCATAGAGCGTTGCCTCCTTCCCTGAGCTGTCGCCGGGTTGAGGTGAAGCTTTCTACCCAGCAACTGCGGGTAAGCATTTATATAATTTGCCTTTGTGTCTTGCACTGTATAGAAACACATTCAATGTAAATAGAGGAATCTGCTGATCCTACTGACATTGATTATTATTTTTTATTAATTTCATGTGGTCAAAACCACGGACTGTGTCTCACGCACTTATGGTTCTGTTCCTATTAGGTACAGCCACCTTTACAGGAAGAGGCACCAACAGCTTCGATGGTTCGGTATTTTATCTTCAATTTATGTTATTTCACACACCACTTAAGCAGCAGCATCTTTTAGGTCCTGACGAAAGCCCTGCCTAAATTCTAGGCTATCACGGCTGAAACATGTTGACCAACATATTCCATCACACACATGCGGTTTAAAATCCATACCGCAGGTGCACTGTTTTTAGGTCTCGCCTACGCAGCACGCATGCGCTGCATACGAAAGAGACCTTTAGTAATCGGCACAGCTTTCCTGGCAAAAATGTGCACGCGTTGCATTACTTCCAATGGCAACGCATGCACGTCTGGCGATTCACTTGCGGGAGCAAGCAGCTGGCGCCATATGTTATCAATTATCATGCCTTTCTGCTCGCTCCCGCAAGGGAATCGCATAGGCCCCCTCCTCTCTCCCCTCCCCCCTGCAGCTGCAGCGCGAGGTGCGCACGCTTGTGCTTGTTTCCCTTTCTCATGGCCTCGAGAGTCCCGCGGTGCTAGATGTCACAGCACTCACCGCACGCAGGCATCTCTTCTCCTGGAAGTGGTCAGGTGAAACGAGCAGTCAGTTTGCATAGCGGGCGGGGGCTGCAGCGGTTCCCTCTTAAACAAACATTCTACCTACCCAGGCCTTGTTTGAGACAACAAGCACCACCATCAGGTGTGCAGCAGACACTTCAATGTGACACGTCTGAAAGAAATGTACTTAGTAGTCCTTACAACTGCCCCAGACATGACACTTGTATCGAATAAATAATATCCTTTGCCACCCCTAAAATGGTGGGCTGACTGTTTTTCTGAGCTCTGTGGCAGTCTGTGGATGTACCCCTTATGGCTGCTGGACAGGGCTGTACCGGGTACTCTAAGGGACCACTGGTGTCCTAGTACTGCAGGTACTCCGAGTCTCTCACCTCGGCTGGATAACCTTGCTCCTTGGCTCTCCGTGGGAGCAAGGTCGCGCAGAAGCAGTGTGGGCTGCACCTTTACGTGGTAGAGCGTTTGAAGCCTGGTACTGTACCTTTCCCACCTTGTCTCCTCTGCAAGTGGTTGCGGTGACAACTAAGCACTCTCAAGGATGAGGGTTCCAGGGTTCCCACTGACAAGGACTCCATGCTCTTAGTTTGTGATGAACTGTCCTTAGCCTTCTTGCCCCTCTGGGTGGATGTAGATGGACAGACAAGGCCTGCCGAAGGATGGTGGTGTAGGGTGAGTGTGGGCGCAGTACAGCAACAGTATCACAGATGAACTGAAGATGTGAATGTTTAGCCAGAGTTGTGAGTGATTTGAAATCCTTTATTAATCTCTCAAAATGTATACATCAATGTGAAGTACATACTTGAATTAAAATCAAAGAATCTACACAAAAAACAAAAACATCTAAATCTATAGATACAATTTGTACTCTGTCAAAATAAAAAAGTGTATAAAACACAATAAGCAATGGAAGCATTAACGTGACAGGACAGTGGTAAAATCAGGATCTCTCGAGCTACTTGGGGTGCACAGTAATCACAATTTGATCAACAGTGAAAAACAAACCTTGCATTAAAGTACTAGCTTGTTACCGCAATCACGAAGACATCTTCTTTCAAGCTTGACTAATCAGACTTCTTGACTTTAGCACACCTTCACCAATGACCCTTTCTCAGTCACCATCCTTACAGTAACATCCACACACATTCTAATCTAAGTCCATCTTTCTGTGTTTACACAAGATTCCCCAACAACTCCCCTGAAGCCAAACTTCAATGAGCTCAACTGTACTCTCAGACCCTACAAAAGCTCTGCCCTAGTAGAAGACTAAAACAGACCCCTCAATCTCTGGTGTCACCAATTCTCCCTCCTGGGAGGCATAGGGGGAAACTTTTTACCCATCTCAGGTGGATTACGTTAGTCCCACCAGGCCCCTGGGGGCCTCACACATCCAAGACACTTCTGTGATGCTCTACTCCTCTGGGGCACCACTCCAGGCCGTGTGCACATTAAAACAAGCATTGGCATAGCCAATAGGTCTCGCCTTTGGAACCTTATAAGTGTTTAGCCATGCAACAGTTGGTGTTGTTGCACCAAGGATATTGTGCTGCATAACTAAATACTTATAAGGTCCCAAAAGCGAGACCTATTCGCTATGCCAATGCTTTTTAATCCTGGCAGCAAGAACATACTAATAAAGCCACTTTTGTATCCTTGTTAGCTAGTTTTATTATCACTTCCCTCACATTCTATCTTTGTTTGCGCTGCACCCTCACTCATACCAGTGTGTTTCATTTGGTGGATTTAGAATATCCATATAGAGTAGACATCAAAACATCCCTGAGCTCCTCCCTTTCAGAGAGGGGGTTGTAGCCCTCAGAGGAACTAGGTTTTTCCTCTGAGAGGAGAATCCCAAATGATGAAGCATGCCACCTTTGGTGGGTGAGGGATTTCGTATTAAAAAGGGATCATCCCAGAGCTAAGTCTGTGAGATATAGTCAGTGTTTTCTTCCTTTTTGTAACAGACCCAAGGATTCTATTTTTGTTCTTTTGTCGATATCTGCTGTGCCATTAGAGGCCATCACCAACGTCACTAATGAAGAAGCAGCCCATGGATGTCCAGAGGCGTTTAGTCAAAGATGAATGAAGACACGTGGATGAGATTGCCTCTCTAATGGGGTGGACCCAAAAGAACCAGTCTCATTCTGACACATCAAAGATGAGCTGTTTGTGGGGGGGGTGTGGCCTGCTGTGCCGCTTTCTAAGTGTGCTCCGCCGGCCGGGACCAAATACTGGAAATATCCTGCACTCTGGAGGAGTGCTCTTCTGCCCTGAGCTCACCATCCTGCTGCGGAGTGCTGGCGGACCCTGCTGTGGGGGCTCCGATGTCTCAGCTCCGATCTGGGGCCGAGTTGTGGATGCTGTAGCCTGGACGCCGGGAGCTGTGCGGGTCGGGGCTGGACTATTGGGCGGAGACCGCGAAATCGAGGCCGCGACTCCTGGAGGCCTGTGGGCCGCACGGTGATACAGAAGACGGCTGGGCACCTTGCGGTGCCCGAACGCAACGCCCCGTGGTGCCTGTGCCCGGACCCGCGATTGTCCCTCGAAAGGAGGGTTGTGGAACTGTCTATTTTGAGCCTGGGAGCCCCATCAAGTTGGGCTGTGAGGAGCGTGATGCAGCAGAGACTGCCGATTGCTGTCCTGGGGCAATATCGGCCCGTACACACCGTTGGCGGCATAAGGGTCACCTTGCTGGAGGACCTGAAGGTTTGATGGTGGAGATGGGGAATGCGATGTGGATATGTTGATGCAAACTGCACGACTCATCCTGGACATCCCCCGACACAGCCACATCTCCGGACACCTGAGAGACCTGCACTGGCTCCCCGTCAACAAAAGAATCACGTTCCGACTCCTCACCCACGCACACAAGGCCCTCCACGACCTGGGCCCCAAGCTCCTCAACAGCCGCCTGACCTTCCACAAGCCCACCCGCCAGCTCCGCTCCGCCAGCCTCGCTCTCGCCACCGTCCCCAGTATCCGCAGAGCCACCGCCGGAGGAAGATCCTTCTCCTACCTGGCAGCCAAGACATGGAACTCCCTCCCCATCCACCTCCGGACAACGCAAGACCATCTCGCCTTCAGGAAGCAACTCAAGACCTGGCTGTTCGAGCAGTAGCGTTCCCCCCCCACAGCACCTTGAGACCCTCCGGGTGAGCAGTGCGCTATACAAATGCCTATGATTGATATGATTGATTGGCCTCTGGCAGCCGCCATGTGAGATTCACCCCCTGCAGTGCGCGCCTGAATCCTGGGTTGATTAACCGTCAGAGCGGCAGTGTATATATTCCCGTGAGCAGTGTGGCGCGCTGTTGCTGCTGTGGGCGCTACGGTTGGATGGCCTGAGGAGACACCGTGGGAATACTGTGGCCTGCTCTAGCTGGGACCCTGGGGCTCTGGTAAGATTATTGGTGGAGATATAGGATCGAGCCCGGTTTGTTGCTCCAGTGTCCTGGTGCAGTTGCTCATGGTGACTGTGTGTCTTCGTGCCTGCGGCTGCTGGATAGTCAAGCGAACCAATCCGATGACACTGCCATCGTTATAGTGGAGCCCCCTGGAGCTTTACCCTATGGTGGATCCTGGACGCTGGTGGCTGTGGGATAGGTGGTCCTCCGCAGAGGACGAAACGTGGCCGCATTTTAATAGATCGGGCCTCACGCAGCGTTTGTGAATTGGAAAGATATTTTGCCGTGGCGAGATTGAGTTGCCCCTCGGAAGTGCTGCACGAGATACACAGGCTGCTTGTGGCCGCTGTGGTGTAGGAGGGGGGAGTTACAGTGCACTAAAGCAGCTGAGCGTGAATAGAGGGTGCACCTCATGAGAAGACTAAGTCGGTGGGTCTCTGGCTGATCCCCCGCTGCATGGCGATCCACGCCACTATCGTCATGGGCAAGCCAGATGCGAAGCAACCAAAACTGACGCTTGAGAACAAACGCTCTACACGGCATACGGAAGCGGAGGAGGAGGTACGGTCTAGTGGTCACATTGATTCACAGGCGGAGGATCAGGGCGAGGATTTGCAAACACTTATGCTAGAAATGCGTTCCAGCCTTCGAAACATTGATACAAAGCTGGACACACTGACATCGCAACTAGACTCAGTCAAATCCCAGGTTACAACACACGAAACGCGCCTGGATGCCCTCGAGAACCGCCACACTGAATATCACAAGTTTCAGGTGGATACAAAAGAACAGCTACTACACATGGACAAGCTTCTAGGGGTCATCAGAGCCAAGAATGAGGATTTAGAAGCCAGATCGAGACGTAACAATCTCCGAATCACAGGTATTCCTGAGACAACGGCGATTTCCAAGATGGAGTCCTTCATCACAGATATGCTCCATGAGCTATTCGGCCCTGGACTGTCATCTGTGTTCGTGGTGGAGAGAGCTCATCGCTCGCTGGGGCCGAAGCCCCCTGTCAGTGCGCCACCCAGGCCTATCATAGCTCAATTTTTGAATTATCAGGCTAGGGATTGTATCCTTCGGCTGGCTAGAGACAAAGGTCAGATCAAGCACAAAGGTGACACCATCTACTTCTACCCTGACTTCACCGGATCACTGACTAAATATCGAAGGTCACAATATCGACCTACAAAATTATCAGAACAAAAATATCGATGACAAGAATATCGACATCCTATCTACAACATGGTAAGTACAAAAATATCGATAATTAAATATCGATGTCAAAAATATAGTTAGTAATAAATATCGTTTTTTTAAGTTTAAGAATATATGTAAACTAAACATAATAATACTTATAAATAAAATAAACATAATTAAATATATTTCATGATGTTAAAAATTAATAATTAATAAATATAATTTAATAAAAAATTAATTAAACATATACATATAATATATAATATATACTTAATAATGTTTTAATAATTCTTTTAATAAATTATAAATTATATAAAAATATTAAAAATCGCAAAAACATTACACACAGAAAACAATGACATAAATAAAAATTAAATAATTATGTATAACAAATTAAATAATTACATTTAATTTAAATATTGTTAAAATTAATTATATACTACATTAGCTAAAATATTTTTTTTTTAATATAGGTGCCAATTCCGATCCGGTAAAAACCGGGTACGAACCGTCGGACGGAGCCTTTTCTCCGTCCGACTCGTACCCGGTGCGAAATCCATCCGAAAATGCAAGTACGATTCATACGGAAACACCATTTCCGTACGATTCGAACAAAACACCGACCGAACAGAAACTAAACACAATTCCGATCCTGAAAGGAGCCGACGTGACGTCGGTACGCATCCAGCCTACGTTTCACGAACCAGGAAGTACGATTCGAACCGACGTCATCCCGCACGGAAAATATTTACCGGCTGCCAAAAACTGCCGGGAAATCAGGACGACACACGCAAGGAGCAGCTGGACGCGACGAACAGACATGGACCCGAACCTACGTGCCATCCCTGCCCTCCTAGCAGTCCACCTGGCGTACAGGAACCGACGCAGACGCCGCAGAAGGTCAGCACAACAACCAGGGGCAAAGGGGGGGGCAGGGGCAGGACACACAACACCAACACATGGTACCAAATCACACATGGCCTGGACATACCTGACCATCAGGGCCTGGTCACTTCCAGGGGGTGGGGGCAAGGCCAGCAACGCAAGCGTCCGCCACAACGGAAGTGGATGGTCACGCGAACCGGTACGTACCCTACCCAGGCCGCAAGAGCGTGGGTACGGAACGTACCACGCGTCCCCCTACGTCACTCCAACAATAGCGGTACGGCCCGTACCCACGTCAGAAAGGCCTTGGTACAGCTCGTACCAGCATTGCTGGGGTCATGTAGGGGTACGCGTGGTACGACCCGTAGCCACGCCCCCAAGGCCTGTGTACGGTGCGGACCCCACGGCCCGCAACAATGGTGGGACGCACCGTACCCACACACCAAAGGCATGGGTACGGCCCGTACCCAGGCACGCAGAGCGTGGGCAGGGGTATGTACGGACCGTACCCCCACCCGTGGAAGTACGGCCCGTACCCCCACCCGTGCATGTACGCCCCGAACCCCCCCCCAGCCGTGTATGTACGCACCAAACACCCACCCGTGTATGTACGCCCCCGAACCCCCCCCCAGCCGTGTATGTACGCACCGAACCACCAGCCGTGTATGTACGCCCCCGAACCCCCCCCAGCCGTGTATGTACGCACCGAACCACCAGCCGTGTATGTACGCACCAAACCCCCACCCGTGTATGTACGCCCCCGAACCCCCCCCAGCCGTGTATGTACGCACCGAACCACCAGCCGTGTATGTACGCACCAAACACCCACCCGTGTATGTACGCCCCCGAACCCCCCCCCAGCCGTGTATGTACGCACCGAACCACCAGCCGTGTATGTACGCCCCCGAACCCCCCCCAGCCGTGTATGTACGCACCGAACCACCAGCCGTGTATGTACGCACCAAACCCCCACCCGTGTATGTACGCACCTAACACCCACCCCAGCCGTGTATGTACGCACCGAACCACCACCCGTGTATGTACGGACCGAACCCCCACCCCAGCAGAGTATGTACGCCCCGAACCCCCACCCGTGTATGTACGGACCGAACCCCCACCCCAGCCGTGTATGTACGCACCAAACCCCCACCCGTGTATGTACGCACCAAACCACCACCCCAGCCGTGTATGTACGCACCAAACCACCACCCGTGTATGTACGCACCAAACGCCCACCCGTGTATGTACGCACCAAACCACCACACCAGCCGTGTATGTACGCACCAAACCCCCACCCCAGCCGTGTATGTACGCACCGAACCACCACCCGTGTATGTACGCACCGAACCCCCACCCCAGCAGAGTATGTACGCCCCGAACCCCCACCCGTGTATGTACGGACCGAACCCCCACCCGTATGTGGGGGTTTGGTGCGTACATACACGGCTGGTGGTTCGGTGCGTACATACACGGCTGGGGGGGGTTCGGGGGCGTACATACACGGCTGGTGGTTCGGTGCGTACATACACGGCTGGGGGGGGGTTCGGGGGCGTACATACACGGGTGGGTGTTTGGTGCGTACATACACGGCTGGTGGTTCGGTGCGTACATACACGGCTGGGGGGGGTTCGGGGGCGTACATACACGGGTGGGGGTTTGGTGCGTACATACACGGCTGGTGGTTCGGTGCGTACATACACGGCTGGGGGGGGTTCGGGGGCGTACATACACGGCTGGTGGTTCGGTGCGTACATACACGGCTGGGGGGGGGTTCGGGGGCGTACATACACGGGTGGGTGTTTGGTGCGTACATACACGGCTGGTGGTTCGGTGCGTACATACACGGCTGGGGGGGGTTCGGGGGCGTACATACACGGCTGGTGGTTCGGTGCGTACATACACGGCTGGGGGGGGTTCGGGGGCGTACATACACGGCTGGTGGTTCGGTGCGTACATACACGGCTGGGGGGGGTTCGGGGGCGTACATACACGGGTGGGTGTTTGGTGCGTACATACACGGGTGGGGGTTCGGGGCGTACATACGCGGGCGGGGGGTGGTGGGGTGTTCGGCGCGTATGCGGGCACATGTCTCCATGGTTGCTATGGGAGTTCGGTTCGGACGGTGTTTTTTGCGTACGGTTGTGAAATGGGGAGGACGGGAGGGATCGTACTTGCGCAGTCGGACTTTATTTTTCCGCACGGTGGGTTTCTCGCCCGGGGACGTGTCGGTGACTTTTCCCGACCCGAGGACGTGTGGGGAAATCTTCCCAATGCGATTCGTATGGACTTTTTTCCGTTCGAATCGTACTTGGCAGTTTGTACGCTACTTTGACGATTCGGACGGAAAAAAATCCGGATACGAGTCGGACGGGGAATTTTTTTACCGGATCGGAATTGGCACCTAAATAGCAGATAGAATAAAACTACTACTCCAGCTCCAAAAAAAACAACAGAAAGGAAAATGTTGGATAGCGGATATCAAAAAATTACTATATCCACTCCAGATAGTGTAACAGTAGAGAAAGTGTTCAATAACGTAGAGATATAAATTACTATTCCGACTCCAGGGACTGCAACAGTAGGGAAAATGTTGGATAGCGTAGAGTTAAAAATTACTATTCAAACTCCAGAGAGTGCAACAGTAGGTAAAGTGTTGGATAGCGTAGAGGTAAAAACTTAGTATTCCCACTCCAGACAGTGCAACCGTAGGGAAAATGTTGGATGGCGTAGGGGTAAAAATTACAATTCCCACTCCATAGAGTGCAACAGTAGGGAAAGTGTTGGATAACGTAAGGGTAAAAATTACTATTCCAACTCCAGGGAGTGCAACAGTAGGGAAAGTGTTGGATAGCGTAGGGGTAAAAAATACTATTCCAACTCCAGAGAGTGCAACAGTAGGGAAAGTGTTGGATAGAGTAGGGGTAAAAATTACTATTCCAACTCCAGAGAGTGCAACAGTAGGGAAAGTGTTGGCTAGCGTAGGGGTAAAAATTACTATTCCAACTCCAGGGAGTGCAACAGTAGGGAAAGTGTTGGATAGCGTAGGGGTAAAAAATACTATTCCAACTCCAGAGAGTGCAACAGTAGGGAAAGTGTTGGATAGAGTAGGGGTAAAAATTACTATTCCAACTCCAGAGAGTGCAACAGTAAGGAAAGTGTTGGATAGCGTAGGGGTAAAAATTACTATTCCAACTCCAGAGAGTGCAACAGTAGGGAAAGTGTTGGATAGCGTAGGGGTAAAAATTACTATTCCAACTCCAGAGAGTGCAACAGCAGGGAAAGTGTTGGATAGCGTAGGGGTAAAAATTACTATTCCAACTCCAGAGAGTGCAACAGTAGGGAAAGTGTTGGATAGCGTAGGGGTAAAAATTACTATTCTAACTCCAGAGAATGCAACAGTAGGGAAGGTGTTGGATAGCTTAGAAGTTAAAAATAACATACTTATAAATAAAATAATTCTTTAAAATAATTAATAATTTAATTATTAAATAACTCAAAATTACTTACAAATACCAATATTTATTAAAAACATAACTACCAATAAATTATTAATTAGCAATAAATTATTAATAAATACCAATAAATAATAATTAGTGATTATTAATTACCAATTAAAAATTATTGAACAATTACATATTTTATACAAAAAAATATTTCTCAAACATTAATTACCAATTTAAAAAAATTAAACAATTACATATTTTTTATAACCAAAATCATAATTATTATACATTAATTACCAATTAATAATTACTTGTTACTATATTAATTAGAAATCTCAATAAATATTATTTAAACATATTTAATTACCAATTGATTATTAATCAACAAGAAATTATTTTTCATAACCAAAATATTATAATTTAAAATATTTACCAATTAATAATTATTCTCCAATTAATTAATTATCAATACCCAACAACAAATTTAATAATTACTTAATTAGATTTCAATTACTTCCAACACTATTCCCCTATAAACGCACAAAACACTCAAATAATAAAATAATACAGTTAACATAATTATCAATTAATCAATTAATAAAAACTAATTACCAATTAATAAAAATTAATTACCAATTAATTCTTAATTAACAATAATATAATTATCAATACCAATAAATAAATAAAAATATTACTTAATTACAATTAAATTACTTCCCACCCTATTCCCATATAAGCCCACAACCCGCTACAGAACTTAAACGCAAAATTTATTTAAAATAAATTTATAATTCCTAAAAATGTATAATTAATTTCATATAATTAAATTACTTCTCACCCTAATCCCCTATAAACCCACAACCCGCTACAGAATTTAAACGCAAAAATAATTTAAAATTAATTCATAATTCCTACAATTTTATAATTAATTTTATATAATTAAATTACTTCCCACCCTGTTCCCCTATAAACCCACAACCCGCTACGGTACTAAAACACAAAATTAACTTAAAAAAACCATTATTAACATATAAAAATTGTATACATATATTTTAAAACCAATAGAACACTTAATAACAAATTATTAACACATACATATTAAATACATAATAAAATACATAGCAATATTATAAATATCGATATTAGTGACATCGATATTAGTAACATCGATATATTTGATATCGGTATTACTAACTTTGATATTACTAACATCGATATATAAAAAATCGATATTACTTACCTTAGGGTCGATATTCTGTCCATCGATATTCTTGACATCGATATTGTGTCCCTTCGATATTTAAAACTCGATATTAGTGTATCTCGATATTTCATTTTCGATATTTTGGCTGCTCACCGACTTCACCCTGGCGGTGCAGGCGGTGAGACGGGAATTCCTCCCGGCCAAGCGTATCCTGTTACAGGCACAGATTCCATACTCACTGCTCTATCCGGCCAAGTTGAATGTATCGTATGATGGAGCTGCTCACTTCTTCACAGACTCGAAATCCGCACTGAAATTTGCGAAGCATATTGGAGGCAAAACTGCGAAGGGGAACCGCAGGGTGGAGACGACTGCAGGCAGCAACCTAAGTGACAATGATTGATATGGGTATCGTATTGTTGAGCTGCTTGGTACTTTATACATACTGAACTGTGAAGTCCAGAGCAATGTGTAGTTGAATACTGGTATGCGACCTGCTGGTCTCCTATTTGGCTCCTTGCCTTGCCTTTTCTTTTTTCCGCCCAGCGGATTTTGGTATTGATAGCATGGTTGAGCGCTTGGGCATTTGGCACCGTCCACAGTCCTCCCGGCCACCTTGTGTAAACGAGGAAGTTTGCCGGCACTACCGCGCCCCCATGGGAGGAGTCCCGATTTCTGGTTTGATGTTTTTATTTTTTTTCATTTTGGGGGGGGTTATCCTGCAACTTAATTGGCGTGTTGGAGTGGGTGGTGGGAGGGGGGGCTGAGTGGGGCTTATCGTTTTATGCCAGTATATATTTGAATGGTTGGCTAACATGTGCAGTTCATGGTGGGAGGTCATAGCGAGTCCACTACATGTATAGGATTAGTTGTTGCACATTGCACACAGCGCCACTAATGTGTTAAATTGTGTTACTTGGAACATCCGCGGACTTAATGATGGCAGAAAGGCCAGATTGGTGCATGCTTACCTGTCCAGACACAATGTCGACGTGTGTGTGTGTTGCAAGAGACACATCTTAATGTTACACCTTCGCAGAGGCTTCGTCATAGTCGGTGGGGTGGGGTCTATTCATCTGTGTGTTCTAATTATGCACGTGGGGTGGCTGTATTGGTCAAGCGGGGATTGGACTGGAGGGAGGGGCTGGTGCAGGCTGATCCCGAAGGTCGGTATGTCATTATATGGGGGGTATTGTGTGGTGTCTCCTTGGTCATTGTGACTGTTTATGGGCCCAATGTAGACTCCCCAGAGTTTTTCAACAATGTTTGGCCGAAGATCAGGGCGACAGACTGTAGCACAGTGCTGTGGGGGGGTGACTTTAATGCTATACTAGATGATGACTTAGACCAGTGGTTCCCAAACTGGGGTCCGTGACACATTCCCAGGGGGTCCGCAGGCAGCAGTTTTAAAAGCAATGCAAAGTTCCTTGTATAAACAGCAGTTTTTGGGCACCAATAAAAGTGTCAAGATAACTCTGATGATTAATGTACCTGCTGGAGAGAGATGGGGGGTCTGTCCAGTGGCAGCTTTGAGTCATCTTAGGAAGCCCAGATGGTTAATATGCCTTCTGCAAAAAATTTCTAACATGCATTTAAAAAAACAGTATTCTGTTTGGTGCATAGCTCAGTCAGTTCCTGCTTTTGCCACGGAGACTCTTTTGTTATTATGCAGTTCACAAGTTCCAATCGCATTTAGCACAGTGAGCTATGAACTGACATTAAAGAGTTGCAAGCAAACTGCATGGTACAAGTTAGTAAGTTATGCTTTTTCCCAGTCTTTCATTATCCCGATGCTGCTAAAAAGGTTTGTTTGGGTAGAACTAAATCCTTATTATTAAAGTCAATGCTACCCCCTGTGTTATGTTCTGAATCCTGAGTTTGTGCTCTCCAGACCAAGCACTCTTAAAAAATGCCTACCAGTATGGATGACTTGTGAATACTACACCTTGTAGTCCCCTTTGCCTTATGTAACATTTTATAATCACTCATTTACAGACGTATGATTCATTGTCTCTGTATGTGTGTGATGTAAAGTGCTCTGACACCCTACAGTGGTATGAGAGGTGCTATAAAACAAATTAAATACATGTGACAGTGGGGCTATGGAGAGATGAGAGGCACTGTTGGAGGGTAGTAGTGAGGGAATCAATGAAGATGGACAAAAGATTTTTGTATGCTGGTGCATAGTAAGGTAATTATTTCAATTCAATATATAATGACAAATGTGTTGTAAAATGCACTTTTTTCCCCAAAAATTCCTTGGGGGAGAGGCCCCCAATGCCCCCTTTGTAGTGGTCAGACTCACTCGCTGCACTTGGTGTGCACTCTATGGGGACTAGTCTGACAACATTTGCCAGAGCAGCTTTAAGTTTCCAGTCCAGCCTTGGTAGGAGCAGGAGCCACGGGCTATGAAATAAAGCCAAACAATGAAAAGTTATTTGCGAGATGCAGCACCAACCTTCCCATTAGGATTTTTCTATTTTTGCAAATATTTTAATAGAAAAATACTAAAATCTTTAGTAATTTAAGTCTAGTCTTTGTTTGATGTGCGTTTTTATTCTCTTCGAATTACAGTTTTAGTGTTTGACATTTAAATCATACAAATTGCCTGGGGGTCCCCGGCTGCCAGTAGTGACTCGATGGGGGTCCTTAGGAGTGAAAAGTTTGGGAACCACTGACTTAGACAGACAAGGCACCTCCCGCTCAGTGCATCCGACAGCTAGTGCCGCATTGCGTGCTATCATCACTGACGGTGACCTGGTAGACGTATGGCACGCTCGACACCCATGGACCAGGGAGGGTACGTGTATTTACGCTCACCACAGTGCATGGTCCCGCTTGGACTTCTGGCTGGTGTCTAGAGACATAGCCACCTGGACTGTCAATGTGGCGCATCTGCCACATTCGTTATCGGATCATGCTCCCTGCTTGCTGAAGTTTACCATTCCTAATTCCCCGCCACGAGCCTTCACTTGCCATATGCTCTACTTGATGAGGCGTTCAAGGAAGGGATACGGAAGGATATTACTGAGTATTTCACTTTGAACTCTGGGTCGGTGGCCACTGGGACCTCACTATGGGAGGCTTTCAAAGTTGTGATAAGGGGTCAGTGTATTGCCAGACAGGCTGAAGTATTGAAGGCAATCAGGGGCACGATTACTTCGATAGAGGCTCAAATTAAGGAACTCGAGGGGAGATTTTACTCTACTAACGATCCCACCGTACTTGGCCTTTTAAAGACCAAGTTATTGGATTTCTCAGAGGAGGCACAGAGAGAGCTTAAGTTCCTTGGGAAATATGCAGAGGCGAGGCGATATGGAGAGGGGGACAGGCCAGGACGTACACTAGCGGGTATGATCAGACCACCTAGACCCACGGCATTCATACATGAAATATACACTGCACCAGACACTGTTGTTAGAGGTCAGACTGAAATCCTAAATGCTTTTTCCACCTTTTACGCTCAACTCTATACTGCTACTCAAGAGACGTGCCCCGAGGGGCTGCAGTCGTTCGTGGACTCGATTGCGTTAGTCTGGTTCAATAACACCCACAGGGAATATATGGATCTCCCCTTCACTGTTGAATATGTTGCCCAGGTTATTAAAAGTCTGCCGCTTGATAAGGCCCCTGGCCCCGATGGTCTGACTACAGCTTTTTATAAAACATACGCTGAGGAGCTGGCGCCTAGGTTGCGGGCGGTGTATGAGGAAGCTGTGGAGGGGGGGATATTGCCTGACTCTATGAGGGAAGCTGTGATTATTACCTTGTTGAAGCCCGGTAAGCCAAAATCTGAAGTCGACTCATATAGACCGCTGTCGATGATAAATGTGGATGTTAAAATCCTAGCCAAACTACTTGCGAACCGGCTGCAGCCGCTACTCCCTATGATTGCGCTCCCGGATCAGTCTGGGTTCATCCCGGGGAGATCTACATCCTATAATCTACGAACAATTTTCTCCGTTTTACATTACTTGCACCCAGAGGTCCGCGCTGCGGTGGTGTTCTTGGATGTCACCAAGGCATTTGATACCCTGGAGTGGCCATATCTCTTTGCCATACTGGGTCGGATGGGGTTTATTCCGCTTTTTATTAGAAATATACGTTTACTGTATACCTTGCCCAAAGCCCGAATCAGGGTGAACGGGTCACTGTCCGATCCCTTTCCCATCTCTCGTGGCATGAGGCAGGGCTGCCCTTTATCTCCACTCCTGTTCGCGATTGCAATCGAGCCACTTGCTGCTCGTTTTCGGCAGCACCACACGGTGCGAGGTATAGGGTTTAGTACCAGAAGCCTGCTCATCTCCTTATACGCAGATGATGTAACTCTTTATCTCGTCAATCCAGAGGAGAATTTAGACCCGGTCTTAAGGGAATTAATTCGGTTTGGTGGCTTGGCTGGCATAGTTGTTAATTGGGCAAAATCAGTGATATTTCCCCTAACGGATGGAACGCCCCAGGTACGCTCCGAATATCCTCTAGAATGGGAAGCGGAGGAGGTCAAGTATTTGGGCATTTGGATCAGTCGGGATACGCAGGAGGTATGGAATCTGAATTACGGGCGGGCTGTGACGTGGTTGGAAGAAAAAGTGAAGTTGTGGTCGCAACTGCCGCTGTCCCTGACTGGCAGGATAGCGCTAGCAAAAATGGTCATCCTGCCTAAGTTTTTGAATCTATTCGCCAATGTCCCGATTCTGCTCACGCAGCACTTTTTCAAAACCCTTAAGTCACAGCTCATATCCCTGGCATGGGCGGGCGGACAGGCCAGAGTATCCTGGGATATGTTAACACTCCCACTCAGACAGGGGGGATTGGGAGCGCCGGACATGCATCTCTATGTACTTTGCGCTCAGACGCAATTTTTACAGTTCTGGGTGCACCCGACGCTCTTTCAGCCCCACGATGGCAGTGGAGCTAGACGTGGTAGCACCGGTCCCTCTCAAAGTAGCTCTTTATAAAGTGCCGAAGCGCCCATGTGGAGACATAGGTGCCGATCACAATCCGGTAAAAACCGGGTACGAACCGTCGGACGGAGCATATTCTCCGTCCGACGCGTACCCGGTCGTCAAAATATACAAACATGGAATTACGATTCGCACGGGTACACCATTACCGTACGAATCGTAAAAAAGACCGACCGAACAAAAAACACCTACCAATGCGATCCGGGAAAGCGCCGACCTGACGTCGGGACGCACGCAGCCAGCCATTCACGACCCAGGAATCACGATTCGCACCGACGTCACCCCGCACGGTGAATATTTTGCGGCAGCCAAAAACTGCCGGGAAATCAGGACGACGCGAACAAGGACCACCAGTACGCGACGGACAGACGGCGACGCGAACAAGGAGGACCAGTACGTGACGGACACACAGGACGACGCCACCAAGGAGGACCCGTACGCGACAGGACGACGCGATCAAGGAGGACCCGTACGCGACAGGACGACGCGAGCAAGGAGTACCAGTACGCGACGGACAGACATGGACCCGAACCTACGAGTCATCCCTGCCCTCATAGCAGTACACCTCCTCTACAGGTTACGACGCAGACGCCGCAGAAGGTCAGAATAACTAAGGGAGGGGGGAAAGTGGGGTGGGGTGGGGGTGGCACGACCAGGGCAGGCCACAAAACAACCACATGAGTGACACATTACACATGGCCTGGACATACCTGACTCCCATGCCCTGGTCACCACGAGGGGGTGGGGGCGTGTCCTGATAATCCAGCGACCGCCACAACGGAAGTCCGTCACCACGCGAACCGGCAACACAACCAGACAGGTACGTCCCGTACCCACGCCTGAAGAGCGTGGGTACGAGTCGGACCACGCCCACACACGTCACCCCAACAATGGCGGGACGGATCGCACCCACGTGGCAAAGGCCTGGGTACGGGCCGCACAAACATCACATAGCGTGGGGATGGATATGTACGGACCCTACCCCCACCCCGTATGCAAGGAGCGTACCCCCCAGCCCAACAGTGCAAGTACGACCCGTACCCCCACCCGCGGACGTACGGAGCGTACCCCCAGCCCAACAGTGTAAGTACGACCCGTACCCCCACCCGCGGACGTACGGAGCGTACCCCCAGCCCAACAGTGTAAGTACGACCCGTACCCCCACCCGCGGACGTACGGAGCGTACCCCCAGCCCAACAGTGTAAGTACGACCCGTACCCCCACCCGCGGACGCACGGAGCGTACCCCCAGCCCAACAGTGTAAGTACGACCCGTACCCCCACCCGCGGACGTACGGAGCGTACCCCCAGCCCAACAGTGTAAGTACGACCCGTACCCCCACCCGCGGACGCACGGAGCGTACCCCCAGCCCAACAGTGTAAGTACGACCCGTACCCCCACCCGCGGACGTACGGAGCGTACCCCCAGCCCAACAGTGTAAGTACGACCCGTACCCCCACCCGTGAATGCAAGGAGCGTACCCCCCTGCCCAACAGTGTAAGTACGACCCGTACCCCCACCCGCGTATGCATGGAGCGTACCCCCCATGCCAACAGTGTAAGTACGACTCGAACCCCCACCCACGAATGCAAGGAGCGTACCCCCCTGCCCAACAGTGTAAGTACGACCCGTACCCACACCCGCGGACGTACGGAGCGTACCCCCACCACACCAGTGTCAGTAGACTCGTACCCTCACCTCTAATGCAGTGTGCGTAACCCCACCGTGTATGTGCCAAGCGCACATATCCAGAAATCGGAGGTGTGTGTGCAGAGTCCACCCAGCAGTGCCCTGAGACAGGAGTGGTGGGTGTGGAGTCCTCCCAGCAGTGCCCTGAGACAGGAGGGGTGGGTGCCCATCACTCCCAGCAGTGCCCAGAGACAGGAGGGGTGTGTGCAGAGTCCTCCCAGCAGTGCCCTGAGACAGGAGGGGTGGGTGCAGAGTCCTCCCAGCAGTGCCCTGAGACAGGAGGGGTGGGTGCAGAGTCCTCCCAGCAGTGCCCAGACACAGGAGGGGTGGGTGTGGAGTCCTCCCAGCAGTGCCCTGAGACAGGAGGGGTGGGTGCAGAGTCCTCCCAGCAGTGCCCTGACACAGGAGGGGTGGGTGCAGAGTCCTCCCAGCAGTGCCCAGACACAGGAGGGGTGGGTGTGGAGTCCTCCCAGCAGTGCCCTGAGACAGGAGGGGTGGGTGCAGAGTCCTCCCAGCAGTGCCCTGACACAGGAGGGGTGGGTGCAGAGTCCTCCCAGCAGTGCCCTGACACAGGAGGGGTGGGTGCAGAGTCCTCCCAGCAGTGCCCTGACACAGGAGGGGTGGGTGCAGAGTCCTCCCAGCAGTGCCCAGACACAGGAGGGGTGGGTGTGGAGTCCTCCCAGCAGTGCCCTGAGACAGGAGGGGTGGGTGCAGAGTCCTCCCAGCAGTGCCCTGACACAGGAGGGGTGGGTGCAGAGTCCTCCCAGCAGTGCCCTGACACAGGAGGGGTGGGTGCAGAGTCCTCCCAGCAGTGCCCTGACACAGGAGGGGTGGGTGCAGAGTCCTCCCAGCAGTGCCCAGACACAGGAGGGGTGGGTGTGGAGTCCTCCCAGCAGTGCCCTGAGACAGGAGGGGTGGGTGTGGAGTCCTCCCAGCAGTGCCCTGACACAGGAGGGGTGGGTGCAGAGTCCTCCCAGCAGTGCCCTGACACAGGAGGGGTGGGTGCAGAGTCCTCCCAGCAGTGCCCTGACACAGGAGGGGTGGGTGCAGAGTCCTCCCAGCAGTGCCCAGACACAGGAGGGGTGGGTGTGGAGTCCTCCCAGCAGTGCCCTGAGACAGGAGGGGTGGGTGTGGAGTCCTCCCAGCAGTGCCCTGACACAGGAGGGGTGGGTGCAGAGTCCTCCCAGCAGTGCCCTGACACAGGAGGGGTGGGTGCAGAGTCCTCCCAGCAGTGCCCTGACACAGGAGGGGTGGGTGCAGAGTCCTCCCAGCAGTGCCCAGACACAGGAGGGGTGGGTGTGGAGTCCTCCCAGCAGTGCCCTGAGACAGGAGGGGTGGGTGCAGAGTCCTCCCAGCAGTGCCCTGAGACTGGAGGGGTGTAACACATGTGTGTGAGGCCAGAATTATCCACATGCATACTGGCTACAAGGGAACATGTCCCCATGAACTCATGTCAACAGACTCCACACACAAGTACAGTGATCACCAAGGATGCCACGATTGTCGCAGGTGGAGACATGGCCCTGCATGCATGGCCAAAGTAGAAGGGCTCCGTCACACACACAGCTCATGTAGACACAGCTCTGCGCTAAACATTGGGAACACCCTGCAGGGAAGAAAGCTGGGTACACAGAGGAAGGAATACACCCTTGGACAAGTGCACCATGCAGTAACTGCCTACATGAACAAAGAAAGTTAGCCAACACCTTGTGATGGCACACAGATCACAGGGTCCCACCAATGAGCAGTACACTACTACATATCCCACACACCCAAACCCTTACACACCACCCAAAACCATGTAGCAGCCCCACCAACACCAATACCAGCATAGCAGTAGTGTGATAATGAAAACAAAATTAAGCTTTATTCTGCAGGAGCACAATGTCCGTGGATCGCAGGCAGTTCAATCTTCACAAAGCCCATAGGGCAGTCAATGATTCTCAGCTGGATGGGGGACACAGTGGGATGCGTGTCCCCTACCTTGCCTGCACAGTCAAATGGCATCGTCTTCCACACTGGTGAGGGCATCAGGGGGGGGGGGAGCAACAGGCACCGCAGGGACATCAGGGCAAAGGGGCGGCGTTGTGGGTGCAGGGATGGAGGAGTCCACCACAGGGGGTGGGTCAGTGCCAAAGGCGGAGGCCAGGATGGCACTACACACCTTTGCAAGGTCATCCAGGGAGTCCCCTGCACCCGAAGGGACCTCAGGCCCCAAGGAGGGGGGGGGGTCAGAGGGATGGGTCGCAGCGCCACCGGGGGAGGGTGGAGACAGGGGGGGAGACTCAACCACCCTGACCGGGGACCTCCGTGACCGCTTGCGTGGTGGTGTAACTGTGGGGCTCAGGGACAGAGCGGCCATGAAGGAGTCCTTGGGGGAGATGTGGCCAGGAGAGCTGAGGGGAGGGGATTTGGAGGGAGTGGACTGGGTGGAATGCGGACTCCCACTATGGCTGCGTGTCACACGTTTGCCCCCCGACCCAGTGGGTGTGCCTACCTCACCCTGTGTGTGCGTGTCAGGAGGAGTGCGGTGGACCTTCCCTGCTGGTGTGGTGCCCGTGTCCGTTGATGTGGGTGCATGCCGACGTCTGGGTGTACGTGTGACAGGCATGGGAGTGGGAAGTGTGGATGGGGCAGGGGTAGGTGGGGGGAGGTCGCGCTGCAGGAGACCCACTGCTGCAGTCAGTGTGGAGTCGATGGACCTCAGCAAGTTGCGTTGGTCAGCCTGCGATGAATGAATGCCCTCCAAGAAAGCCTCGATGTTGGTGAGGGTTTTGCCGTGGGCATGGAGGACATTAAGGATCGCAGCCTGACCAACCTGCAGTTGCCGCTGGATGTCCACAGACTCTGCATTGGCGGCAGCAGTGGAGACAGGGGCAGGGGGCGCGGTGCCTGGCAGGAAGGAGACATGCTGTGACCGGGCACGCTGGGAAGGGACACGAGCAAGTGGGAGGCGGCTGGTGGAAACTGAGGGGGCGGTGCGAGGTGTTGTTCCGCTTCCAGCTGCTGGTGCAGCCTCCGCCCACTCGGAGACATCGTCCCCGGACCTGTCAGCTTCGTAGTCTGATGTGCCAGTCGACAGGTCCTCGGCCACACTCTCCTCCGCCTCTGTCCCACTCGATGTGCCAGACCCGATGTCACGGCTGGCACTGGTGCTCGGTCCCTCCGCCTGGTCTGTGTCCATGTCTCCCTCTGTGTCCCCCGACGATGCTGTGGGCAGGGTGGAGAGACAGAAATTATTCAGACACCTGTACACATCTGTCACATGAGTCCAATCTACATAGGTAACATTGCATGGCCTGAAAAGGAAGATCCCTAACATCTACTGAACAGGGTACCGATGTAGGGCATGCAACACACAGTTGGTTGAGCCACCATGCCACTGAAATACCATGGAGAGCATGAGACAATAGCTAAACACAGGAAAAGGAGTCTGACATAGCACCCAGGTCCTGGGGACAATCCAGCACTGCATCTGCACCACACAGCGTTTGCGAAAATACCGATGACCAGGGACCATATCCATGAACTTGAGACACATGCTGCATAGGTAATGCTGAAAACATGCACAACATGACTCGGTCACTGCACATTGCGTGTGTGTCCAGGCACATCACACACTGCCCAGACCCAGCAAGTGGTAATCAGGATTTAACACATAGGCATTGCCCGCCCCAACAAGACCCTACACGAGGCAAATTGTGGAGACACAGGTGGCACCAACATCTCATGGTCTGGGTGATACACACAGGGGCAGGCAAAAAGCAAGATTGGACGCCAAACAGCCAAGGTGCGCCTGTACAAATAATGAGGTACCAGTGCCCATCCTCAGATGAGTATAACAAGACACACAGGCACTGGCAACTGTGAGTATGAAGAAGGACAATCAGGTCAGGCTGCACAGTGGACACCTGTACAAATTAGCACGTCTATATACATGGTGACAGGGGACAATGGCACAGAGCACAACTTACGCTGTAGACACTGACAGTGGCCACGTTCATGATGACACATACACCACTGAGGAAAAGGTGCCCCAGGGGACAGTAGTGGGCACGCAACTACATGCTACTGAATGGTAATGACAGCAACACACGTCACCATCCCTGCACTATGTGTATCGCACAGTCATGCACATCATGTCACAGGCCACTACATAGGACATGCGCGCTGTAAGGCATGACACATGAGAGACCAACTCCCATGTCTGGAGTCAGCATCAGTGCCAACTGACATGGAACCCACATGCAGTGAACTTGACAGTGCACAGGCAAGGTCCCACAACCTGTTACACACCACCCCCACACATGATGCTACAGACATTGTTCCCGTGGACAAAGCGCCAGCCTACATTACCCTGGGAAGGAGTGACTACACACAGACCAGGGAACACATTGCAAGGAGGGGAAGGGTGGCAGGGGCACAGCGCTATACTGGGCCAAACAGGATCTGCACAGCACCTTTAAACCCTGCCAGTGGATTCATGCTACTGTGCCCTTACAAATGCCGGTGACACACAACAAACACACATGTACCTACCCCCTTCCGGCTGCTGCATCGCCTGTAAGCGCCTCTCCAGGTCTGGAAAGACCACCGGCAGCACACGCCTGTGGAGGTGGCTCAGACGGCGGCGGCCGCGGTTCTTGTGGCTCTCAGGTGAGTCCCCCAGCAGGAGCCGTGCAATCCTCCGCGTCCAGCACCGGATATCCTGCCAGCGTTTCCTCACCTGGGCCAGGCGCCGCCTCCGACCATCCACACCCCTCACGGCACTGACGGCGGTCAGCCAGATCTGCTCCTTGGCAGTGGCGCCTACCTGTGAGGAGGAACAAGTGACACCACATCAATACACCAGCCACATGTCACAGAGAGACATATGGGTACAAATTAGCTGGTAACAACAAGGCATGTCATGCAGCCAACGCATTGCACCTTTGTCATAGGGACATCATCCCCTGGTGAGGGAAAAAGCAGTACGTGCCACAGTGGGTACACAGGTGGAATGATGGCAATGTCACAATCAATGATCTAGGCTCACACTGTGCATCACACCCACCCCTCCTGGCTCAGGGCACTGCTGTGAGGACTCCACACCCACCCCTCCTGTCTCAGGGCACTGCTGGGAGGACTCTGCACACACCCCTCCTGTCTCAGGGCACTGCTGTGAGTGATAGGCCCCCACCCCTCCTGTCTCAGGGCACTGCTGGGAGACATCAGGCACCCCCCCCCCCTGGGACCCCCCCGACAGTACATGGCATGTGTGTTACACCTGGACGCAATGGCAGAAGTCACAGTCACCACATAGGGACAGTCTGTGGCAGTGGCCTATGCACTCACCTGATAACCTGGTCGCCCATACAGCATGGAGTACTGTGGGAGGATCACATCCAGCAGAGCCATGTTCTCCTCCAGGGTGAATGGCTGTGTCCTCTCCACAGCCCTTGACATGGTTCCAGGGAATCAGTAGCAGCAGCTGGGTCGACGAATGCAAAGATGTGCAGGCAAGTGCTCCCTCATGGGACCTGGCTGCCTTATATGTGCCCTTCTGCCCAGTCTCATGCACAGGAGTACAGAGAGATTGGTCACTCACATTTGCATCCTATGTTTCCACCAATCCCTTCAAACCTAGCAGTCTGTGGGTTCTCTATCGGTTTCATTCTCCTGCATGATGTCAGCCCCACAAACACATTGCAACAAAGTAGACAAATCCCAACTGACTTCTGCTGTGCACCTTCCAGAACAATTTCCAATTTTGAACTTGGTCTCCATGACAACCAGCATGCATGTAGGCCTTAATACTTGTCCCCCATGTAATTTGGAGCATCACACACAGGTACGGTGCGTGTGGGGGCCCTAGGGCACCCCAAATGCATGGCAACGGCCCGTACATGCATGCCTACGCTCTCCATCACTTTTGGTCTGCACGCGTATGCGTACTCGTAGTGGTACGGACCGAACACTCGCATCTACGCTCACTATCACTACGGGTACGCATACGCGTGCAGACCCATAGTGATAGTGAGCGTAGATGCGAGTGTACGGTCCGTACCACTACGGGTACGCATACGCGTGCAGACCCATAGTGATAGTGAGCGTAGATGCGAGTGTACGGTCCGTACCACTACGGGTACGCATACGCGTGCAGACCCATAGTGATAGTGAGCGTAGATGCGAGTGTACGGTCCGTACCACTACGGGTACGCATACGCGTGCAGACCCATAGTGATAGTGAGCGTAGATGCGAGTGTACGGTCCGTACCACTACGGGTACGCATACGCGTGCAGACCCATAGTGGTAAGGACCGTACACTCGCATCTACGCTCACTATCACTATGGGTCTGCACGCGTATGCGTACCCGTAGTGGTACGGACCGTACACTCGCATCTACGCTCACTATCACTATGGGTCTGCACGCGTATGCGTACCCGTAGTGGTACGGACCGTACACTCGCATCTACGCTCGCCATCACGATGGGTACACATACGGCAGCACTCCCACAGTGATTTGGGAACATGCACAGGCCCTCTCAGCAGCAGTACGGCGGATTTTACACATCACTGTGGTGATAGGCGACACACATGTCGGAATAGGGCGGACATACTTGTCCATGGATGGACATACTTGTCCAGGAATGGACACCAAGGCATCGTCTGTGCATTACCACATGTGTTGGGCACAGGTGTCACAGGCTGTGATGTGGAACATGCCTCCTGAGTGGAGAAGGCACCAGATGTATGATGAGATGTGTACATGTGTACTGTGTGAGGGTGCAATGTGTGCCAGGCATGCCCTTGACTCCTTTGACATGTGTGCATGTGGGACTGCGCACTTGGGGTGAGCGTCACTGGCATGGCACGGACACCAACACACGGAAGTGTCCCATGATGCCCGGTACAGGGGTCATGACACATGACTCATCACTACCCACAGTGCACAATGTGACTATGCCATATATGTGTCCGGGATTTACATCGGGTTGATGTTGTTGCACCCTCAAAAGCTGCAGCCGTTGCAGCAACCAACATGTGGCTGTGTGTAGATTGTCATTGCACACTGTTCCCAACACCATGCCACATGTGTTACCGGATGTGAGGTGCACATGTATGCAAGGGACACGGAGTAGCGTGACAAGGCCATGTCAGCAAACTCACAAGGAATGTGTGGGGAGTCATGACATGTGCACCTTCATGGCAAGGTGTGTGGGCTGGACTAGTGTAATGTCATGTGACCTGTGGCTCAAGTGTTCCGCTGCCAGTCTCTGCAATCAGCATCACACTTCTGCTGATGTGTGGGTGTATGTCACTCCTGTCTTGCGTCGGGCAGTGCACTTGCACTGGGACACAGCTATTCCCATGGCGTGGCATGGGGAGGTTCTCAATCACCGTGTGTAGCTGGGTCTTGGAAGGAGTGTCACCTTGCATCCATACGTGTCCTGGGCATGTAGCACATGCCTGACTCCCTATGTGGCATGTGTGTATTGGCAGATTTACATGTGCTCAGTAGACATGAGTTGTTCTCGTAGTGCACTCACTCTTCCTTGTCACTTCCAAATTACTGCAGAGCGCCTCCTGTTGCCCGAAGAATTCCAGACTTGGCCACCATGCAGGAGAATGACAGGATCCGGCTCTACCGCTTCACCCAACCGTTGATTCTGGAGCTGACGGCGAGACTGGCACCACACCTGCAACCGCAGCACAAGTATCCTACGGCACTGACACCCCAGCTGAAGGTAATGGCTGCCCTACATTTCCTTGCCACGGGTACCTTCCAATATACCATAGCTCATGTTGGTGGCATGTCCCAGAGCATGTTCAGCGGTGTGCTGCATGATTTCTTGGAGGCCATGTTGATTCACCTGGATGACTTCATCAAGTTCCCAACCCCTGAACAGATGACTGAGGTCAAACGTGGTTTCTATGCCCTGGGAGGGATGCCCCATGTCATTGGGTCCATAGATGGGACACATGTAGGTTTGGTACCACCACACGCACGGGAGGTGGCGTACCGCAATCGGAAGCACTACCACTCCATCAATGCCCTTGTGGTGTGTCTGTCCAACATGGTGATTTCACATGTCTGTGCACGTTTTCCAGGATCAGCACACGATGCCTACATCATGAGGCGTAGCGGGATGCCTGATATGATGATGCAGCTGCGCAACGAACGTGCATGTGTTGTTGGTGGGTACAGTCTGTCTGTCCTGTATTCTGTTTGGCCGAGCAGCACTACCGCTTCGCCTGTTCTAACGATATCCATGTGCTTTCCATTTAGGGGACGCTGGCTATCCCAACATGCCTTGGCTGCTGACACCTCTCCGCAACCCCATCACGCCGGCCCAGCTCCGCTACAACACCGCCCATGGCCGGACAAGGCGAGTGATAGAGAGGACGTTTGGCATGCTGAAGAGCCGATTCCGGTGCCTCCACAAGACCGGCGGCGCACTCCCATATGCCCCGGCGAAGGTCTGCAAGATCTTCATGGTCTGCTGCATGCTGCACAACATGGCAGTTGAAAGAGCTGTGCCCCTCATCCTGGATCAAGATGACGAGGACCATCCACCCGTGGAGGACGAAGGGCTTGGCAATGGGGCTAGTGATGTGGAGGATGTGGAGCCGCAAGAGGACATCCGGACTCGGCTCATACGCGACTTCTTTGCTTAGTGGTGAGTACCAGGGTCTGAGTGTGCACGCATTGGTCCCCGTGTGGCATGCGTTGTGATGTGTGTCTCCACCTGCATGTATGGCACGTGGGTCAGAGGTGTGTGTGGGTGTGTCACTGGAGTGATGGTGGCAGTGATGGTAGTATTTCCCCAGGCATAATTGTGACCTAGCATGTTGTCATACATACATGTGTCGAGTACATGCACATGCAAGTGGCTGTGCTTCTTGTGGCTGACTTCTTGTGTGTCTCTCTTCCCCAGGTACCTGCGCATGCCGTTTGCTGGTTGCATTGTTGTGGCACTGCTATTCCTCATGGACATGGCATCGTGGGCTGACTCAGCGTTACAGGCACGGACACGTTTGGAAGTCTCCATGGGGTAAGGGATGCATCTGGGATGTATTGGGTGTGGCAGTTGTTCACGATGTGTGCACACTGCCCCGGTCGGGGTTTGGGTCCTCTGCAGACATGTGGCATCCCCATGGGACACGACATGCAGCTGGGTACACCTGAATAGATGGGCTGCCTGGTTGTCAGTCATCAGTGATGGGATGGTGGATTGTGATGAAGGCATCAATGTGTGTGACACTGCCCTCGGACACATACGGTTAACATTGTCTTGACATGGCGTGGGACTTCCACATCAGCGGATGTATGGTGTATGGCAGGCTCTCCGTGAGCAGCTGTGGGTATTTAGCTATTATCCGACACTTGTGTGCCAGTTCCATGGCTATCACGCATTTGTGCTGCAGAAGGGGGGTGCCAGTGTTGGAGCCACATGTTACTCCACATGATGTGTTCATGTGTACTTCAAGTTGCCTCTGCAATCCCAAACACATGACTATTAAAGGTGTCCCTATGCCTCCAAGGTGCCTCTTCTCAGTCAATGCTGGTGTGTTGGCACGGTGCATCCTGCATGTCTGGCATGGTATTCCCTGATTGTGGCTATGTGTCAATGTGTCGAGTGGCAAGATGCAAGCTGTGTGTGTGTGCTGAGACTGTGTAATGGGCATGATGTCCATGACTGTGTGGGTATTGTGACATGTGCCATCCCCATGCATCCAACGTTGTCCATGACCCCATTCTCTGCATCCACCGGACTCAAGCTTGCAGGACATGGTTCTGCCACCTGTCTACACGTACCTGGGTGCCCCCCAGGACACGGGCCAGGATCCCTGACCTCTGCGCATGACTGTTGCTGTACTCAATGTGTCTGTCAGCACGGTTGTTCGGCCACCCCCTCAGCTGGTTCTGACCATCACGGGTGTGTATGGTGCTCCATGTCTGTCTTGCCTAGAAAACTGTGACCCATGTGTCCTGTGCCAGACTCAGGCCCCAGGGTGTGGATGGTTGAAGTGAACAGATGACTCAGGCATGTTTAGACTGTACAAGACACATGTTAGGTAATAATGCTACCAGCAGGCATCTACTCTTAATAGTGTGATTTATTATTGGGGGGGGGGGCCAAGTGAGGGCCTTTCCGGGATTAGGGAATCCAAAGTTCAGTAGGGGAGTTGGTGTCCTTGCCATTGGAAATCCTCAGAGTCCATGCCACAGTCTTTGTCAACATTGGTCAGCCAGTGACCAGCAGGGCCATGTGGCAGAGAATGTCTCTTGATGCTGTGATGCTGTTGCTCCAGTGGGCCAGGTGCCAGGCCAGGTGTCCTGGGAGATGGTGATGTAGCAGCCACCCTCACGGTCCTTTCCGTGGACGACCCGGCTTCCGGCGGGGAACCTCAGCAGCAGGCCGTGACGACGTCTGGGATGCTCCGTCGGATGTTTCCTCCTCCTCCTCATGATCCCTCCCTGTGGGTGGTGATGTTCTCCGCCTTCTGGCACAGGGAGGGTCGGCCATGGTGTCGGCCATCCGACGGAGTTCAGCGTGAATCCCCTGGGACGCCGTCACTTGCTCAGCCTGTCTGTCCTCCATCCTCCGTTGGTGTAGCTGTAGACAGGCTATTAGCTCCGCATGTTGCTGGGCCTGCTGGACCTTGATCCCCTCGAGGACGGACACAACCTGGGCCATGCCCGTGGTGTCCTGCCGGTATGAGTCCAGGATGTTACGGACATGGGAAAATACCGGATCCCCAGCCAACTGGTCAGGCTCGCGCCTCCGCCGCTCTCCACTCCCACCACCCCTGCGCACTTGCGTCTGGCCTGCACTTGTGGGCACATGGGGTCTCCGGGACCCCTGAGGGGTGGCATTGGCGTTGTCGCCTGCCTCCTCCTGGGTGCCCGGGACACCGTGTCCCTCCTGGCGAGCCTGGCTGCATTGTGGTGTTGGGGCAGGGATCCTGGGTGTCTCCTGGGATGTGGCAGGAGTGGGGGTGGTGGTTGGCACGGTTGTACCTGACGCAGGTGCTGCAGGTGGTTGGACACCAGAGGGGCCAGGTCGGTCGGGGTCGTCCGCAGAGTGGTGAGAGTGGTCGCTGCCGGTGGGATCGGTCTCCTGCAGATCCGGGTCCTGTGAGTGTTCCCCCCCAGTGTTGGGGGGTGCAGCACGACGTTGACCTGTGTGTGAGAGAGACAATGTTACTTTTGATCCATGCAACATCCATGTTTCATCCGTTACAAAGTTGGCACATTTCCTCTTGGAATTAGGATCTGTCTTGCATTCCACTCACAGTGCACTTGTGCATGTGTGTGTCCCTTGGGCACCAATTTGGCCCCTTTAACTATGTGTGGCACAGTCTTACTTGCTGCGTCAAGTGTGACTGCAGTCAGCAGTGGAGTGTGCATGTGTGCCGAGCTATGCGTTTGCGCCTTCCTTGTAGCACTGTACATGTGCACATGGAGTGGATCCACACACTCATATGATGCAGGTGGCTGTCCTTGTGCTCGTGTACAGGTTGTAACATGGCCCTGCGTTTTGCCATGATGAAGAGGGGGGGTTCTGGCACTGGGCACCCTTGTCTACATGCACGCAGTCCACCTGCTGACGAGCAGACATTCCCACACACCAAAGGACTGATTTGCTCTCCCTGTGTCTCCCTCCTTCTCTGTCCCCCTCTCCCTCCCTCTCTGTCCCCCTCTCCCTCCCTCTGTGTCCCCCTCTCCCTCCCTCTGTGTCCCCCTCTCCCTCCCTCTGTGTCCCCCTCTCCCTCCCTCTGTGTGTCAGCCTCCTCCCTCTGTCCATCTTCCTGTGTCTCCCTCCCTCTGTGTCCCCCTCTCCCTCCCTCTGTGTGTCAGCCTCCTCCCTCTGTCCATCTTCCTGTGTCTCCCTCCCTCTGTGTCCCCCTCTCCCTCCCTCTGTGTGTCAGCCTCCTCCCTCTGTCCATCTTCCTGTGTCTCCCTCCCTCTCTGTCCCCCTCTCCCTCCCTCTCTGTCCCCCTCTCCCTCCCTCTCTGTCCCCCTCTCCCTCCCTCTGTGTGTCAGCCTCCTCCCTCTGTCCATCTTCCTGTGTCCCCCTCCCTCTCTGTCCCCCTCTCCCTCCCTCTCTGTCCCCCTCTCCCTCCCTCTGTGTGTCAGCCTCCTCCCTCTGTCCATCTTCCTGTGTCCCCCTCCCTCTCTGTCCCCCTCTCCCTCCCTCTCTGTCCCCCTCTCCCTCCCTCTGTGTGTCAGCCTCCTCCCTCTGTCCATCTTCCTGTGTCTCCCTCCCTCTCAGTCCCCCTCTCCCTCCCTCTGTGTCCCCCTCTCCCTCCCTCCGTGTGTCACCCTCTGTCACCTTGGCCCAGCTTCCTGGGCACACACTGTTAGCAGATCTTTGAGTGGCCCTTGGCCTGTTGATGTGAGTTTGTTTCTGATCTCCAGGCACCCATTTTGTCTGCTGTGTGTCTGTGCGCTGCTGCTGTGGTGGTGTGTGCTGCCACTCTTTCACACTGTTGGCTGTTCATTAGCTGCTGGCATGTGCAAAACAGTGCCTTCACCCCCATGTGTTGATGCAAGGCATCCGCCATTTGCTGGCAAGTCATTCCTGTGTTGGGACACAGTGTTTGTCTGGCTGTGACCTAGGCCATATGGGCAGAGGGCATTGTTGTCTGCTTTGGAGTCGCACTATGTGATTCTTGGTGCCCACACTCCCGCCATCCGGGTTACCGTGTCATGTGTTGTTGTCTTCTGTGGCCTGTGACTTGACATTGTCCAGCTGGGTGCATGGGGCATGGTGGCAGCAGTGGCATGTGCCTGCTCATGGAGTGTGGTTGAGTAATGCGATGGCTTGTGGTGTTTGCGTGCCTGTTATTAATTTTGGTTGTGGTTGCAGTTCCCCCCATGTGAGGTGCGTTGTTTGTGTACTCACCCGGGTCTCGGAGTCCTTCTACTCCTTCGACTGCCTCCACCGGCAGTATGGCCATCACCCTCTCCTCCCAGGGATGGTACTGTACGGGTCTGCGGGAGGGCCCTCCTCCGGTGGCGTTGGCCTGGTCGTGTTCCTCCTGTCTCTTGGCTCTGACCCTCCTCCGCAGATCGTACCACCTGTTCTGGCAATCCTGCTTGGTCCTCCTGGTGTCCGCAACAGCATTCACAGCATCGACGATGGTCTGCCACATGGCTGTTTTGGCTGCCTGGCTGGTGCTTCTGACCAATGTTCCAAAGATCTGTGGCTCGACTCTGAGGATTTGATCAACAAGGACCTCCAACTCTCGGTGACTGAACTTTGGATTCTTGGTAGTGGGCATGGTGAGGGGTGTGGGTGGGGATGGTGTGGGTGTGGGGGGTGTGTGGATGTTGGGGGGGGGTGTGGATGGTTGTGTGTGTGTGTGAATGTGATGAGAGGGTGTTTGTGAGGGTGGTCGTGTGAAGGTGTGCAAGTGTAAGATGTGGTGTCGCTTGTAGTCTGGTTCTGTGGTGTCTGGCAGCAGTGGGTCTGTTGCAAAGGCTCATGGTTTGTGTGTGTGGGCCCTTTTTATTGGTCCATGGGTGGGTGTGGCAGTGTTTGAATTTTGGGTGGGTGTGTTATAAGGAGTGGTGGTGTATTGGGCCTCTGTTTGTTTTTGACAGTTGCAGGTCAGTGATTGTGTTATTTTAGTGGTTGTTGGCCATGTTTAGTGGCTGTGTGCCTTTCGAATGGTGTATTGTTGAGTTGTTTTGTTTTGTCCTTGTTGTGTACGTGCGTTTTGAGCGTGTGTACGGTGTGTACATGGGCCATTTGGTTGTACGATTTGGTCCTTGTGTGTGGCTTTGTACGACTCGTACATGCGGTTGTGATGTTGGGGCATGGGGTGCGCTCCGTACTTAGGAGGTTGTGTTGGGGGTGCGCCAGGAACGTACTGGGGTGGGGGTACGACTGGAACGTACTGGGGTGTACATAGACGGTGGTACGACACGTACAGGGGTGGGGGGGTGTACATTGACGGTGGTACGACACGTACTGGGGTGGGGGTACGACTGGAACGTACTGGGGTGTACATAGACGGTGGTACGACACGTACAGGGGTGGGGGGGTGTACATAGACGGTGGTACGACACGTACAGGGGTGGGGGGGTGTACATAGACGGTGGTACGACACGTACAGGGGTGGGGGGTGTACATTGACGGTGGTACGACACGTACAGGGGTGGGGGGGTGTACATTGACGGTGGTACGACACGTACTGGGGTGGGGGTACGACTGGAACGTACTGGGGTGTACATAGACGGTGGTACGACACGTACAGGGGTGGGGGGGTGTACATAGACGGTGGTACGACACGTACAGGGGTGGGGGGGTGTACATAGACGGTGGTACGACACGTACAGGGGTGGGGGGTGTACATTGACGGTGGTACGACACGTACAGGGGTGGGGGGGTGTACATTGACGGTGGTACGACACGTACTGGGGTGGGGGTACGACTGGAACGTACTGGGGTGTACATAGACGGTGGTACGACACGTACAGGGGTGGGGGGGTGTACATTGACGGTGGTACGACACGTACAGGGGTGGGGGGGTGTACATTGACGGTGGTACGACACGTACTGGGGTGGGGGTACGACTGGAACGTACTGGGGTGTACTTAGACGGTGGTACGACACTTACAGGGGTGGGGGGGTGTACATAGACGGTGGTACGACACGTACAGGGGTGGGGGGTGTACATTGACGGTGGTACGACACGTACAGGGGTGGGGGGGTGTACATTGACGGTGGTACGACACGTACTGGGGTGGGGGTATGACTGGAACGTACTGGGGTGTACATAGACGGTGGTACGACACGTACAGGGGTGGGGGGGTGTACATAGACGGTGGTACGACACGTACAGGGGTGGGGGGTGTACATTGACGGTGGTACGACACGTACAGGGGTGGGGGGGTGTACATTGACGGTGGTACGACACGTACTGGGGTGGGGGTACGACTGGAACGTACTGGGGTGTAGGTAGATGGGGCTATGACACGTACTGGGGTGGGGGTGTGGCTCGAACGTACTGGTGTGTAGGTACACGGGGGGTACGACACATACTGGGGTGGGGGTACGACTGGAACGTACTGGGGTGTAGGTAGACGGGGCTGTGACACGTACTGGGGTGGGGGTGTGGCTCGAACGTACTGGGGTGTAGGTACACGGGGGGTACGACACGTACTGGGGTGGGGGTGCGACTGGAACGTACTGGGGTGTACATAGACGGTGGTACGACACGTACAGGGGTGGGGGGGTTTACATTGACGGTGGTACGACACGTACTGGGGTGGGGGTACGACTGGAACGTACTGGGGTGTACATAGACGGGTGGGGGTATACATATACGGGGGGTACGTGTCGGACGTACGGGGGCTGGGGGGAGTGTTGGGCGCGTATGCGGGCACATGTCTCCATGGTTGCTATTGGTGTTCGGTGCGGACGGTGTTTTTTCCATACGGTTGTAGGCTCGGACGCACGGGATGGATCGTGATTCCTCGGTCGGACTTGGATTTTTACGTTTGTAAGGTAAATCGTCCGAGGACGTGTCGGACACATTTTCCGACCCGAGGACGTGTGGGGAATGATTCCCGGTGCGGGTCGTATGGACTTTTTACCATGCGAATCGTGATTGCCAGTTCGTACGGCACTTGTACGATTCGTACGGTAAAAAGACCCGATACGAGTCGCACGGGGGAATTTTTTACCGGATCGTGATCGGCACCATAGACTCCGCCGGAACGCTGTGTTGGGCATGGGAGGAGCTGCGCAAGTGGGCTGGAATCCCTGTGCTGTATGCTCCCTCAATCCCGGTAGCCCGTATTCCAATGCTGCCCTGTGTGGAGGACGGAATCAGCAAGGCATTAATACGAAATATGCATCTTCACACTTTTGCAGATTTGTTCCCGGAAAACGAATTCAGACCACCTCCGACTGCGGACGGGGATAGGACGGTATCCTTCTCTGAGCTGCTTTTATATCACAAACTACGCACGGCCTGCCGGGCCCTCTGTGGGAGCTTCCCCACTGCCCCTCCGACCTTGTTGGCGTTGGAAAATCTGCTAAAATCCCCTTCCCCTCGTAAACTCGTTACGAAATTGTACACGCATATGCAGGCATCTGCTCCATTGGTTCAGCATAAATCATTCCAATATTGGAACAAAGAACTTTCCGCCCCAGAGAGCAGTGAGAGTTTTGTTGTGGACAGCTAAGAGAACTCTCTCCCAATTATAAACTCAGGCTGATTCACTTTAAATACTTGCACAGAGTATACAGAACACATGTAGGTCTGCATCGTATGGGGCTCAAAGAAGATGAAAGCTGTTGGAGATGCGGGTTTTCTCCTGCTTCTTTCTTGCATATAGCGTGGGACTGCCCGGAGATAGCGGGGTATTGGGCCAAGGTATTCGTTACGGTGAGCCGGATTGTTGGAGGCCCCCTCCCCGGCTCTTGGATTATTAGGATATGTCAAAGACACCCCACCTAAGTTGCGTAAACTGCACGCTTTGCTTTTATTATATGCTAAATGTCAAATAGCGCAACACTGGGGAAGGAGGAGGGTTCCCACTCACAAGGGTTGGATAGCGGATGTTACCTATGGGCATGCACAACTAACTGTGTTCTGGGAGCTTGCCCCCCTCGCTTCTAAACCCTGCGATATCTGGGAACCATTTCTGACATGGGCTCAGAGACAGAACGAAGTTACAGATGTGGAACAGAACGATGGTCCGTGAGTTGTGAAGAGGGGTGATATGACTATGGAACTTGTAGATGTGCTATCCTGCATGTTGATTGCTGATGAGTAATTACGGATGTATGTAATCTGTGTGGTACTGGTCCGAAGATGTTCACGCCAAGAGACCAAAAACTGTTTATGGGTTAATGTATGTACTGTAACCAACCCGCATTTTGATTTATTGTGACAGCAAACTGGCCTGTTTTGTTGTTGAAGTGGTTTGTATTTTCAAAAATGTCAATAAAAATAAATAAAAAAAAGATGAGCTGTTTGTGGTAGAATGTGGACTAATAGTAAGAGACAAGCACATTGTCATTCCCTAGAAACTGAGTCAAGGGATTTAAGCCTGGCACATAAAGGGCACAGAGGCATAGTGGCAACCAAGAGAGCCCTAAGAGAATGAGTCAGGTTCTCTCTTTAGACCAGATGGTGGAGAACACACTAAGAGAGTGCCACCACTGTCAAGGAGAACAACTTCCACCATTATGATGTCCCCACTATTGAAAGACATTTGGTGGCAAGTTATGGTTGATTTATTTGCTCTGCTACAATCTGGAAGCCTCATTGTCATCATGGATGAATACTACCAGTTTCCGATAGCTCTGCAAGTGACATCTACCAGAACCCAAGTCACCATCTGAATCTTAGATGAAATATTTTCAGCATGGGGGATACCAGAGGTGGTTAAGAAGACTGACAATGAACCTCCATTCAATGGGCATGAATGTGCAACACATCTAAATTTCAAACATCATATGATCACTCCACTGCGGCCCGAAGCCAATTAAATGGTGGAGAGGCTCATGGCCACACTGAAGAGAACCATTCAACAAGCTGAGCGTGATAAGCGAGATGTACAATTTGCCTTAAAAGAGGTGCTACGAGCATACCGAAATACACCTCACTGCACAACTGGGAAGTGCCCAGTGACCATCATGCTAAGAAGAGAAGAACACATGAGGACGTCCAACAGGAGGGAGAGGGTCATGGCAGAGAGTAAGAGAAAGGGTTCCCTTAAGGCACAAATAAAAAACAGGTATAAAATAATGTACCTAATGACTTAACAAATACATACAACAAAATATGGAAAAGTTAAAAGTTCGTTTATTTGAATATATTAAAAAACAGTCAATAGGGATAACTAAACTAAATCCCTGAACTAAAACAAGATAAAATTAAGACAATATATATAATTGCGACCTGCACAATTACAAGCAGACAGAACAGTTACAACACACATTTGTTGGATACAGGTTTGTATATTCTTTCTCCGCTCTAATGACAACAAAGTAGTATCACTACCAAATCAGCGTATCTATTATGGTGTTGGAGACTTGAATTATACGCTTTAGGTTGCGTATAATTCAAGTCTCCAACACTTTCCCTTGTGCCTAACTATGTCTATCCCCAAGATGACGATTTCAAAAGATAGTGACAGGGACATATTGTGGGAGAATTTGACCATTGGTTGTATCAACGGGTATTCCCTTAAATGGGAGAACGTTGATCAACCTAAAGTACTAACTTCCGTTATAAATAAATGTGCCCCTGAGTTGTCGCTTTGTTTATCGGAGGATGCTACCCCTGATAAAATTCTTGCTTCTTTTTCCATAATTTGTGATCAAATTAAATCTTCCCTGACTAGGAAATGCAAAAGTAACAGAGCATCGAGGGATGGTTGGTTTAACTTTAGTTGTACTAGAGCATATTCACACTTAAAGAAAACACTTGCTAGCCGCCCCAGGTGTATAGAGGATATACGCAGAGCAAGGTTAACATATAAATTAGCCCTAAAAGAGAGGAAAGGTGAGCTAAGGAAAGAATCTTGGGAAGCGTTGCACCAGGCTTCGTTGGCAATGACTGTGCAAGGTTCTGGAAAATTATTAGAAATCCCTTTCTTAGCGAAGAGGTTTGCCCCTCTATTGAGATAGCCATATCAGAGGACAAATGGATTGATCATTTTTCCAAAGTCTACGAGGGAGAGGCTACGCCCTATTCCCCATGTAAACCTATGGACCACCCTCCCTTGGGCAACATGCAGTTCTCCTTAAAGGAGGTTGAAAAAGCTATATCTATGAGCAAGGGAGGTAAGGCTCCTGGTCCCGACGGCGTACCTATAGATGTGTTTAAGACTTTACCGTCTTTGTGGGCCCCTCTTTTGGTCCAGGTGTTAAACGCCAGTTGTAGGACGGACTTACTACCCTCTTGGGTGGAGTCGATAATAGTCCCAATTTTTAAAAAGGGGGATAGACATGACCCGGGTTGTTACAGACCCATTTCCCTTCTAGACTCCTATACTAAAATAGTTCGACGTGTAATCCTGGATCGCTTACTTTCATGGGTCGAAAATAATTCTGTACTATCCGACTTACAATATGGTTTTCGTTCTGGTTTAGGCACAGTGGAACAGGGTCTTAATTTTTTGATGCTGACTGGGAAGTATACCAGGGCTAAGAGGGAGAATCTGTTTGTGGCTTTTGTTGACCTCTCAGCCGCCTTTGATTGTGTGGTTCACTCTAAATTATGGACACTTTTGGATCAAATTGGGGTTGAAGATAATATTATTTATTTTCTTAAATGTTTTTATAGCGAAGCATTCGCCCGCGTTCGCTATGGGCGAAAGCGAGAACGCACGGGAAAAATCCTAATCAGGAGCGGTGTCAGGCAGGGTTGTGTATTGGCACCACTCCTTTTTAATCTATATATTAACGGATTAGAGAAGGCCCTGTGCAATTCAAGTTTTGACCCCCCGTACGTAGCGGGTCGTCCAATACCGCTATTAATGTATGCGGATGACGCTGTTTTAATGTCTCGTACTCAAGTGGGTTTACAGCGTGTGGTGGAGAGTTTCGCCCTCTTAATGAAAGATTTGGGCTTACGAATTAACATATCTAAAACCTTCATCATGCGCTGTGGCAGACGCCCTAAAATTAAAAAGCCTATATCCATTGAGGGTCAGCAATTACTGTGCACAAAGCAATTCTCTTACCTGGGCATTTTATTTACTGAGAAGGATGTCTGGGGTGAGGCTATATTAGCCAAAAAACTGACAATGAATCGTGTAATTGCCGCCCTTAGATCCTTCACGAGGAAATTAGGCACCAGACCCCCTACTGAATTAATCAAGATTTATAAAGCAAAATGCGTCTCCGGCGCAATGTACGGTAGTGGGATCTGGAGCTTTGCCGATACCTCACAGCTCCAGGTACTTGAAAATTGTTTCCTAAAATTTATACTTGCGGTTCCAAGGAGTTCCTCAAACTATATTTGCCACTCGGAATTGGGACTCCATTTTATATCCGATCTTATTAAGTTGGAACCAATACTTCTCTGGCATAGGGTATGGACAAATGAAGACTCCAAACTCAACAGAGACTTAGGTGCCGATCACGATCCGGTAAAAAATTACCCCGTGCGACTCGTATCCGGTCTTTTTACCGTACGAATCGTACAAGTGCCGTACGAACTGGCAATCACGATTCGCATGGTAAAAAGTCCATACGAACCGCATTGGGAATATTTCCCCACACGTCCTCGGGTCGGAAAATGTGTCCGACACGTCCTCGGACTATTTACCGTACAAACGTGAAAAGTCAAGTCCGACCGAGGAATCACGATCCATCCCGTGCGTCCGATCTCACAACCGTATGGAAAAAACACCGCCCGCACCGAACTCCTACAGCAACCATGGAGACATGTGCCCGCATACGCGCCCAACACTCCCCCCAGCCCCCGTACGTCCGACACGTACCCCCCGTGTATGTACACCCCCACCCGTCTAGGTACACCCCAGTACGTCTGAGTCCTACCCCCACACCTGTACGTGTCATACCCCCGTGTACCCACACCCCAGTACGTGTCGTACCACCGTCTATGTACACCCCAGTACGTTCCAGTCCTACCCCCACCCCAGTACGTGTCCTACCACCGTGTACCCACACCCCAGTACGTCCTAGTCGTACCCCCACCCCTGTACGTGTCGTCCCACCGTGTACCCCCACCCCAGTACGTTCGAGTCCTACCCCCACCCCAGTACGTGTCCTACCACCGTGTACCCAGTCGTACCCCCACCCCTGTACGTGTCCTACCACCGTGTACCCCCACCCCAGTAGGTTCCAGTCGTACCCCCACCCCTGTACGTGTCCTACCACCGTGTACCCAGTACGTTCCAGTCGTACCCCCACCCCTGTACGTGTCCTACCACCGTGTACCCAGTCGTACCCCCACCCCTGTACGTGTCCTACCACCGTGTACCCCCACCCCAGTACGTTCCAGTCGTACCCCCACCCCTGTACGTGTCGTACCACCGTGTACCCCCACCCCAGTACGTTCCAGTCGTACCCCCACCCCTGTACGTGTCCTACCACCGTGTACCCAGTCGTACCCCCACCCCTGTACGTGTCCTACCACCGTGTACCCCCACCCCAGTACGTTCCAGTCGTCCCCCCACCCCTGTACGTGTCCTACCACCGTGTACCCACACCCCAGTACGTTCCAGTCGTCCCCCCACCCCTGTACGTGTCCTACCACCGTGTACCCCCACCCCAGTACGTTCCAGTCGTACCCCCACCCCTGTACGTGTCGTACCACCGTGTACCCAGTACGTTCCAGTCGTACCCCCACCCCTGTACGTGTCGTACCACCGTGTACCCCCACCCCAGTACGTTCCAGTCGTACCCCCACCCCTGTACGTGTCCTACCACCGTGTACCCAGTCATACCCCCACCCCTGTACGTGTCCTACCACCGTGTACCCCCACCCCAGCACGTTCCAGTCGTCCCCCCACCCCTGTACGTGTCCTACCACCGTGTACCCACACCCCAGTACGTTCCAGTCGTCCCCCCACCCCTGTACGTGTCCTACCACCGTGTACCCCCACCCCAGTACGTTCCAGTCGTACCCCCACCCCTGTACGTGTCGTACCACCTTGTACCCAGCACGTTCCAGTCGTACCCCCACCCCTGTACGTGTCGTACCACCGTGTACCCAGTACGTTCCAGTCGTACCCCCACCCCTGTACGTGTCCTACCACCGTGTACCCAGTACGTTCCAGTCGTACCCCCACCCCTGTACGTGTCGTACCACCGTGTACCCAGTACGTTCCAGGTGTACCCCCACCCCTGTACGTGTCGTACCACCGTGTACCCAGTACGTTCCAGTCGTACCCCCACCCCTGTACGTGTCCTACCACCGTGTACCCCCACCCCAGTACGTTCCAGTCGTACCCCCACCCCTGTACGTGTCCTACCACCGTGTACCCAGTCGTACCCCCACCCCTGTACGTGTCCTACCACCGTGTACCCCTACCCCAGTACATTCCAGTCGTCCCCCCACCCCTGTACGTGTCCTACCACAGTGTACCCACACCCCAGTACGTTCCAGTCGTACCCCCACCCCTGTACGTGTCCTACCACCGTGTACCCCCACCCCAGTACGTTCCAGTCGTACCCCCACCCCTGTACGTGTCGTACCACCGTGTACCCAGTACGTTCCAGTCGTACCCCCACCCCTGTACGTGTCGTACCACCGTGTACCCCCACCCCAGTACGTTCCAGTCGTACCCCCACCCCTGTACGTGTCCTACCACCGTGTACCCAGTCGTACCCCCACCCCTGTACGTGTCCTACCACCGTGTACCCCCACCCCAGTACGTTCCAGTCGTCCCCCCACCCCTGTACGTGTCCTACCACCGTGTACCCACACCCCAGTACGTTCCAGTCGTCCCCCCACCCCTGTACGTGTCCTACCACCGTGTACCCCCACCCCAGTACGTTCCAGTCGTACCCCCACCCCTGTACATGTCCTACCACCGTGTACCCAGTCGTACCCCCACCCCTGTACGTGTCCTACCACCGTGTACCCACACCCCAGTACGTTCCAGTCGAACCCCCACCCCTGTACGTGTCCTACCACCGTGTACCCAGTCGTACCCCCACCCCTGTACGTGTCCTAACACCGTGTACCCACACCCCAGTACGTGTCGAACCACCGTGTATGTACATCCCAGTACGTTCGAGTCCTACCCCCAACACAACCTCCTAACTACGGAGCGCACCCCAGGCCCCAACATCACAACCGCATGTACGAGTCGTACCAAGCCACACACAAGGACAGCACCGTACAACCAAATGGCCCATGTACACACCGTACACACGCTAAAAACGCACGGACACAACCAGGACTAAACAAAACAGCACAACAATACACCATTCGAATGGCACAAAGCCACTAAACATGGCCAAAAAACACTAAAACAACACCTTCACTGACCTGCAACTGCCAAAAACAAACAGAGGCCCAATACACCACCACTCCTTATAACCAACCCACACAAAATTCAAACACAGCCACACCCACCAATGGACCAATAAAAAGGGCCCACACACACAAACCATGAGCCTTTGCAACAGACCCACTGCTGCCAGACCCCACAGACAACCCACAGCACCAGACCTCAACCTTTACTACACTTGCACACCTTCACACAACCACCTTCACAAACACACCCTCATCACATTCACACACACACGCACCTGCACAACCACACCCACACACCCACAACCATCCACACACCACCCCCACCATCCACACCCCCCCCCCACCATCCACACCCCTCATCATGCCCACTACCAAGAATCCAAAGTTCAGTAACCGAGAGTTGGAGGTTCTTGTTGATCAAATCCTCAGAGTCGAGCCACAGATCTTTGGAACATTGGTCAGAAACACCAGCATGGCAGCAAAAACAGCCATGTGGCAGACCATCGTCGATGCTGTGAATGCTGTTGCGGACACCAGACGGACCAGGCAGGAATGCCAGAACAGGTGGTACGATCTGCGGAGGAGGGTCCGAGCCAAGAGGCAGGATGAACACGACCAGGCCAACGCCACCGGAGGAGGGCCCTCCCGCGGACCCGTACACTACCATCCCTGGGAGGAGAGGGTGATGGCCATACTGCCGGTGGAGGCAGTCGAAGGATTAGAAGGACTCCGAGACCCGGGTGAGTACACAAACAACGCACCTCACATGGGGGGAACGGCATCCACAACCAACATCACTAACAGGCACGCAACCACCACAAGCCATCGCATGACTCTACCACACTCCATGAGCACGCACATGCCACTGCTGCCACCATGCCCCATGCACCCAGCTGGACAATGTCAAGTCACAGGCCACAGAAGACAACAACACATGACACGGTAACCCGGATGGCGGGAGGCTGGGCACCAAAAATCACATAGTGCAACTCCGAAGCAGACAACAATGCCCACTGCCCATATGGCCTAGGTCACAGCCAGACAGACAGTGTGTCCCAACACAGGAATGACTTGCCAGCAAATGGCGGACGCCTTGCATCAACACATTGGGGTGAAGGCACTGTTTAGCACATGACAGCAGCTAATGAACAGCCAACATTGTGAAAGAGTGGCAGCACACACCACCACAGCAGCAGCGCACAGACACACATCACACCCAATGGGTGCCTGGAGATCAGGAACAAACTCACATCAACAAGCCAAGGGCCACTCAAAGATCTGCTAACAGTGTGTGCCCAGGAAGCTGGGCTGAGGTGACAGAGGGTGACACACAGAGGGAGGGAGAGGGGGACAGAGAGGGAGGGAGAGGGGGACAGAGAGGGAGGGAGACACAGGGAGACAGACAGAGGGAGGAGGCTGACACACGGAGGGAGGGAGAGGGGGACACAGAGGGAGGGAGAAGGCGACAGAGAGGGAGGGAGAGGGGGACAGAGAGGGAGGGAGAGGGGGACAGAGAGGGAGGGAGACGGACAGAGGGAGGAGGCTGACACACGGAGGGAGGGAGAGGGGGACACAGAGGGAGGGAGAAGGCGACAGAGAGGGAGGGAGAGGGGGACAGAGAGGGAGGGAGAGGGGTACAGAGAGGGAGGGACACGGACAGAGGGAGGAGGCTGACACACGGAGGGAGGGAGAGGGGGACACAGAGGGAGCGAGACACAGGGAGAGCTAATCAGTCGTGTAGCGTGTGTGAATGTCTGCTCGTCAGCAGGTAGACTGCGTGCATGTAGACAAGGGTGGCCAGTGCCAGAACCACCCCTCTTCACCATGGCAAAACACAGGGCCATGTCACAACCTGTACACGAGCACAAGGACAGCTACCTGGATCATATAAGTGTGTGGATCCACTCCATGTGCACATGTACAGTGCTACACGGAAGGCGCCAATGCATGGCTCGCCACACCTGCACACTCCACTGCTGACTGCAGTCACACTTGACGCAGCAAGTAAGACTGTGCCACACATAGTTAAAGGGGCCAAAGTGGTGGCCAAGGGACACACCCATGCACAAGTGCACTGTGAGTGGAATGCAAGACAGATCATCATTCCAAGAGGAAATGTGCAAACTTTGAAACGGATGAAACATGGATGTTGCATGGACCAAAATTAACATTGTCTCTCTCACACACAGGTCAACGTCGTGGTGCACCCCCCAACACTGGGGGGGAACACTCACAGGACCCGGATCTGCAGGAGCCCGATCCCACCGGCAGCGACCACTCTCACCACTCTGCGGACGACCCCGACCGACCTGGCCCCTCTGGTGTCCAACCACCTGCAGCACCTGCGTCAGGTACAACTGTGCCAACCACCACCCCCACTCCTGCCACATCCCAGGAGACACCCACGATCCCTGCCCCAACACCACAATGCAGCCAGGCTCGCCAGGAGGGACACGGTGTCCTGGGCACCCAGGAGGAGGCAGGCGACAACGCCAATGCCACCCCTCAGGGGTCCCGGAGACCCCATGTGCCCACAAGTGCAGGCCAGGCGCAAGTGGGCAGGGGTGGTGGGAGTGGAGGACGGCGGAGGCGCGAGCCTGACCAGTTGGCTGGGGATCCGGTATTTTCCCATGTCCGTAACATCCTGGACTCATACCGGCAGGACACCACGGGCATGGCCCAGGTTGTGTCCGTCCTCGAGGGGATCAAGGCCCAGCAGGCCCAGCAACATGCGGAGCTAATTGCCTGTCTACTGGTACACCAACGGAGGATGGAGGACAGACAGGCTGAGCAAGTGACGGCATTCCAGGGGATTCACGCTACACTCCGTCGGATGGCCGACACCATGGCCGACCCTCCCTGTGCCAGAAGGCGGAGAACATCACCACCCACAGGGAGGGATCAGGAGGAGGAGGAGGAAACATCCGACGGAGCATCCCAGACGTCGTCACGGCCTGCTGGTGAGGTTCCCCGCAGGAGGCCGGGTCGTCCACGGAAAGGACCGTGAGGGTGGCTGCTACATCACCATCTCCCAGGACACCTGGCCTGGCACCTGGCCCACTGGAGCAACAGCATCACAGCATCAAGAGACATTCTCTGCCACATGGCCCTGCTGGTCACTGGCTGACCAATGTTGACAAAGACTGTGGCATGGACTCTGAGGATTTCCGATGGCAAGGACACCAACTCCCCTACTGAACTTTGGATTCCCTAATCCCGGAAAGCCCCTCACTTTGTGTCCCCCCCCCCCCCCCCTTCAATAATAAATCACACTATGAAGAGTAGATGCCTGCTGGTAGCATTATTACCTAACATGTGTCTTGTAAAGTCTAAACATGCCTGAGTCATCTTTTCTCTTCAACCATCCACACCCTGGGGCCTGAGTCTGGCACAGGACACATGGGTCACAGTTTATTAGGCAAGACAGACATGGAGCACCATACACACCCGTGATGGGCCCAACCTGCTGAGGGGGTGGCCGAACAACCGTGCTGACACACACATTGAGTACACCAACAGTCATGCGCCGAGGTCAGGGATCCAGTCCAGTGTCCTGGGTGGCACCCAGGTATGTGTAGACAGGTGGCAGAACCATGTCCTGCAAGCTTGCGTCCGGTGGATGCAGAGAATGGGGGCCTGGCCAACGTTGGATGCATGGGGATGGCACATGTCACAATACCCACGCAGTCATGGACATCATGCCCAATACACAGTCTCAGCCCACACACACAGCTCGCATCTTGCCACTCGACACATTGACACATAGCCACAATCAGGGAATACCATGCCAGACATGCAGGATGCACCGTGCCAACACACCAGCATTGACTGAGAAGAGGCACCTTGGAGGCATAGGGACACCTTTATTAGTCATGTATTCGGGTTTGCAGAGGCAACTCGGAGTACAGATGAACACATCATGTGGAGTGACATGTGGGTCCAACACTGGCACCCCCCTTCTGCAGCACAAATGCGTGTTCGCCATGGTACTGGCACACAAGCGTCGGCTAACAGCTAAATACCCACAGCTGCACACGGAGAGCCTGCCATACACCATAGATCCGCTGATGTGGAAGTCCCACACCATGTCAAGCCAATGCTAACCGTATGTGTCCGAGGGCAGTGTCACACACATTGATGCCATCATCACAATCCACTATCCCATCACTGATGACTGTCAACCAGGCAGACCATCTATTCAGGTGTACACAGCTGCATGTCGTGTCCCATGGGGATGCGACATGGCTGCAGAGGAACCAAACCCCGACAGGGGCAGTGTGCACACATCGTGAACAACTGCCACACCCAATACACCCCAGATGCATCCCTTACCCCATGGAGACTTCCAAACGTGTCCGTGCCTGTAACGCTGAGTCAGCCCACGATGTCATGTCCATGAGGAATAGCAGTGGCACAACAATGCAACCAGCAAACGGCATGCGCAGGTACCTGGGGAAGAGAGACACACAAGAAGTCAGCCACAAAAAGCACAGCCACTTGCATGTGCATTTACTCGACACATGTATGGATGACAACATGCTAGGTCACAAGTATGACTGGGGAAATACTACCATCACTGCCACCATCACTCCAGTGACACACCCACACACACCTCTGACTCACGTGCCATACATGCAGGTGGAGACACACATCACAACGCATGCCACACGGGGACCAATGCGTGCACACTCAGACACTGGTACTCACCACTAAGCAAAGAAGTCGCGTATGAGCCGAGTCCGGATGTCCTCTTGCGGCTCCACATCCTCCACATCACTAGCCCCATTGCCAAGCCCTTCGTCCTCCACGGGTGGATGGTCCTCGTCATGTTGATTCAGGATGAGTGGCACAGCTCTTTCAACTGCCATGTTGTGCAGCATGCAGCAGACCATGAAGATCTTGCAGACCTTCGCCGGGGCATAAGGGAGTGCACCGCCGGTCTTGTGGAGGCACCGGAATCGGCTCTTCAGCATGCCAAACGTCCTCTCAATCACTCGCCTTGTCCGGCCATGGGCGGTGTTGTAGCGGAGCTGGGCCGGCGTGATGGGGTTGCGGAGAGGTGTCAGCAGCCAAGGCATGTTGGGATAGCCAGCGTCCCCTACATGGGAAGCACATGGTCATCGTTAGAAGTGGTGAAGCGGTCGTGCTGGTAGGCTATACAGAATACAGGACAGACAGACTGTACCCACCAACAACACATGCACGTTCGTTGCGCAGCTGCATCATCATATCAGGCATCCCGCTACGCCTCATGATGTAGGCATCGTGTGCTGATCCTGGGAAACGAGCACAGACATGTGAAATCACCATGTTGGACAGACACACCACAAGGGCATTGATGGAGTGGTAGTGCTTCCGATTGCGGTACGCCACCTCCCGTGCGTGTGGTGGTACCAAAGCTACATGTGTCCCATCTATGGACCCAATGACATGGGGCATCCCTCCCAGGGCATAGAACCCACGCTTGACCTCAGTCATCTGTTCAGGGGTTGGGAACTTGATGAAGTCATCCAGGTGAATCAACATGGCCTCCAAGAAATCATGCAGCACACCGCTGAACATGCTCTGGGACATGCCACCAACATGAGCTATGGTATTTTGGAAGGTACCCGTGGCAAGAAAATGTAGGGCAGCCATTACCTTCAGCTGGGGTGTCAGTGCCGTAGGATACCTGTGCTGCGGTTGCAGGTGTGGTGCCAGTCTCGCCGTCAGCTCCAGAATCAACGGTTGGGTGAAGCGGGAGAGCCGGATCCTGTCATTCTCCTGCATGGCAGCCAAGTCTGGAATTATTCGGGCAAGAGGCGGCGCTCTGCAGTAATTTGGAAGTGACAAGGAAGAGTGAGTGCACTACGACAACAACTCATGTCTACTGAGCACATGTAAATCTGGCAATACACACATGCTACATAGGGAGTCAGGTATGTGCTACATGCCCAGGACACGTATGGATGCAAGGTGACACTCCTTCCAAGACCCAGCTACACACAGAGATTGAGAACCTCCCCATGCCACGCCATGGGAATAGCTGTGTCCCAGTGCAAGTGCACAGCCCGACGCAAGACAGGAGTGACATACACCCACACATCAGCTGAAGTGGGATGCCGATTGCAGAGACTGGTAGCGGAACACCGGAGCCACAGGTCACATTACATTACACTACGCCTGCCCACACACCTTGCCATGAAGGTGCACATGTCATGACTCACCACACATTCCTTGTGAGGATGCTGACATGGCCTTGTCACGCTACTCCGTGTCCCATGCATACATGTGCACCTCACATCCGATGACACATGTGGCATGGTGTGGGGAACAGTGTGCAATGACAATCTACACACAGACACATGTTGGTTGCTGCAACGGCTGCAGCTCTTGAGGGTGCTACAACATCAACCTGATGAAAATCCCGGACACATAAATGACATAGTCACATTGTGCACTGTGGGTAGTGACAAGTCATGTGTCATGACCCCTGTACCGGGCATCATGGGACACTTCCGTGTGTTGGTGTCCATGCCATGCCAGTGACGCTCACCCCAAGTGCGCAGTATGACATGCACACATGTCAAAGGAGTCAAGGGCATGCCTGGCACACATTGCCCTGTCACACAGTACACCTATACACATCTCATCATACATCTGGTGCCTTCTCCACTCAGGAGTCATGTTCCACATCACAGCCTGTCACACCTGTGCCCCACACATGTAGTAATGCACAGACGATGCCTTGATGTCCATTCCTGGACAAGTATGTCCATCCATGGACATGTATGTCCATCCATGGACAAGTATGTCCGCCCTATTCCTACCTGTGTGTCGCCTATCACCACTGTGATGTGTAAAAACCGCCGTACTGCTGCTAAGAGGGCCTGTGTATGTTCTCAAATCACTGTGGGAGTGCTGCCGTATGTGTACCCATCGTGATGGCGAGCGTACAGGCATTTGTACGGTCCGTACCACTACGGGTACGCATACGCGTGCAGACCCATAGTGATAGTGAGCGTAGATGCGTGTGTACGGCCCGTACCACTACGGGTACGCATACGCGTGCAGACCCATAGTGATAGTGAGCGTACATGCGAGTGTACGGCCCGTACCACTACGAGTACGCATACGCGTGCAGACCCATAGTGATAGTGAGCGTACATGCGAGTGTACGGGCCGTACCACTACGAGTACGCATACGCCTGCAGACCCATAGTGATGGTGAGCGTAGATGCGTGTGTACGGCCCTATCACTATGGGTCTGCACGCGTATGCGTACCCGTAGTGGTACGGGCCGTACACACGCATGTACGCTCACTATCACTATGGGTCTGCACGCGTATGCGTACTCGTAGTGGTACGGGCCGTACACTCGCATGTACGCTCACTATCACTATGGGTCTGCACGCGTATGCGTACCCGTAGTGGTACGGGCCGTACACACGCATCTACGCTCACTATCACTATGGGTCTGCACGCGTATGCGTACCCGTAGTGGTACGGGCCGTACACACGCATGTACGCTCACTATCACTATGGGTCTGCACGCGTATGCGTACCCGTAGTGGTACGGGCCGTACACTCGCATGTACGCTCACTATCACAATGGGTCTGCACGCGTATGCGTACCCGTAGTGGTAGGGACCGTACACTCGCATGTACGCTCACTATCACTATGGGTCTGCACGCGTATGCGTACCCGTAGTGGTACGGGCCGTACACACGCATGTACGCTCACTATCACTATGGGTCTGCACGCGTATGCGTACCCGTAGTGGTACGGGCCGTACACTCGCATGTACGCTCACTATCACAATGGGTCTGCACGCGTATGCGTACCCGTAGTGGTAGGGACCGTACACTCGCATGTACGCTCACTATCACTACGAGTACGCATACGCGTGCAGACCCATAGTGATAGTGAGCGTAGATGCGTGTGTACGGCCCGTACCACTACGGGTACACATACGCGTGCAGACCCATAGTGATAGTGAGCGTACATGCGAGTGTACGGCCCGTACCACTACGAGTACGCATACGCGTGCAGACCCATAGTGATAGTGAACGTAGGCATGCATGTACGGGCCGTTGCCATGCATTTGGGGTGCCCTAGGGCCCAGAAACGCACCGTACCTGTGTGTGATGCTCCAAATTACATAGGGGACAAGTATTAAGGCCTACATGCATGCTGGTTGTCATGGAGACCAAGTTCAAAATGCAAAATTGTTCTGGAAGGTGCACAGCAGAAGTCAGTTGGAATTCTTCTACTTTGTTGCAATGTGTTTGTGGGGCTGACATCATGCAGGAGAATGAAACCGATAGAGAACCCACAGACTGCTAGGTTTGAAGGGATTGGTGGAAACATAGGATGCAAATGTGAGTGACCAATCACTCTGTACTCCTGTGCATGAGACTGGTCAGAAGGGCACATATAAGGCAGCCAGGTCCCATGAGGGAGTACTTGCCTGCACATCTTTGCATTCGTCGACCCAGCTGCTGCTACTGATTCCCTGGAACCATGTCAAGGGCTGTGGAGAGGACACAGCCATTCACCCTGGAGGAGAACATGGCTCTGCTGGATGTGATTCTCCCACAGTACTCCATGCTGTATGGGCGACCAGGGTATCAGGTGAGTGCATAGGCCACTGCCACAGACTGTCCCTATGTTGTGACTGTGACTTCAGGCATTGTGTCCGGGTGTGACACACATGCCATGTACTGTCGGGGGGGTACCAGGGGGTGGGTGCCTGATGTCTCCCAGCTGTGCCCAGAGACAGGAGGGGTGGGGGCCTATCACTCACAGCAGTGCCCTGAGACAGGAGGGGTGGGTGTGGAGTCCTCCCAGCAGTGCCCTGAGACAGGAGGGGTGGGTGCCTATCACTCCCAGCAGTGCCCTGAGACAGGAGGGGTGGGTGTGGAGTCCTCCCAGCAGTGCCCTGAGACAGGAGGGGTGGGTGCAGAGTCCTCCCAGCAGTGCCCTGAGACAGGAGGGGTGGGGGCCTATCACTCACAGCAGTGCCCTGAGACAGGAGGGGTGGTTGTGGAGTCCTCCCAGCAGTGCCCTGAGACAGGAGGGGTGGGTGCAGAGTCCTCCCAGCAGTGCCCTGAGACAGGAGGGGTGGGGGCCTATCACTCACAGCAGTGCCCTGAGACAGGAGGGGTGGATGCAGAGTCCTCCCAGCAGTGCCCTGAGACAGGAGGGGTGGGGGCCTATCACTCACAGCAGTGCCCTGAGACAGGAGGGGTGGGTGTGATGCACAGTGTGAGCCTTGATCATTGATTGTGACATTGCCATCATTCCACCTGTGTACCCACTATGGCACGTACTGCTTTTTCCCTCACCAGGACATGATGTCCCTATGACAAAGGTGCAATGCGTTGACTGCATGACATGCCTTGTTGTAACCAGCTAATTTGTACCCATATGTCTCTCTGTGACATGTGGCTGATGTATTGATGTGGTGTCACTTGTTCTTCCTCACAGGTAGGCGCCACTGCCAAGGAGCAGATCTGGCTGACCGCCGTCAGTGCCGTGAGGGGTGTGGATGGTCGGAGGCGGAGCCTGTCCCAGGTGAGGAAACGCTGGCAGGATATCCGGTGCTGGACGCGGAGGATTGCACGGCACCTGCTGGGGGACTCACCTGAGAGCCACAAGAACCGCGGCCGCCGCCGTCTGAGCCACCTCCACAGGCGTGTGCTGCCGGTGGTCTTTCCAGACCTGGAGAGGCGCCTACAGGCGATGCAGCAGCCGGAAGGGGGTAGGTACATGTGTGTTTGTTGTGTGTCACCGGCATTTGGAAGGGCACAGTAGCATGAATTCACTTGCAGGGTTTAAAGGTGCTGTGCAGATCCTGTTTGCCCCAGTATAGCGCTGCGCCCCTGCCACCCTTCCCCTCCTTGCAATGTGTTCCCTGGTCTGTGTGTAGTCACTCCTTCACAAGGTAATGTAGGCTGGCGCTTTGTCCACGAGAACAATGACTGTAGCATCATGTCAGGGGGTGGTGTGTAACAGGTTGTGGGACCTTGCCTGTGCACTGTCAAGTTCACTGCATGTGGGTTCCATGTCAGTTGGCACTGATGCTGACTCCAGACATGGGAGTTGGTCTCTCATGTGTCATGCCTTACAGCGCGCATGTCCTATGTAGTGGCCTGTGACATGATGTGCATGAGTGTGCGATACGCATAGTGCAGGGATGGTGACGTGTGTTGCAGTCATTACCATTCAGTAGCATGTAGTTGCGTGCCCACTACTGTCCCCTGGGGCACCTTTTCCTCAGTGTTGTATGTGTCATCATAAACGTGGACACTCTCAGTGTCTACAGCGTAGGTTGTGCTCTGTGCCATTGTCCCCTGTCACCATGTATATAGACGTGCTATTATGTACAGGTGTCCACTGTGCAGCCTGACCTGATTGTCCTTCTTCATACTCACAGTTGCCAGTGCCTGTGTGTCTTGTTATACTCATCTGAGGATGGGCACTGGTACCTCATTATTTGTACAGGCGCACCTTGGCTGTTTGGCGTCCAATCTTGCTTTTTGCCTGCCCCTGTGTTTATCACCCAGACTATGAGATGTTGGTGCCACCTGTGTCTCAACAATTTGCCTCGTGTAGGGGTTTGTTGGGGCGGGCAATGCCTATGTGTCAAATCTGGATTTCTACTTGCTGGGTCTGGGCAGTGTGTGATGTTTCTGGACACACACGCAAGGTGCAGTGACCGAGTCATGTTGGGCATGTTTTCATCATTACCTATGCAGCATGTGTCTCAAGTTCATGGATATGGTCCCTGGTCATCGGTATTTTCGCCAACGCTGTGTGGTGCAGATGCAGTGCTGGATTGTCCCCAGGGCCTGGGTGCTATGTCAGACTCCGTTTCCTGTCTTTAGCTATTGTCTCATGCTCTCCATGGTATTTGAGTGGCATGGTGGCTCAACCAACTGTGTGTTTCATGCCCTACATGGGTACCTTGTTTTGAAGATGTTAGGGATCTTCCTTTTCAGGCTATGCAGTGTTACCTATATCGATTGGACTCATGTGACTGATGTGTACAGCTGTCTGATTAATTTCTGTCTCTCCACCCTGCCCACAGCATCGTCGGGGGACACAGAGGGAGACATGGACACAGGCAAGGCGGAGGGACCGAGCACCAGTGCCAGCCGTGACATCGGGGCTGGCACATCGAGTGGGACAGAGGTGGAGGATAGTGCGGCCGAGGACCTGTCGACTGGCACGTCAGAATACGAAGCTGACAGGTCCGAGGAGGAGTTCTCCGAGTGGGCGGTGGCTGCACCAGCAGCTGACAGCGGAACAACACCTCGCACCGCCCCCTCAGTTCCCATCAGCCGCCTCCCACTTGCTCGTGTCCCTTCCCAGCGTGCCCGGTCACCGCATGTCTCCTTCCGGCCAGGCACCGCACCCCCTGCCCCTGTCTCCACTGCTGCCGCCAATGCTGAGTCTGTGGACATCCAGCGGCAACTGCAGGTTGGTCAGGCTGCGATCCTTAATGTCCTCCATGCCCACGGGAAAACCCTCACCAACATCGAGGCATTCTTGGAGGGCATTCATTCATCGCAGGCTGACCAACGCAACTTGCTGAGGTCCATAGACTCCACACTGACTGCAGCAGTGGGTCTCCTGCAGCGCGACCTCCCCCCACCTACCCCTGCCCCATCCACACTTCCCACTTCCATGCCTGTCCCACGTACACCCAGACGTCGGCATGCACCCACATCAACAGACACAAGCACCACACCAGCAGGGAAGGTCCACCGCACTCCTCCTGACACGCACACACAGGGTGAGGTAGGCACACCCACTGGGTCGGGGGGCAAACGTGTGACACGCAGCCATAGTGGGAGTCCGCATTCCACCCAGTCCACTCCCTCCAAATCCCCTCCCCTCAGCTCTCCTGGCCACATCTCCCCCAAGGACTCCTTCATGGCCGCTCTGTCCCTGAGCCCCACAGTTACACCACCACGCAAGCGGTCAAGGAAGTCCTCGGTCAGGGTGGTTGAGTCTCCCCCCCTGTCTTCACCCTCCCCCGGTGGCGCTGCGACCCATCCCTCTGACCCCCCCCCCCCTCCTTGGGGCCTGAGGTCACTTCGGGTGCAGGGGATTCCCTGGAGGACCTTGCTAAGGTGTGTAGTGCCATCCTGGCCTCCGCCTTTGGCCATGACACACCCCCTGTGGTTGAGTCCTCCATCCCTGCACCCACAACGACGCCCCTTTGCCCTGATGTCCCTGCGGTGCCTGTTGCTTCCCCCCCCCTGATGCCCTCACCAGTATGGAAGACGATGGCATTTGACTGTGCAGGCAAGGTAGGGGACACGCATCCCACTGTGTCCCCCATCCAGCTGGGAATCATTGACTGCCCTATGGGCTTTGTGAATATTGAACTGCCTGCGATCCACGGACATTGTGCTCATGCTGAATAAAGCTTAATTTTGTTTTCATTATCACACTACTGCTATGGTGGTATTGGTGTTGGTGGGGCTGCTACATGGTTTTGGGTGGTGTTTAAGGGTTTGGGTGTGTGGGATATGTAGTAGTGTTCTGCTCATTGGGGGGACCCTGGGATCTGTGTGCCATCACAAGGTGTTGGCTAACTTCCTTTGGTCATGTCAGCAGTTACTGCATGGTGCAATTGTCCCAGGGTGTATTCCTTCCTCTGTGTACCCTGATATCTTCCCTGCAGGGTGTTCCCAATGTTTAGCACAGAGCTGTGTCTACATGAGCTGTGTGTGTGACGGAGCCCTTCTACTTTGGCCATGCATGCAGGGCCATGTCTCCACCTGCAACATTCGTGGCATCCTTGGTGATCACTGTACTTGTGTGTGGAGTCTGTTGACATGAGTTCATGGGGACATGTTCCCTTGTAGGCAGTATGGATGTGGGTAATTCCGGCCTCACACACATGTGTTACACCCCTCCTGTGTCTGGGCACTGCTGGGAGGACTCCACACCCACCCCTCCTGTCTCAGGGCACTGCTGGGAGGACTCTGCACACACCCCTCCTGCCTCTGGGCACTGCTGGGAGGACTCCACACCCACCCCTCCTGTGTCTGGGCACTGCTGGGAGGACTCTGCACACACCCCTCCTGTGTCTGGGCACTGCTGGGAGGACTCTGCACACACCCCTCCTGTCTCAGGGCACTGCTGGGAGGACTCTGCACACACCCCTCCTGTCTCAGGGCACTGCTGTGAGGACTCTGCACACACCCCTCCTGCCTCTGGGCACTGCTGGGAGGACTCCACACCCACCCCTCCTGTGTCTGGGCACTGCTGGGAGGACTCTGCACCCACCCCTCCTGTGTCTGGGCACTGCTGGGAGGACTCCACACCCACCCCTCCTGTGTCTGGGCACTGCTGGGAGGACTCTGCACCCACCCCTCCTGTGTCTGGGCACTGCTGGGAGGACTCTGCACCCACCCCTCCTGTGTCTGGGCACTGCTGGGAGGACTCTGCACCCACCCCTCCTGTCTCAGGGCACTGCTGGGAGGACTCTGCACACACCCCTCCTGTCTCAGGGCACTGCTGGGAGGACTCTGCACACACCCCTCCTGTCTCAGGGCACTGCTGGGAGGACTCTGCACACACCCCTCCTGCCTCTGGGCACTGCTGGGAGGACTCCACACCCACCCCTCCTGTGTCTGGGCACTGCTGGGAGGACTCTGCACCCACCCCTCCTGTGTCTGGGCACTGCTGGGAGGACTCTGCACACACCCCTCCTGCCTCTGGGCACTGCTGGGAGGACTCTGCACACACCCCTCCTGCCTCTGGGCACTGCTGGGAGGACTCCACACCCACCCCTCCTGTGTCTGGGCACTGCTGGGAGGACTCTGCACCCACCCCTCCTGTGTCTGGGCACTGATGGGAGGACTCTGCACCCACCCCTCCTGTCTCAGGGCACTGCTGGGAGTGATAGGCACCCACCCCTCCTGTCTCAGGGCACTGCTGGGTGGACTCTGCACACACACCTCCTATTTCTGGATATGTACGCTTGGAACATACACGGTGGGGGTGCGCTCCATGCATTCGAGGTGAGGGTACGAGTCTAGTTACACTGGTGTGGTGGGGGTACGGTCCATGAGTCCGCGGGTGGGGGTACGGGTCGTACTTACACTGTTGGGGTGGGGGGTACGCTCCTTGCATACGCGGGTGGGGGTACGGGTCGTACTTACACTGTTGGGGTGGGGGTACGGTCCGTGAGTCCGCGGGTGGGGGTACGGGTCGTACTTACACTGTTGGGGTGGGGGGTACGCTCCTTGCATACGCGGGTGAGGGTACGGGTCGTACTTACACTGTTGGGGTGGGGGTACGGGCCGTGAGTCCGCGGGTGGGGGTACGGGTCGTACTTACACTGTTGGGGTGGGGGGTACGCTCTTTGCATACGCGGGTGAGGGTACGGGTCGTACTTACACTGTTGGGGTGGGGGTACGGGCCGTGAGTCCGCGGGTGGGGGTACGGGTCGTACTTACACTGTTGGGGTGGGGGTACGATCCTTGCATCGCGGGTGAGGGTACGGGTCGTACTTACACTGTTGGGGTGGGGGTACGGTCTGTGAGTCCGCGGGTGGGGGTACGGGTTGTACTTACACTGTTGGGGTGGGGGGTACGATCCTTGCATACGCGGGTGAGGGTATGGGTCGTACTTACACTGTTGGGGTGGGGGTACGGTCCGTGAGTCCGCGGGTGGGGGTACGGGTCGTACTTACACTGTTGGGGTGGGGGGTACGCTCTTTGCATACGCGGGTGAGGGTACGGGTCGTACTTACACTGTTGGGGTGGGGGTACGGGCCGTGAGTCCGCGGGTGGGGGTACGGGTCGTACTTACACTGTTGGGGTGGGGGGTACGATCCTTGCATACGCGGGTGAGGGTACGGGTCGTACTTACACTGTTGGGGTGGGGGTACGGTCCGTGAGTCCGCGGGTGGGGGTACGGGTCGTACTTACACTGTTGGGGTGGGGGGTACGATCCTTGCATACGCGGGTGAGGGTACGGGTCGTACTTACACTGTTGGGGTGGGGGTACGGTCCGTGAGTCCGCGGGTGGGGGTACGGGTCGTACTTACACTGTTGGGGTGGGGGGTACGCTCCTTGCATACGCGGGTGGGGGTACGGGTCGTACTTACACTGTTGGCATGGGGGGTATGATCCTTGCATACGCGGGTGAGGGTACGGGTCGTACTTACACTGTTGGGGTGGGGGGTACGCTCCTTGCATACGCGGGTGGGGGTACGGGTCGTACTTACACTGTTGGGGTGGGGGGTACGATCCTTGCATACGCGGGTGAGGGTACGGGTCGTACTTACACTGTTGGCATGGGGGGTACGCTCCATGCATACGCGGGTGGGGGTACGGGTCGTACTTACACTGTTGGGGTGGGGGTACGCTCCATGCATACGGGGTGGGGGTAGGGTCCGTACATATCCGTCCCCACGCTATGTGATGCTTGTGCGGGCCGTACCCAGGCCTTTGCCACGTGGATACGATCCGTCCCGCCATTGTTGGGGTGACGTGTGTGTGGGCGTGGTACGACTCGTACCCACGCTCTTCAGGCGTGGGTACGGGACGTACCTGTCTGGTTGTGATGCCGGTTCGCGTGGTGACGGACTTCCGTTGTGGCGGTCGCTGGCTTATCAGGACACGCCCCCACCCCCTCGTGGTGACCAGGGCATGGGAGTCAGGTATGTCCAGGCCATGTGTGGTGTGTGACTTATGTGGTTGTTTTGTGGCCTGCCCTGGTCCTGCCACCCCCACCCCACCCCACTTTCCCCCCTCCCTTAGTTATTCTGACCTTCTGCGGCGTCTGCGTCGTAACCTGTAGAGGAGGTGGACTGCTATGAGGGCAGGGATGACTCGTAGGTTCGGGTCCATGTCTGTCCATCGCGTACTGGTACTCCTTGATCGCATCGTCCTGTCGCGTACGGGTCCTCCTTGATCGCGTCGTCCTGTCGCGTACGGGTCCTCCTTGATCGCGTCGTCCTGTCGCGTATGGGTCCTCCTTGGTCGCGTCGTCCTGTGTGTCCGTCGCGTACTGGTGGTCCTTGTTCGCGTCGTCCTGATTTCCCGGCAGTTTTTGGGTGCCGGAAAATATTCACCGTGCGGGATGACGTCGGTGCGAATCGTAATTCCTGGGTCGTGAATGGCTGGCTGCGAGCGTCCCGACGTCAGGTCGGCGCTTTCCCGGATGGCATTGGTAGTGTTTTTTTGTTCGGTCGGGCTTTTTTACGAATCGTACGGTGATGGTGTACCCGTGCGAATCGTAATTCCTTGTTTGTATAAATTGACGACCGGGTACGCGTCGGACGGAGATTATGCTCCGTCCGACGGTTCGTACCCGGTTTTTACCGGATCGTGATCGGCACCTACTGGCTGACGCTCTTAAACTAGATGGATACTTAAGGATACCGTGGCTGAATTATGTACGTAAATTCTTAAGTGATATTGGCAAATTGGATTATTTTTTAAAACCCCAAACTATGCTTGCTATTTCCCGGAAAGAGTTTAAAAAAGAGGGTTTACTCTTTCTAGAATCCTTAAGAATTACTACAGAGATTATAAAACCCACTGTTTTAAACCATCAAATAATTTTAACATCTTTTAATATTCAACCCTATCTGACCCATGTCCCGGGTAACTATGATAGATTTTTATTAACCCGTTTAAGGTTGGGACTGTTCCACAGACTGGTTAGCTTCCCATCAGTTAACAATTGGTCTCACGTATTACCGCCCTGTCCGTGTGATGGAAGCTCTCCCCAAAGCACAATACATGTTGTTTTATTCTGTAAATTTTATCATCAAATGAGGTCTGTGCAATTATTACCTTTTTTAAGAGAGCTCGGGCATCGGCAATGCCGTCCGGCTATGTACGACATCCAACGTTTGGACAATCATCTCTGCGTTGCAATAATTACACTGTACTTAAAGAAAGTGATCTCTATTAGGAAAAGAATAACTGTATAAATGGTAGTCCTCTCTATTAATTGCGATCATGTGTTTCTCAAAGGTTATGATATTATCTATGTACTTTTTAATGAATTGTAATGCTTTGTTATTTATACACTTTTATGATTGTTTTTACCTTACAATTGAATAAAGTTCTTTGACTTGACTTGACACATTTGTCTAAAATTACCCAACAGGCTTTGACATCAGCTGCATATTCCAGAAGCAAGCCTTTCAACTGACATCTGCCAAGAAGGCGCTTCAAGTGAGAGCTTTCTTCTTCTAACGGGTAAGTTGGAAGTAAAGTAACATCATACCTACAACAAGTCAGGTCTATTGGCTTTGTCAATGGCTGTTAGTTGCATAAGATAAATAAGCAGCAACTATGGCTTATATATAATATTGTAAAGGCTACTACTAAAGAACCTGGTGACACCATCACAATTTTGCTGCTCCTGAGTTTCAAAAAGAGAAGGGAATCCAGAGAGAAAATTACTCTCTTCAAAGGATTTCCCTTCCTCTACAACGCTCACCTGGCATGACGTAATGCCGTAACTTCTCCACTAGTGAGAAGTGAGCAGTGTGACCACACGCTCATCATGTGCCTGCTGTCACTGCAGTCTGGGAAAAAACAGACCCCTGTGACAGGGCACAAAACAGAGCCCAATAGAGACCCGTTTCGAGGCCTCCTTTAAACAAGCATTGGCATAGCCAATAGGTCTCGCCTTTGGGACCTTATAAGTGTTTAGCCATGCAACAGTTGCATAACTAAACACTTATAAGGTCCAAAAAGCGAGACCTATTGGCTATGCCAATGCTTGTTTTCATAGTCATGGCAGAGAGTGCCAACAAGAAAAAAGACAACCAACAAAAGTACAAGATAAAGAGATATGCAGACACACATACTTAGGCTCAGGAGCCAGAACTCAAAGAAAGGGACTGGATGGTCATCAGACAAGAACAGAGGAAGAAAACAGGTGCTCGACATGCCAGCAAACCCCTGCAAGTAACAGACAGAAAAAGAACCATGGTCACCACTGTGGCAGATGACAGGAGAGTGACCCGCAACATATCCCACTTCAAAAGGTATGTCACGAACAACATGGTGTTAAGTGACCCAGAACAAAGCAACACCTCAGGAGATGAAAGTGAGAGTGGTAGACACCATATGGAAGTGGTCAATGCTGCTCACCGTCCTACACCACGACAGGCAATGAGAAGTCACCGGAAGCCAGAGCGACTCATTGAAGAAATCTAAGACACTAGTCCAACAGACAACAGGGACATGGAGAATGGGGCACTCTCCTCAAGTGGGAGTAGGATCGACATAGAGACAAAGAGAAGCACTGAGATCCTGGACACAAGATGACCAGCAGCCAGATGGTCATCCCTACGAGGCAGGGCCAAGGGAGGTCTCGCGAGAACAAAGGGGGACGGTAGAGGTAGGACACTAGAAGGGGTGGCATGCTGTAGGAGAGCTGCTAGGTTACCTCCTATTGCCCTGCGTGCTGTGTCAGGCTTTCCTGTGAAGTTCCGACACCCTGGATATATTTCAGCACGTTACAGGTGTACGTGCTGCGAGGCTCCGTTTCCCCTTGCTGTACTGGCTAACAAGCTTCTCGAATTCATTTTAGAATTCTCTCCGGAGCTCGCCAGTGTAAAATTACAACTCGTCCACCAAGACAAGAGACTCTCACTGAAAATACCTATCCACTTGCTGCACTGCCTCGCGTGACTTGAGCTTCTATTACACATTGGTTCATTGTAACATGCCCACCGTCGTTACACGCGAGGCCACCGCTTTTAATGGGACATTGTAATCTCTAAATGACACGCAATATGGGAGGCTGGGTTTTCTTTGTACGGCGAACACTGTAAAAAAGACAACTTTCAAGAAAAGGAGGCAAAAAGTAAGCGACACTCCAAACAAATACAGAGAGATTTCAATTAAGCCACAGGCAGGCTGGTCAATTGACTCTTTGACCTACTGAAAGGACTCCCTTATTTTTCCAGTATTGTGTATGCAGAGAGGGAGTAAAAAAAACAAAACGAAAACGCATTTAAAAAAGGAAACAGAAAAGCTTATCTAGAAGATACACTGTGGCGACAAACTGGAGCAGCTCCAATTTAGACTTATTGGAAAAAGTTCAAACATTTGTCCAGGCCAATCTCAAAACACGAGGTCAGGTCAAGATAATGACAAGTAAACAGACACTGGCGTGTATCACGGTTGCGTGAGAAGGCCGCGTGCCGAGTCTGCCAGACCCACTGATTGCGTGCTTTGCGCGAGCCCTCCGTGCCGTTCAACAGTGACGCAGTAGGGCTCGAGCGTGTGTACTGATCTATCGGTCTATGCGTGACGATACATAAACAAATATTTTTGTCTGGAATTCCGTTCAAACCCCAGGAATGTTCTTACTTTACTATACAGTCATGATTAATGAAAGTAAGCGTCTTGAGGTCTGATAAAAGGAAATTTGATGCTGAGACTGAGAAACCAGCAAGGGAAGGGCATTTATTCAATCATGGACATCTCAACGATGGTGGGGGACCTGAGCTTTAAATCGATGATTACATTTTTACATTTCAGCTCTTTCATGCCCTCTTTGGCGTGGTGGTCACTGTCAGTGCACAGGGCACACTCGTCCAAATCCTATATGTGTTCACATCTAGTATTTAGGGATATTGATGTGTTTTCAATATTATTACAGAGCACTAAAATTACTGCAAATAGCTTCTGTGACACCCTCCCATTTCTCATAAGTGAGGTCCGTTCTTCACCTAAAAGAACCATGTTATGGATGTTGCATGAAACAAAAAATTTCTCTGCAAAATGACTAATAGATCCTCACACATCACCCACATTAAAAATACATGAAAGGAAAACGGGGACCCCTGAAAGGCTGGGGTCCTGGGGCGGAGACCACTTTGCCCATACCTTAAAACGTCTCTGCATTCAATGGGTGTGGTCTGCTATACTCTGGGAAAACTGGGGTTTCCATAGTTTTCAGTTTCCTTTAGCGCACGTGCAGTGTCAGGCCATGTTAAGGCACCTCTGGTTCCCGAAAAGGTCTGTTCGGGGGTTAGTCATACTTTGGCGGACATCTTCGGTTGAAATTATTAACACAAGTTAGCAATTCAAGATTTAAATTGGAAATCAGCTTTGTGGCAGTGCCTCATCTTAAAGCATGCTAACGTCTGCGGTTTGTGATTTATATATCCTTTCTCCTACACAAGTTACGTCACATGTTTTGTGTGGTTACTGGTAAGCATGAGGACAATTCCAGTAAATGATAAGACACGTAGGTGAGTCGCAGCCAATTACTGATTCTCTAGGGTCCACTGTTTCGGAGGTCTGACTATATTTTATTCTTGGATTCAATAAAAACAAAACAGTTTCCTTTTGTAACCCTCAAATACATGAATTCAATACATCTGTTTTTTTCAATGGACTGTTCTAGAACTAGAAAAAAAAACTAAACCTTACCACAACTTCAGCAGAACAAGAGTGAGGGATGGGATGGAGATACACAACTTCGGGCCGATTACGATTTCGCCCGGAAAGCAGTCCAACCGAATCGGTTTGGGAATCCTTTACGAACGACTCGGGCCGGGGAGTCCAACTGCTGTCCGGAGCTTTTCTGGACGGCATTGTAATCGACCCTTAATTGTTAGGGTGGATGGGCTACAATGGAAGAGGTTGCCATCTTTCACACTGAAATTATTGCAGGAGCAGCAGTGTGTGGCTGACAACATCTTGAAGCGCAACTTTCAGGAAACTGAGGTACTGATCAAGTGTAGCCCTATGTCAGACCGGCAGGATTCTGGTGGACTTCAAAAGGTTCTCCATTCCTCCTCCTGTGTCAGACAGTATATTGTGTTATTTGACTCAATCATGACTCAACCTTGTATTTGCCCTGCAAATAAACAAGCCAGCACCAACGGACAAAGACAGAAATATAGCATTATTATTGGAGTCCTCCTTAAATTTTTCACCACCAATAAACAGTGATGTCAACGTGCTTTTTTTCTGTTCAAAGTATTTTATTGAGTGTATAGACACATAGTAATATGAAATGCGATACAAATATAACGTGCTTTGTTTTGTTGAAATCATTTCAGAAAGTCTTAACCCTCCTTCAGGCTGCAGGCAAGTGAATGATTATTCAGACTACTATCTTCTCCATTTTAGACTATGGCAATGCCTTTTCCTTTGGCTTACCGTATTACCTGACTAATCATGTCCATATTGTCAAGTAACAAGAATAAAGGTCTTGCTAGAGTCCTACGACACCACACTTGCCAACTGCCTAGGAACCTGCCTGCCAAAAAGGAAATAGGCTGTCACCAAGTTCGGCACCAGTCACTACCTCAAATCACCTGCCATACATCCATGTGGCACGTTCCTCCAGAAACACTAAGTAAAACTGTGTCTTCTGACAAACTTTATATAGTAACAATCCCTCTGTTAGGACACAATGGTACAATACTGATGCCAAATATCAAACAATTATATTAAACTAAACAAAACAATGACCAAATGTTTGTCACATTTATTGTATAAAAAACATACATATATTCCATTAAAATCAATTGTACATTTCACAGAACATATTAAAACACATTGTTCACACTACTAGAGAATTATCAATTCATGTACACATAACCTGTTATGAGCCCGCATAACAGAAAACAACAGAAGACAATGCACTTTGTCATATGTTACACATCCTATTGGGTCATAAATGTATATCCGCAGTTTGTGATATATCAGACACAATTAGATCTACAAAAAAGGCCACGGTTGTCCCTCGGATTGTGTTTTCAATTGCGTCGACGCGTTTCGATGGTATTTCTTATAAGGCCATCTTTTTCAAGACAGATTATAGGCTTAGATCCTCGTCTATTGTACTCGGACCTATTGGAAGATAAATATTTTTACTGAACTAGTCTGACGTTCTACTAGCACTCAAGTAAGTGACTTTCACTTTAATATATTTTCTCTTTCTATATTTGTGTTTATTCTAATGTATTTACATATCCTATTTTAATACATGTGTGCCAATGCAACTATTAGCCGGCAGGTTCACCTTCTATATTTCTGCCGGTTTCCCTTTATATACTTCTAAATATCCATCATAGCTGTGTCCATAATTGGTTTTATCCTCACCTGTGTAACTATACTCCGTTTGCTTTAAACTTTACTTCGTCTCTTCTTATTAAGTCTCGTTTTTAAGCGTTGTATGTCCTCATTCGTCTTATGTAGGATTTCGAAATATTATCTACTGTGAAGCAAGTAGCAAGATGTTACCTCTAGAGGATCTCATTAATCAACAAATCATACACTACTGCAAATGCCTCTCGTTATCAAAAAATCACTTACTTGGCTGATTTACGGGATCAATTTACTTGATTTGTGGATGAAACCAATTATGGACACAGCTATGATGGATATTTAGAAGTATATAAAGGGAAACCGGCAGAAATATGACTTTAAGCCAAAGTACACAGTCGCTAAACGAATCAGCCTCGATGTAATCTCAGTGACAACTTGCAATGAATGCAGAGCAGAAATGTAAAACCATTTCAAAGAAACGTACAACGGCTGACAGCCCTAGCTTTCACAAAGTGCATTAGGGTGCTCTATTTCATAACAATTAATACAGTTAATTCTGTGTAGGAGAAAAAAAGACACACGTGTTAAAAATGTTTCAAGCTTGATGAGTAACAAAAATCCTAGAAATAAGGCATACTTTCATAAAGTGCTTAGGTGCTTTCAGCAGCAAAGTAGTCAATATAGTTAATCTTAAAAACATAAGAAATATGAGAGAGCTAAGAGCCTGTCTACATGTAAGCCTAACACCTAAATCCCCATGAAGCCCGTTGGTAGAATACTGATATGCACACCTGCTGATTGCAAAGAATACTCCAAAGTTCGGACTGCTCTGCCTGACTCAGACTGTGAAGTGCTGAGTGCTGGAGGAAAGGGTGGCACTGGATCAGCAAGATCTCCCCCTCTCTGGAGACACTCAGCCTAACCACGTGGAGCTTGGTGCCACCAATACCCGAGGCTCCTGCATCATGGGGCCTAGAGACAAGGAAAAGAATTCCAGCTGCAGTGACAGGTCCAACCAGGATGAATCTGACCACACTGTGAAGCTCTGCAGAGAGGGAGAGGCAATGACTGGGGTCTGGAGAAAAACAATAGAGGCAGAGCCTGGATAAAAGGGCAGAACAATGGGTCTCCTCCTTAGGGCGTGGAGAGCGAGACACCAACCTGCATGGCTCTAGGGTCCTCCCACGTAAACGGCTAATTCTGGTACCTTGGCAGCAGGGAAGGCCTGGGTGGGGGCAGCATGAGGGAGGGATAGAGATACATCACTGAACATTCTGGAGTCCTGTCCGAGAACTGTATAATTTCCCCACAGAGTACACTGCAGTGGCGGCCTTTCCAGAGCCCTCTTGTGATTGCCTGGAGCAATGGGCCCCAAATCTCTGAGGGATGACACAGAGAGCCCCTCGGCGATACAAAGGGAGTCCCAAAGTGTGCAAGGGATGTGGACGCTGGTGTTGTGCTATCAATGAGTCCCCATGATTAATGGTGCAGTATTCTACCCAAGAGGTGAGCCCTGGATACCGGGTGTACAGCTATTTGTAGTAGGTGAAAATTAGAGTGATGAGATGGCCAGTTGAGGTCAAGAGACCACCCTTCCTGGCTGGCCCAACTGAAGGCACTTGAAAGTGGTGCTGAAGGAATGTTTATTGAGTACCTGAGTGTGAGGTCTGGTATTGGAACCTGGAAGTAGTTGGGACTACTGCAAAAAATACCTTCCCTTAGCACTGTAGACATTTAGAGGGGAAGAATCTCCAAGGGCCAAGACACAAGGAGTGGCCCGTGGAATCCAAGCTGGAAGAGTCATTATCTGGGCTAGAAAACAGACAGTGGTACATTAAATCCTTTAACAAACATACACAACTGTTATTTATTTATCTGCTCACCAGCATAACCCTACACAACCCTAAAGGCTACTAGATGTGGTAAGGCCCACAGGATTTGGACGAGGATGGTAAAAGGCAAAACTGGACAATTACTGAACCAGAAAAAGATGGACAAATATTCCAGGAGGATCACAAGGACTGGCACAGCTATGGCCGCCACAACATAAAACCTCATGCCTGTCAAAGACACTTCCGGAGATGCCTATTTCACAAGCATAATCCTGGAAGCAATTGAAAACACAAGAACATCCCTGGAAACAAAATAGGGGACGTGGGAAAGGATGTCCTTCTGCTGTGACAAGTCTTGAAAAATATGCTAGCTAGAATGGCAGAGACCAAAGGCCATGAGTCAGAGCTAGAAGATTGTGCAAAAACTGTAGATGCTAAGGTGTATCAACTTGCTGCACATTAGAAAGGAGAGTAGATAACCTGGAAGGACATGCATGGTATAATAACCCAGGGAGAGAGGGCATACCACAGGGAGTGATGGGCAGAACCCCAGAGCCATTCCTGGAGAAGTGGCTTCATATTCAAGTTCTAGCGAGCATACTCTCCTCCTGTTTTGTGATTGACCCAACACCCTTGCTCTACCATTAGCAGCTCCCCGCCCTTTAATTGCAAATCACCTCAACTGTAAACACTGAGCTGCTATATAAAAGATGACACGATAGGGTGACATACAACATGTCAATCAACATGCCCACCTACCAGACACGACAACACTACTCCATGGTGATCCTGGGCTACCCCTGCACACAATATAGCTATATCATGGCACCACAGCCACACAACAGCTGAACGTGTGTAGATGCAGAATGCAACCATGTGCGAAGGATGCAAGTGACCCGTGAATGGGAATGTACACAACGACAAATGAGACGTGGATGTGCAGGACAGACATGGGTATGCAAACCACAGATATGTCCATGAAGACCACAACTGCTGGTGACTGGAGAGTAGTGAACAGTGGACGCAACCATGTCATCCCAGGCTGTGGGTCAGATAGCGGAAATGTCGCTCACTGCGCCCCCCCCTGTGTGCGTGAGCGTAGTGGGTTGGCCCTGAGTGCGCCAGGGCTGCACAGGGGTGTGGACAAAAACCCCGCGGCACAGAGCGTGGTTCTCTCCCAGAAAGGCCAACGTCACTGACAAGGCAGCACCTTGCAGTCCGCCACAAGGCTGAAGCCGTGAGCAGCGGTGCCTGCGACCCTCTGTGCCTGCTGCACCCCAAGACGCTGATACCCAGACTAGACCTGCCCACCCTAGTGCCCCAAGGCCACACTGCTCACCTGCCGACAATGTCGTGTGTCAAAAAGGGCCCACCACATGCCGGGGCAAGCTCCAAGCCCCAGTCCCGTGACCTCTGCACCCTTCGCAGACCATCGCTGGCACCCACAACGCTGGCCCACATCACTCCTTTCTCATTGGCATACTCCACCGGCGTCCTCCTCGTACCAGTAGGTCCCACATGTGGAACTGTGTCCTGAGTCCTGAATGGCAGTGATGACAAGTCCGTGGCAGCAGCCACAGCACCAGACTCCCTTTGATCAGTAAGGCATAATTCCATATTGCAGGCCTGCGACACGTGGTGCCATTAACCCTGTGCGCCGTGAATGACCGTCAGCCTCCGGCGGAACATCGTTGGTGTCTGAGCCTGTGGCCTGGGGGTTGCCATCAGCAACGGGCAGGTACGGACTTGGTGTCTGGCATTAGTCTGTGGCATTCATATCCGCCATGTTGCCGGACACAGCTGGCATGTGCCCTCTGCATCATGCCGTGGGGGTAGACCTCCCATTCTCCCTAGTGACACTCCGCGGAAGGCACCTATGACACATATGAGACCCTGCTCTGCCCTCATGACCCTACTCTGGTCTCCTGCATGTCAGCGTCCCGTGGCGGTGGGCCCATGTCGGCCGCTGTGCATCCGGGCTCACTAACCCTGTGCGACTCAAATCATCCCCCTTGCTGTTCTGACATTGCATTTCTGTGTGCCTGATGACTGTTGGAGTTGTTGGCAGCATCAGCTACTATCTGAGGGCTGGCTTACACTCATCCCACACACAGCCAGCACAGGATTAGTGGGCCTGCCATCACATCCCGCCGAACCAAGTATTGACTCTTTTCTCCCTGCACTGTCACAGGTGATCAAGGATATGCACTCTGCCCTTGGATGATGACACCCCTCCGAGACCCGAATACACCCACTTAGAGGCAGTACAATGCGGCCCACATACGCACCAGGGGCATCGTTGAATGCACATTTGGCGTGTTGAAGTCACGTTGCAGGTGCCTGGACAGCATAGATGGAAAGCTCCTGTACAGCCTGGACATCGTGTGCAAGATGATCGTTGCATGTTGTGTGTTGCACAACATCCCACTGCAGCTGCGGCAGGAATGGTCCATAGGAACACCATCATTGACAATTACTTCTCATGAGCACGTGACAATGTGGCCGTCCCTGGCAATCATGGGACAGTACTCAATGTCCATAAGCACAGCATGTGTGAATAAAACATATTTGCAGGTTACAGGTTGTACTTATACATTGTCATGTCACAGTTTCCTGCTGTGCCAGATGTGATTTGCCATGTTGTGCACATTTGCGCACCAGTTGTGTCCTGTGTTCCGCTGTGGAGGTGTTGCTGTTTGTACTGGGATGTTGTCAATGTCGAGGTGCACTTATACTTATGTGCGTATTCTGCACGGTGAGTGATTCGCTCCTGTGGCTCTGATTTGTCTGCTACTGGTCCCTTTCATGTGGTGTGCCTGTCAGTTCTGTGCTTCCACGGTGCTGAGGTGTTGCAGACTTGGCTAACTTGTGTTCTTTGTTGAATTGTGACCCTTGGGCATGGTTTGTCCACAGATGCGTCGTTGACGTCAGGGGTTGTTTGTGCAGGTGGTTGTGTCCGAGTGTGACCTGCTCCTTTCCGGTTGTGGTCCACACTCAGCCACCTCAGTGTCATGCCGTGTACATTGTCATGGTGATTGGACTGCAGCCATGCTACTCATCATGTGGTGTCTCTTGCATTGTCAGTGTGGCTGACATATATGCATGTTTGCTGTGTTTCACACATGTGCATGTGTTGGTTGTGTGCTTGGTGATGTGTTGGGTGGGTGCCCCTTTGGGCACATGGTGTACGTGGGACTACTCGGTGTTTGTGTGTGTGTTGAAGTGTTCTCGTGGGATCAGGGACATGATCCTGAGTCATTGTGGGTGTGCAGTGTGCTCTGCTTAATTGTGCATGTGTGCCATTGAGCCCATTTCCCCCGTCCACCCACTCCCTGGTCGGTGCGCACCCTGTTGATGTGGTGTAGGGGCATGTTGGACAGTGTCCGGATCCCCGACTCCTGTCACCGTCTCCTGACTGGTGCCTGTGGCCACCATCTTCTCCATGTCATTCAGCTCCTGTTGTTCTGCTGGCCCCCCTCCTCCGGGTTGCGTGTCTGCTTTCGTGTTGACAGCGAGTTTCTGCTTGGTTTTGCCATTTACATCAGTCCAGGGCCTCTTGTGCTCTTCCATTGTCCTCCTCTGCCATGCAACGGCATTCACATGGTCCAAGGTGGTGTGCCATCTTTGCCTCTTTGTTGCCAATGACACGTTGGAGGTGACGTGCAGTTGGTGGTGGTGTTCGGGCTCATCCGTGGCGATAATCGGGTTTTCCTGGCGACTGTACCCCATCTTCCTCTTCTCATTAGCCTTCCACGAGCCCTGTATTCCTGGGTGTTCCTCCGTGGGGATTGTGGGGTTCATGTTGTCCTCTGCAGTCGGTCAGGATGCATCCATAGTACTCGGCAGTTGATGTCGCTTTTTAGTGGCATTTTCCGTATGCTATTCTTGTGCTTTTACCCGCATTACGCGTGGGTATTGCTGGCCTCTCGCTGGTTGTCACTATTTTCTTATTGTGTTTGGGCACATCGCAAGTGTTTTCACGTTGAGATTTGTGTCTTTATCTTCGTCGAGGTGGTTCTATCGCGGACATTGGCAGCGTTTTCGGCAGACTATCGACGGACTATCGCATGGTACCGCCATGTTGTGAATTCCACGTTGACACAGGGTTATTTTCCCGCGATAGGCTGCAATATGTAAAGTTGTGTTAGCATTTTTTGGAGATGTTTTGCACACGTTCTTGTGAATATACCCCAATGTATATTATAGAGGGGGATTTCAATGAGGTGATGTCCCTGAATATATATAGGTCTTCTAACTCACACTCAGCAGAGTAGGTAGACACAATCTTCATGCTTTCTGTAAGTGCTCTGGGACAAGTTAAATGTTGCAAACTAAGCACCTAGGAGAGACACCACTCATACTTGCCAGGTATCACACAGGCTAGATTACATTTCTATTTAAACCTCTGAGGCCCCATATATTGAAAGAGGGGACTACCTTACAAGGAGACTCTCACACCACACCATGCTCCAATTAACAAAAGGGTTCAAAGAAAGGCTAGGAAGAAACACCTGGAGAATGAACACATGGGAGATGCAATATCAGAAAACAGTGTCACCATTTATAGAGACCATAAACAATGACTTCAAGGATAATACAGGGACAGTCCAGTTCATGAGACACAGACAAGGCAGTGCTTAGAGAGAGGGTACAAGCTAAAATGAGGAACAAGATAGGATCTGAGTAAGGGAGTTGTAAAAGAATGCCCTGAAAACAGAGCAAAGAATGTTTAACCAGAGATACATATGAACATTAATAAGTTCGAACTGGCCAAGTTAGAACACCATGGCGGGAAGATGGAATAAGCTAAAATAAAATGTACCCACCCATCGGAGAGAATATATAAGATTGCCGGCAAGGTGTGGTTTACTCGAATAGCTTAACTCGAGAAAAAAGGGAGCAAATGGGTTGAGGACACAGTTGAAGACAAAGGGACCGCAGTCAGCACTAATGGAGAGATTTCTTAGACATTTGTTGACTATTACTGAGTCACACACCAGACTAGAGGGAACTGTAAAGAACTGGAGATGTCAGCTCTTCTTGATGGATTGGATAGCTAACGCTGACTGAGGATTTGAGCGTAGGTCTTAAGGGACATATGTCTTCGCAAGAATTCACAGAGGCAATTGTATTGCCACTGGCGGAAAAAACACAAATGCCTAATTGTTTTCCTGAAAGAGGGTAGATAAGTTGGGCCATTGCTCTATGAATTATGGCATACCATAATAGTAGTTATATGCAAAGCAGTGAAGTCAGTGTGGAAGTCTTACCAACTGATGTCACTTTTGAATACTGAGACCAAAACTCAAGCAAAAGCATTGGCAAATAGACTCCTGGGATATTTCCACTCTTGCCCACCCTGACCACTTTGACTTTATGCTCTATCAGTCAAGAAGGTCAAATGTATGGAGGCCACATGACTGGCTGCGTCTAGTCAGTGGTATAGAGGGCCAAGTGCAATTCTTTTCCTTGATGATGAGAAAGCAAGTCCAGATGAGTAAATGGTGAAGCGTAAAACATATGCTTTCGCCGTCCTCTTGCTTGGTTTAGAGAGGAGGTCCAGCAGGGTGGTTTGCTCGTGCTGGGCGTGACACGATGGGGGGCACACCCGTTTCAGAACTCTACATACGCCCAGTGTGGAGGCTTGCATGCGCTCCTGGGGACATGATCTGTGAGGACTCGCTGTGCTTGGACCGACACGCCTCCCTTCACAGATCGGCTGCAACTCGGCCTCGAGCGGACGATCTGCAGTGGCTGCACCCTGTGCTCCCTGAGAGCTGGACTGTGACGATGGTTCCGCGAGCCAAGGAAGGGGTATGACCAGCTTTCTCCGTTCTCGCATTTGGGAGCTCAGCGTATCCCCCATGTGGCCCAGCACTGGTCTATCCCTGATGGGAGCACGCGCAGGGGCCTTTTTGTAGCAAAGGCACACAGTGCCAGCCGTGTTCATCATAATTGACCTTTAATTTAGCTCTATGAGACCCATAACCAGTTCTCCATTTCTGGGCACATCTCCCCCCTAAAAAGTAACTACATGCTGAACTATCCCAAGATGGTGATCCTTCTCCCAAGTGTGAAAGAGACAGAGGACTTGCTCTCCACTGGTCCTAAGTAAGTGAAATGGACAGAGGACCTCTATGCAAAAGTCCTAAGAAAGTAAAGTAGGACTATGTTTTCTAAGCAGACACATTGAAATTGAAGAAGGACTCCAAACTCCACAACAAGGAAGAAACTACCCAAATCAAAAAAGTTGGCCATATTTGAACAGTATTTAGGTGTTCCCTCACCTAACATCTAGAAAGCATTACAATTCCATACACAGGCATTATAACTGATCTTCAAGAGGGTCTCCCTGCACCCTACCCTGGCAAGAACCCAGACACTATAGGAGCAGTCATCTTCATCGGTTTCACTGATACCCCCGCATTTCCACAGTGGGGCAGCCCCAGATTTTTCGACCCATCGCAGCTCAAGTCCCTCTACTGCCTCTATATTAGGTCTAGCCCCCTTACACTGAAATTGATCCTGCTCCGCTACTCCCACTCCACACCAATCTGGAATTGGATAGCCCCAATGCCTATAAAATTAATTACCCAACCAACCTAACAAAAAAGGCCTCCAAGATCTTAAAACACAGAATTCTCAATGCACACCCAGAAACCCTCATCTCTGACTTCTACTTCTGCGCATCAAAAGGAACCCTAATAAATGATCTTATCTTCTACACTAAAAAAGAGCACAATGGAGAAAAGCTCTCTATGCAATGCTCCTGATCTCAACAGCCAAGAAAACTGCGCACAGTCTTAGACTATCCGTAGCTCCCTCACCCACTTTCAATGCTAAAGTAACCATCTCCAGCTATAACAATGGGATTATCCTTGTCAAAGCATCAAACCACTGCATAGATGTATTCAACAAAATTTTCCGTATCATGAACCATGCAGTATATAATATTGACTCAGCTCCCTCTCAGGTACACCCTAGCTCTCCATACATCGTGAAGACCCCCCAACTAATGTCACTTCACTGCCTACCCACATTAAGCGGTCCCCCTATGTCCCCTGATCACTCCAGCATAGCGATCTGCCCACACAGTACCAACTCTTTCACACACCTCAAGAGGGTGGAGTTACACCCACCAAACCACCAAACAAATCAGCGCCCACATGTCACTACTGTAGCAAGGTCCACAGTGATGCACAGCATTGAAGATATCTCTACCACCCCACCACACCCTCAATTTTCACCCCCTTAGATAATCTTATCTTGCCCATGAACCATTTGTCTCAACCATCTCTGCCCAAAAGGCTCTCTATCTCTACTCCCTCACATCGCAAGCCAGAAACCATGCCCTTCCAAACCTCCCCCACCTACCCACACAGACGAGCACTTGTCTAACACCACCACTCAGACCACCTCACACCCTCCCACCCCTCTGTCACAAACCTCAACATCCTACTCCCATGCTTCGATAGAATCCAGACTAGACGTAATCACTCAAGACCTACACCAACTCAAGTCCAACATATGAAGCCTAATAAATATCATGTCCGAGATGACACGACAAATGCCCCAAATGGTCGACAGGAAATAATAGACTCAGCCCACCACCCACCAAACACCACGCACGACCACCAATCTCGCCACCCCATCTCACAAAATGGTGATCTATACCTTACCCTAACGCCCCTAAGAGGCACTTTAGACTAAAGGACCCACTACCAGACAGCGACATTCACTCCCTTCTACACATAGGCAGTCACTATATGACAATACAGACAATCTAGCTTGTATCCAAACAATCACCTCGAACCACACAAAGAACCCAGGCAAAACATGAAAGATGTAAATAAGGCCAACCTTATGCTAGTCCCCATCACACAGACGTCCCCAGCTGACACCAAACCTCACCTGAAATGCATGCTTCTCAATTGTAAATCAGCTATGAAACATGCAGCATATATCGCCGACCTTATACTTGCTCACTAGATAGACCTCTTACTACTAAGAGAAACATGGCTATACGATTCCACTACTTTAATCCTTGATATACTAGTCCCACCTGGCTATGATATTATAAGATCAGACTGACCAGACAAACCAGGAGGAGGCATTGCCTGGATATACCGCAGTAACCTCAGAGTGAAGTAGTCACCAAATGCCAAACCATCCTCTTGTGAACCATCACTGCCAACGTAGGACATCATTACACCCAGATCTTCCTCGGTGATTTCAACCTACACTGGAATGACCCAGATGACCCATCAGTTTTCATCCTTGAAACCTTCCTAGCAGACCTCAAACTCAACCAAATATGTGACAGTCCTACCGACAACTTGGGTGCAACCTTGGATCTAGTCATTGCTAGTGCTAATTTCATTCCACTTGAATCAATTTTCCCATGCGACTGGACCGACCATCACAGCATCACCTTCCTAATCAATGAATCTGTGAGGACACTTAAACCTCAACCTAAAAATAAACACTGGAAGAGGAACACTAGGGACATACACCCCAATGATCTGACATATCTCAGCCAGAACATATTTCCTCCTCCGGCGGTCATGTCTGAAGTCCATGACTTGACAAACCACTACAACAACTTCATGACGACCATTCTTGACACTATTACACCGCTACAACTTAAAGGACTTTCCACTAAAGACTCCAAACCTTGGTTCAACGAGAACCTAAATGTAGAAAGACACAATATGAGACTAGCCAAACGAGTTTGGAGATCCTCACCATCCCTAGAACACCTTAAGCACCTGATGTCACTGAAGAGCACCTACAAAAAGCTCATCAGAAACTCAAAAGCAAATTTCTTTAGAACTCAACATGATATGGCCAGAAATCACCCAAAAAAACTAAACTGTTCAAGATTGTCAAACAACAATACAGTCAAAAAACGAACTCCCTCTCAAGTGATTCAAATCAGCAGCCAAACTGCAATGAATTTGCCTCCTTCTTCCTCGATAAGACAACTAAGATTGAAACTGATTTCCAGACGGCGCTGATCTCCTCCGATGATACCTCTAAATATCCCCCAATCAACTCTGATCACTCAGTTCACGGACTTCACAGATCTTACCCTTAAAACAACGTTTCGCGGAACATATTCAAACCCATCGATGAAAATGCCATTCTTAACATCTTGATAACACTAAAACCTTCAAACAAACTCCTGCGACCCACTACCATCTAACCTCTTCAAGGAGCTTAAAACGTCTTTACTTCCATTCTGGCCCAAGATTGTAAATGCTTCTATACTTCAAGGGGTTAGCCCAGACTGCCTAAAAACAGGACAAGTAACCCCCATTCTAAAAAAAATAATCAGCAGATCATCAGAACCCAAATAACTTCCGACCTATCTCCGCAATTCCTTCTATGGCAAAGCTCCTGGAGAAATGCGTCCATACACAACTATGTAATCACATGAACCTGTTCCACCTTCTTGACCAATACCTATCCGGCTTCAGTCAGGGTCACAGCAAATTTAAAATGCTCGATCAAAATGAATCTTGCCTCCTCATCCTTTTGGAGCTCTCCTCAGCCTCCAATACGGTCAAACATGATGGCCTAATTGACTAACTAGAATGCGGAATGGGGTTCTCAGGGGTTGTTATAAACTGGTTTGCCTTGTTTCTTCATATCAGAACTCAGAGAATCAAGGCTAGCCAAACTCTGTCCAATTCCACCCCAGTCACTCTAGGAGTCCCACAGGGGTCTACCCTATCACCCACTCTCTTCAACCTCTTCATGGAGCTCCCTACAGATATTCTGAAATTCTCCAATGTCAAATACCACATGTATGCATATGACACCATGCTGTACCTAAAAATATCCTCCCCGGAAGATATCCGCCTATTCAACACAATTCTTCAAAAAACCCAAAACTGGATGACAAGAAACCACCTCAAACGCAACGCGCTCAAAAAGGAATTCCTCTTAATTACACCACCAAAAGTATCCCTTGACATCAAAGATTGGATGAAACATCTAACAGCCTTCAATTGCCTTCCACAAGTTATTGATTCCAAGAGATCACTAGGAATAACACTCAACAAGAATCTCAACATGCAAGAACACATTACCACAGCCATCAAAGGAGCCAACCTTCAAATCAGCATACTAAGAAAAATACAGCCCTTACTCCCCTTCGACGACCTCAAAACAGCTGTACAAGCAGTAGTAATCCCCAGGTTATATTCTAACTACCATATGTGATCTGCGTTGGTCCAAACTGACTCCACTAAAGGTGTTCCTTAATTCTGCTGCAAGACTCATCACTGGATCCAAGAAAAACAACCACATCACTCCTGATCTGAAGACACTAAGGGCCAGATATAGGTGGCTAAATACCGGTCGTTAATGCCGAAATTCATTAAATATCTGCGTTACCGACTGGTATTTAGCCATGTGCGATGTAGGGAATACCGAACGCCATCGTAAATAAGGTATCTGTAAAAATAAGGGAAACCAGTTACCGATTCCTTATTTAGCGATTAGCAGACACCAAAACCCCTAAATACCGAATCGGTAAATAAGAATCCTTAAATAATCGCAAATGCGATGTACCAAAAATTGGTAATACCGAATTTTCGCATTTTCGGTATTTAAGAGTCGCTAAGTACCACTGACTCAAAGCAGGTGGTAATCAGGTGCACTGAATATAAACAGCCCCAAAATGCAACAGTGTGAACACAATGGCGGCCCTCTACATATTAGCAAGGCAGCTACATTTGCGAGCAGCAGGTCTGAGGATCTGGAGACAGGAGGAGCACGTGTACAGTCTGCGTGTTACACTGTTCCAAATGACTGAGGCTGAAATACATGAGAGGTACAGGCTACATCCCCAAACCATCCTAGAACTGATACGGGACCTGGACCAACTCCTGGAGCATCAGATACCAAGGGCACACGCCATACCAACACATGTTCAGGTGCTCTGTAGCCTGCACCTACTTGCATCAGGAAGTTACCAGGGGGTGATAGCTGTGGCAGGTGGTGTGTCACAGAGTTGGCTTCCAGTTTCTTCAACTCCTTCTTGGATGCCATGATGCAGAGAATGCATCACTACATACGCTTCCCCAGCACACAGGCGGAACTGCAGAAGACAAAGCATGATTTCTACCAAAAGGGACAGTTCCCACATGTAGTAGGGTGCATTGATGGGACCCACATACCAATCTGCCCCCCTGCAGCTACAGAATACATATACCGGAACCACAAATCTATGCATTCCATCAACGTGAAGGTGATATGCGATGTGGACAACATCATCACTGACATCGTGGCCAAATTTCCAGGGAGTACCCATGACTCCTACATATTCAGGAACAGTCTGGCTGGGGGTGAATTTGGAGAAGGATACCCGCTAGGTAAATCAATGTGACACACCTGATGTATACCTTGGATGAATGTGTTGGTGACACTTATTAATGGCACTTCCTTTCCCATTTAGGTGACAGCACATATGCCGTGCGGGCATTTATCCTAACTCCATACCTCAACCCTTCCACCCCAAGTAAGTGAAGATACCATGTGGCACATAAAAGCACGTGCCACTTTGTGGAGCACACCTTTGGACTTCTAAAAAGCAGGTTCCGTTGCCTCCAGAAAAGTGGAGGTGCACGTCAGTACCGCCCCATCATCTGCTGCAAAATAATAGCAACGTGTGCTATGCTGCATAACCTTGCCACAAAGAAAGGAACAGCAGTGGAGCTAACTGAGTCTGAGGACGAAGGTGAGGACTGTCCACAGCCAGAGCACAGCGCAGCAGGTGTGACAGCAGCACCAGATGGGAGACACAGACGGGCTGAGATAGCACGCAACTATTTCTGAGTAAGTAAGGAGACACAGCCAGTTACTGTAAGTGAGTGACGGTGTTTAATTATCAGAGCACACCACCACAACATGTTGTACCATCTGCCACCGGACTGACCTTATGGCTTTGCCTTGCAGGCGCTGCACCTTTAACATGTTCCCCTTGAGACCGGCGAACACACTCTCATCATCGCCCTGTGAAGCTGGACTGGCTGCCCTTGCCCTGTGGCGTCTGGCACGTGTGTGGGCGCGCTCTGTGAGGAACTGTGAGCCTGCACCGTTGGCATCCTCAGCCACCATGGACTGTTGTCCTCCTATGTTGTCCTCCTCGGACACCTCCATCTGCTGGAGGCTGGCCACTGCATGCCTCCTGGCTCTCGGTGCTGGTGGCATTGATGGTGGCGGTGGTGATGGTGATGGTGATGGTGGTGGTGGTGATGGTAATGGTGGTGGTGGTGGTGATGGTGGTGGTGGTGATGGTGGTGGTGGTGGGGTGGTGTGCCCTGCGTGCGACAGGACCTCCTCCTCTTGTGTCCTCTCTGTCCTGGCTGCCTTTCCTTTGCTCCCCTCTGCAGCCATGCGCGATCGCTCGGCTGTTAAGACAGAATGTACATTTGCTCACTTATCTGGCAGCATTTGTGTAATAATAAATGTCATGCCTGCCAATCAAACTGACTGTCCTCTGCTTGCTAATTGCTGATGTATGTCACATGCTTTTGGGTTCAGTGGACTGACCGTTCTGACATGTGTTACTTCTGACTACATCTCTCATAATGCATTGCTGGTTTTTAGTAAAACATGTACTGGAGTGGGATTCACAATGCCTCATTGGGGATTGGGGTTAGGGAGTGGGGGGCACAGCAAGCAGTGCATGCACCTTACCTTGTATTTTGCCAGCTCTGGCTGAGCTGTTTGCATCCCCAATCCCACTCACACTCTCCGGCTGGAGGGTGGACTCGACCAGGAGGTCCAGGGCAGTTGGCGCAGATGCTGTGTTTCTCCCTCCACCTGTACAGTTGGCTTGCTTCTTTCTCTCTGCCCGCCTCTCCTTAGCACGCTTCCTCAGGCCATACCAGTGTTTTTTGAGTTCCTCAATGAATGAATCAATCAATCAATCACATTTATAGAGCGCGCTACTCACCCGTGAGGGTCTCAAGGCGCTGGAGGGAGGGGGGGGGAGGTGCTGCTACTGCTCGAATAGCCAGGTCTTGAGTTGCTTCCTGAAGGAGAGATGGTCGTGGGTCAGGCGTAGGTGGCTGGGGAGGGAGTTCCACGTCTTGGCAGCCAGGTAGGAGAAGGATCTTCCTCCGGTGGTGGTTCTGCGGATTCATGGGACGGTGGTGAGGGCGAGGCTGGCGGAGCGGAGCTGGCGGGAAGGTGTGTAGAGCGTGAGGCGGTTGATGAGGTATTCGGGGCCCATGTCGTGGAGAGCTTTGTGTGCCTGGGTGAGGAGCCTGAACGTGATCCTCTTGCTGATGGGGAGCCAGTGCAGGTCTCTCAGGTGGGTAGAGATGTGGCTGTGTCGGGGGATGTCCAGGATGAGTCGCGCCGATGCGTTCTGTATGCGCTGAAGTCTTTTCTGTAGTTTGGCTGTGGTTCCAGCGTAGAGGGCGTTCCCGTAGTCCAGTCGGCTAGTAATGAGGGCCTGGGTGACTGCCTTCCTGGTTCTGGTGGGGATCCAGCGGAAGATCTTACGGAGCATGCGAAGGGTGTTGAAACAGGAGGAAGTAACGGCGTTAATTTGCTTGGTCATCGTGAGGGAGGACTCAAGGATGAATCACAGGTTGTGTGCGTGGTCTGTGGGCTTGGGGGCGGTGCCCAGAGCCGGGGGCCACCAGGAGTCGTCCCAGGCGGAGGGGGATGGTCCGAGGATGAGGACCTCCGTCTTGTCAGAGTTCAGTTTCAGACGGCTGATCTTCATCCATTCTGCAACGTCTTTCATTCCTTCCCGGAGGCTGGCTTTGGCGGTGGCGGTGGGTTACTCCAATGGCATTGATTTTTTCTTGTATGACCAGCCAAATCTGCCTTTCCTGGGATTCAGGCACGTGCAGAGACTGTTTCCCAAAAAGTTTGTCATGGTCCTTAGTGGCATCCTCAATAAGGACCTCCAGCTCCCTCTCGCTGAATTTGTGCTTTCTCTTTCTTTCAGCTGCATCCTTCTCCCTCTCCTGGTTGTCCACAGTTGCTCAGAGTTGTCAGCAAATAGAAGAGTTGGTCCTGGCTTGTTTGCTGTGCTCCCTGCCTCACAAACAGCTTCAGGATCAGTGCAGCTGCATGGGTGTGGCCACTTCCTGTTTGGGAGGTAATGAGGATGCACAGGATTGGCTGATTCGACAATTACCGATTTTTTTAATTACCAAATTGCTAATCACCGAATCGGTATTAAGGAATCGGTGATAACGATTCGGTAAAGGGGAATCGGTATTTAATTTTACCGATTCTTTCCAAATCGCTAATTTTTACCGCTTATTACCGATTCGGTGATTTTTACCGACTTTTTACGTACATCTGTAATACCGAGTTCTTAATAACGATTCGGTAAAAATCGCTATTAAGGACTCAGTATTTCAGGATTACCTACATCTGGCCCTTAATTGGCTCCCTTATGAGGCAAGGATACAGCTAAAAATTGCTTGCTTGACACATAAAGCACTTCACTGTAACACACCAAAGTACCTAGCTGACAAACTGGAACTGTCCAGCGACTGCAGATCCTCTAGAAGGGCCAGCACCTTACTGTTAAAACCACAGAAATTTCGGAAAAAAAACCTACAGCCGAGCCTTCTCCGGAATGGCCCCTGGAATCTGGAACTTTCTTTCCCCTGATATCAGACTTATCCGTCAATCACCTCATTCAAAAAAGAAGTCAAACTGTTTCTGATGAACACATAGCTACACTAGAACTATTTGACTCAGCATATGGAATGTAACTGACACAATGTCCCAACCTGGGCTCACACTCGCCGTTCGTCATCTGGGTGGTTAACGCATTGACCTCCTCCCGATTTGCAATGGATTGCTTGGGTGTCATATTTTCTTTTTTGCTCAGCCAATGATAAATCACTCTGATACCCTGCTAGGGTCAAGTCTGCGCTATATAAAACTTTATAAATAAAAAAATAAAAAAGTAATTTACCTCATTTGACTGATGCATCATGTTCTAAGTCAGGAATGAGTGGAAATTGATCCTAAATTCTGGGCCTGGGCAAAACCTTTATATACTCAACCCACAGTAGCTGTCTGAGTTACAGGGACAATGTCAAGATAGGTGAACTAGGATGGGGTATGAGACTGGGGCCCCTTCTGTCCCCACTGTTATTCACCCTATTCATTGACCCAACCGATTGCTGGGTTTGTGCATCCTCAGAGATACAAGATTTTCATATTGGGAAGTGGGCTGGAAATAGAATCGCAATCTGTGAGAAAGATGTCTTTCTGTAAGCAACAAATCCTCAGAAGTCTCAGACTGCCAGAGATCCTCATTGAATTCAAAGAATATTTATGGTACTGAATTAACTGGTCCAAATCCAACTTGCTAATCCTATATAATTATGATAGGGACTGGATGTGAATAAGGGGCATTAAGATTAGGATGGATGGAGTCATATATTTAAGTATAGGAAAAACCGAGGATCAGGTGATGTTTTGTAACTGGACACTAAGGGCCAGATGTATCAAGATTGAATTTTGCAATTCTATAATAGCAAATTTGACTGAATCGTAATTATAGAATCGCAAAATGCAATGTATGCAGGTTTCGCCCCAAAAAATTGCGATACCTACATATTCCTTAATAGCGAATTGCAAATTGCGAATCGCTATTAAGGAATGCTTTCCCATTCATTCCTATGGGCCTAGAGGCCCATAGGAATGAATGGTAAGACATTCGCAATTTGCGATTACCAAATAGGTACTCGCAAATTTTGAATGCAATTTCGAGGGTGATAGGGGGCCAAAATGCCACCCTGATGCACCCCTAAAAAAGGTAAGTTTGCACATGTGGCGCACATACATGCCCTAAGAGCATGTGTGTGCACCACATGGCACTTAGAAAAATGCAAAAATGTGCATTTTTCTAAGAATTTGCAAATTACCAACTTGAAGTTGGTGCTAATTTGCGATTCCTTAAAGCAAGGTCGCATTTTTTAGAGGCTTTTAGGGAATCACAAAATGCGATTCCCTAAATGCATTTGTAAAATAGGTAATCGCAAAAATTGCGATTCTCTAATTTGCGAATGCCTTTTGGGATGATACATCGGCCTGTTTGTGACCGGTAGAAAGGCTTGATACATCTAGCCCTTACTGTAGCAATGTAACAATGATTGAAATGACCAATCTCCCTGCTAGGAAGAGTGGCCTATTCAAGATGGTGACCCTCCCCACATTTTTATACAACCTACACAATGCCCCATAAATGATACTCTCTGCATGAAATTGGAGAGAGAGCAAAGGTCCCAACTATGAAATGGGATACCGTTCTGGGTTCCATATATAGGTCAGTCTATAATAGGGTATAGAGCAGCTGCTAGTGCTGATTGAGTTGGTGTACTCCCCGATAGTGAACCCACCACCTAGGCTTGACAGACTCAATATGAGAGATAAAATATATGCTTGCTAAATTTATATTTGCAGGGTAGAATCCAAATTCTGCCAGACCACTTCTGTTAGAATTAGGGAATGGAAAGGAACAGTGGCATCACTAATTCCAAGGGGTTTGCAGACCTTAGTGAAAACACTTTGAAATTGATGATGGACTGGAAATGGCGACACACAATTAGAATAATATCTTGGGAGGGGGGAAACAAGTGAGAATACATGTCTTTATATATAAAAAACTGAATTAATCATACTATGTTCTGTATTCCATAAATTTCTTTCATTGAGATGCTCCCGGACTTGTTGTTTGTGAAAAATGATTTTAATAAAATACTGTTTTACTTTTTATGTCTTTTAGCAAGGAAAATAATAAAGAGATGTACTTAAAAAAAAGGCTTCCATGACTAGAGAAGAACAACAAAAATGTAGACCTATGACCAATATTCTCTTTGTACCTGAAGCCCTCTAAAATACTCAAGAAGGCTGGTTTAAACCAATTACATGCATGTGTAGACTAAAATAAATATCTTTAGAGCAATCAGGTTTTAGACCAGGTCTTCAATACCTTAAATCACCAGATCTTTAGGAAGTGAAAGAGAGAAGTGGATAGTGCAGGGAATTGGCTGGATGCTTATTAATCCAAAAAATGGGGATACTATGCTCAGGGGAATAAACACGTAAAAACGATTTGGGTGGAAAATGAAGTGTCACATGGTTCAAGTTAATCTCCAATCCTTTTCAATATTTATGTCAAACCTCTGCACAATCTTCTGCAGGAACTAAACATAGGTTATCATAACCATGCATGTGATACATAAGGATTGTTTCGACCCACTACTCATTACTATAGATGAGCAAAAAGTTGAGTAAACCTTTGATAAAATTCAGATGTGTATCAAAATCAATTAGTTTAGTCTAGAGAAGGAAAAACAAAGTTCCTGAACTCTACAAACATCTCACACTCTTTCAAGACTACCTCCTATTGAGATGACATTATACCAGCAGTCATCATCAAGTTTATTTGAGGAGATACCCTCAACACCACTCTTCGACACCGTCAATACGTCACTCAGCCAAGAAGCATTTATGGATACCTTTAAGACAGATCACCCCCATGCTCAAGAAAATCAGCCACAGCCTACAGGATGTCTCCAACATTTTATCAACCACCTACACTTTAGCAGAAAAAGCAAAGAAAAGCTGCCTCCATGCAACTGCTATAATTTTCTACAAAGCTGGCAGTCCATTTTAGGTCACGCTGCATGTTCAGCTACTTAAATCTTGCATAAACCCACCCAAATATGGATGTTGAATACACACTTAAAGCTCAACTTAGCAAATACTGAATTCTTATTGTTCGCTACGAGTTCCAAACACACTCAGATTCAAACCTGTACACCCTAAATGAACTTAGATGGCTAAGACAGCATAGTATACATGTTCTTACTCATGAATCATGTACGAACCTTCTTCCAGGAGGCCTTTTTAGAACAAAAGTCTAAACCTTTGCCATCTTCCACTAGTAGGGTGGCAATACTCTTCTTGAAGCCTCCCACATACCACCCTCAGCCCTCAAGACACCCTAGTTCATCTCATCAAAGGGTGAAATAGTTCTACCACATTCCCCAACTCTGAGAAAACTGCACTTGCTCACCCTTCAAGCCTGTAGCATCTTTAAATCTAACTCCATCACCTGCAAGGTCATTGGAAAAAACATCTCAACATACCTGGCCATCGGCAGACTGGAGAGAGGACTGAACTTTTTCCCCCTTCAATCATGTATCATCTTCAAATCCAAATGCATTACTTGCAAGGCCATTGGAAAAAACATCTCAACATACATGGTGTTAGATTTGGGGGTCTCTAGTTGGCATAGGTAGGTACCTGTGACAAATAGGGACCCTTGCGTCTAGTCAGGGTAAAGGGGTACACTCCTAAAATAACCCCTGCTCACCCCCTTGGTAGCTTGGCACGAGCAGACAGGCTTATCTCAGAGGCAGTGTGTAAAGCATTTGTGAACACATACAGTAATCAAGTGACAACACTACAGATGGACACCACACAAGTTTTATATAAAAAATGAGTATTCTTTATATAAACTTATCACAAGGCCACAAACGACACAAAGCCACAATACTGTTACTTTAAAATGGTAGAATTTAGCTTAGTTATCTTAAGATGGTAAATGCGACACTCAGAGTTCAATGTACCTTAGATACGAAACACAGGGCAACGAAAGTGTTGCAAGGATAGTGATACGTTGACGATCCGGTGCAAATAAACAAAGATGGCGCTTTCTTCTTGATGCAACATGCGGCGGCACCTGATGCGACGTCGATCCCCTTCTCCGGTGATGCGAGATGTTTCCTCACGCTGCGAGCCACGACAGGCCCTGCGACACGCTTCACAGTGATGCGGCGGCATCTGCAGCGACGTCGATCCTCTCCCCTGGTGATGCGAGTTGCTTCCACAACTATGCGAGCCGTGATGGGCCCTACAACACTCTTCCCGGTGATGCAGCGGCATCTGCGGCGATGTCGATCCTCTTCTCCGACGATAAGCTGCAACAGGCCCTGCGACACGCTACCCAGTGATGCAGCGGCGTCTGCGGCAACATCGATCCTCTTCTCCTGGCGATGCGAGGCGCTTCGGTGGACCTGCATTGACTCAACAATTCTTCTGCGACCCGCTTCCCGGAGATGCGGCAACGTCTGCTGCGACGTCGATCCTCTTCTCCGGGGATGCGAGGCGCTTCCTGTTGTGAAGCAGCAGCTGCAGTTCAGCGACACGCTTCTTGTTCTTGAGTCGCGCTTCCAGCCCCTTGCGACACGCAAGACCTCAAAAAGTCCAGCACAACTGCAGGCACTTTAAAAGAACTCTTGGGAAGCTGGTGGGTGAAGTCTGTTGTCCCTGAGACTTCAGCAGGAGGCAAGCTCTTTTCCAAGCCCTTGGAGATCCTTCACAAGTTGAATGAAAATGCACACAAAGTCCTTTCTCCTTTCTTTGGCAGTCAGGCAACCACTGCAGGCCAATCCCACAAGCAGCACTTCAGCTTAGGGATAGTCTCTCCTCAGTTTCTTCTGGTTCCGTTCCTCAGCAAAGGTTTCTTCTTGTTTCCCAAAGTGATCTAACGTTCTTGGGTTTGGGTCCCAACACTTATACCCACTTTCTCTTTGCTCTCTGAAGGCAGAGAGGCCTTTGCCTAGTCCAAACCAGTTCTGGTCAGTCCTGGAACACTTTGTTGACAAGACTCCTTCTTTCCTTTCAGAGTGCAGGGCAGAGACATCAGACGCACCACAGGAGGTGGAGCCAGCATTGTGGAGGGAAGGCTCAGCCCTAATCAGGTCCCAGGTGCAACTCCTCCCACCCATCTAGATGCAGATCTCTCTATTCAGCCCTGTGCTGACTCACCCTGTCTCCTGGAATCCCCCAGCAACAACACCTGTCACTCAAACTCCAGACAAGGAATACACAGCCTAGCAGAGGCAGGTTTGGATGGTTAGAGAAGAAAGCACCTACTTTCTAAAAGTGGTATTTTCAAACACAGAATGTTAAAACCAACTTCACTAAAAGATGTATTTTATCATTCTGAGTTCAGGCATACTAAATTTGAATTTCTACCATGTTCCCCGAGTCAGTTAGGATTATAAAATGTAATAATCAAACTGCCCATTCTGGCCTATGGAGAACAGGTAGCCTTGCAATAGTGAAAAACAAACATGGCTATAATTCACTATTAGAACATGCCACACACACCAGGGCATGTCCTACCTTATACTTACAATGCACCCTGCCCTAGGGCCTACCATAGGGGTGTCTGATATGAATAAAAGGGAAGGTTTAGGGACTGGTAAGTGGGTGCACTTGCCCAGTCGGCACAACAGTACCAGACTCCATGCAGGCTCTGCAATGGCAGGCCTTAGATACACTTTTACAGGCTGCTTCTGTGGGTGGCACAACCAGTGCTGCAAGCCCACCAGCAGTATTTGGATTACCAGCCCTGGGCACTCCTGGTGCACTGTACTAGGGTCTGTCAGGTAAACACAACCAACCAATCATAGAATCACTGCTTCATACATTAATTTACAATAGGGTGTACTTGCACGGTGGCACTGGACAGCAGTGGTACAGTGCCCAAAGCATCCAACACCAGCAAAAACACATGAGGCAACAGCAAAAATGGAAGGGAGACCCACGCCAAGGTGCTGGGTCTAAAACCTGGCTAACACCAAACTGGAGATCAAAAAATGAAGGTTTGAAAAAAAGACATGCTCCTTAAACACACACCCGCACACACACACACACACACATGCATGTATGCACACATACACCCACAGACACTCATATACACACACACACCCCACACACACCAACCTACACACACACACACACACCATAACATGCCTATAATTATGAGAACCGTCCGTTGTTCATAATGAAGTGGGTAATTGCTATTCCTAATCTACATGCACTTTTTTAATAGGGTAGATTATGAAGCGGACCGAGGCAAACATAACTGCACTTTTAGGTTTTTGATACACTCACTCAAAAGTACCCAAACACACTACAGAGACCAGTCCTCCTAACACTCCGATTCTCACAAAGATAGTGTTTGTCTGGTTCTGTCAGGGTTTAACCACGCTATGAGGACTGATTCGGACCTCACAATGTGGGTTATACATGCCCCCTCCACACACACAACATAACCTACCTACTATTATGAAGACCGACCATTGACCGTAATGAAGTGTGTGATTACTATTCTAACTCCACATGCACTTTGATAGTAGGCTAGCTTATAAAGCAGATCGAGGCAAATCTAACCGCGCTTTTAATTTTTTGACACTCCCTCCTGTAATTACCTAAAAACACTACAGTGCAGGGTCCTCACAACTCACCGGTCCTCACAAATATCGTGTTGTCTGGTTCTGACAAGGTTAACCCACGCTTTGAGGACCGAGCTTGTCACCACAGTGTGGGTTATACATGCACACACACACACTCAGATACACTCACTCACTTATTCACTCATGCACTCACTCTCTTTCTCTCTCAGGAACAATACCCCAATTGATATCAGAATGGCTCTCACCCACCTACAACGCAGGAAGAAATTGACGGCACAGCTCTTGAGGAAGTATTACACCCCATCACACTAGAATTCACCTGCACCTGCCTCCTGTGAACAAATGTATTGTTGCTTAGGTTCTTACCCGTGGTTATCACTCTGTTGCTTCTCAACTAAGCTTTCAGTCTTTAAGTGTCATTCTCCACATACATACATACATACAGTTCCTGGTTATAACTTCATCAGCACCCCAAGATAAATTTGTTACATGCTGTAGAATCACTGAAGTTGAGTCACAGAAATAAAAACCAGAGACACAGTGAAAGCATTATGAATAATCCTTGACTTTAAGATGTACCTAGCCTCCCTTGTAAATTCCACCATTGCCATCATGCACTGCCACTTAAAATTGATGGCATGAAAAAGGACATTCCTTGAGGAGAGACACAGAGGAGTGATAGCCCAGTCTAATGTTAAAGGTAAGTTAGACTACTGTTGTGTGAAACCCTCCTAATGTCAGGGATCAGGGCAGTACAAGGCATACGCAAGAGACAACACTTCATCCCCATGCTTTTCTAAAACACTGGTTGCCAATACACTAAAGGATTCATTTACTTAGACACACAAAACAGACTATGGTGAATCCCCTCAATATCTAAAAAAAAATAAAAGGATTCGTAATCAAATAGGAAAACATGGACCTAAAGATTAAGGGGCATATTATCAAGAAACTGCGTTAAAATTATCGCCGATTTAGCGGCAGAAAACTGCCGCTAAAGCAGCGATAATGGGCTTGATAACATGCCCTTGAGAATTCCCATAGAAGCCCATGTTCTGGTGTCAACATGGGCTTCTATTGGAATTCTCACTGGCATATTATCAAGCTCATTATCGCTGCTTGAGCGGCAGTTTTCTGCCGCTAAAGCGGCGATAATTTTAACGCCGTGCTTGATAATATGCCCCTAAATGCTCTTGGCTAAGCCAAGAATTGTGGGGATAGGGGTTGAAGAGAGAACCTAAGGGAGAACCTTTGCAAAATAGGCAAGTTTACTTTGAAGCTCTATAATGGGAAAGCTCAGACTGTATCAAAGCCATTTAGGAATCAACTGAAAATATATCTTTTTTAAGTGTTATTTCACCAACATAGGACAGTGCTTCAATGACCAAGTTTGAGGAAGCGCTCTACAAATCTCCAACACTTATTGATTGATTGTTCCTTTGCAATGGCAGAGTTGTATGCCAGGTGTTTTTGTATGAAACATGACTCAACAAGCATTGGCATAGCCAGTAGTTCTCGCCTTTGGGACCTTATAAGTGTATAAATTCCTAATAACATGCAGATCATTGCCAGTAATAATGAAATCCGGTAACGTTACGTGACATGCTGATACCAGGATTTTTATAATCAAGTGATTTGAATTTTTCATCAAAACGTGCAGCAACGTTTTAACCAAGATCAACCAATGCATAGTTGCTAAGATTTCAGTCTGTGTGACAATTTTATATTTCCTCTGCCCTTATGTATGACATTTCAGTGCCTTACGTGTGAGTTATTATCATGAGTGGATGAAGGGAGATTAATGCTGAGGCTCTTTTTAATACATACAAATCCTGACCCAATCAGAGTGACTGCTGACATGATGGCCTGACGGAAGGGCACCCACAGACCCAAAAGGACTGTTATGTGCCTCAATTGAAACCTACACCACACACACACTGCTTCTCTTGTAGCAGATCCCTGTTCTGCCGAATCATCCCTGCCTCTATTCCAGTAAGACAGCGCCGTCCACTGTGACCCGAAACCAGCAATGCATTTGGAATGGGGACCAGTACCATCTGTAAACGTAGTGAACTGATTAAGTGTTCTCACGTTAAGCTAGTAAATGTAATATGTAATGAATTCAAGCTTTAAAAAAAAAAAGATTTTCCTTATGATGAAGTTTGATTCATTAAGTACAGTTTCTACTGCTGCAGGAAGTCAATGTGTTCCAAATCTACTCTGACATGCACTCTGTTCAAAAGCAGCCTACTATGTACATACAGAGTCTATGAACAAGTCATATTGTTTTTTCTTGTTCATGCTTTGCTGGACTGTCACTAACAAGGGCTTTTGGCACTGGTTCACAAGTGGCTTACACAGGTAGCATACACAGATAATGGACTTGAAAAAGATTTTCAGCAATGTGAGGGCTGGGTTGCAGGATGTAAAAGGTGTAAGCAAGCTCTTGTACAGGGTTGATTCTTTAACTCCCACCAGTCGTAGCTCTTCGAAGGAAGACCCGACATTGCTCATTTGAATACCCATCTTCTACTTTAAGATGGACAAATTGTGAGAGCCAATGGAATCCAAACCTGGGGGTTTAGAATTGATATAGCTCTGTTAACAAACAAACATAAGACCATACCCAGAGAAACAAAGGTGCACAGATAAAGAGACCATGGGGCACACACAGAGTACACGAAGGTGCACACACAACCTACATAAACACACATGAACAGTCAGACATGGTAACCTAAATCCATGCTCACATATTGATCAACACAGAGGCATAGGCCACCCAGGCCGAGCACTCACAGCACATATACACAGCTATAGGAGTCTTGCGCACAATACATCCAGGTCGCAGAATGGGTGTAAAGATGTGTAAAATATTAGACAGTGGGCACTCTAGGCAAAGACACGCATGGGCAGCCTTGGTGGGAGCAGCAATATGGCCGGCCGGGATGGGGCAAAGGCACCAGCACTGCGGACAACGCATCAGCAGTGGAAGCTGGGGATACTAGATACTACCAGTGGTTCACCTCTGCATGCTTAGTCGAAGCAAAACTTCTCTTTAGCACAACTACACTTCTGCTGTTTGAATGCTAGGTGGCATGGCTCCCCTTGAAAATGCACAAATCAGACACAAATCGATCTGAATGGAAAAGAAGCACATATGATATTTCATCCTATTATAACATAAACCACGTTTTAAGTTTGTGTGTGCTTTAAGTGGCTCACACACACTTTGGTGCGATGGTGAACTGTTATTTTTTAAATATATGCAACCGTTGACCAAATTAATGGATGTTTAAGAGGTTTCCAACCTCATACGCTGCGACAGTGGTGGCACAATTTAAACATGAGATAGCCTTTGAGTGAGAGAGAATGTGTGAGTGAGAGTGTCTGTGTGTGTGTGTGAGCGAAAGTGAGGTAGTATGAGTGAGACAGCATGTGAACAGCACGTGCCAGAAGATAACATGTGCGGCCATGCTAATTTGAAACAGATGGCCTATGTGCGCTGCTGCTCGCTCCCGCAAGTTGGATGCCAGCCACATGCATGAGTCTCAGAAAGTGCAGACCGATTCCAAGAGGTAGTCTCCTACTGCAGCGCATGCGCGCTGCCCTAGGCTCGACCTAAAAAAGGATACTGTGTTTGGTTGATGGGTTGGGGTATTGTAGCCAGTGATTCAGGAAGGGATCCCCTGCATCAAGGGAAAATGCTTGCCATTGTAGTGAAGGGACTTACCAGTCAAACAAAATTATGAGGTAAAGTTGCAGTCTTGCAGGCAAAGTTTGGTGAGTGAGTATTGTAGCATTTTCTGTGAAGGTGGCAATATTGATACAGGCAGAACAAATTTGGGAAGGATAGTGGTCACCTTGGCCAAAGAGCAGAAAATGTAAACAGGTCACGGAGAACAAGCAACTCAAACTACTTACTAGCATTAGCATTTCATCCCTTATAGTTTTTGAGTTCTTCCCTTTCACCTCACTGTTAAGGATGCATGCTGCACAGTGTCTCTTTCAGAAGTAGAACCTTGAACAATGCAAAGGAAGAACATTCACAGCAGCTAAGCCTGATGATTCTTACAGATGAGGTAAGGCAGAATGTCAATACTGATCCAGCGGGTTACCAGCTAGAGATACTCACAAACCACATACACACCTGGGCCCATTAAACATGCATACACAGGAGCTAGTAAAGTACAGCTGGGGTCAATTTGTTGTACTAATACCTGTAAGATGAACTTATCTTATCATTTCTTACCAAACCTTTCTGTCCGAATGTACTTTCCTCTGGTCAATGGACCTTTTAGTTAACTTTTGTAGGTAAAAATTGACATAGAATAAAAATCTTTTAAATATCCAGAGACTCGGGAGAGTTTTAAATGTTTATCTAGTTAAATTCATGTGAGCCAAGAACCCAAATACAATTCGTACACCGTTTCTCCAAGGAAGAAAATCAGATTTAAGTCAGAATAATCATTAGACAATGTTATTATGATGACAGTACCTGAATAGGGAGAAACAGAGGGAGCAATACAATGACATACTACACAGAATTATAGTTAAGTAGGATGGTGTGGAAACCAACCCCTTGGCCAAGGAGATGGGCAGGGTCCCCTGGGACAGATCAGGTGACAAAGGTTTAGGACGGGATTCAGGGACAGGATAGATGACCTCTTCTAGATACGACGCCTGCGTTGCACCCCTCTCTGACACTATCTTCCTCCTCGATTCTACCGCGATCTTCTTCTATTATGTGCCTCCTCGATTTTTCCGTGATCTTCTTCTAATTAATCTGGGTTTAGGCTCTAAGTCTGCAATTCAAGTCTTCTTCAGAAATTATTCAGTTCTCGGACAGCATCCCGGTCTTTCAGCATCTCGGCAGTATGAACAGCACCTAACTAACTAAACTACCTCAATTATACCCTTCTAGAGGCATGTACCACCCCTAAATGTTTCAAATTTATGAAACTCCTAACTCTGATTGGACAGGAAAGGGGGGCTGATCATCACACCATGCTAAGTTTTAATAATTTTCTTTAGTCTATTGTTCAAACTTCCCGCCCCTTAAATGTATTTTCCCAAGCTTTATTTCCTACCCGCATTTCACATTTTTATCACTGAAAGTAAACATTTAATAATTTTCTCATTCATCAGTCAGGAAGACAACTTCTTTCCCAGGACATATAGCGATTGTGGCCTTGGCTGAAGTTCAAGTACATCATCATGGTTCTTGACAGGTTACGAATGCGCAGGCGTTGGGTATCACGTGATACATAGACTTTAGTATGGCTCTGAGGCCCAAATATGAACTAAATAGAAAGTCAAAAAAACATGTTAGGAATCAAAATAAAATGATTTCACTGTATACAACTTATCTCTACCCTAATCCCATTTACTTATAAAAATCTTTCGCATTAGCATTTTAATAAAGTTGCAAGGTTTAATTTCAGCAAAAACATGCGCTTTAACATGTGAGTTTCAAGCGGCCATCTTAAATGCGGTTGCGCAGCTGCAAAGATTTCCCTCTAAGTAAAGACTCATCATTACTACGTAGATGTAGTTCCCACTTGCGCACCTACTTACGCAGAGCAGCAGCTACTGAGGAACGCCGGGCTGTGAATGCCACCGAAAGAACACAGCCGAGAACCGCTGAAAATGCCGCTGCTGCTGGGTTGTGGATTAGGCCGGATCCCCCACTCTCATCACGGCTCTTGGTCCCCCCGCGAGTTGCCATTGGAAAGAGGCCGAGGGGGGGCCGAATGAGCCTGGGGAGGCAGAGAAAGTCGGTGAGGTGAGGAGTTAAGTTGGACCACGATGGCTGCATTTGGAGCGTTTCGGAGAATGTTGATGGTGAACTGTGACTGCGGTGTGCGGATTCTGTTTGAGGCCGACGGTGGAGTAATCGAGCTGCCGAGTAAGTCGAGAAAGCCAGTAAGCGAGTGAGTCAGCGAGTGAGTCAGCGGAGGAGGGAGCTGGGGGAGCGGGGACAAACAGAAAAAGATCCGAAGAGCAGAATATCTGGGGTCGTAAGCGAGTGGCCTGCAGTCTTTTTAAATGCCAAATAGGAGTGCCCACTCTAGAGCTTGGACCTGAATCTGGGCGCACAGCTGCATTTACGGAACTCCAGCTGAACTTCAGCTGTGTTAGCTGGGTTGTAGCTGCAGAACCATCAGCAGAGAAGGCGGGTCCTGTTCGAATCGCAGCGTTTTACATCATATTGATATAATAATAGGAGGTGAGCTGATGATGAAAACGAGATCAGCAAAAACCTTTGTTCAGAAGAAGCAAAATACAAGCAGAAGGACTCAAGAGACTCAAGGGAAAGCGAGACACCCCAGAAAGGGTATGACTAAAGGAACCTGTACAGGAAATGGTACGGGGATAGGGAGAGAGACAAGCCCAACCGCGTTGAATGTGGCCTTGCATCAAGGGAGACACTGTGGTGCCAGAGCAAAAAAGAGAAGTGTGGAGAAGAGCTTTGTCGGTGACACACCGTATAAGGCTCGATCTGGAGATATAAAGGATACTTCAAGAAAGCTATCTCATGATCTAATGGTTTTAACGGATTCACCAGCCTTTAAACAGCAGTCAATCAAGGAATGTTTCGGGAGAAAAGAGAGTATGGCTGATTTTGGTTTTAGAGATAATACCAAAGCAAGTTAAGAGGATGGCACAAGTACATTCACAAGTACATCCAAGTTACAAGTTGCACCATCACCTTTCCCGATGATTCGAGCCAAAGAAAACTTATTCCCTACATTAAACATGTTACCTATACAATCCACCCCAGTTACGCAGAGCACCTCGGGAGGTAACAAAAATACTAATGGAGGGGACCTTCTGATTACATACGAAGGCTCGCTCCTGTCTACCTTCTGTGGAGTGATGGAAAAAGAGAATGTGGATATGGACGTGGATGTGGATGTAACAGTACATGGTAAATCAGAACCAGCAAATAATGTAGGGAGTAAAGACGTAACAAACTCGGAAACAGACTCAATCTATGTACGTGAAGATCCGAATATATCAGGGGAAGTGGATAATATCGTCGACTCAGATCTCGAACAAGTCGAAGGGTCGTATGTGTCATTTAATGCTTCAATCTCATCTAGTCAAATGAGGGAGCTGGAATACTTAGCCAACTCATTAAACTCATTTTCAAAATAGAGTATATACTCAATTACACAGAGGATACAGTATAATACCACACAAAACAGCACAAACATAAAACGATGTAGTAAACAAGTTCAGGACCTGGGAACAAAAAGCCAGGAAACTGGAAAAAATGAAGGCAAATTCATAGGGGTGGGAGACACGTCGCCTAAATTCCCGGTACTATATGCAATGGGGGCAGTAGTACGTTGACTCAAATGTCGAAAATTTGAACAACAAACTCGAAGTTATTGACAGAACAGGTCGACTATCACATACAAATTGCAGCAGAAATGGTATCAATAAAGGAAAATTCTGCAATATGGTCATCGATACAACAGGATACGGGCGAACTAATCAAAGCCGTAAAACACCTAGAGCATATGGATGATATTGTTGATCTATTAAAACTATTACCAAATACAATCGGGAACTGCTGAGCGAACTGCATCAATAAAAATGCTCTTCTGGGTAGTGGAGAGAGGCTTACAGAAACAAAAGACGAAATAAGCAACGTAATTAATGACAGCTCAAAGAAAAGACGCTGTAAACATATTGTCAGAGCCAAAATTAAATAAGATAAACCCCTGTAGCGGATTACAATTACTTCGCTCCTTATTTAAGCAAAAGGAGATAAAAAAAACTAAGAAAGCTCAAGAGAAAAAATGAGATCAAACTAACATCGCCTGATGCTCCGGTGCCAAAGGAGAGTGTGATCTTCCCAATATTTAACAAATCGGCAAAAAAGACAAAGGAACAAAAGAATCTGAATGGGGCTCATAAGTCTGATGGAAACAGGTCAAGTTATGAAGAATCTTGTCACTCTGCAAATCGAGTTAAAGTTATAACATCAATAGACAGAACATCAGAGCATGAAACCATACCAAGAGTGGTAACTAGAACCATATCGACTTCACCTATTCTATCCAATATTAAGATACCAACAAATACTTGTCTTGTAACAACAGTACTACAGCTAAGGTACAGTGAAGTAGTACAACAGGGAATGCAAAACACTAGGACTTCCTCGGTTAATATATGTACACAGAATGAGGATAGAATTATGTCATTACCAAGTAACGACGAAACTTTATTGAAAAAGATTATGGATGGGATACTAGGGATAACTGAAAAATTGGAAGACAGGGATCCAAGACGTCCAGCAGAAACTGTGAATATAGGGAAAACTGAGGGAGCGGAAAATTGTACGGATTTGGAAAATGTACAAAAGGAAGGTTTCGTGGGAATTTAACAGTTAAAGAGGGGGGAACCCCAAAGATCAAATAAAAGGAAATGTTGCCAAAAGACAAAGTCACTATATAATGAATCCTCATGTAGTGATGAAAATTGTATAATTGACTTTATACCTATATAAGTAAGAAGGCTTCCACAACATTTTAAATTGGCAAAATATATTAAAGTTATTAAACTGTTTTGAACGTTTGAAAGAACTTAATTCAAAATCACTTGTTGCTGTCTGCTTTGTATCGGATAATAAAGCCAACTCTGATTAAGAAATCACTAGAACAACATGGGAATCCCAGAGTGTGGCTCTAAAGATTCTAAATATTAAAGACTTCTTAACCAACTGGAGAATTATAATCAGACAGCCGGAAAAAAGTAAATATCCACACATTCTGAGAACTGCCAATAGACGAACAGAATATGTAAACCCGCCATTTAGCACCAGACTTCCGTATAAAGGTGCTGAAGATAATATCAGATTTGAGAATTTTCAAATCACCGCAAGGAAAATACAGGAAAATAATCAGCCATCGGATGATGCTCCACATTTATGGGAGAGGCAGTATCTTTATGGGGCTAAGAAATATTTCTGATAAGACTAATGTAAGGAAAGTCCAACAAAGTGAGTTCGCCATATTGTCATGGAACATAGCGGGTTTTGAGCAACAACTAAAAAAGGCCGGGGATATTATGATGAGCTTTCTACAAGATCAATGTGTAATATGTTGACAGGAAACTTGGCATTCAGGGAATTTAAATATACAAAATTTTATAACATATGAAATCCAGGCAAAAAAAAATGCCTTCGGAAGATCAAACGGAGTATTGTCAACATTAAAATGTACTAAATTGTGCGTGATAAGCAAAAAACTTGAAACACCATCAAAATATATATTGCCAGTTATCTTAACACATCAAAACTCTACTAAATGTTTGATAATCAACATCTATTTCCCTCCTTAATTGGTGAAAAACAAGTGCAGTTATCAGGCAACATTGAATGAATTGGAAAAAATAATGGCAGTGAACGAACACATGATAGTTATAATAACGGGAGATTTTGGTCAATCCTATAACCAGCGATGAACCAGATATGGCTTACAATATTCCGCGAATAGAATTACCTTTACAAAACAGGGTAAAAAAGATTGGTACTTCTCTTAAATATACATATGTCTTATTGACTGATCTATGATATTGAACTCTCAACGGAAGACTTAAAGATGATCAACCGGCTTCTTTAACATTCTGTGGACCGATGGGGCCTTCAACTATAGACTTTACATTTGTCCATTACGCCTATTTTTACTTGTGTAAAAAGTATGCCATTACACCAGGAGCCGAGAGTGACCATGATCCTCAAAGGTTAGTCATAAGCATTAAGCACTATCATTGGGAAACCCATGCAACGGCCAACAGTGGCAGATTGACTGCTGTGAATGGGAAAAGACTTATTTGGAACAATAATTTAAAAGTGAAGGCATCGAACCTTGAAGCAACCATGATAGCCAGTATTGAAAAAGACATGATTATATTAAAGACTGGAGACAGCTGGTCGGATGCCTGGCAATCTATTTAAAAAAATATATTATCCAGTCTTGTGGCAAGCATGCAGGAGCCGCGATCAAATGTTAACGTAATGAAGACTTCAAAATTAACTGAATCAAAGAGAATCTATCGTAAGAATATGCAACATATCTTAAAACTTCCAATCTCAAATGAGCGCAATATGAAAATACAAGAAAGAATTAAAGAATAGGAAGTTACAGATAAAGCGGGATAGTGTGGACACCGCCTATGCCAAATTATATCATGCTATATCGGCTAGGAACGAGCGAGCATTCTGGTCCCTGGTGGGACATGGCACAAATTCATAGAAACAGCCAGATGATTTTTTTTAATCTCAAGCAATAAGTGGGAAAATCACATCAAAGCTTTATATAAATCATCTGTTATATGTGAATATATGACATATAATGCGGATGGTTCATTTGCAGAAATAACTGAAGATGAAATTATCAAACAAATAAAGAGTTCTCGCTCATTCAAGGCAGCAGGACCCAATGGTATCCCTATAGGCGTAATAAAGTTAAACATAACATTTTGGAGTGCCATGTTAAAACAGTTGTTTTCATAGGTAATTAAATGTGGAATGATATCATCTTCCTGGAAAGGAGCAATTGTTCATCCAATTTACAAGCGAGGCCCAAAAGATGATCCGTCCAGCTACAGATTGATAGCATTGTTGGATTTTGAAGGGAAATTGTTTGCTAAGCACCTCCAAAATAAAGTTAAGGGCATGGGCGGAGGAAAAATCATTAATACCAATAACTCAAACCGGATTTCGTTTAGGGTGCTCGACACTTGATAATATTGCTTCATTAGCCATGATAGGAAAAAAGGCAAGCTTGCAGAAGATAACGCTGTACGCCTGCTTTGTGGATTATTCCACAGCATTTGACAAGGTTAATCGGCAAAGGCTGCGTAGTAAATTAACAGCATGGGAGGTTGATCCAAACCTTCTAAATTTTATTATCGGCCTGCATTCGGATACATGGGTCAGGGTGAAGTTGGCTCATGATAATACATTATCGCCAAAAATGGATACCACAAACGGTCTCAAGCAAGGCTGTGTCCTCGCTCCGCTGCTATTTTCTTTGTATATTGCAGATATAGATTTGGTTATAAGTTCAGATATGGGTGTGGCACCTAAATTAGGTGACAAAAAAATACCATACCTAGCATACGCCGATGATTTAGTAATTTTATCCTTAACTCCAAATGGTCTCCAGCACCAACTAAATCAACTATGCACATATAACAAAGTTAATGGTTTGATAGCTAATTTGTCTGAAACAAAAATTGTGACGTTTGGACAGTCTACACAATCAAAAATGTGGACTTAAGGAGAAAACCCAATCGAGGTAGTGGACCAATATAACTACCTCGGCGTAACATTTGACAAAAAGTTATCATGGCTAAACAATAAGGTTAGTAAAAGTGTAAAATCTTCAACTATTACAAAATCAATCACGAGATTCATGAAAATGTTTGGAGGGAATGCAATTATTCCATCACTTAAAGCTTTACAAATGAAAATTATTCAGTTTATATTATGCTAATCTCCTGCTATGAACAAGAAAGCCATCTTTGAGCTTGAAAAATGTTTTATGAAATGTGTACGCAACATACTCCATCTATGACAGGCTACTCCACATTGTATGATACGCCTGAAATTTGGTCTAAAATCTCTGGAAATGTTGCATAAGAATAGTTGTGTTAACTATACTATTGACTGTGCTAAGGCCGATTTATGCACATTGAAACATCTAATGGAAGAACTCCGGAGTAAAAAAGTAAGAGATCTGCAACTATCTAGTATCATGATGGAAATAGGCTCCTATGATCTGCCTGATATATAGGAGATGGGGCGAATGACCAGTGATGTGCGGAAAAATTTAATACGTAAAACACAAAAGTTAAAACAGTGGAATTTAGATCTTCTACAATCCGGTAAATATAAACATACGGGCTTAAGAATTGATACATATACCTTGCAGGATCAAGAATACTTGGGATGAAATCTGACCAGTTATATTACATGGAAATACCTAAGGTTTAGACAATTTTATATTCCGATAGGGGAGTTTGAAGGGACTTGGAATCAAGCTCTCAAAGATACACAGGTATGTCGGCTTTGTGGAATCGGCAAGGAAACTCTTGAACACTTAATATGAATCTGCCCGAGGCTGTTGCCTATACGGAGGACATATTTATGCCCTGTGTTTAATAATGTCAAAATAAGAACAACTACAGAGGCAGTACGCTATTGTTTTAGGCTCACAGGGGAAAGTGCAATTAGAAGGATAGTTCAGTTTTTAGAACATTCCTATAAAACATTAAATGTTTAGATGGCTTTAATATATGGATATGTATATAGATGTAAAAACAGGTATCATGATCTATGTATGTTTTTATAGGATACCAAGCACAGAAATTATGTGACCTTTTATTCTATTTTAAGGCCTGCTTTTTCTCTAATATTGTAATCAAATTATTAATGCAATAAAGTATTTTACTACTACTACTACTAGTTGACGCATGCGCAGTACAGAATTCTGCGTTAGCAGCCATTTTAAATCATGCTCGGGTTACTTGTTAGTACGACACATATGCAAGCTTCCCCTAAACTTAAATGTATAAACTGTAATGCATGTTAGTATTCACAAACACAATTATTACGGTATTACGAATTATTTGCGAAGATCGCATCCGAGCAAGTCTCTTTTATACGAGTCCTTGCTCCATCAATACATAGGCATTCTGCTTTCTTCTCCTCAAGCCCAACCACATCAGGGTTTATTCTTTGGTCCAAAGACTGCTCCTGCCCCAGGGCCAATCCTTTCCTCTGTGCTGCTTTCACTTCACTTTTTGACTTCAGCAGTTATAGTTAATATTCAGATATAGTCATCATTGATGTTAAGTAAAGAAGCTACTAAGAGATTGTGCAGCACTTGTAAACTCGAAGGGAAAACAATCAAATCCAAGTGTTTCTTTCCATGTAAATTGACTAATCACATTAATCAACATCTCATACAGTGTCTCAGGCTCAATGATGATAATAGATAGCTCCTAACAATAGCAAGTATGCACATATCTCTTCCATACAGCCTTTAATCTAATCAGGAGCTTTTCAAAGGTGATGTTTTAATTCCCACATGTTGTGCCATACCACCCACCCCCAAAATGACTTAGGAGCATATGTATCAAATATCGTTCTTGCGATTCTCAAATAGCGATTTTTAGAGAATCGCTAGTTGAGAATCGCAAAACGAGATGTAATAAAAAAATTCACAAATATTTTGTGATTCCTTGGCATTCCTTAATTGCGACTAGCAAATTGCGAATCACAATTAAGAAATACCTTCCCATTCATTCCTATGGGCTAGGAGGCCCATAGGAATGAATGAGAAGACATTCTCAATTTGCGATTCGCAATTATAGAATCGCAAACTGAGAATGCAATTTCAAGGGTGCCAGGGTGTCAAAAGGACACCCTGTTGCACCCCTGAAATATGTATGTGTGCACATGTGGTGCACATACATGCCCTAAGGGCATGTATGTGTGCCACATGGCACTGAAAAATGCAAAAAAGTGCATTTTTCAAAGAAATCGCAAATTACCACCAACTTGAAGTTGGTGGTAATTTGCGATTCCTTAAGTCCAAATTGCACTTTTTCTGTTCTTCATACATTGCATTTAAGGAATCGCAATTTGTGATTCCTTAAATGCAATCGCAAAATAGAGAATCGCAAATTTTGCGATTCTCTAATTTGCGATGCCCTTTTGGGATGATACATCTCAAAAGGCCTTTTCCCATTCGCAAACGGGCCAATTCTGAGAATCGGCCCGTTTGCGAACGGGAAAAGGGCTTGATACATATGCCCCTTAATTGCGAGTAAACTAAATTGCAGCTATCACTTTGTATTCGGGAGAAGTGGTTCAATATGTGAGAATGCGAACTCCACCTCTAAACTATTACTAAGGACTCCGCCTGAGCAGGAGGAACTCATAATGCTGTCTCAGCAGGCGGGACCCATCTAGATTAAAATTGTATTTTACCATAGTGACCTATAAGCAGCATGTAAGCACCCTCAAATGGAAGAGATTATGGGCCAGATGCGTCAAAGGGTTTTACCCATTCTATGTCTATGGGAAAATGCTTGATTACATATGGCCCATTATTGTTTGATTGATGCTGCTGCGAATAAAGAAATGTCAGGGGATTTTACTGGATTAATTGAACAAGTATTTAACTGCTTAAAAATGTAAAGCTTATTTAAGCAACTTGTCAAAATAGCTGAATTGTGAGTACATTGAACTGTATCTACCATAATGCATTGAAGGAAACTTGTGTAACATGTGAAAGTACAAAGCACACCTATCAAATCCAATTAGAGGCTGTTGCTGGACTTTAGCTATCTCTCCATAGCATGGCAAGTAAGGCAGGGGATGGAAAGGGGGCATATCCCTTCACTTGCAGGGCAACGCCAGGCCTGATTGAATGTGCTCTAAAACATGAGGTGGAAGGCTCCTTTGACAAATGTATTAATCTGAACCTTATACGCACCAACCTAAGCCGCAACAGTGGACATTACAGGGAAAGGATGTGTGAAAGGATGACTGGACGCTTGTCATACAAGTACGAGGGAGTGATACTCCAACCCACTTGCGCTGATCCACCTCAAGAAGGAAAAGCTGTTCTCGACGCATGTCAGCACTGTCTGGTTTCACATCTATAGAGATACAGTGTGCAACAGAACCCTGAGGATGAACTATATTTACGAGCATGCTGTGAACTAACACATAGGGGTATATTTACAAGGAAGTGGCAGAGCGTAGCATTCGCCTCCTTGGCTTAACCCCGCGCCTCGCCACTTCTGAAGCGCAGGGTTGCACCGTATTTACAAGCATACGGTGCAGCCATGCGTTTCCCTCTGCGCTGGCGCTAATTTAGCTGCCTAGCGCGATCGCAGGCACCTTTGCACCATAGTCCAAGGGTGCCTGCATTGAGGGGAATGATTTTTTTATGTGCAGGAAGGAGTCCCTTCCCGCACATAAACAATCTGTAATGGTGTTTTGAAACTTCTATGTGTGCTGCTTGATGCAGCACACATAGAAGATGCAAAACGTCATTTTTTAATGATTGTTTATGTGCAGGAAGGGACACCTTCCTGCACATAACCAATCAATGGCATTTTCATGGGAAACAGCAAAAACGAGGAGAAATAAAAATGTCTCCTCATTGCGCCAGGGTAAGGCCAGGTTTTCCCCGGTCTTAATTTTGACGCTGCCCCATATTTAGGCCAACCTTGTGAATATGGGGCAACATCAAAATCAATGGGTGTTGCGGTGAAATGCCCGCCACAACACCGCTTGTCCGCCCCTTTCATGTGAAGTATAGCGTGAAAGGGTGCCTTATTCATAAGGCGGTGTTAAGATACGATAAGTGGCTTATAGTCACCTTGAGAATAAAGCGAAGCCCCTATCGCCACAATAACATTGAGTAAAGTGACGTTGTGGTGGCGATAGGGGCTTGGAAATATGTCCCACAGTTTGGTGATGAGGTAGCCACCTTGGATACCTATATATAACTTTCTTTGCAGGCCAATAATGATGCAATAATGCTACCGTCAAGACCTTGCTTTGCGAATCTAGGATTTAATTGCAAGAACAGTTGTTTTCTTTAGAGATATTTGTAGGACACTTTGAATAAAGAGAAATATTTTGAAAGGCAAGCTGTCTAGTGGAAACAAACATTCAGCTATTTTAAACATTTAAATTGAATGTTCCTCAAAATTGTAGGATCATCACATTACACTAAAGGTTTATGCTATGACAGAACAGGAAAGTTTCTTAAGTAAGGATTATGTCGCTCATGATATGTGCATGTCTAGAGAAAATTTATTAGAGTTCTAGTAATGTTTATAAACGTGGTTCATATAGAAATTAAAGAATATTAATATTTCCTAATTACCTTGCAATTACGCAAGAGTCAATAGAAACCTAGAAGACCAAACTGACCCCACCTCCACCAACCTCTTAGAGGACCTCAGCGTCCTACGTCTTGCCTAATGAGTGAACGAACACACTCACGTGCAGGACACCTCCTTAACCCCATCTTTTCAAAACTCCAGGACATCACAGTAGACACTCCACCCCGCTGACATGGACGGATCACAACCATTTTCAATTTGACATCTAGCACCCCAACATAGTCAAACCCTCAATAACTTGGATCATCCGACAAAAATAAAACAGAATCCCCAAAGACAAATGGATCTCCGAGCTCCTCGCCAACCACACTCCTCTGCCTACTGACCTTACGTGCTACATCTCCAACTTCAACACATGATTAACCTCCAGCGCAGATTCCCTGACACCCATGCAGGCCACTGTCAAACACCAGAGAAGTTGCCATACCTAGGATCTCTGACACACAAAGCACAATTGTAATCAAATGGAAAGGAGTTGGTGCCACACCAACAATGTTTCTGACAGAGCCACATACAAATTGTCCCTTTCTATATACCACTGCCTCAGACCCGCCAAGTGCCTTGCCCTATCCACTCACATATACAACAGCACCAACTCAACCACAGAGATCTTTCCCATCATCAAATAATTTACCCACCCCCTCTCCTTCGAGCTCCATGGTCATCATTTATATACAGGAATTTACACTAATCTCTCCAACAACTTCTTAGAGAAAATCAAGGTCATCTACAACAAATTCACCCCCAACCCGATTTCTTGTTGCTGACCAACTCTCTACTGAAACTGGGATTGTACAACCCCAAGAACCACTCTGACCTAATGGCCAGTGATCACCACCACAGAAGTTGTCACAACCGTACAATCCATCAAACATGGAACCCCTTGGGCCTGTGTCCTTTCGAAGAGGACTTGTCCCTCTCTGCACTGGTCTCACCTCTATACTTAACATGTTGCCAACCTCTACCACCTTCAAAGACTCGTTGATACATACCATCATCCTATACCTACTCAAAAAACCATTGGCAGACCACCTGACCATGTGCGACTACAGGCCCATCTCCTTCCTACCTTATCCACCCAAGGTCCTGGAAAAACTTGTCAACGTCTGCCTTGCCAATCACCTTGAGTTCAAACACATCCTAGACCCTTCGCAATCAGGCTTCCGACCCAACCACAGCTAGGAGACACTACCATGGATGATATCTGCTTCATCACAGACATAGTATCATACCTCAACTTCATCTAACGACTTCACAAGCCATAATCCATGTCTCGGCTCTACAATAGATACACTCGTTCCTCTCCAGACCCTCACAAATGGGCAGCCTAACCGTGTATCAGTCAGATGCCACCAAGCTGATCTACATGACCCCTCTCACTACCATCATCTGCTCTCATGGAATCAGCATAATTCCAACAATATGCAACTAATCATCTTCTTCTCTGAATCCACTTCCATCATCAATCCAACTTCATCAAATGCATGGCCACAGTAGCCAACTCAATGAGCAGTAACTGCCTCAAACTCAACAGCAACAAAACTAAAGTGGTAATCTTCATCAAAGAATCTTCTCTCTGGTCCTCTCTGGTCCTCAGCCTGGTGGCCATCTGAACTGAGACTGGCCACAACCCCTCCAGTGCCACCAGGAACTTGGACAAAGTGATTGACAACCAACTCTCCATGTCCAACCAGATCAACACTGTAGTGTTGACTTATTTTCGCACTCTCAGAAGGCTGAGGAAAACTTTTGAATTGCTCACTCTTTACACCTGCAGAATAGTGTCCCAAGCTCTCATCGCCAGCAGACTAAACTATGGAAGCTCCCTCTTTGTAGACAACTCAGCCTACCTCCCCAACAGACTCCAGGTGGTACAAAACATGGCTGGCAGAGTCACATCCAACCTTTCACCCCAAGTATACATTACCAACACTTGAAGGGCATCCACTGGCTATCTATACAAAAACATGCCCTCTTCAAGCTCCTCACATCCACCTATAAAGCCTTATACAACCAGGGACCAGACTACCTCAAGAACCACATCCGCATTCCTATCCAGAGCAGAAACCTATTCTCAAACAGCTCACTCCTCGTTGACATCTCCTGCAGTCTCCGAACCAAACTAGGGGTACATGTCATCTCCTATATCGCACCCAAGGCATCAGCGCCATCAGCCTTGTCCTGAAATTCAGGAAAAAATGAAAACCTGGCTCTTCCAATAGGCCGCTGTCAGACTACCTAGACAGCACCTCCAAGGTGCCTCAATATCCTCCTGGGTGATGTGTGCACCATACAAATTCTTATAACATAACATAAGATAACAGAGTGTGTAGTTACAAAGCTTGAGGTAGTTACCCTGCTCATTTGGAGAAGTGATTGTGAACATATGTTTAAGATATTCATCTCTTGTGTCTTAGTTAGAGCAATTACAAGTGTCTCATCAAAGTACAGAGAGTTAGATTCAGAGAGTTATCACTTATTTGTATTATCACTTATTTGTATATTCAATCACTGTAACAGGCTGATGCAGGACTTTGATAGCAAGTTACAAGAGCTATCTTGTTACCTTTAGACACCCACCATTTTCTATAAAGTGCCCAGCTGTCTTGGTTACGCAGAGCAAGGCCCAGTTTATCATCCTAAAACACCCACCATTCCCTGGGCACATACTCTAGACACTAGGGATGCATGTGTGGAGGTACAAACTATAGTCAAACTCTCCAGAAATGTGTGTGAGTAATGAAAGACACTGAATGGTCGATGACGTATGCCTGGTAAATGCTAATATATGTTTATACCTCAGCATTCACAAGGGCAATGATTCCTGAAGAAGCAAGGCATGTTGCACATTCCACACATGCTATTTTCAGGAAGCGCATCAGGACAAGTACAGGTATTCTTGATAGAACATTCTGAGTCAATACAGAAGGTTCCACTGTGACCCAATGAGATTTGGCAAATCTCGGCAGCCATGTTTGCCCAGAAGGGTATAAAAACCCTGCTCAAAGCATTGCACCCTTTGCTGGGCAATCAGTGCTTGTGGAAGACCATCCTCTGAGAAGACTTACCTGATTTGGAACTTCGGCTCCACTGGTGCGATGCCTCCTGAATTCTCTATGTCACTGCAGGTACTGAATCCCCATGTCAAGACTATACCCAGAAGACGTAAAAGTAACCAGGAACCCCAGGGAGGCCGTATGCAGAGTGGGAACACAACTGCATGCTCAATTCAAGTGAATGGGTAAGTCGCGGTTGCAATTTAAAAAAGAAGTCCCAGTGGACCCTGAAGAAACCCAGTGGAAGACAGAAGATTGAAGAGCCACCCCACCCATGGATAGCCTAGGAACCAGGATACCTTCACCAGGAAAGCCAGGTGCATAGGTGTGGAGTGGCGTCGGAAACTGCTGTCGAACTCAATGGAAGACTTTCGGAAGATGCCGCTGGTGAAGAAGGTGAAAGTGTCCGGTGGAACCCAAAGGTGAATTCAAGCTGAGAAGTACCAGCAAGCCGAGGGAACAGAGTCTAGGCCACACAGGAGTGACCAGGTGGCACGGTAGAGGAATGCCCACCAATGTCGGGTGTTGCTGGAGAGTTGGCAGTGACCTTGGAGCTGCAGCTGTGTGGACCAGGCAACGCTGTGGAAGACCAGGAGCCATTCACGAGCTGTCCAACATCGAATGTCGTGAATTGAGGGGTCAGTCCGTTGGGAGCACCAACAAGCCTTGGCACCTGCAAACAACGAGGAAAGTGAAAACGGTGCGGTGTTGGGACCAGCAAGGTCCAAGGGACTCACCACAAGCAGGGGAGTCAGAGTAGGCCCCGAGAAATCAGGGGAGCACATTGAAGTCGAAGAAGATGACCCTCAAGAGGACCCAGAGGCCCGAGCTCACCGGAAATGCAGGCCCACGGTGCACAAGGTGCGAGGGGGACGAAGATCTTGGTCACAGGAGATGCTTGAGGTGGAGGCTACCTGGAGCCTGAAGATCTCTGAAGATCTCTGAAGAAGATATCTGAAGAAGGGAGCCAACAAGCCTTTGCAACGGCAAGTCAATGCAGTGCACAGAGGTTCAGCTCCTGTGGCTCTGACGAGGGATACTGGCCTAACACTTGGTGAGAAGACAGTGCAGGCCTTGTGGGATTTGAAGAACTACCACCTGTGTTGCTGAGCCTTTTGGAGTCCATGGGAGTCCAGGATCAGCAGACTGGTCAGCTTTGTTGTGGTGCCTGGAGATGCAGGGAAGTGACTCCTTCACTTCAAGGGAGATTCCTTCAGGTGTCTTGGATGTCCACAGACCGTGGGAGGATCCTGTATGGAGCACAGGTACAGAAGTTGCAGCAGATGAGCACGACAGAAAGACCAGGAGCAGCAGGAGTCTTCCCAGTTGCAGTTTTGGTGCCCAGAGTGCCCAGACTGTCGAAGAAGAAGTGGTGTCTTGATATGAATCTTGTCCCGCGATGAATCTAGGGACCCACCCACACGTAAGCCCTTAAATACCCTAAGGAAAGGGTTGGTATGATTCTGGGGTACCTCCCAGGGGCGGGGCTGGACAGTGGGGAGGATATTCCCATGTCATTTGTCCAGTTTTGCATCAGAGAGAGAGCCAATGGCTCCTTGAACTGATTTGAACTGGAGTATGCATGGAGGGCAGCAAATGTGCCCTTCAAGCAGTCTCAGTGGCACTGGCAAGTGCCCCCAACCTGCCGTAATACACTAAGCCCTGTCTGGGAGGTGGTCACACCTCCCTGTGACAGGATATCTATTGTTCTGCCTTCCCCTGTTCGAGCTTGGCTCAGCAGCAGGAGGTCATAAGCATGTCTCTGGTCAGCAGAAGCTCTAGCTTGCTGTCCGGTTCTGGAAGATTGGTACCGGGAGCACTGAGGGCCTCCCGGAGGAGCTTTACTGTGCATGGAATCATACCTCCCATACCTCCCATACCGTTTACGAGTATGCAAGTTGATCTTGTAATCAGGTTGGTGGTCTTTGCACGGCTTTGGCACAGCCGTGCCGGCGTAGAGTTGTAATCAGGTCCAAAGTTACAACAGTTCAGGTTAGTGAAATCAGAAAATAAGGTGTTACATTCAGAAGTAATTGCAGTGACAAAGAGATAAATAATATGTTCAAGTCAGAAAAGAAAGGTGCAAGTCAAGTTGCCTTGAGCACATATTCCAAGAATTATGATTATTGGGCATTCCCTCTTCCTTTGAAGAACACCAAGTTTTTTTGCACATTCCCATTCTATGGTGGCTCCAGGCATGTCCTTGCACCCACAGAAAGGCTTTCAGGGGATCCGAAGGAGTTTGCATTATTTCTTAATCACTGTCAATTATACTTCTTTTGCAAACCTACTAGTTTTTCTGATGATCAAAATAAGGTAGCATTTGTTTTGCTGCATTTAAGTGGGAATTGAAGCATGCCATTCGTAGAGAGAAATGATTATTTGCTGTATAATTTTCCTGCTTTCTGTTATTAGATACAGGCAACGTTTGACTGGAAATTATAAGCAGTTTATCTCAGAGAAGTCCAACCACTGGAGAGATACTCCCAGAAACATACCTTTGTACATTTTTTCACCATCAGAGTTAAATTACACATTTACTGATAAGGAACTCATTGCCATTAAAAGATCTTTTGAAGAATGGAGACGTTATTTGTTTGGGGTCAGACTCACAATAGAAGCGTATATCAATCACAGAATTTTGCATATCCTCAAATTAGACATTACTCTTATGCAACTGGGCCTTGTTCTTTTCTGAAAACATTTCCAACAGATTGTGATTCCAGTTACTGTAAAATTGAAATTACTCCAGTCTAAAAAATTCCATCCTGGTTTTCTTGCATCTTTGTTAAAATACAAGACAAGTTAAACTTATGCCAATTTAGGTGAATGCTAAAAGTCATGCAAGAATTGCTAAAGAAAACGGCAATATTTCGAAGATTGGAAGGGGTGTAGTCCTGAGGAACGATGCCACGAGCCCGCTTTTAGTCTTTATGTTCCATATTTGCTGTGAGATTTTTATGCAAGACATCCTGCCAGACGAGGAGCGCTCCTGCCCAGATGGCGGCATATGGAATGGAATGTGGGGTACTGTCAGGAAACATGTCTGGCAATATGGCATACCACTTAACTTTTACTCATGGTTGTCTGGTAACCCACAATACCAAAATATACTGCAGACTTTGAATATTCTGCTCCTGGGCACTTGGTAGCACATACAAGACCCCAAATTCTTGTATCTCAAACGTCGGATATAACCATCATACAAACCCCGCCATTGGCCGTATGGACCTTTGTTATGGACGAGGAGAGTGGATAAGGAACAATCATTTACATTAATTTCCATAGATAGTGAAGACTAATTGGGACTTCACAGGAAATGACAAGTAAAATTGAAGTTAGTTACAAAGGATTTGTTCACAAATTGTGCCACATCAGATCATTCGTTAATTAAGTATTCAAATCTCAGGCATCATTATTACATATTTAGATAATCAAGGATTTTATATTTCAAAATAAGATAAAATATAACATTGGTAAAAAAATACAAATCGAATGCATAATATACCACAAGTGTGTTCCATAAAGGAAATCCCTATTAAGGAAAGTTAAATTGAGACAGAGATTTGTGTTAGGCAAATAGGGTAATGTTTCACCTTCAGAAAACCAAATAAAGGTTTCTGATGAGAGATTAAAAATGCTCAGGCATGAAGCCTTTCCACTCGAATCATGGACATTAGCAGAGGTGAGAAAGATTTTCTCATTCAAAGTTAGTGAGCATATCTCTAATGCATAAGTGTGCAAGAGACAGTAAACAGGGGAGTTGTGGATTCTGAGCATCCTAGTCTAAGGAACACACACTAATATAATTCAGCAAACATTAGTTGTAACATTTTGGTTTGTTCCCACTCCTGTGAACCGATCCTTTTCTACCAAGCTCTTGGAGCAAGTAAACTCCCATATTTCTCTGCCTTTGACAATGGTGCAAACATGACTATGCCCTTGAGTTATTACACTGAACAGAATCTTGTGGTTCAGACAACTCTTACCACAAGTCACAATTTCTGGCATCTTCCTTTCTTATCACGAGTCACAATTCCTGGCATCTTCCTTTTCTCCCAATGAGAACCTCACTATCAGTTGTCTAATACATAACAAATACCTATTCACTAGCTAACAGAAGGCTCCTGGAAATATAAAGCATTTGCAGAGGGAAAAGAAAGAAAGAAAGACATCATGTGCAAAACCGCGTAACTGTGTGAACCGACCTCTTAGCCTTGTAAAGTCGACATTCAAAAATGGGAATAATATTAGGTTAACCTATTCATTATGACATGTTAACTTGAGTGTATGTTTATAATAGCTAAGTATGGTTACCTACTAAAAATTATGTGTTAAATGTGTACATGTAATTTAACATGGTGAATTGCACTTTTGTTAATAAAATGCGTTTAACTTGCAAAAGAATTACACTCCATCACACACACTAAATTATGTGCTGGCCATCATGTGTTCTTTACTCCTGAGTGCTTGTTAGCCTAGGATTCAATATCCACTGAAAAAAGTGTATCCCTCACGCCCTGATGTCTGGTAATTGATAGTACAATAATCAGTGGGCATCATATTTGATTTACTCCTGTCCATCGTGTAATCAATGATACAATATCAATTAGTCACATTGAATCCCTTACTTCTTACTACAGTACTCAGTCTTATCACTTTCCCCAGAGTGTCTAGTAACCTGCACTGCAGTATCCATCAGGCTTCATTTATCTTATGCTTGCTTATGTGCATCTGCTAACTCATTCTACAGTATTCACTGGGCATTTCACATTCCATTCTGTGACTGGATACTCTCTTCTTCAGTTCCCCTCCTTGGGACCTTAGATGACTGCTGCCCTCCTCACTGCTGCTGATCTCTCATCCGGCCCTCCATAATGTGTTCCTGCTTAACCTGGGAGGCGAATGTGGAGTAGGACTCGCTGCTCTATAGCATCACCAGTCAACTCACAGATCTTCTCACTGACTGCAACTGGTCCTGGTGTCAAACACCCAAAGACTCTGGGACTTCAGCCTTTTCAATTTCTACTGGACAGCGACTCCTTCATGCTTCTGTTTTGCTCCTTCCCTTTCTCAAGCAGCTTTTACCTTTACTATGGGATTTCAAAGGCCAGACCAGCATCAAGCACTATGCAACTACTAAGTGTGATTTATCAATCCACACAAGGCCACTTTGCAGGTCCCTGAGTGGCTTGATAAATCTAGAGTAACACAACGGAACACAAATCACTGCATTGCGTTACTCTGCCCCAGGGAGGCATTCCATGGGTGGTGCGTAGGAGTTCCCATGCAACTCCCATGGGTTTTGATGCATTCCCATATTTACCATAAAAATATATTTATTTCTCCTTGTTTTTTTCTTTTTTCTATGTGTCCTGCTGCAACAGGGAAAAGACAGGAATGTACCGTATAATGTTAAATACGGCACATTTCTGCCCTTTCCCTGTCATGCAGTGTGACTATTTGATGAATATACCCCTTGGTATAAACAAAATCTTCCTCTGTGTGTCCTGCAGCACTTGTTTGACTGTGTGGAATACTTATGTATTGGTGGAGTAGTTCATCAAATTATGACCAACAATGTGTATGCGTACTTGATTGTGATTGAATTTTGGGTCTATGCAAAGTTATCCTTATGTTATATGTGGACTGTACACTGGGACGTGATACATTGTTGAGTTGCCCCTGCACTTCCTAAGTATCTTCAGTGAGGCATGTTACATGGAGTGTTTGCTCCACTGAAATGTGTTATGATGAAGCACTCTGGGGTCGATTCCGATCCGGGTCGGAAGGGCACCGAACGCGATCTGGCCAGGAAAACTACGCGCCGTACGCGTGTTTTCCGTCCGACTCGTACAGCTGTACGAGCAAGCAAGTACGATGCGAGCTACATGAAATTCACCGACAAACTCGTTTCTGGGTCCAAACCGCTTCGTAAGTCTCGGTCGTAAGCTAACTGTGGCGTGCAATGGACGCGATTCACGACAGAGCCAGTACGATGCACGCGTCGGACAGCCTGTGTGAGCTTGAGTGTCCGGCTCGCAAATCGTCCGGGTGGTTGCCTTTGGGGGTTCGCATCAGACCCCCTGTCACCCGCAACCCTACGACTCGGACACACTCTCCAACACAGGCATGTACGGTGCGGATGGCACCGATGCATACTGGCAGTAGGGGGCACACTTGTCCACGACGTACCCATTCAGTCAATGGGAGCCGATGTACGCGTCATACGACCGGCTCCCATTGACTTCGACAGCATACGGCCGCATCGTACTCGCTCGGTCGGACTGCAGGACTCCGGCTCGGTCGGAAAACACTCCGGATCCGGCTCGGTCGGAGTGCTTTCCGACCTGGATTGGAATCGGCCCCTCTGTGTTGCAATTGAGTGCTAGCACCAGTTGGGGTTCGGGGTTTGGTTCAGCCCAAATGTGTGAAGCAAAGCTGCCAAGATTCCCAGGTCCGTGCGTGTTGTGCTGCTCCAGTCCAGGTTTTTTTATTTGAATTCTGGACTTGTAGTCCTGTTTTATAATGGAATAAACAAAACTACGTGCAACAGATTTCAAAGAAAAAAATTGACCTGACCGGCTTATCACACATGGACCTGAGTAATGTGGCAGGGCTGGAATTGGTGTCCCTGTGTGGTGATTGACAGCCAGTGAGGCAAGGCAACTGTTGCTGGGGTGTTTTCAGAATGTGGATAAGAATTTTTACACATGTGGATTTGAGGACCACTGTGAAAACAGGTTGTATGGCTCCAGGTTGCCTGAACATTTTCAGTGTTGTCTATCTGTAGATAGATGTTAGATAGTGAGTTAGTTGTATGGCTTCCGTTTTCCCAGAATACCTGCATTTAGTGGGATCTCTTCAGTGATTTTTAGGAGGAAGGGGAATCCGAGGGGCAATAGTTTAGACTAGTGGAGCTACTACAATGGGAAATCTTAAAGACTCTGACAACACAAATGCGTGCCATATACATATGTTATAAATATAAATCAATTAAAAAAAACAAATTGTATTTTGAGGCATGTAGTTTCAGGTTTTACTTTATTATCTGGACCTACAAGCTCTGGCCTGTCCAGGACACAAAATGCAGTTTGAAAGAAAAAAAAAAGCTAGAGCTGGTTGAACAGGTCATACACCATCTGGGGCTAATTAGCAGTTAAGTGAGAGTGTGGGTATATTGCTAAGACTCCCCCACCCACAAACATTGCTGAATTACTCCGAGACTGATTTCAGCTCCAGAAATAGTAAGCGGTACTATGCCATGTGCTATTTAGGGATCGGTGGAATTAGCGGAGTTTGATTCTGTGGAATTACTTTAAAATTCGATGAGAGTACTTGGAATTCCGCAACGGGGCGGAGTGGGCATTTGGCACGTTTTTTTAGCGCAAAATGCAGCCTTTTGTCCAAAAATGGATACGAGGATGCATTTTTCACTAAGAAAATAGAGCAGCCAAATACCACTTGGTGCCCTGCATTCTCTGCAGTGATTAAAACTTTTAATCACTTCAAATTATGTTAGGGCACCACCGCCAAGTTGATTTAATCATTTTTAAAAAACGTACTGTCCGCAGGCCGGGTACTGCATTTTATCTGCGCCTGCTCCTGCTCTCCTGCCTCTGGCAGGAAGCAGGCAGCCTCCCTCCCCTCCCCTAAACCAATCACAACACTTCAATGGCAGCATTGTGATTGGTGGGGACACCGCCCAGCCAGGTCTTACAGGGAGGCCATTTTCTCCACGTAGGCTGCATGACTGGTTTGGGTGGCCCCAGAGGGCTGACCAAACAGTCATTACGCCATCAGGAGTGGGCACACCACTCCTCCCCTGCTCACAGAGCTGATCCAACAACCCTCCCACCCGCAACCAAACCCTTCTGCTTTCTCACAGTGTGAGAAGCAGAAACATAAAATGGTAGTTATTACCATTTTATGTTTTTGCTTCTCGCACTGCGAGAAAGTAGTGGGGTGACGCTCCTCTGCACTAGTGGACCCGCACCTGGAAGAGGGAGCATTCCCCACTATGTTTAAAAACCACTGCAGACTAAAGTATAATCTGTAGTGGTTTTTAAACATAGAGGGACAGCTCACTCTCTCTGTCCTTTTTAGAAATCACTGTAGTCCATATCCCTCTGCACCCTTACATACTTTGAAGCAACCACAGAATGACACCTCACGTTTTGTTGTTGCACAATGGGAGTGTGCCTGTAAAGATGAATGTTCCCTTCTTTATAACTGAAAACGTGAAACTACAAGTCCCAGACTGCAGAACGCACACAAAGTCAGGATTTAAAACATAATGTAGTGGTTGGGGTGAAGAAGGTTGAGTATTATATCTTTTGTTGCCTTTTGCTTGTGACTTAGAAGTGACATTGGTGTTCCATGTATCAGTGATATCAAACTCTTCCAAAGCTGTGAGCTCATCCGCTTACAGTATTCCAGCTGCTCTTTGGGTGGAGGTGAAACATTATCTCAGCTCCTGGTAGGCCATTCACTACCATTAGTTTAAATGAAACAAAAAAACCCATGTGGAATCCGGTCTGATTTTCCATACTCTGGGACTGAGTGCACCCAGTTACTTCAGATGGGCCTTCTTTTTGATACACAGGCCCATATTTATTCTTTTTTCACACATCACAACGCAGCATGCCATCTTGCTGTGCTGCATGCAAGGTGCAGGAATGCACTGTATTTAACATTATATGGCTTATTCCTGTCCTTTCTTAGTGCTGCTGCACTTTTAGCTGCCTAGCGCCAATGCAGTCAGCATTGTGTCATGGTGCAAGGGTGCCTGCGTTGTAGACAGGATTGCTTTTGTGCTTGAAGGGACACATTCCTGCACAAAAACAATCCTCAAAGGCATTTTCGTCTTTTATGAGTGCTGCAGAATGCCTCGTCAGCCTCCAGGTGAGGCATAGCATTTTGACGCATTCCCAGATCTACCACTTATTATAAATCTGGGAATGCACCAAAACCCATGTGTGGATGCGTGGATGCGTGGGAACACCCACACTCAACTCATGGAATGCCACCCAGCGGCAGAGTAACGCAAGGCAGCGATTTGCTATGCCTTGTGTTACTGTCGATTTATCAATCCATGCAGGGTCTTGCAAGGTGGCCTTGCGTGTCTTGATAAGTCTCACTTTGATTTTGCTTCCTCCTTTCACTCCCTTGCAAGGCACAAGGGCAAGACAAAACCTCGATAAATCTGGCCCACATTTTTTATGATTCATGTTACCTATAATTATGTGTTTTTGTGTGTTGTGTATTTGTAGATTTTATTGTTTCAAATACATGAGGGGCAGATCAAATTACTGGTACTTATACAAGGATGCAGTCTTTGGAATGATATATTGTTTATTTTCTAACTTTTTAACTCTTTTTCACAATAAATTAACATAAATGTTTTAGATGGAGCACGATGTGATATCTAATAATTCTGCATAATAGATGTATGCAAATTGTTTTTGGAACAACATGATTTTTTACTCTCTATCTAATCTTCTTCCAAGTGAATTTGTAGTATGTTGTTGCAATGATTTGTGTGTGGTTTACTTGGCATGAGTTTTGCTCCACACACAGTCTTCATCCTTTGCCATAGACGAATTACTGTTAAGAGACTTCAAAAATACATATCTTCTCAGGACAGAAAGCAGCAGGCTCTGGCCATGCATTGCTTTTCTTGGGGCTGGTCCATGTGCTGTTGCTGCATTCTGTCTATATAAAGCTACTTATTGTACCGGTATCAGAGGTTCGTGTGACCTTTGCTGACCTTCAGCCCAAGGGAATCTTCTCATGCAATACCGAGATCCGGATGTGGACAAAAGTCACAAGAGAAAAATGTGTGTTAGCAAAATAAAATAAAAAAGTGTGGTCGGAGCAGCTGGATTTTAAATGTACTTGCTGAGTTTCGAAGGGGTCGTTCTGTTTATGTATGTACAGAAATATTTCACAATTGTACTGGGCAAGGGCATGATGATAATTCATGAACAATATGTCACGCTAGGAACTGCAATTTTTTAATAAACACCACACTAACTTTGACACAATTAAAAGTGTGAATCTGGTTTGTAGCCCGAGGGAACCAAGAGGAATGTGAAAGCAGGGTGATGGTTAAATGAACACGAAACAGCTTACACAGTGGGTATGTGAACATTGGAACCCTTTCTGGGTACATCTGGGGTAAGTCTTGGGTTTTTATTAGTATTTGCTAAATATTGGACTGATTAAGCTTCTGTCTCAGACACACTACTATGCACCAGTTCGGCATGTTTATTGAAATGGCTTCCTCCTGTAGCTCGGATATTCACATTGTGCACGTGTTATTTGCGCCGAGCTTCTCTCATGGTGTTGTAACACAACATATGGCCAAAGAGGGGACAAACTAGAGCAAAGCTAGTCCCCGCTCCCGAGTTCACCAGCATACACCCACAGTGAGGGGCATGGCCCTATGGGCTACATAAAAGAGAATCTTACTTACTTACATATGCCTACTACCCCTCCTGGGACATAGGCCATGAACCAGGACTCTCCAGCTATCTTTGTCCTGGGCTTTTCTTTCAGTCTGACTCCATGTGTAACTCATCTCCATGAAGTCAGCCTCGAGGCCTCGATGCCAGGTGTTTATTGGCTTTCCTCTTTTACTTTTCCCTTGAGTGTTTAAGGTGAGGGCTTGCATGGTGGTGTTTGAGGCGGGCATGCAGGGGATGCGACCTATCCAGCTCCAGGGCCTTTTCATGATTTATTCCTGAGCAGGGAGTTGGAAAGTCTGCTGGTCGTTGTTGCTGTTGGTGTTTGGCCAGCAGATTTAGAGGATTTTCCTCAGACAGGTGTTGATTGAAGGTCTGGACTTTGTTAGTGGTGGTCACTGTTGTCCTCCAAGGTTCTGTTCCATACAGAAGAACCAATTTTATGTTGGTGTTAAAAAGCCTGATCGTGGTTTGCAGTTTTAGGTCCTTGGAGCTTCAGATCATCTTTAGCTGAATGAAGGCAGCCCTTTCTTTGAGTATTCTTGCCTTTACGTCTGTGTCTGTGCTGCTCTACTTGTCTATGATACTGTCCAGGTAGGTAAAGGCCTCAACCTCTTCCAGTGATGACTCTGTTAGCCTTCAGGATCACGTTTTTACCGTTGTGGATGTTGAGGTCAAGTTGTGCTGATATGGCTGCCACTTTGCTGATCTTCTCTTGCATCTGCAGATGGGTATGGGAGAGTAGGGCCAGGTAATCTGCAAAGTCCAGATCATTGAGCTGTGTCTAAGGTGTCCACTGGATCCCATTTCTTTTCCTTGCTGTGGATGTTTTCATAATCCAGGCAATGAGCAAGCAGCCCTGACGGACTCCGGTCCTCACTTTGAAGTCTTCTGTGAGTTGTCATCCATGAACTATCTTGCAGGTCATTCTCTCATAAGAGTTCCTGTTGATTCATCTGAGTTTATCTGGCACACCGTAGTGGCTGAGGAGTTTCTAAAGGGTCTCTCTGTTCACACTGTCAAATGTCTTCTCATAGTAGATGAAGTTGACATAGAGGTGGGAGTTCCAGTCCATCGACTGCTCAATGATGATGCACAGTATTTCAATCCAGTGTGTGAACAATCTATCTTCATGGAATCCAGCTTGCTTGTCTTGTAACTGAGTGGCAACTTGTTCCTTCATTCTGCTCAGGATGACTCTGTTGAACATTTTGTTTGGGGTTGATATAAGAGTTATCTCTCTGTAGTTTTCACAGTAACTCAGGTCACCTTTCTTTGGGATCTTTTTTACTCTTCCCAGATCCTTTCAAACATGGGGTAGAGGTAGAGCATGTCTGCTGATGTTTTAATATCTGCCTTCCAGGACCAGACTGGGAACTCAAAGCAGCCCTGGCAATTTTGTCAGGCCAGCCCCACGGGCAAGAAGGGGGTGCAAGTGTGAAGCACTGCTGCTTTTGTTAATCAATCAGGGGTTTGTAAAGCGCAGCTACTCACCTGTGAGGGTCTCAAGGCGCTGAGGGGGTGCTGCTGATCCGTCAGGGTGTGGAGGTTCAGTCGAAGAGCCAGGTCTTGGTGTTGAGTTAGGAGAAGGATCTTCCTCCGGATCTGGTTTTGTGGATCCGTGGGACGGAGGCCAGGGTGAGTTGGGTGATGCAGAGTTGTCTGTCGAGTGTGTGTAAAGCAAGGCGGTGGTTCAGATAGTCTGATCCTGTGTCGTGGAGAGCCTAGAAGACATGTGTGAGGAGCCTGAAGGTGATTCTCTTGTTGATAGGGAGCCAGTGGGTTTGTCGTAGGTGTTGTGTCATGTGGCTGTGGTGTGGGATTTCCAGGCCTGGTCTGGATGCGGCATTTTGGACATTCTGTAGTTTCCTGAGCAGTTTTTGGGCAACGCCGGCATAGAGTGCGTTGCCGTAGTCAAGTCTACTGGTGGTGAGTGCATGAGTGACCGTCTTTCTGGATTCTGTGGGCAGCCATCTGAATGTCTTTCAATGTCTTTCAAAGCAGCCGGTGCATGTGGAAACAGGATGAGGATACTGATTTGATTTAGTGGTTCATTGAAAGCAGGGAGTCTAGTATGATGCCAAAGTTGTGTGCGTGGCCTGTACAGGTGGGAGGGATTCCTAATGCAGTGGGCCATCAGGCGTCAACCCAGGCTGAAGGATGAGTACTTCAGTTTTGTCCGAGTTGAGCTTGAGGTAGCTATCTTGCATACAGGTAGTAACTGCTTTCATTCCATTGTGAATGTTGATTCTGGCGACTGTGGTTTCGTTGGTGAGGGAGATGATCAGCTGGAAGTTGTCGCCATAGGAGACAATGTTGAGTCCATGGCTTCTGATGATCGCTCCGAGGGGAGCCATGTAGATGTTGAAGAGGGTGGGGCTCAGGGAAGAGCCCGGGGCACTCTGCATCTGATCTCTGTAGGTTCTGAGAGGAACGGGGGTAGACTGACTCATTGTGGTCAGACTGTCAGGGAGGAGTGAATCCAGTCCAGTCCCTTCTTGCGTCTTGTGATTAGGATGCAGTGGGAGATGGTTTCGAAGGCGGCTGAGAGGTCCAGTAGGATGAGGGCCGCGGTTGGGCCCCAGTCGAGGAGGGAGCGAATGTCGTCGATGGCAGAGAGGAGTGTGGTTTCGGTGCTGTGGTTGCTTCTGAAACCAGATTGGGAGGTGTCCAGGATGTGGTTCTCTCCGATGAACTTGGAGAGTTGGGCATTGATGGCCTTCTTGATGACCTTGGCTGGGAAGGGGAGGAGGGAGATGGGTATGATCTGCTTGAGGTCTGTCGGGTCGGAGGACGGTTTCTTCAGCAGGGGACTGATCTCCGAGTGTTTCCAGTCATCAGGGAAGGTGGAGAATTCGATGGAGCAGTTGATGGTGTGGCGAAGCTGGGGGGCGATGAAGGCGGCTGCTCTATGGAAGATGTGATGTGGTACCGGCAAGGATCTGATGGGGCTCCTGAGTGGATGCTTTTCATGGTCTTGAGTGTGCCGTCTGTGGTAAGCGGATTCCAGTTGAGCACGATTTGTTGGGGTGCGGCATGGTTGCGTGTGTTGGTGGTTGACGTAGTGGCAGGTTCTTGGGTGTAAAAGCAGTCGTAGATCTGCCTGATATTTTGGTGGAAGAAGGTGCTGAGTTTGTTGCAGAGGTCTTGAGAGGTTGGGATGTCCGTGGTCTCGCAGTTGGGCCTGGCAAACTCCTTGAGGATGGCGAAGATTTCTTTGTTGTTGTGTGCGTTGGTGTTTATTCTTTCTTGGTAAGCCGTTTACTTTGTGGTTTTGAGGAGAAGGTGGTGTGCGTTGATGGCGGATTTGAAGATTGTGTGGGCTTCTGGGGTTTTGTTTTTCCTCCATCTCTTCTCGAGTCGTCAGCAGGTGCATCTGGAGTTGTGGAGGGCGGGAGGAAACCAGCTGGCTTTCTTGGAGTGTTGCTTGCCTGGTGTCTTCTTGAGGGGGGCCAGAGTGTCGGTGCAGTTGGAGATCCACCAGTAAAGGTTGCAAGCTGCGGTGCTGACGTCTGTTGGTATTTGCGGAGTGGTCACGCCTAAAACATTGGCCTTGTTCCAGGTGCGACGGGGTGTGTTGTACAACAGGAGTTCAGTGGTGTGGTTGTAGGTGTGGTGTGGTTGTAGGTGATGTCTGGCTGGCGGAGAAAACGGGGTTGAGTGTGTGTTTGGCAGTGTGGGTCAGTGTGGTCACTAGCTGCTTGAGTCTGAAGTTGGTGAGGCTCTCCCATAGGGAGGCGGTATTCTGGTCACTGGAGTTGTCTAGGTGGAAGTTGGGGTCTCCGAGTAGGATGTACTTGGTGGATGCGAGAGCCTGGAGTGCGATGACTGCTGCAAAACCAGCACCCAGTAACAAAACCAGCCCCCACCACTACAAAACTGGCCCCCACCTATCCAGCTTCCTGGGGAATTGCCAGATGCCCAATATGGCCAGTATGGCCCTGCCGGAATGTTATCAGACCCTGCTGCCTGCCCATTTCTCAGATGTTGATGGCTTGCTGTATCTCTTGCTTGGTTGGTCTGGTGGTCTGGTGCATTCGATTGGTAACTCCTTGTCACTTAGCTGTCTGTCTGGTGGAGACTGCGATATGGACTGATTCAGCAGTTCTTCAAAGTGCTCCACCCATTTTCGATGTTCGACTTTGTTACCCATGATTGTCTTCCCAGCTTTGTTTTTAACAGATCTTTCTGGGTTGCTGTATCTACTAGAGGGTTCCCTTGTGAGGGTTCCCTTGTTATGTCGTAGAGTTCTTTCAAGTTTCCATGGCTCCCTGCTTCCTAGGCTTCTGTGGCAAGTCCATCAATGAATCTTCGCTTGTCTACTCTTAAGCTTCTCTTTGCTACCTTGTCGGTTTTGCTGTATTCGCCTCTTGCTTTTTCTTCTCTTGTTCGACTGATGCTTGTGACGTCTTGCAAGTAGGATCAGACTTGGTAAGGCCTCTTAATAAAATATTTAATTAGATTTTCAGTAAATACACCAGCAAGTGTCAAATCAGTCTTTACCCTGTTCCTCATGGGAACAGTCCAGCCCCAACTGCCAAGCCAGTCCTTCCCTGGAACGGAAACAAGCATACCGGGACCGGTTTTGGAGTAACACCCATCATCAGCCAGGGTAGCTTGAATCCAGTGGCAAAGTGAGCAAGGGGCCCACTCTGGGCATACCCTCCCAACTTAGGGCGAACAAAGCAAAAACATTCACCGGCAAACTAATAGTGACTGCCGGTGAATATCTGAAAAGTTTCAGTGCTCCGTCCATCATCTCTCTGTGTTTGCTTTGTTTGCCCTAAGTTGGCAGGATATGCCGAGACGTGGGTCTGCCAGGCTTGTGCTGTACTAAAATTGCACCAAGTTCCACAGGACTAGCATCCACCACTAATTCTGTGCATAGTTCTGGATCAAAGTATTTTAAGTTGACGGCAGACAATATAGCTTCCTTTATTTTTCTAAATGCATATTCACAGTCATTATTCAATTTAAACATTTGCCCTTTCCTTGTTTGTATCCTAAGTAGTGCATTTGTAGTGACCTATTCTTTAATATATCTTGAACAATAACTAGCCATTTCCAATAAAGAATGTATTTCAGACATCCTTATTACTGATTTTAGAATTTAAGGACAGCACTTTTACTATGTCTGGTCTCATCCATTCTCGAGAAATTTTGTGGCATAAAATGTTAGTTCAGATTTGTTTATTTCACATTTTCCCAGATTGTGCTTTAGACCAGGTTTTATGAGCTGTTGACATAAATAGTACAATGCTTCATCATGTTTCTCTTGTGTTCTCTCATAAAGTAATATGTCATCACTCTGATTCATAGCATTTGTCACTGGTCTTATTATATTCTTTATTGGTTCTTGAAATATTTCTGCAGCAGAACAAATACCAAAGTTTAATCTCTTGTACCGAAACAACCTAGGTTTTTTTTATTTGGGTGCAAAGACACCCAACAACTAGCGTCTTCGCCCCCACCAAAAAAAAAAAACAGAGACATGCAGAGAAATGCTGATGCTTTGGTAAGATTTTGCTGTGATGTGCATGTGATGCAACAGGTCGTTTCTATTGATGCAACACAGCATTTCAGAATGTGCTCTTACTGCTTAGGCTGAATATTAAGGCACAGTGTGTTCCTCCCCTTGTTGTCAATCTGTAATATCTTACAAGTAGGATCAGACTCGACAAGGCCTCTTAATTAAATATTTATTCAGCTTTTTAGCATATACAGATTGCTACTGCTGGTCTCATCACATAACCACCAGCAACAGTCAACTGTACATTCTAACCCCACATTCTATTCCATACTAGAATGATATTGCATCAACATATGGCATTACATAATTATATTACATTGTTGACTGCAGCTTTCTTTTCCATTCTTGCTTGGATTTTGCAGAGAGTCTCTATGGAGAGCCACTCTTTATGCTGGTTTCTTGGACCCTAGTACCTCCTGGCAGGTTGATGTCCCACTGGCTTTCCCCTGGGTCTCTGTCATCCTCTAGTTCTTGCAGGATTTGAAACTTGTTACTGAGGGGGACTGAGCATTCTGTGCATCTTTAAGGAGGGCAGTATTATATCGCTGGTGTTGGCTTGTTTTTCCATTCATGCTTTCTTCAGCTTTAGTACTAGGCTGGCCACGACAAGGTGATGGTCTGAGGCCACACCCATTCCTCTCATCACTCTCACATCCTGCAGGCACCTCCTGAACTTCTTGACAATGCAGACATGGTTGATCAGATTCTCTGTTGAATGGTCTGGTGACACCCACGTTGCCTTGTGTAATCTTTTATGTGGAAATACACAACCACCTCTAATCAGGCTGTTCAGGGCACAGAGATCTGCAAGTGTTTCACCATTCTAGGCCATGATTGCCCATGACTTATTCGTACCCAGTGTTGTTGCTTCCAGTCTTGGCATTGAGGTCCCTGTTCAGTATGATGAAGTCTCTCTCAAAGCACTTCTCTGGGATGTGCTGGAGTCTGTTGTAAAACTGTTCTTTTTTCTCTTCTTTGTGGTCATTTGTTGGTGTAGAGCGCTGGGTAACATTTATGTTGATCCTCCTTTTCTTTGTTTGGAAATTTGCTGTGATGATTCTGGGACCATGGGCTTCTCATCCAATCAGAGCTCTGTTGGCTGATGGAGTTAGCATCGGTGCGACTCCCTGAATATGTTGATCGTTCTCTTCCTTTTGTCCAGAACACAGCAGCATTCCTCCTGGAGCTAGTCTTTTCTGTCTGGACTGTGTCCATCTGGTCTCGCTAATGCCAAGCAGGGCAAGGTTGTATTTTTTCAAATCCGCTGCCACTTGTGTTGTCTTGCCTGTCTCATACATGGTCCTCATGTTCGATGTTCCGATGTTGATGGTCTTGATCAAAAGCAGGAGGATCCACTTTGTGGCTGTCAGATATCTCTGGCTTTCACCACAAGGCTCATAGTCTCCATGAAAGAGATTCCCCTCTCCCTAAGGCCAGGATGTCTTTTGGTTGATGTTTCTTTAGCTAGGATTTTTTTACATGGTGGGATAGCTAGCCCCACGCATCACCCTCCTCTTTTTGCAGCTGGGCATGGGACCAGCCATGGAAGAGAATCTGCCTCACTATAATCCACCCACAACGGAAAGCCATGTTTGTGGGTGGTCTGTTGCAGCTTGACAGAGCCACACATAGCTCTGGAAAACTTAATGGCGATTGGCATGTCTTTGGAACTGTTGTTACTGTATGCACCACACATAGAAGAAGCCAACACAAAAAGGGCCAAGACCCATTTGTAACCTTTTGTTAGGTGTATATTAGCGATACCAACTTTCAGGTGTGATCCTCAAGTCCCTCCCATGGCCTGTGTTGGAGACTATCTCCTGCCTGCTTCCTGTGTGAAAGACCAGGACGGAGGAGTTGGCACTTCAAAGGATGCAGCCCCCAACCAAAACTTCAAAGACTGAGACACTAAATCACATTTGTGTCTGGAAATGGATTATAAAAAAGTTGTCAACCGTCAAGCAGCCATCTATTTCTGTGCCTCAATGTGGAAAGGTTAAACAAGAGTCCTACCTTTTGTGACCAGAACTGGGGACTAAGGTCTGCCGGTCTCCCAGCTGGGTGAGGGGACATCACACAAGGAACTCAAGACCACAGGCCCTGGAGTCTGCCTGCCTTCCAAGACCAGAGGAATCCTGTGAGGAGGGCAAGAAAGCTTAGAGGGAGCAAGATCCAGTGTGGGATCCTGGTGAGTGGATCCCTGCAGTGATGTGTGAGGATTGCGGTTGCACCAATCAGGTCATTGGCCCACCTGCTCATTTAAATTGTGGGAAGTGGGTGTGCTGCCACCACACTTAACTCCTTGTGAAAGGAAGTAATTTTCACAACACAAGGATAATACTCAAGGGCCCCCCGCCTGGTCTAAGCAAGGCTGCAATCTGTGAGACAGGCCTAGGTCATGGCGCACACACATGATCAGTGTCCTCCCATGATCAAAAATCAGTGCCGGGGATCCAAATATTGTTGCAGCTGAGCACTCAGGGCATGGATACACATCGGTTGCCATGCAAGGGCGTTTTCTGATGACCTCCGGCCAAAATGACATCGAGTGATTTATGAGCACCCTTGAAAATTGAATGGGGATTACATCCGAACAAGAGCTCAAATTGGCACACCCACTTTCCCTGTAGTGTTATTCCTGTCTTCCAGTGAGAGTTAGGTAACTTCAGCCATCCCCATAACTTGTTAATTGCCTGGTTTAAGGCTACAAGTGTGGTCAGAGCTAGGTGCACCTTAGTGTGTCAAATACAAAGGGTGATTCTGATTCTCAGAAGACACTCGAGTTGGCCCCCCTGGCCTGTGCATGATGTTTCAACCTGTCATTTGAACCTTCTAGTGACATAGTTGGAGACCACAAGAGAGGCCACAGCTGTACCTAGACCTTTAAGCTTCATTCTCATCTCAAACATAGCAAGGGTTAAGTAGCGGCCCATGAGAGACTGGAAGAGGGTAAACCATGCACCTTTAACCCTAGCTCTAACACTAAAAGGAGACGTATGCAACAGATAAGCAACTAGGAACATATTTAAGCCCCTTTTCAGATACTTTACTTTAGGGCCCTTTGTAGCCAGTCTAAGTTGCCTAGTGTTACAAGGGAGTTCTGTCTTTGGACCAGGGAGGAATGGACTTGGACTCTGCGTATCCTTCAAGATATTCTGGCGTTTCCCAGTACTAGTCTTCTGGGTAAGCTGGTGCCTGACTTTTGCTAATGATACAGACATTATTTCAATATGTTCTTGTTTTATTAAAGCACTGGATGTATCCTGTGGTGGCACATTTGTTATCTTCTTTCAAGAATTAAAAACTACAAGGCTCCCGTGATGCCACAAGAAAAATGTTCAGAATGCTACAGCATCTTTGAACCATGAAGGAGGAGCTGCTGGATTATACTTTGTATTCAAAGTTACATCCAGAAATGGTAGGATTTTCGTGTACCACGTAACTCTAAATCAGGCCCTCCATACATAGACAATGGCTTAACTTCACTATCTAGCCATTCACTACATTACATATACTCAATTAAAAGCAACCTCCTGCTTTCGAAGCTATGTCTGCTGGCAACAACAACAATTAAAAATGTGTACATGACATCAGCAGGGCCCAGATTTTTTTTTCTTTGGTGTGCCTTTTATAAGTGGGTGTTTGATGGTGATGATGTTGACTTTTTCAGATTTTTAGATTGTTTTTAATTATTTTTGTGCATATCCTGCTGTTAAATGAAGGTGTTTCCCTTGTGCCGCTCCTCCAGCCTGAATAATCAACCTAGGTTTGTCGCTCATATTGCTATTTAATATTGGACTTTGGTGGGGCAGAGAGCTGATGTAATGATAGCAATTGTAACCTTTCACAGATCTCTAACTAGCACAACACTTGAGACGTATAAGGCATCTGTTGTTTAGACATTCCCTGGGGCATTTGCACGTGTTTTCTGAGGTTTGAAAGAGGCATGTGGATAAGTATTAATCCTTTGGCATCTACTAGGATGAGCAAGTCTTATTACACATTTCAGTCAGTGCGTAGATCTTTACCCCATAGATTTAATTTTGACTCGTTTGATTTATTGTAGTGAATGCACAGTAGGCAGTTGCAGCTCTACTCTCGGGAAGCATTTCTGTTTTGCGTTGTGGCAGATGTTTTTTGGCCCATCAAAACAAGATCAAAAGTCCCACAACAACAGTCACATGTATTAAAAGTTCAGTTCTAAACCTAGGTTGAGATGAGTCCTTTATAGTCATGTTATGCCGTTAAAGGGACTTGCATCATCATTCCACAGCATTTAATGAAGCCCAGGGCAATTGAGGGAAATAAAGTGTGTGGGGATGGACACGATATGGCAGGGTACTATGCATTTCACCTCAGATGTACATACAGATTAGTTTCAAAGTCTTTTAAAATCATTGTATTTGTCCAAGACTAAGCTAATCGATTATAGCACTGATTTAGAGCCATTGCCCAAAGTGAGATGCAAAGCTAGAATAGAAGCTAATCATTGAGAAAGCTAAGTCCAGTGAGAGACTACACACTCCCAGAGGATCCTTGGACTCTAGTGTAGAGACAAAGGGGCCAATTACGATGGCGGGCGGACACCGTAATGGTAAACGGGTCCCACCGCCAGAGGTGCGGCGGTCCCACCAGGCCCATTACGATGCGACCGCCACCCTAGCGGTTGCATCCCGCATGTTTTACATTGCGGCGGGCGGTGCTGTGAGCAGCACCAGCTGCAATGTAAAAGATGCATGGTGTGTATTGGCATGCACAACGTGACAGGCACCATGCGGTGCCTGCCACCTTGTGAATGCCAATGTAGGGGGGTACCATGGGTACCCCCCAAGTGCAGCCCCCCACCCCCGGGGTCCACATCAGGCTCCCAAAGTAAACTCCGCATGCCTTTCCATGGCAGAGTCTCCACCATGGAAATGCATGCACACCGTAAACGTCATAATATGGATGCCACCATATTATGGGCCTTTTCCGCCGGGCAGGCAATCGTGGCGATTGCCTGCCGGCGGAAAAGCGGCGGACAGTCTCTCCATCGGCTGCTGTACCCCCTCCATGCTAATGTGGCGGGGGTAAATGGCCGTTCGGGGGGTGTTTTGGCAGGCGGATCACCACCACCAGTCAGGCGGTGGCGATCCACCCACCATGATGATAGGCCCCTAAGTATTGACCAACCTGTCGCTAAGATATACATTGCCCCAGATTCCCCTGACATAGAGAATCCCAATAGAGGAGGAGTGGAGATCTTTGGAAAAAATTGCGATCCAAAATATAGTATTCTGAATTGGAATTGCCCATGTGGCACTGCAAGGTGGAGGAAACTCTGGCTAGATAAATAGACAACTGGAAAGGAAATTGAAATATTCCTTGCATTTGTAAAAATATATTTATAAAGTTTTGGGTTTTCAAACAATTCAAGGCAGACACCTCTGTATTTGTGTGGGATATATTAAATCATCTTGCTACGGGCAGGCCTGTCATCATTTTTAAAAAACTATTCCATTTGCCTCTCTTGGCGCGGGGGCGCAGCGTACTCGGATTGCTGTGGTCTGACTGGAGCTCGAGAGAGGAGGAGTCACAAGTGTCAAGGCAGGGCTGGATTGCCTACCCTGCAGCCTGCTTCTGTTGCGCGTGGGTGTCCCTTGGTGCCCAGCAGGTGTTTTAAGGTGAGATTATGTACGAAGTGTCCACTTTTTCTGCACGGCTGCTGTCAGCTGCCCCCTCTTCCTTTTATTCCCTCTCTTTCTGTCTCTCTCTCAGCTCCTCACTTGCTGAAACCGGTGCTTCAATAAACGTCTCTTACCCTCTGTTTCATTCTACTTTCCTTCTTTCGTCCCCGTGCGAAATGGATCCAAAAAAAGAAAGAAACGCTTTTGTTGGAAATGCCGTCTTTTTCTTACATATTTCTGTTCCAAAGTGCAGCCTCGGGACCAAGAGAAACAAGCATTGGCATAACCAATAGGTCTCGACTTTCGGACCTTATAAGTGTTTAACCACAGTTGATGTTGTTGCACCAAGGATATTGTGCTGGATAACTAAACAGTTACAAGGTCCCAAAGGCGAGACCTATTGGCTATGCCAATGCTTGTTGGAATTGTTTTTGTTTCTTCATCGGTACCCCAAACCAGTAATCTGTAAGTGTGGAACACTGTGGTTACTTAAAATCTTTACAGTGAAGGGAAATCACCTCCTACCCCCATACTTTTCTATATTAGAATCTGTATGCCCCTAACTGATGCTGCCTGTTGGAAACGCCCACTCCCACTCTGAAAGGGTGGTGGTGGACTCCCCGAACACACTGTGGTAGCTTAGCTCGAGTGGTCAGGAAACAGGCGCAGTGCTAAGCATACAATATACCCATACAATAACCATGCGTGCATCCGTTCCAAAAACGACTCTACACCGTAAAAATTATGAAAATATTCTTTCTTTATCTTTTTCTCTTAGTTGCTGATTGGAAAAATAAATAGGTCAATCACAATATACAAGTTTCAATTAGTGCAGGTCAAATAAATATTGGCTGATTGATGAAATAAATAGGGGTGATCATAAATAACAGGGCATAAATACAAGTGCAATATATACAGACAATTAAATACTTTGAGGCAATAAATACTGTACCAATAAATATTGTACACCAACAAGTCCTGTGGACCTATAAATATAGTGCAGCAATAAATAGATAAAAACTCAATAAATACAGTATCCCCCATAAATAATTACAAGTATACAGCACCCCTCATATAATCAGATGACACTTCACTTCTTAAGGGCTGATTTGGCCCAGGCACAGCTTGTAGGGTTGTGGAAGGCTTGAGGGGGGAGGCTACTCCCTGGCTGGGACAAGGCTGAGGCCTAAACTGAGGTAGATCAAAGGGGGGAATACCAATGCCCTGGCTTCCCTTCTCCACACAACCTCTCTAGGTCAGTCCCAGTTCACCCCAGGCACAGTCAGGTGGGTTTCAGCACCTCCCTAGCCCCTTAGAGCAGTCTCTCAGGTCTCCACAGGGCCTTAGGCGCCCTCTACTCCACTTACTGCCCTTTTTCTGATGTTCCGACGCCGCTGAAGTCGTGTCGACGCCGTGAGGTGGCTCCGGTTCGGTCTCGGCGGCCTCGGCACAATGTCAGTTCTTTGACGACGCCGGTAGGCGGTTCCGGTCCGATGTCGGTGGCCTCGGTTCGATCTCTACCTCCGATTCGACGGCGTCGGGCAGTCTCTTCACGATGTCGACTTCGGGCGGCTCCGGTCCGATGGCGCTCTCGGCTCCGAGGACGTCGGCCGGCCTGGCCTCGATGTCGACTTCCGGCGACTCCGGGGTGCGATCCTCACCCCCGACCTCCGGTGCTCCTCCTCACAGGTTCCGGGCGACTCCGGAGTGCGATCCTCACTCCCGACCTCCGGTGCTCCTCTACCTCGGTCTCCGACGACTCCGGAGGGCGGACTTCACTCCTCCGATGACGCCGCTCGCTCGACCTCGGTTCACTTCCTCCTCGACCTCTGGTATTCCTCTCGACCCCCGTCGGCGCCCTCTCACGACCTCAGGCGGCTCCGGGTACGACGTCTGCTACTTCAGTCAGCGCCGCTTCTCCACCTCGGGCTCCAGGTCTTCAGGCTACTCGACGCCGGACTCCAGGGAAACCAGTTTCCAGGTCAGGATCTTGCTGCTTTCTGCTTCTAAGGCCTGTTCCTGCTGTTCAGGTCCTTAGGATGAGTTTTTCTGTCTTCTTCCCACACAGGGCTACAGGCTGGGATCCATCAGTAGGGACAAGTATCAAGGGTGGGTTTATGGACCCCACTCCAGGCACAAGTTTCCACCCCTGCTGCTTCACTCCTTCCTCCTTCACTGTTGTGCTCCTCTCTCTTCACCAGTCAGGTGCCAACTGCCAGCTCCAACTGCCAACTGCCTCTCTTATCCTCCCAACATTCTAAACCGCCTCCAACGGTCACAGGGTTCTGGAAGCTCCTGGAATGTTCTGGAAGGTGCTGGTAGGTTCCAGTGGATGCTGGTGATGTCACAGGTGGCCACCATTTTGTGCTCCAGGCCCTCAGACAGAAGTTTCAGGGGTAGCTAAAATGGCTCCCTGAATCTGCAGCAACACGAAAAAGTCTGGTGGTTCCCAAAAAGGAAAAATTCAAACAGGGTTTGAGGCAAAAGTGGGACAAAATAAATAATGATGAGGAGGGACCACCCAAAGGGCTGACAGGTCTAACACGCGTCCCCCCCAGCTGAAAGTGGGGAGAGCTACCCAACCCCTTGGGAGTTCTCATCACTAAGGCGGAAATACCTTGAGAGACCGTCTGCATTGGCGTGGTCCACTCCAGGCCGATGTTCCACCTGAAAGTCCATCCCCTGTAGGGAAATAGACCACCTCAACAACTTGGGATTCTCCCCCTTCATTTGCATCAGCCAACGAAGGGGTCTGTGGTCGGTCTGAACTAGGAAGTGCGATCCAAACAGGTATGGCCGCAACTTCTTCAGAGCCCATACCACTGCAAAGGCTTCACGCTCTATTGCACTCCACTTCTGTTCCCTGGGAAGTAGTCTCCGGGATAGGAAGACCACGGGTTGATCCAGACCCTCTTCGTTGAGTTGCGATAACACTGCCCCAATGCCATGTTCTGATGCATCTGTCTGGACAATGAACTTCTTGGAAAAGTCTGGGGCCCTTAAGACCGGGGCCTCGCACATGGCTTTCTTCAATTTCTCAAAGGCTTGCTGACAAGCCTCCGTCCAGACTACCCGTCGAGGTTGTTTCTTGGACGTGAGCTCCGTGAGAGGGGCTACGATGGTACCGTACCCCTTCACGAAGCGGCGATAGTATCCCGTGAGGCCCAAAAATGCTCGGACCTCAGTCTGTGTCTTGGGGGGTTCCCAGGCCATGATGGCCTCGATCTTCGCCTGGAGGGGTTGCACCGTTCCCCTACCCACCAAGTGTCCAAGGTACACTACCGACCCCTGCCCGATCTGGCACTTGCTGGCCTTGATCGTCAATCCAGCTTGTCTCAGGGCCTGGAGAACAGCTTGCAGGTGACGCAAGTGATCCTCCCAGCTGTTACTGAAGACGGCTATGTCATCCAGATAAGCAGCAGAGAAACTCTCCATTCCGGTGAGGATCTGGTTTACCAGGCGCTGAAACGTGGCAGGTGCGTTCTTGAGCCCAAAGGGCATCACACAGAACTGGTAGTGGCCATTGGGCGTGGAGAAGGCTGACCTTTCCCTTGCTCCATCAGTCAAAGAGATCTGCCAGTACCCTGAAGTAAGGTCAAAGGTACTTAGATATTGGGCAGCTCCCAGCCGGTCAATCAATTCATCCGCCCTAGGGATCGGATGAGCATCAGTTTTTGTCACTGAATTCAGTCCCCGGTAGTCCACACAGAACCTCAGTTCTGGTTGGGCACCCGGTGGTGCAGCTTTCGGTACTAACACCACCGGACTGGACCAGGGGCTGCTAGAAGGTTCAACCACTCCTAGCTCCAGCATCTTAGTGACTTCACTATGAATGCTGGCCTTCACCTTGTCTGACATCCGGTAGATCTTGGACTTCACAGGTGGGCTGTCCCCTGTGTCCACGTCATGGACGCACAGGTGAGTCCTACCCGGGACAAGGGAGAACAACGAAGAGTACTGCCCCAGGACCTGGCGACAGTCCTCCTGCTGTTCAGGAGTTAGAGATGGGGAGAGAATCACTCCCTCCACCGACCCATCCTTTTCTTGAGACGCAAACAGATCAGGGAGAGGCTCGCTTTCCACGTCCTCTCCTCCGTCAGTCACCATCATCAAGATGACGTCGGGCCTCTCGTGGTGGGGTTTGAGGCGGTTGGCATGCAGCACCCGCAGGGGCTGACGAGGGGTCTTCAGGTCCACCAAGTAGGTAGCCTTACCCTTCTTCTCCAACACCTCAAAGGGTCCTGACCAGCGATCCTGGAGGGCACTAAGCTCTCCGGGTTCGATCACCCACACCTTCTGGCCAGGCTCCAACTCCACCGGGTGAGCGTTGTGGTCATACCACGCCTTCATTACTGCTTGGCTGGCTTCCAGGTTGTCAGAAGCTTGCTTCCACAACTTAGCCATTTGGCTCCGGAAGGCCAGCATGTAGCTCACCACATCCTGGGGGAGCTTTCTGGGAGTTCTTTCCCATCCGTCTCTCACCAGGTTAAGAGGTCCACGTACAGGGTGCCCATACAGAAGCTCGAAGGGGCTGAAGCCCACTCCCTTCTGTGGCACTTCCCTGTAGGAGAAAAGTAAACAGGGTAGGAGGACGTCCCATTTCCTCCGCAGGCTTTCAGGCAGACTTCTGATCATGCCCTTCAAGGTTTTGTTAAACCTTTCCACCAGACCATTGGTCTGGGGGTGGTAAGGAGTTGTGAACCGGTAGGTCACTCCACACTCCTTCCACATTGCCCGCATATACGCTGACATGAAGTTGGTGCCCCTGTCGGACACAACTTCCTTGGGAAAACCCACTCGGGTAAAGATTCCCATCAGGGCCCTTGCCACAACAGGTGCTGTTATGGTCCTCAGAGGTATTGCCTCTGGGTACCGTGTGGCATGATCCACCAGAACCAGGATAAACCTGTGACCAGCTGTAGTCGGTGGATCTAATGGACCCACAATGTCGATGCCCACCCTTTCAAAGGGGGTGCTAACGACAGGAAGTGGTTCCAGGGGAGCTTTCAGCTTCACCCCTGTTTTCCCACTGGCTTGGCAAGACACACATGTCCGGCAGTAGGTATCGGACGTCACTTTCATCTGAGGCCAATAAAAGTGTGGGACAATACGGGCGAAGGTCTTGTCTTGCCCCAGGTGTCCTGCCAAGGGGATCTCGTGAGCCAACTCTAAAAGGAAGGCTCGATAACGTTGAGGAACTACCAAGGCTCGTGACGATCCATGTAGGGGTGCCTTGGGTTCACTGTAGAGGAGGCCATCCTCCCAGTAAACACTGTAGTTCCCTTCAACGTTCCCTGCTGCCTGGGCTTCGGCCTGTCGCCTCAGCCCCTCAAGGGTAGGGCACTCCCTCTGGCCCTGGCAGAATTCCTCCCTGGACGGGCCTCCCTCCACGTGCCACTCGGCCGGGATGGGTAGGTCCTCCAGGTTGGTAACGTCCCCCTCCGCAGACTCCTGGTCCACCACCTCCGGTGGCCTATCCGTCCTACGGGGTGGAGACGCCGAGGCAGGCTCCTCCTGTCCTCGGTTCTTCCCTTGACTGGCAGCTGGCTGGGCCTTTGTTCCAGGCTCCAGCCGGAATGAACTCCCTCTTCGGGTAGTCACGGACCTTGTGCTAACACAGGCCCAGTCAGGTGTACCCAGCATCTCGGTGTGAGTCCGGTATTCCACCTCCTTCCAAGCGTTGTGCTCCATGTCATTGCCCAGCAGACAATCGACTGGCACGGCAGGGCTTACGGCAACTCGAAGTGAACCTGCAACCCCCCCCCATTCAAAGGGAACCTCGGCCACTGGATAGTGACCGGTTCTGCCGTCAGCCATCGCGGCTGGGTGGAGTACATCGGGAATTACCTGCTCTGGAGACACCAGTTGACTACGCACCATAGTCATACTGGCTCCTGTGTCTCTCAGAGCCTCCCCTCTTTGGCCGTTGATGGTGATCCACTGCCCATACTTCGCGGTATTTGCGGGCACCTGGATCTTAGGAACCATCTCCCGTTCTCCCAGGGACACTAAAGTGACACCCGCCCACTCCCTTCCCTTAGTTAAGGGCATCTCCTCCCCGAGCACTACACTAGCTACTCCGGGGGGCTTTCCTCCAGTGGGAGGGGGTGATCGTTTCTGACACTTCGGATCTCCTTTATAGTGTCCAACGCCACCGCACTCATAGCAATGGACAACCCTTGGCTGCTGACTCTGGCCAGGATTAGGGTTTCTGGGTGGGTTAGCCTTAGAGGTGAATCCTGTTCCCTTCCCTTGGAAGTTATTTTGGGGGCCTTTGGAGAACTCCTTTTTCTTTTCCCCTCCTTCTTTCTTCTGGGGGGCGCCCTGTCCGGCCTTTTGAGTATCCCCTCCAGTCCCCCTTGTGGACACCCGGGTACTAGCCCAAATGTCCGCCTCCTCAGCAAGCTTCCGGGGGCTGGTCAGCTTGCTATCCACCAGGTGTTGCCGCAGTTCAGGGAAACATTTCTCGAGTAGGTGTTCCTTCAGTACTAGGTCGAACAACTCCTCGTAGTTCCTTACTTCACTGCCCTGAATCCAACCTTCCAGTGCCTTCTTTGCATAGTCCAGGAAGTCCACCCAATTCTGTGTGCCCAGTTTGTGACTACCCCTGAACTTCTGTCTGTACTTTTCAGGTGTTAGTCCAAACTTTCTGATGAGCGCCAGTTTCATGGTGGGGTAGTGGGTCTGCTCATCCTCTTCGAGGGCCAATAAAGCATCCCTACCAGCTGGAGGCATGTACCTATACAATCCTCCTCCCCAATACTTCACTGGAACCCCATGGGCCCTCAACGAGACCTCATAGGCTGCTAGCCACTTGGCGATGTCGTCACCCGCCCCATAGCTAGCTACTATGTCCTTTGGCAGGTAAGGCAAAGCAATGCACTGTCCACAGCAAGGAGTACGCATTCTTCACCGCCCGCAACGCATTCTTCACCGCCCACAATGCAGTCTTCATCCGCCGCAACGCACTTTACCGCCCACAATAGCACGGCCTGCTTTGCGTGATCTGATTAGATATTGCTGAAAGGAAACAAGAACACCCTCTAATGGCTGGATTGTTGGGATAAACGTCTCCTCTCCAGGTCTCAGAACATGTAAATGTGCTGAGACATTATTTTTGCAACATGAATCAATCATAGATTCTAATATATTAGTGCTGCATTAATATCACCTCTAAAAACAAAAAAGTCCTAAACTGAAAGAATCTTCTTGCATTATAATTTCCATATACATACACATTACAAACCTCTATGGATGTTTAGATTGTTGATAACTGGATAAACTGTAACCCCATAATTTACAAATATATAATTTTGTTTTTTTTGCAGGGACTTGCGTCAATATTGATATATAATGACTTTTCGTTGTGTGATTTTTCTGAAAGGTGCTCTGTGTAATGTGTTCCTATTACAAACCAAAGATTAATTGGACAATGAAACCAGGCATATAAAAGTCACAATTGAAACGATAATGCAGTAATGACTTTAAATGCGAGCAAAGTTTTTACAGCATCATGTCATTTTCCTTTTGAAGAAATGTGACCTTATATGTAGCAATTTGTTCCTCTAGCATAACTCAACAATACCAGGTAACCCAGTTTTGAGTCCTAAAGAAGCTCTGTCTGAGACATCTAAATATGAAAGGGTGGTGGTACAAAACATGCCACATGAGCGGAAAAGCAGCAAGGCTACAGTTACTTACTGGTTAACTAAATTACTCCTAGTCCTCCTCTCGCTTTGATTAATTACATTATGAGGCTGTCTCCTAACGTAACTAAGCAAAGAGCCAGGGGCGAGGTGGTAAGAGACAATTCAATTGTCCCGTCGGGAACTTTGCCTCCCTCGCCTGGCTGCAGTCTACACTGTGCCTTACCAGCTCGTTGCTGCTTACCAGGCTCCACCAAGGGATGGTTAAAAATATGGTGCTGGCTGTAAAAGTCTTGAGGCTTGTAAACTGACATGAAAGACGGATGTCCTGGAATATTTTAGATGCTATTTTAACCGTTTTATAGGTCGCACATACATCAGAGCTTCGTGTTTTCCTGTCAGATGCGTCTTAAGTTGCCCCTCTCCTGAGACAGCAAGGTGTGGTGCCTGCTGGTAATGCCCCTGTAGTTTGAGCCTCGCATCGGCTGGTGGCTGGCTCGCTGCCTTTCTTCACTGTTTTTAGGTCTCGCGTGGTGTTGCAGCGCAAAGCGCGGTGCGCCTCGGCTAGATTTATTGTTAACGAGGAGTTTCAGTAGAGGGCTTGAAGCCCCGCCCCTCATTTCCATTGGTTGGCGTCACTGTTTATGCTAAACGGTGGCCTGCCATTGGAAATGAGGGTTTTTGGGTAACGCCCTTTGGCCTCCGAGCTGGACTGGGTCGCCTGCTTTGCTGCTGTCGCAAAGCAGTTACTTATCTTTATGGGTTCACGTGTTTCTAATTAGAAACACATGACCCCATAAAGACAAGAGATCCCCATGCTCCGGCTGCAGCGTGGTCCTCTTCCACTTTCGGGACCGCGCTTGTTCCACTCTGCAACACATTCTCAACTATACCTCTTAAATTCACAGAAAAACTACTACTTCACCTTGCAGAATTGCCCTCCGGTCGCGCCCTGTGACATCCATGTCTGGGGCAGCTCAAATCCTTTAGATCAACATGCCAGAGGAGCAGCAGCTTCTCCTTCGACAAATCCGCGTGCTGCCCCTCTTTCAAAGTTGTTTCCGAGTATGTGCTATGGCTCGCGCAGATGCGTTTTCGTCACAGAACCCAGGTAATGTGCAGCACAGCGAATGGTGCAGTCATCTCATGCCTAATTTCATAGAATGTAATACACAGGGATACATAAAATGTGATATAAATTTAGAAAACAGGCAACACTTTTTTAAAGTAGTTTAATATTGTATATACTTTGTCACTAAATATCAGGTATGCAAGCTTTACTTCTTTTTGTACTAACATACACAGTGAGAACAGTGGCAGGGTATAAGAAGCTGCACCAATGACTTGTGTTCTTGTACAATATCTAATACATATTAGTTATTTCAACCAGTAATGGTCCAACAAATGCCCACCTCCCGAAACCAGCCACCAATTTGGTTGCAAATATAAAACAGGTATACAGAAAGAAGGGAGAGGCAATGCTATAATGACTAGGCCTGGGCTAAAATTCTGTTCCGCTTGCGAAAATTGCGATAATTTGACATTTTCGCGTTCCGCGGAGAGCGCGAAAATGTCAAAATTTCCGCAATCCGCATCTTACCGGAATTTTTTTTCGCGCTCGCGCTGTAAAAAAATACAGTCTCGCGTGTGCGCGATCGCTTTACCTGAATCCCCACGTTCGCCGACAAGTTTTTCCGATCCGGACGCGTTCTCCATGAGATGTTGGAATGTTGGTAGCCATTTGCGCTGTCTCGCGACAGTTCGCACCCGCATTAACGTCATTTGTCGCGAAATCACATCATTCGTCGCGCGATCACGTCTTTCTTCTCGCGATCATGCACCGCGAGAGTATGAGATGATTGAGATCTCGCGCCCGTGAGCAACCGCATGGGTAAGTTGGCGAGCCACGATCACGCAGAAAATACCGCGAACGGGCGGGAAAAAAACTTCTGCGTCTTCGCGATATTTCCTCGTGTTTGCGGAGATTTTTAACATTTTCACGATAGTTTGCGAAAGTGAATTTCGCAAATTCCGCCCACCCCTAATAATGACCAAAGAGTTAATCTCTTTCATTCATCACAGACGATGACAGAATAAATTATTTCTGTAGCCGGAAATGTTCTTAGTCTTTTTCTATTTCAGTTTTGTATGTATAGCAGCAAAACAGCCAACGCGTTTCACCCTTTCAGGCTTCTTCAGGGCAACTATAATGTTTCGCAGAGCTTTTCTTCTTAAAATGGTGCTGGCATCTGCACAGCTTTACTGTAGTGACTAGGATGTAGTGGTACAGTCCCTTGTTTATGTCTAGAGTTACTGGATACTGATCTGCTGCTCAACCCAGCAGACTTGCCTACACCACGTTAATCCTGGAAGGTTCGAGGGTATACCGTGCTCCTTTCGCACCCGTGAGGGTCAGTACCCATAATGCTCTTTTAGCCAGCCTGTACATGACATTATAGACCTGTCAACTCCCCCTAATTAGGGAGTGTCACCCTCCTCGCTCATATTCACCCTTTCTGACCAGCAAAATGTCTACATAGACTTCATTTGGGACCAATTTAAACGTCTGCCTGTACCCTAATTTCAGTGTTAACAGATTGACGGGTGTGCAACCTGGGATAGATGGCTTTTGTATTTATTTAAGTCGCAAATGGTTGGGGGAGGGGTGGCACAAACAAAATGCCTGGATATGTTTGTATTTTCCAGTACAACTCGCATCGTTTAAAAAAATATATTTTCCTTGTGACTCCTGCTAGTTAAACGTCTCACTCTCAATACTTAGGGTCTCTGTTGTATACAGGAGACTGATGACCTCTGTAAAGTCTTAATATGATTCCAGTGGTTGATTGTTGCAGTTCCACCGATCCAGAGGTGCAGCTGCGGCTGCTTCTACCACCTGCCCCTCCAGGATTCAAGTACACACATTCCACTTATTTGCTTGAAGAGTTTTATATAGCGCTGGCTAGACCCAGAGGTATGACAGCACTTTACATGAGGTTAGCGTCAGAAAAAAACAGAGTTACTTCATTACATCAGTGTTAGACTTGGCATGAGTCTCCCTTCCATTTGTCGCTGTGCCTCATATGTTTTTGCTGGTGTTAGTTGCTCAGGGCACTGTGCCACTGCTGTCCAGTGCCACACTGCAAGTGCTCCCTATTGTAAATTGAAGTATGATTTGTGATTCCATGATTGGTTGGTTTGGTTTACTTGTCAGACCCTAGTACAGTGCACCAGGAGTGCCCAGGGCTTGTAATACAAATACTGCTGGTGGGCTTGCAGCTCTGGTTGTGCCACCCACAGAAGCAGCCTGTAAACATGTGTCTAAGGTCTGCCATTGCAGAGCCTGCGTGCAGTCTGGTACTGTCATGCTGACTGGGCAAGTGCACCCACTTGCCAGTCCTTAAACCTTCCCTTTTCTTCATATCAGACACCCCTATGGCAGGCCCAAGGGCAGGGTGCATTGTAAGGATAAGGTAGGACATGCCCTGGTGTGTGTGGCATGTTCTAATAGTGAATTACAGCCATTTTCGTTTTTCACTATTGCAGGCTACCTTTTCTCCATAGACCAGAATGGCCAGTTGGGTTCTTACATCTTATAATCCTAACTGACTCAGAGAACATGGTAGAAATTCGAATTTAGTATGCCTGAACTCAGGATGAGAAAATACATATTTTAGTAAAGTTGGTTTTAACATTCTGTGTTTGAAAATGCCACTTTTAGAAAGTAGGCATTTTCTTGTCTAACCATTCAAACCTGCCTCTGCTAGGCTGTGTGTATTCCTTTGTCTGGAGTTTGAGTGACAGGGCTGGGGAATCCAGGAGACAGGGTGAGGTGTCCCAGTGGTGAATAGAGAGATCTGCATCCAGATGGGTGGGAGGAGTTGCACCTGGGACCTGAATAGGGCTGTGCCTGCCTTCCACAATGTTGGCTCCACCTCCTGGGGAGCAGCTGAAGTCTCTGCCCTGCACAATGAATGAAGAGAAGGAATCCTGTCAACAAAGTGCTCCAGAGCTGTACTTGCCTTCCACAATGCTGACTCCACCGCCTGTGGGGCGTCTAATGTTTCTGCCCTGCACTGTGAAAGGAAAGGAGAAGTCTGTTAAACAGAGTGCTCAGTAACTGGTTTGGACTGGGCAAAGGCCCCTCTGCCTTCCGAGGACAAAGGATTTCTGGGTATAAATATTGGGACCCTGATCCCAAGAACTTAGATCACTTTGGGAAAACAAGAAGAAGCTCTGCTGAGGGAGGAGCCAGAAGAAGCTGAGGAGGAAACTATGCCAGAAACTGGGGGATTGGCCTGCAGTGGTTGCCTTACTGCCAAAGAGAGGAGAAAGGAACTTTGTGTGTACTTTTGCTCAACTTGTGAAGAATCTCCAAGGGCTTGGAAAAGAGCTTGCCTCCTGCTGAAGTCTCAGGAACAACAGACTTCACCCCCCAGCTCCCCAGAGTTCTTTGGAAGTGCCTGCTGCTGTTGTTGGGCCTTCTAAGGGACTGCGTGTGGCAAGGAGCTGGAGCGCAGCTCAAGAAGGAGAAGCGTGCCGCCGTCGGAGCTGTTGTCATCGCATCTCGTAAAGTGTGTCGCCGCTGCAGCATCGCATCGAGCGGAAGCGTCTCGCATCATCCAGGAAGTGTCTCACAGCGCCGAAGAAGCGTGTGGCCATCGCAGCCATCGTAGCTGACGCATTGCACCGCATCAAGAGAAGAGTCTCGCATCGAGGAAGAAGCGTGTCGCCATCGCAGCCATCGTAGTTGTCGCATTGCACCGCATCAAGAAAAGCGCCTATAAATAAAAGGCAGTGTCATTTACAATGCCAATAGCTCAAACTTGCGTAAATGCGAGACCTATTGCATTGCAAATGCTTGTTTCACTCAGTTTGTCGCACAGCCTAAATATGATATCAGTGACCAGTAGGTACCAAACACAGGCCCCTGCGGCGCAGGGGTGTGTGGGAGTGGGCAACCCTAGAGTGGGCCCCCTTGCAGGCTCATGTCGATAGATATCTGTGAGATAGGGTAGACTGGAGGGGCCCTCGTCACATTCTGCATGGGGGGTCATCATTCTATGTTACGCCGCTGAAGTCAAGGCCACGTTTAAGAGCTGAAAGCAGTCCAAGGCCTGCGCCATCAATCAAAGAAGAGATCATTTTCTGAGGGGAATTCAAAGGGAGACGTGTAGGTGCAGCTTGGCGTGCCTCCTGTCAGCCATATTGTCATAAAATAAATACCCACCAGACCATGCGGCTGTAAAGGTCAGCTTCACGGGCAGCTGCGAGGACGATTAAAAACACACAGACCGTGAGAGCCGGGCCGAGGTGTCGGGTGACCAACCCTGAGATGACAGCCAGCATTTACACGCTGTTAAAGCCATGTTGGCGCTTTGACTGTGTTCATGGGGGTTGCGCGCAGGGCTGGCCGATGAAAGAAAAAGGCTCATATTCTTTCAGGAAACCGCCCAGACACCGGCCGTGATGACACAACCTGGCGTCGGGACGTGCACATCTCCTCTACAGATCGCCTCGCTCTGCTGGCATCAAGGTTAGCCATTATCGGTGCAGCAGGTACAGTTAAGCTGGACTTGGGGAGCGAGTGACTCACTGCACCCCAATTAAGGATGCTCTTTACTGCCCAACTGGGAGGCAGGAGCAGAATGTCTGGGGAGCATTTACTTCTTGCTTTATGGCCCTTGCCACCTCTGTCACATGTTCAGTCCCAGAGATGGCCCTGGCGCAGACAGTGCCCTTGTCAAACAGACATGCTGCTGCTGAATACGATGAGGTGTGGGGTGCGTGTGCTAATTACAGTAGTGACTGGCCTCTGAACATCTTAAATCCCGCGCCCCAACTCACCTGAAACACCCATTAACAAGCCACGGCATCGCTCTGGTTGATGTTTCGGAGGTGGGAGGGGTGTTCTGTGCAGGAAGGCATTACGGCGCGCTAGTAAATATATAAATAAAACAAGCGCGGTACGTGAAGGTGAAAGTGACCTCGTTTGAAGCAAAAGTGCACGCTGTGCTTAATGAGCCATGACGAGGGAGGAAAGCCACTGCTCGCTCACGAGCTCCCTAGGCCATGGGAGAGAGAAGGCGGGACATGTACCCGCCTTTTGGCCAATTGCGTGCTGTCTTTCTTAGAAAGACGCACGCAAAGGCCAATAGCGTGTGAGCAAAAATAAAAGCACACGCACAAGCATGTGGTCCAAGTTAAAAGTGCTTACTAGAAGCCTCGCAGAGCAGCTCATGCGTGCTGGCTCAAGCGAGACCTAAAAACAGGTGTAAAATAGGAAAAATAAATAACTGAATAGCGCATTACACAGCAATTGCAAAGAGGCCAGATTGGTTTTATTCTCACACAAACACATTAGCGCCACTTTTACAGAGTTTGCCATTGAAGTGTTACTTTCATTTTATCGTCATTCTTTAAACAATGTTGTTTTCCCTGGGTGTGGTAGTGCACCATTCCAGGAGGTTCTGCAATACCTGGTTGATGACTGGAGTGGGAAATGTTTATTGTGATCCTTATCAGCTCTTTTCCTTATTTTAGTTTATAAAATGTGTACTGCTGCTTTGTGTTCAGGGATGTGGTCTTTTTAAACCATACTACTTATGTTTTGTAAGGATTTAAGCAATGGACATTCAAACGGGTCCCTTCAGGGCCCTGAAGTCATGTGTTTAACGTTTCAGGCAAAAACACTCATTGATTTCTGAATAATTAGTATAAAAGTGTTAAGGCAATAAGCCTGTTATCTGCTTATATTTCACATGCTTTACTTAATCTTGCATTCCCTATGAGGGTTTTCTTTTTCCAGGATGTTATTACTTTTTTTTCAGGCAGCATATCACTCTTGTGCATAATTTGAATTGAGTCGCATCCAGGTGTTTGTGGCGGGGCACAATTGGAATGTAGCTGAAGGTAGTGCTAGTTTCTCTTAGTGGGACAGTATGGTGTTCAGTGGGGGAAAGGATGTGACACTATGGCCAGAGCTGCCAAATTTGATACTGGATAATCAGGTTCAGCCTTCATAACCAGTCCACCAGACCATTCTCCTGAGGAAGCATATTCCCATGCTAGACCTTATAAACCCTAGCTAGACCTTAGAAGCCCTAATGTCATAGCACCTTGAAGGTCTGTCCACCACAATCCATACTGAAGTTCACCTCCAGTCTTACGAAGCAGCATACGCTAGAGCAATAGTGACTCTGTCATTAAAGTGACAGATCCCTTGAGGCCAGTCCGCCTCTCCCATTGGTACCTCCATTGGCCTTGTTTCAGCAGGAGTACTGCAACTCACCAGGGATCGGCAATGCAGGATTTGCACGCTCACCAAACTGAGGGGCATACTTACAAGGGAATGGCGAAGTGTGGCGTTAAGCAAACATTGCTAATGCCACTCTCCGCCATTCTGAAAAAGCAGGGATGCACCGTATTTACAATGGTGCAGCATATCCCTGCATTTTCCCTAGCGCTGGCTCTAAACTCGGCTGCGTACCGTCAACGTAGGCACCCTTGCACCATAGTGCAAGGGTGCCAGCGTTAAGAGAATGATTGTTTATGTGCAGGAAGGTCTTCCTTCCTGCATATAAAGTATCCAGAACGGCAAATTGTAACTTCTGTGTGCTGCACTGTGCAGCACATATAGAAGTTGCAAATCATCATTTGTTAAATGATTGTTTATGTGCAGGAAGGGACACCTACCTGCATATGAGCAATCATTCATGGTGATTTGCTGTAATTTAAAGTTAAGAGCAAGAATAATTAAAGCCCTGGCTGGGCGATAGGAGTGAAGGAGCCTCATGAGAGGGCCCAGACCAATGGTGGTTTGGGAGTGAGACAGTGCTAATGATGAAGGGGAATGGAGTGGGATGGAACTCGAAGAGTATGACAGTATCAGTAGAGTTGAGGGAGTGTTGGTGTTGAGGGTGTCGCCAAACGTTCTGGGCAATTGGGTCATTTTCCTTTCTGCTTCAACAGTCTTGCGTTCATCTGTACCCCAAACAATTCCATCTGGTGCTTGCCAAGACTAGGAGCTTTAGCCGAGCGCTTGCTGCAACACAATGGAAAGAACAATGTCCTCTATACTTTTCAGTGCGAGAGTAAGTGGTCACGGTGAAGGACTTTAGAGCGGAGGGCAGGGAATCGGTCAGAGTAGGTGACTTTCTCTTTTCTGGCCTTTCCTTACATTTTAACTGGAAACGTGTGGAACTCTCGTCTTACTGTAGCAACCTTCAGTTTTCACACTGTCGCTTTACATTTACGTACACTTGTTTTGCACGAAAACTGTGTTTCAGATTTTTCTGCTGCAATGTTTATTTTTGCGGTTGTCCCATACTGCCATTGTGAGATGTTGTTGAATATCTTCAGACAAGACTCTAGAATGTTAAGCAGTGCCAAACAAGTTGTGTTGCATTTGCTTTAATACAAGGGGATGTTTCTTAATGTGTAGATCATTGTGTAGTGTTAATTCTGCATAACCTTTCCAGTATTCTTTTTCAGAGCCACATTGTTGAGATAGCATTGAAATTCCTATCCATAGCCATAAAGTGGTTTATAACCTGCTTTTGTAGAGGTAATTCATGAATGCCAGGTCCAGGTTGGTTGTGTGGTGACAGAACTACAAGATAAAAAGTCAAAGTGGTGACTGGTCTTGAAAATGAGTACTTATTTAAACAGGTGCCCACTTAACTTCCTCCCACTATCTATATATTAAATAGAATTTAGATACATCCTTAAAATGTCTTCTGAAGACTACTTTTGCTAAATGTGAGAGTTTCGACTTTGGGCTAGTTTTTGGGCTGACACTGGTTTGTGTTGGGCTGAATTTGGGCTTATACTTGAGCGTCTTTGAGCTTGGGAGGGTTTTCAAAAGCTGGCGACACTGCCACCCAAAGGAATATTCAGCCATGAGGGTCTCTAAGGAAACTGACACTGCACAAATGTTGACCCACAGCAGCATCTATATCCCCTTGGACCTCCTCTTAAGTATAACCACATAGGCGGCATCTGGCAAATCCACGGCATAGACTACTAATCAAACAGAAAAAGCACAGAGGCTTTTTGCGTTTAATCACACAGTGGAGAAATCAAGCTTTATTCTGCGGGTTTTGTGTGGTTAACCACAAACTGTCCCAACATAGTGGAGAATTTTAGCTTTATTCTGCTGATTATGAACCATGTTGGCTAAGCCACAATTCTGTCTGGCAAATTTAACGCCCTTGAAACGGCCTACAAGCCCGGCTATTTCCTGACAGAATAGTGGGCAGTTTTCATTCCCACAACCAAAAAAAAAGTGTTCGAAATAATCACGCTCCCTAAATATCCTAATTTCTTGCAAAGTGATGGCTACCAATAGGCAACCAAAGATCTGCTTCAATGCTGCACTTGTTTATGCCTAAAGGAGAATGGGTTTAAAACGTTGTCGGTGGGTAATGGAGCACATATTTTATTTTATTTTGAAATGTAACACACATGCCTATCTTTAAGGGAAGAGACGGGCTGTGACGAGGCAATGAGGCAAGTGGCAAATGATGCCGTTCACAACAATCAATCCATTTGCTGATATTAAGAGTTGTGGTTAGTAGTAGGCCTCCAAGGGAACGTCATGCAACATTTTTATGCCTAAACGTTTTAAGAAGGAATGGGCATCTGAAGCAGGTCTTGTCACCTTGTTTGAGACCTACCTGCATGTTAATATAAAGTAAAAAGATTCTAACTCTCCCAGGATTCCCTGTGCCTATCTGCTTCCTGAACAGGAAGTACGTCATTAGTTATATTTACTTACAATTCAGCAGAGATTATTTGTGCTACCCAACATTTGAGCTCTAATTTTGAAGTGAAGTATTTTTCTCCATTCATGACTCCATGTTCAAGTACATGGTCACATATATTAGGATCTCTGTTATCTTTACATAGACCGTAGATATCTATGGTTTGGCTATGAAAAATGTGTTGACCAAGACACTAGGGGGAATATTTACTAATCTTTCACACAAGGCATAACAGCAACCAACATTGCTGTGCTGTGTTGCGTGAAATGGAGAGAGCTAAATGCACAATATTTACGAAGATATGGAGCATTTCTGCTTGCTTCTTGCGCGGGGCACTGTGTGCTGCCTAGCATTACAGGCAGGATTGTTTTTGTGCATGAAGGGCCTTGTCGTCTGTTCCTAAGAAAATCAAACTTTATGCATTATCTGATCAGCAATAGCTTATTTAAAAATAAATAAAGAAGAAACAAAACAGTTGTTAAGATATCTAGGTGTAGACAGGATACCAATTAAGGGTGTGATAACCAGGAAGATGAGGCGGGCACAACTTGGTTGGTTTGTAAAATTTCACTCTGGTCACAAATATACTGGTCACACATTGAAACCTGTTTTTTTGCGACCAGTGTAATGAAAGAGCTGGATGTGTGAATGATTTCTGAATTTGCAAACATTAGGATTAGCAACCTCAAAAACATTTTTTACTATGTACCAAACACATTTTAGGAGTAGGTAAAGTTTTACAGACTCCTAAAATGGGCTTGCAAATGGACGTAGATTCGGTATTTGGAAGGGGCACGTTTTGGCAATCTTATTCAAAAACACCAAATCTCTATCTACTGTACTAAACGTTTTCAACTGGAATTCCAGTCGAAACCATTGAAAAGTTTCCACCCCTTAAGTTGGGGTCCTAGGTCACAAGTCCCCTTTGAACCTTTTTATCTTTGGAACTGTGACAAAGATTTCTAGGGAATAGGTAATGGTTAAGAGAAACTTAAAACAATATTTTAAGCATTTTTAGCAGCAACATTTACTGTAAGAAAGATGGGTTGTTTAAAAAAAGACTTAAAAGGACATGGTGATATGCTGACCACCATCCCTATGATTATGATCAATCAAACTAAACTGCAATATGTGGCCTACCTAATGAATTGGAATTAGGGAGGTCAGATTGTGACTCAATCTGATTCTGGGTTTTTCTAACTGATCTATTAATATGTAGATGAGTTTGAAAAGTCCAGAGCGGTCGCAAAAGATGCAGGTCACAAACGGTGACAAATTTATGAGACCAGTGCAGTGCCACTTCTGAGCCGTTGTTCAGTATAAAGACTTATAAGCTCATTTATGAGCGCAGCGCCGCAGGCCTTCCTGCTGCACTGCCCTACAGCAAAAGAAGAGGTCAGGAATGTGCCGTCTGTATAAGATACGGTGCATTCCTGTCCTTTTCACCTGTGCTGCCAAACAATGGGCTGCCGTGCACCAATGCACGCACCTTAGCAGCATGGTGCAAGGATGCCTGCATTGCAAGGATGGTTATTTTTCTGCAGGAAGGGAAATCTTCCTGCACAAAAACAATCACAAGAGGCTTTTTCCTCTTTCTATGTGTGCTGCAGAATGCAGCACACATAGAAAAAGGAAAAACTAAGAGAAATAAAGATATTTCTCCTTGTTGTGCCTACCTTACGCCTCCCACGGGGAGGTGTATGTTTTTGGTGCTGCCTCAGTGTTATGATTTCTGGTCAATCTGGTGCACAATCTGGTGCAGCATCAAAAAGCCATGGATGTTGCTGGGAACGCCCCCAGCAACTCCCATTGCACGCCCCTTTAACCAAGAAAACTGTGTTAAAGGGAATGATATTTATGAGGCAGCATTAAGCCAAAAAAAAGTGACTTAGTGCTGCCTCGGAAATATGTAGCAGGCTCCTGCGCCACGGAACGTCACATATAGTGATGTTCCGGCAGCATTAGGGCCCTCAAAAATACTTTGCAGGAAAATTCCCTTCCTACATTGCTGCTCATCTTCGAAGGGAGAGAAGCGTTGGCACATCACAAATGGTTTGCAGAGTGTGGAAAAAAGGGACATTTCAATAATAAACTAATAAACAATATTTGGAGAGATTTTGTCATGGCAAAATCACAGGCATCGTACCTGGGTCGACGAACGTCCCATAGTGAAAGTCGGAAAGCTTCTTGCATCCAACCAAATAAGTCAGTGTGGCAGATCTGTGTTTAATATAAACAAGATGCTCTCTAAGGAATTTTTTTATGAATGCTAAACACATGCTCACTGGTAATTGTATTAAGAGGCAGGGTGATATGACATTGTACTTTCTTCAATAAAGATTCGAACAACCAAATGGTTATGCAAATTAATGCGTATAAACATTGAGTGTGGACTGAATAAGTAAATATTCAGATTGGCATACTAGCAATAATCATCATGCAAAATGATTTCAATAAATAAAAACAAATAGGGTTTAAATAGTAGGATCAGCACTTCTGTCCAGCCAAAGAAAAGAACGTTGGTCCTTATATTCATGCAATTTATTTGATGAAAGTGGTTGCAATGTGTGCACTGACTTTTACCGAATGCTAAGTTATTTTGTGAACCCAGATATGTTGGATTGCAAAATTCTGAATGTTAGGGGAGTCACCAATTGACCTATTTTCAGTAATATGCATTAGGTAGGTCATTAATTGTGACCCACTAAGATTCGCTGCTATTACTAGGATGGTGTCCTTCTGGGGTCAGCATACCACCATGTCTGTGATTGCTTTTAAATAAAGCAATCTTTTTTTTTTTTTATGCAACCTATTTTATTTAAAGGAATAGGGGACACATGAAAGAAAAAAAGAAAAGAAAAGTTTCAAACATTTTTGTAGGAGCAAGCATTGGTCACAGGGACCACAATCTACTACTAAAAATATTTTAAATTTTATTGGCATAGGGAAAGGGGTCCCAAAAAGACCCCTTCTTGTTTGCAAGTGGGCTGTCACCTACTTTGAGGTATCGGTAACCTATCAATGATTTGCAACCACAATTGGTTTCACAAACAATACATACCATAGGTTATCATAAACTGGAAGGGACACCCTAAAAACACCCCTTCAAATTTGTGGTTCGGTATATATTCGCAAACCTATTATGTGATTCAGTAATGAGTTAGGGCCGTATGTATCAAGCCTTTTTCCTGTTTGCAAACGGGCCGATTCTCAGAATCTGCCCGTTTGCGAATGGGAAAAAGCCTTTTGGGATGTATCATCCCAAAAGGCCATTGCAAAATAGAGAATCGCAAAATTTGCGATTTTCTATTTTGCGAATGCAATTAAGGAATTGCAAATTGCGATTTCTTAAATGCAATTCTGGAAGCACCAGAAATTTGCCATTTGGCCTTAAGGAATCGCAAATTACTACCAACTTCAAGTTGGTGGTAATTTGCGATTTTCTTCAAAAGAACACTTTTTTGCTTTTTTCAAAGTGCCATTAGGGCATGTATGTGCGCAAAATGTGCACACATGTATATTTCAGGAGTGCAACAGGGTGTCCTTTTGGCATCCTTGCAACCTTGAAATTGCATTCTCAATTTGCGATTCTCCTATGGTAATCGCAAATTGAGAATGTCTTCCCATTCATTCCTATGGGCCTCCTAGCCCATAGGAATGAATGGGAAGGTATTCCTTATTTGCGAATCTCAGTTTGCGATTCACAAATAAGGAAAATGTAGGATTCCCAAAATGTTTAGCAAGTCCTAGATACATTGCATTTTGCGATTCTCTAATTCGATTTGCTAAAAATCGCAATTTGAGAATCGCGTGTGTGACAAAACAACAAAAACAACTCAGGCAGAGAAACCCTGTGAGCAGGGGTGAATATAAATAATGTACACTCGTCCCAAAGCCAACAAGAGCCAGGTAGAATAAGAACCAAAGCACATCAATCATGTATAACACGATTGTGAAAAACTTACTAGAATCATTAAATACCTAAATCACGCTACCAAAAGAGTAGGTGTAAGGGTATGCAAGACAACAGTGATAAGTGCCAGCCGCAAAGGCTTAACAGGTAGAAAAAGAGCTGCCGTCAAGTCTGCGGTGTAAACCATATCATTTAAAAAACTAATTAAAACACAATAACTCAAACGTCAAACTCATAGAAAAACAACCATTTATAAAGCTTTCAAGATACACCATATTAGGAAAAACGTATTAGAATTTCCTAAGTCGTTTTTATTAGTTCAGAACTCTTCAGAGTTTCATGTATCCCAAATGAACAGCTGCCATGGAGACGCAGTCCATCCCCAGTTTAGGCCAAGTCCTGAATTCTCATTTGCCACAATGAGGCAAACTACGTCGAAGTAGCTATAATTCAAGCCTGTCCATTCGCCATTGGCTCGAATTGTATCTATATACATAAAATTATGCTTACGTTTGATTACTATACAAAGTTATCATTTCACACAACGCTACTTCATAATACTCAAAGAAAGCTTACAGCGTGTACTGTGTACACAGAATTAATTTTCTACACATACATGTGCGCATACAAATGCATAATTTGTAGGGGTGGGCGGAATTTGCGTAGTCGCGCTACCCAAAGCTCTGCGAAATGGTAAAAAATCTCCATGAGCACGCAAAAGTTCTGCGAACACGCGGAATTGCTTGTTCCGCCCATTCGCGATGCCTTTTTCCTGTTCGCGAACGCTGTTTGCGTGCTCGGAGAGAAATATCTCAGGAACACGCATTTTGAAAGCGCAAAACAGCAAAAAATTCTGCGAAGCCGCGGATCACACAATTTTTGGCAATTCGGCGTTCTCCAAATTCCGCAAATTCCGCGAGCGGAGCGGAATTTAGCGCCCAGGCCTAATAATTTGTACATGTTTATAAACAATAATTTTACTTCTTCCAAAAAGCACTTTCTATTGCACACATAACTGTATATGGATACTAGTCTCAGTTATGATATTGTACATTCAATTATTTGACGTTATTAGCTTGTAAACATACATAGTTTGTGCTTATTACAATGAGTCTGTTCATTCAACTGAATTATTCTCCAGACACCTTTGTGACGGACCACTCATTCACAGCACAGTATGGCTATTAATTGTATTGACCGATCGCAGCAACAGGGGTTCTGAAAAGGTAATAAGCGTTGTTCACTCTCTGAAGGTTTCATCGTGAAATATGATATAAACATACAACAATTGAAAAATGTAAAAAAAACACAACAGCATGTTCTTACTGCAGGGATAGTATGCAAACTGAGCCATCTTGTATTTTTGGTTGTAAGCTTTCGAACCATTATTGGGACACGCACTATACTTACATTTTACATCGTGTGAAAAGGTAAATCCGAAACTGGTACATATATGACAGAATGGAGCATTCACTTCAGTTTGTTGCGTTTGCTGTAATTTCTTTTTTACAGTGTGTGAAAGAGAAATTCACGTTTTGTAATAGAAAGTGCCATTCATTTCTATGTATTGCAGTGAGTGAAAGATAAATTTAGTTTTCGTAGAAACAACAAAGAAGGAACAACATCCATTTGAGGACATCCTCATTCCTTATCCCTCACTCCTCATCCCTCTATTCTAATTGTCATTCTTCATTCCTCACCCATCAGCCGTCATGTATCAGCCATGATTCCTTATCTCGCATCCCACATCTCTCATCCCTCATTCTTTATCCCCCATCATCCATCATTGCTCATGCCTCACCGAGCATTTCTCGTCTCTCACCTCTCATGCCTCATCCCTCATTCCTGACCCCTCTTCCCTCCACATCACCCCTCATGCCTCATCCATCACTCTACATCCACGATTCCTGATCCCATGCACGTCAAGTGAAGACTTGGTAGAATGGGGTTGGCTAAACCCAGGGGCATATTTATCAGTTGTGCATTGCCCCTGTGGCACGCGAGGTAATTCAACAGGGGTAATGCAAAACCTTGAATGAGATTTACCAAGCCACTCAAGGCCACATTGCGTGGCCCTGGGTGTCTTGGTTAATCTGGAGTAACACAAGGCTGAGAAAGTAATTGCATGAATTACTCTACCCCAGGGATACATTCCATGGATTTTGCCATGGTAAGTGGCCAAGGGTATGCCCAAACATGGGACCCTTGCTCGTTGTGCCACTGGATTCAAGCTAGCCTGGCTGATGAGGGCTGAAACCCTGAAACCGGTCCCAGGAGGCTTGTTTCTGGTCAGGGAGGACCTGGCAGGCGCCCCTCACAGTGTCTGTAAACGTACCAGAGGAACTAAAGCAGTTGCATAGGTGGGACAGTATGGGGGCCAGGGTGTTGTTTTATAGAGTTCAGATGTATAACCATCTTGCCCAGGTGCTTTACTCAGTTGCAAGCGGGCTACAGCTGCAAGGACTTCCTTGGGATAAATATCACTGTCCAGTTGTGTGGCATCATGGGGGGATGCAGTTCGTTTGGACCTGAACTAGGTATATGGTGGCATCCTCAAAGGTCAGTAATTCCGCTGCGTCTGAAGTGGAATAGAAGTGTTCGAATTTCAGCACAATTTGGGCATCCTGCCGCACCATGTCTCCCTGTGGTCCCACAATCTCAGTTATCCTCTGTACAAGAGCCTGGGCGTGTAAAATGCACACTGCCTTGTTGCCTCCTGTGTGAAATTTCTGTTTGATGGGAAGGAGAGCGTACTCCGCTTCATCAGTGTATAAAGCTTTACTTCTTTGCGGGTCAGTGCTAGTTTATGAGAGCCGGATTGTCTATGAGCCTCCCCTGGTGCTCTCCCTCACTCTCCCCTCTAGTTTGAGCCTCTTATCCTTTTTATCTCTGTTGAATCTGTTGGAGATGGCTTTAAAGGGTGCCCCCCACCACTGCCTTCAGTGTATCTCAGAGTAAGGCAATGGGGGTGTCTGGGTTATCGTTAGTGTCAAGGAATGTGCGCATTGTGTCTGCAATTTAAGCCAAGATGGAGTCGTGTGTCAGCAGGTTGCAGTTAAGGCCCCGGATGCTAGACTGGGGCCACGTGTTGGGGGTGTTATGCTATGGAAAGGGGTGAGTGATCAGAGAGGGCAGCGGCTCCTATATCTACCAGTGAGATCACAGTTGTCAACGGCGGTGAGGTAAGGAAAAGGTCTATTCTGGCGTAGGTTCGCTGGGCTGCTGAACAGAATGTGAAATCTTTTACTGCCAGGAGGCGCGAGCAACATACGTCCATTAGGCCCATGTCCCTCAGCCATTGATGGCCGCCATTATGACTGCCCCCGTCAGCCCCGTCCTTTGTGCCGACCTGTCCATGTGGGCATCAGGTACCAAATTAAAGTCCCCCCTAGTAGAGTATCAGTGTCAGGAGTGGTCATCTCCTGGCCCAGCGCCTCTAACAGGAAGACCTCTTGGTGATCACTGGGGGCATAGACAGTAGCTACCGTGAAGGTGTAGGCATGTGTGACACTTTGAAGTGATAGCAGTCTGCTCGAGATTTCACCCGCGTTTGGATTACTAGACCTGGAAAAGGCATGGCCAGCAAGATCGCGACCCCAGCACGTTTCTGCGGACCAGATGAGAGGTACTGTCATTCAAACCCTCGAGACTGTAGGCGTTGCCAGTCTGTCTTGAGGAAGTGGGTCTCCTGGATGAGACATATGTCGCATTTGGACTCTTTAGGTGTGGAGAGGAGCGCCAGACATTTCACTGGTGCATTCAGGCCTCGAACATTCAGATTAAGTATTTTAATCATGGTCTTGTGTACCTTATCAACAAGGCCTATTAAGCTGTGTACATGAGCAGCGGTCAATAACCTGCATGGGCCACCCTGCCAGCCCTTCGGCGTCATGTCACCTGCGGTGGAGAGAGTTGAGTGTGAGTTGTTGAGTCAGCTGTAGGAAGCTGCCTCTTTATATACATTTCTTTTGTTTAAATCTGTTTTTATTTTCATATTTAAACAGTAACAGGTTTGAGGAATTGACATTTCGTTATTAGTTACGTTGCCAAGTGCTCAGCATGTTCCCACATTTCATGTATCATTATGAACTCATTAGTATTATACAAAAAGGGTTATACACTGACTTCACAGGTAAGAATAGATAGGTATGTGGCAGTGTATAAAAGCTGGAAGGTTAGTAGTGTCAATGTATGAAAATGGGTACTGAGCATTTGTGAACGTAGCGTTGGGGGCTGTCCACTTAGGGTGTTAGTAGTGTGCGTTCCTATTTAACCCCATCAGTAACAGGAGGCGGAAGGGAAAGGAAAAAGGACAAAACAAAGATAACAGGGATAACTTGACCTAGCTGAGGTATCCCTGGCCCTTCTTTCTTCCTCCTGTTCATTGCATATATGTGTGCTGTGCATTCTTGAAGTAAGTGGCCCCTCAAGTCGTGGTGATAATGTGAGGTGAACATGCTAACCCGAACTAACGTCTTTGGTGTCAGTTATGTGGTGGGCTGTCAAGCCCCTCTGTTTTCCTGGGCTGGTGTTGTTATGGTGTCTGGGTGATCTGACTCTGACAGCAGCTAATTTTAGAAGTCGTGCAGTATAGTGTCTCAGGGGCATATTAACAAGGGCTTTATCTCCGCTTTTTTGGCTTTAAAAGCCAAAGAAGCGAAGATAAAAATATCGCCCTATCAACAACAGGGTGCTAAGATGCAAAATCGCATGTTAGCACCCTTTTTTACTATGCTAAGCGACATTTCTCCTATTATCAAGCTTCACGCTAACCCTGTTAGAGACAAAAAAACAGCACTAACCACGGTTAACGATGCTTTTTTACGTCTGCTAATTTTCAGACTTAGCCATATAATCCAATGGGAGGTGGATTACATGGCTAAATTCACCATGGGCTATCAACAAGGATATACCTATCCTTGTAGTTTTATTGCTGCATTGCCAGCGATAACCTCCCAAAATGCCGCTATCGCTAGATTTTTTATCGCCTAGGCGGTTAGCGTTGTTAATATCGCGACGACCAGGCAATATTATCCAGCGATATCAGGCGTTAAAAAAATTAACGCTAAGCGCCCTTAGCGTTAATTTTCCCTGTTCCTTGTTAATATGCCCCTCAGTTAGTAGCTATATGGATTTTACGAAGACCCAGGGTGTCTTCCTTGTGTAGTGCGACTCTCTCTCAGCCTTGGCGCACACTAGCAGTGATTACCTCCAGGCTACCGAGGGAGGAGGCTCAGGCGACTTCCAACATCTCATGATTAAGCGATTGGCCACTAGCATGCCCAGGTGTAGAAAGTGGGAAGTGACCTTCTGCTGTTTACTCCTGTTATTAGGGCTCAAAATACATACCTCCCATGTGTGTGACACAGTACGTCCAGTACAGCAGGATAATTTGGATGTGACTGCCCACCCATAAGTAACAAGAATTGGGCAGGCTTATACCATGTAGAGGAGGTCAGCATCTGGAATTCGACATCTGGGGCAAGCCGCATCAGTGTGGTTGAAAAATTGATTAATTTTAGCAGGGGTGAGATAGGCCCTCTGTATGTTGTAATACTGAATTGCATTTAGAGGGACTCAGTTTGGATTTTCAAGTATTGTGGCCCATTCTTTGTCAGTGCAGGAATGATTCAGAATCACTTTCCTGGGTTAGTCACGTAGAGACATTATACCAAGATGACCAACATACTCCCCACTTAATTGATGACTACGCCGGGACTGGCGAATCAGACTCTTCCGCCAAATTCAAAGTTGACCTTGAGACAGCTTTAGTCACCAGAATCTTAAAAAATTCAGACACAACGGAGCCCCGGGTCCTAACGGTCTGCCCGGCTCCCTGTTTAGGGCAAACATAGAATTCTGGTCCAAGACTTTGACGCTCCTCTATGCAGAATGCCGGCTCCTGGGGGACATGCCACACTCCTGGAGAGGGTCGCTCCTCCATCCGATTCACAAGAAAGGTCCAAAATCCAATCCGAACAACTATCGTATGATTGCTCTCCTGGACATCGAGGGCAAGGCCTACGCTAGCTCCATCTTGGTAGAGTTAACCCACTGGGCAAGCTCTGAAGGTCTCTTACCATTCTTTCAAACAGGGTTCAGATCTGGGGCATCGACGATTGATAATATAATAGCCCTTTCTTACCTGGTCCATCAAGCAGTTATCCGCAAAGGTCTCCCTCTCTTCGCCTGCTTTATTGATTACTCAGCAGCGTTCGATGGTGTAGATCGGACAATTCTTTGGAAGAAGTTGGCACTTTGGAACATCAACCCCGCACTGCTGAAAGCAATACAATCATTATATCATAAAACGTGGGTCAGAATTAAACTCTCCAATACTTCAGCAACAGAGAAAATAAAAACAGATCGGGTTTAAAGCAAGGGTGCGTACTAGCACCGCTTCTTTTCAACCTGTACACCGCTGACATGGGCCAAGCCTTGAGAGGAGCAGCATTGGCCACGCCGAGGATCGGGGACACTAAGATACAGCTTATTCAATATGCCGATGACCTGGTACTTCTAGACCATACCAAAATAGGTCTACAAAAAGCATTATCGGCTTTGGCAATCTACAACGTGGCTCACAAGTTGGTGGCCAACCAATCCAAATCCAAAGATGGAGCCTCGGCCAGCTGACACTGGAAAGCGCACAAAAATACAATTACCTGGGCGTCTGGCTCACTGAATCAGGGCGCCCGAGCGCTCAAATGCACAAAATTCAAATTAAAGGGAAATGTATTATTTACGCCCTCTGCAAATTACAAGCCACTTTGCACAGCCCAACTACGATGGCCATCCGAAGAGTTTTACGCGCAAAACTAATGCCCGCCCTCACTTACGCTCAAATAGCATTCCCTGGAAAACTAACGAAAGAACTAGAAAAAATACATTGCAGCTCCCACAAAAGGCTGTTTCATCTACCCGCGTGCACTCGAAACACACTAGTGCGCCTAGAATTCTCTTTGAATCAACAAATTCTGGAAGAGATGGCCTTTCTGTGCAAATATTACTTTCTTACCACAGCGGCCCAAGAGAAATCTATGAAGGCGGTTTTAAAACATATTTTCTGTGAACCTGGGAATCCATGGTCAACTGCTCTCGCAGCCGGAGCAGTCCAGCTTAAACTAGCCTTGGAGAACTGGAACCCCAAGACCATCAAGTACTCCGCCATCAAATGCACACTTAAAAAACAAGTATGTACCCACTCACGCGCTCTAGACCTGGACCAGTTGGATAAAAAAGGCCTGCACGAAAGCCAAACCCTGCCACAAAAAGGGTTCAATCCTAAACACCACCTAACGCAGGCCGTGGGCAGTGCAGCCTTATCTAGGATCTTAGCATCCAGACTACACCCTCTGCCTCTTCAAGAAATATATAACACCAAATTGAGACCACAGGCAACCAAGGGCTGCCGGCTCTGCGACTACAAACACAAGTCTTTGGCCCATCTTTTATTTTGTTGCTCGTCCTTGCGTACAGCTCGCAGTCTCTATCTACGGCCAATTCTATTACAACTGGGCACCCGTACAGCCAAGGAGGCGATTCACCAACTGTACACATTGTACACAGTAAAACAGATGGCCTCGTTCGGTAAATTTATCAAACAGTCTCGATCCCTGCTGACGGCTTCACCACATAGAGACCCAGTCAAATGCAAGTCTGCTTGACGTCCACGGATTTTAACCATTGCCTTCTTTTAAAACATTGATATTTTTATAATTTTGTTTTATGCTAAGGTTTTATGTTATGGTTTTAAGTAACCAGCAATACAATTTATTCATTCATTCATTCACTTCCCAGTGCTGCTTCATGGGCAAGAGCGACACCTCTGTTTGATGATGCAACGTGGCGGCAAACCATCAGGTGAGACACCTACCCAATCCCATAACATGTAAGTACTGGACAGTAAGGTGTGTCTGGAGTTCCCCTGGCATGTCTCCCCATTTGCTGCCTAATGCTGCAATTAGTGAGGTTTGTAATAGAAATTAGCACAGGGGTAGGCTGTCTTCCTCCCTTTGCGAGTCGTAAGGCAGCATAGCACCATCTCGGAATAAGTCGCCTAAGGTGCGCAGGCCGGCTTCCAGCCAATTGGATAGTTCCGCGGATGTGGTAGCTGTTTGGCCCCAAGGTGTGCCATGCATGGGTAGTGCCAGTGCGTACGGAGTCACTGATCATGTTATGTACTGGCTTCTGTGGTAGCACCAGTACGCAACTGCAAGGAGTAAGGATTCCGGTGGCCTACCCTAAGCGAAGGGATGAAATAGCTGGAGTAGCACGGAGAGCATCCAAGCCGGTGAGAGTGTGGCCATATCAGAGAGCTGGAGTCCCACTATCCATTTGGCCACCCATTGAAGCTCAGAGGCAAGATAGTTTCGCTCCATATTTGGAACTGCTAGACCTCCCTGGCCTGCAGGCAAATATAGCTTGTAGAGTGCCACGCAACAACGGGAGTTGTTCCAGATGAACTCTCTCATGATACTTTCGAATGTACGGCAGAAGGTGGGTGCAATATAGAGGGGCATGTTAGTGAAGTAATAGAGTAGTCACTGTAAAATCACCAATTTGATAAGAGCGACATGACCACAATAGAGAAGCGTGCAGCAGAAAATAATTTGGGACGGTATAACCATTATCACTCTCCCAAGGTTGCCCTCTAACAAATCGGCTGGCTGATGATAGACTCTAACCCCCAAGTATCAGAACTTATTAGGTTGCCACATCATGTGGACACCACTAATTAAAAAAGCGGGGTCAGGGCATGTTGGAGTGATTGGGAATAGACATGATTTGCCCAGTTGACCAGCAGGCCAGCAAAGTCGTTGAGTATCCGAGCCAGTGTAGCAGGGCCTGACTGCATGCTGCGGATATATAGAAAGAGATCGTCCGCATATAAAGAGATTTTGTGTGTTTGATCTCCCAGTGGGATGCCAGAGTCTGCACTGTGTGCCATAATGGCGGCTGCAAGGGGTTCTATAGCTAGGGAGAAGAGCAGTGGGGAGAGCAGGCATCCTTGGAGGGCACCTCGAAACCCTGGGATTGGGTCTGATATATATAAGTCCATCTTCAGTCCTCTATTCAGCAGTCGGACCAGGCGAAGGAATCGGCTCCCGATACCATAGTGATGCAAGGTGGCAAATAGAAATTCCCATTCGAGAGAATCAAAGGATTTCTCCAGGTCTAATACCAGGCACCCTGAGAGTATCTATTGAAGTGTGGAATAAGTGGAGAGAAGAAGCATTGCTGATTTAGTGAGGTGTTACGGGCCGAGAGAAACCCGTTCGTGTCCGGGTGGACCAGGGATGAGAATAAGGGTTCCAGGCAGTCGGTGAGGACCTTTGCCTGTATTTTGTAATTGGTGTTCAGCAAGGCCAAGGGTCGGTAGGAAGCCAGAGCAGCAGGGTCTCTGTCAGGTTTAGGTAGGGATATAAGAAAGCCTTGCGTAGTGACACAGGGAGAATGGAAGCCGCAAGGGTGTTGGCACATAAGGCATGCAGAAAAAAGAGCCTGTACCGAGGCATTGATCTTGTAATATTCAGCAGGTAGGCCATCTGGCCCTGGGATCCTGCCTTTCACCAGGGCCCTAATGGCCTTGCAAATCTTAAAATGTGTGATTGGCTCATTGAGCTCCTCTCGCTGTGCAGGGGAGATGGTGGGTAATTGTATTATGAAGAAGAATGTTTCGAGGAGGTCTTGACCGAGTCTCATAGTCGATTGGTAGAGTGACAAATAAAATAATGGCATGAGGTTGTATCAGCTGGTCAAAGGGAGCATGGCATTGTGAAAGCCAACATTACATTACCCCTAGTGTGTAAGGTGTAGATTACCAACTAAGCTTGTGCAGTCTTTTTAAACTGTATTGCATTCTAAACTTAGATACTGCCTGTATGATGACTCAGTAGGTCTGACAGAGTGGTTGGAATCCCAAACGCTGTGATTCAAGAGTGGTTAACTACATTTACGAGTCAGTGGAAGAGTGTATCAGGTTACTATTAATTGAATTTTAGAACAGGATTAATTACTGCCAGTAAATCAAATAATGTCATCTGCTGTTTGTGGAGTAACAGCTGGCAGAGTCAGTGATTCTGCCCTTGATAACCAGGTGCTAGAGGAGCTGTCATCACTGATGGATTTTGTGGAGCTGGCATCTTGGCCGTTGCTTGGGATGTGTCCTTGCATCGTGACCACTATATGCAGGACCTGTCACCGCTCCAAAATTACTTATTCCAGATTCAGTACGGCTCTAGGTTAAGGAAGGCGAGTTGTCCACCTGCTGTGCCCATGGCAGCAGCCCCTCACATTGTCACATGTTCCCCTGGCATCAGCTGGCAAAGAGCGTGAAGTCATGATGCCAGTATCCTCCATCCAATCCCAGTCCTCTTCAGAGGAGTCGAAGAAATGTGTGTTCCCATTGACTACAGCGCTAAGGCGAGCAGGAAACAGGAGGGAGTAGCATATGTCCAGCTCTTGGAGATGTCGCTTAACTGCCTGAAAGGAGCTTCTCTGCCTTTGTACCGCCAATGTATAGTCAGGCAAAAGCATGACCGAGGCATTGTTCACTTTAATTTCCAGCAGTTTATGTGCCTTGCAAAAGATGTTGCTACAATCCCTATAGTTCAGTAGGTGGAACAGGAAAGGCTTGGGATTAGCGCTGGGAGGCGGCCTACATGTTGGTACTCAATGAGCACGTTCTTTCAAAAAGAAGGATGAGAGTGTGGCATTAGGTAGTAGGGCACAGATCCAGTTCTCAGCGTAGGCCACTGCATCTTAGCCCTCTACCCCTGTTGGAAGATCTACCACTTGTATATTGCTTCTTCTAGAGCACCCTTCCGTGTCTTCCACTCTGCTTTCCAGGATGTGCACTCAATCCACCAGAGACTGTATGAGAGTTTTCTTTTCACGGGTTGTCGGTTGAGGTCAGCCAGTGTGCATTGTGCACCTTGTCTGCGAGTTTGTGATGGTCTGCATGTAGAAGAGTGAAGTCCGATGTCACTTTATCGAGTCTGCTTTCGAGCAAAATGCACATCTGCTCAAAGGTTGCTCTGATGTTCTCCACAGCTTATAGGACAGTGTCACGCTTGGCACCTAGTGACATATCAGAGTTGAGTGACCTGCTCCTGATCATTCCTCAGATGGTTGCCCCAGGGCCAATAGAGGCCATGCCAGTGCAGGCTGGGTACCCGAACGCAGATGACACATGGCCCACTGACATATGCCAGGCATCAGAAAGACCAAGGCTAGCCGGGGACATACCTGGGGTCTCCACGTCTGGTCCACAAGTAGTACACTAGTACTGCGGTCACACAGATTGCCCCACAGGACCAACCTGGCTCCCGGTCACACACTGCTTCACCCCACGCAATCAGGATCTAGCGCACAGGTCTGGGACACCACAGAAAGGAATGAGGGCAATGTGCTGAGCTGTGGCTCTACACTGTGATATGTGGCGGGTGCTTGGGCTCAATTCCAACCTGAGGTCCTCGTCCATGCACGCAGGTCCAGCAGCAACTCTTCTGAGGGACAAACGCAGCTTCAGGGGTATGAAGCCCCCACCAGGAGCACAAGGGAAAGGCCATAGCAAGGGCCGAGCTGTGTGCACCGGCGCAGTTTTGAGCCAACCCTCTCACCCCTCGTAGTCAAGCCTAGGCCCAATACGACCTTGGGGCTCTCAGCTGGGACCACATCCAGAGGGACGGTGTGCTAATGCATCAGTATCGCACCAACCGGCTCACCCTGCGTCACCGGGTTCACCAGACAGCAGTGGGACTCCTCGCCCATCTCTCAGCTATCATGCACTTGTCCTCCGATTGGGGCCAGTTCGCTCAATACTGCAGCTCAGTCGCATAGATTCAGGTGGCGATCAGTGCGCCCACCTCCGCAAGCATGTTCCCAGGCAAACTAGAGGTATTGGAAGCCTTCAGCTTGGACCTGTTACAGCTTTATACTCTGCTGTGGGGCCTGGGCCCGATTTCACCTTGATGCCCCTGCCCATGTGTGCAGCTCCAGCTGTGGCTACACTTAGGGTGAGGCGCAGTATCCAGGGAGGCACAGGTATGGAGCCCCCACCAGGAGCACAGAGGAGAGCCCGGCGCAGGGATCGAGTTGGTTGTATAGTCCCAGCCCAGCTTACACTCTCTCACTCCTCGCGGACTTATGAGACCGATCTCCAAGAGTTAAGGTGAGTATTGAGCAAGGTCCAAGGCAGTATCAGCAGGTCACCCCTTAGCGGCACTAGGCAGTCCATGGGGATGAATAGAGGCTGCAGGTTTTGACTGGGTTGGCCAGTCAGGCTGACCCAACAGGAGAGTTAAAGTCTTGCGATGCTAGGGGACATGGGGAAACCAGTAGTCCTCTTCTCCTTGGGGTAGGGTGGCCGGGTGCAGAGGGTCTTTGAGGTGTTGGGTTTCTTCGTCCAGTGGCACTCGCAGTTGAGCGAACCTGCAAGCAAAGGTTGCAGGCGATGTCGGGGAGATTATGAGGGGTGATCGCAAAGCGGGCACTGTCTCTTGAGGGCTTGGGGACCATGCTAACATCGTTGTCCCACTTCGACCTGGCTTGGAGGCTCGGTGTAGTGGTGCTTGGCTGCATCGGGTTTCGTGGTTCCAGAGTTTTCCTGGTTTTTATCAAAGTGCCTGTATGATGCAGGGGGGCAGTTTAGCTGCTCCACAGGAGTTCTTAAGTCTTTATTGAAGGCAGGCCATCCTCTCAGGCTTTGGAGCCATGACAGCTGCAGGATGAGATGTCTTTGGGGCAGGTTTGATGGGGTACAGCAGACAGGCCGCCAGAGCTGGTTGCAAGTCAGTTGCTCTTCTTCAGTCTGCTGCTTTCGTGGCTCTTCAGTGTTCTTCTTCTTCATAGGTCATCAGGATCAGATCTTCTGGTGCAAGGGACACCCCTAAATAAATAATGTAGGTGCATTAGGGGAGTGTAGGGTAGTAGCCAATGAGCTACCTACCCCTGGAGTCACTATGCCCCCTATATGACCACTTCCTGCAGGGAGTGGTCATAACCCTGTCCCAGAGTTCCTAAGTGTGCCATCACCAAAATGGCTAACTCTGAAAAGTTGCCTCCACTTCAGGTAGCCCACCTTAGGTAGCCCACCTGACGGTGAACACACCTATCTGACAAGCCAATTATTCCGCCTGTCCAGGTGCCAAAGGGCTCTGGACAAAGGGGGTAGGCTTCCTCTCCTGTGAGAGAAGCCAGATTTGCATAGCAAATGCAGTGGGATCTTTAAAGCTCCCCTGTCTTAGAATGCTAATCTGCAGGTCATCCTGATGGTGGGGTGTAAGCACCCTCTGCCCAAGCAGGTTTGATTTGTGGCCACCTGAGAAAAACACCCACCCTTGAGGGTCAGAAACTTGTCTATGGTGGCAAGCTGGTGAAAACCAGTCAGTCAGTACACCAGTAGCGGATCGGTTTTCAGGAGGCACCTCTAAGGTGCCATCTGTGTGCATTTATCAAGATATCCAACACTGGCATTAGCATGTGCTTATTAATATGAGATGTTTGATACCAAACACCCCTATTTTCAGTGACACTATCATGTAGCTGTGGAACTCATTTTCCCCAGTGTCCAGCATATTTTCACCAATGTCCAGCGCATGTACTTATAATGGTTCACTTGTATTGGCAGTAATAGAGCTGACCAGCACAGGGGCATATCTGCTTGTACTGATAAGTCCTCACATGGAGTATAATGCACCCTGCCTTAGGCCTGTAAGGCCTGCTGTCAGAGTGACTTACCTGTACTGCATGCAGTGTTTGTGGACATGGCTCACAGGAATATGTGCTATGTTGTGTTTTCACTTTTGTCTGCACCAAGACACGCAGCCTGCAGTGGTGTGTCTGTTTGTGTTTGGTGATGGGTCCTTTAGTGTGGCACAATTTGTGCTGCAGCCCTTAAGGACCCTCTTTAGCCTCTTTGTCCTAGGTACCAGGGGTATCATTTACTTACAGGGAGTGCTAAAGGTATTGCCAATTGGAGTACAGTTGCGCAGTTTGTGGGAAAGAGGTCTGATTAGCAGGTACCCAGTGCACTTCCAGTCGAAATCACATCAAATACCAGGCAAAAAGTGGGGGTTACCATGTTGAAAAGGGGCATTTTCCTACATAAGGGGTGTGGTGAAACAGTACAGAACAATGAAATTGAAATGTCCCTTCGCTGGGGAACCTAGTAAACCAAGTTATATGGGTCCATGTCTACAGTGCTCATGCATCACTGTGATCAGTTAGGATGGAGATTAGAGCTACACCATATAGCATGCAGATGACAGCTGGACTGCTGTAGATCATCCAGGGTTGCTATGTCCAAGTCGTTGAACTTTCCCACCTTGGGTTTGGCACTTGGTAAGCATAAGTCAGGTTGCAGAGGTGGTTGCTAGTCATTGTCGTGATCTGAAGTGCTTTCTTTCCATTGCATATGACACAGCAAAGCTGTACTTTCTTTGCAGCTTTCTAATTCGGTGGGTTTGGCAGTTATTTTTCATGGCCTGTGGTGGCCGCTGCAGTTTAGAGGAGGAGCAAAGCGGGCTACATGACTTGGATGGATGTGAGCCTTCGTCCCGGGGGATCTCGAAGTCTAGATGGAGTGTGCTTACTCCAAGGTGCAGACGACGAGTGTCTCATTATTCCATACAAAAATGAGGTGGAAGGGGTGCTCCCACTTGCATCAGACCCCTTTCTCCTGCAAGAACGCTGTGGCTGGGCAGATGCCCTGCATCGTTGTAGTGTGCTAGGGGACAAGTCCTGAAAGAGCCACACCTTTGTGCCTTCAAAGTTAATGGTAGTCTAGTCACTTACGGCCGCCATGGTGACTTCCTTCTGTTTATAGGAGTATAGGCACATTAGGATGTCTTGTGGTGTACCTGGGGTCTTAGCAGAATGGTCTGCTCTGTGTGTATGCTTCAGCACAATGTCTTTCTCCCCCAATCCTGGTGCCACCTGGCGGAACAGTCGCACTATGTAGTTCTCCAGTTTCGCAGAGTCTGACCCCTTTGATGTGAATATTAGAGAGTTGTGACTGATTTTCGAGGTCTTCCAGATGGTATTGTAGTTTCTCATTTCTGTCTCCTAATTCCAGCAGTCTCAGTCGATGGTTGTTGAGCTCTTCTTCACACGCTGCCCCATTTCACCCAGTTCCTTCTTGATGCTTTTAACAACCGCTGTCATGGCATGCTTGAGGGCAGCAATGTCATCTTGTAGGTTCCCAAATAAAGCCTCCAGAAAGGTGCGAGTCACCGGCTCCTTCATCTCCGGTGTGTCCGCTGCAGGCGCAGCTGTCTGAAAGGATAAAGTGAGTGAAGCATCTGACTGCTGCTCAAGTCATTTCGTGGGGGACTTACTCAGCATTTCCTTCAGGGTCGTGTCCTTCTTATTATCATGCGTGGACACTGTGCGAGGCAGGGGTTGCTAGTGATGGGGGCTCATGGCCACGGGTGCATCACATGCCTCTCGTGGTCCCCCCCATGGAAAAATTGCTATTGAGGCAAAGGATCCTTGTGCCTCAGGATCCAGTAGGGGATGTGGTGTGAAACACCTCAACCACTGATACAGCATCCCTTGTGTAACTCTGGGAGACCCTTTAGTCCCTGAGGGCACCTAGATTGCAGGGCAGTGCATCAAACAGTGGTTGCAGTCTCTCCAACCAGGCCCTCACCACAGAGCCCCAGCTTTAAGCAAGCACACTCCACGCATAGGCGCATATGCACATATGCTGGTAGGCCCTGCTGTGGATCGTCTAGGCCTCCATTAGTTGTACGCAATTAGTGGTGCCTCATAGTTAGGGGTCCCGCAGCCCAGTGTGATGAGATCCCCCAGGCGGTTCGGTCAGTCCCCCAGACAATTTTCGGAGCAAGGATGCCACTTTTCAGCCATGCAGGCACAGGGGGAGGTGCTAGGAATTTTTATTGGGCCCTCCCTGGCCCTCCAGCTCTGTCGACACCTGTGAGGCCTAGCACTGGCCTCCGCACTGGTCCCAGCCACTCCTCACAGCCACTCCTCAGGCTCCAGACAGGTTTGTGCTCTCCCACAGACCATAGCCCATAGCCCACGGCCTTATCAGCTCTGTTTCTGCTGCCCCCTGACATCCTGTGGAAGGCAGGAACAGAGTGCTGTTATTCGTTGGGGCCACTCTAAGGTGAGTCACAGTCTGGCTGCCATTTTGATTCCCCAGTGCTCCGCCGTCACATCTGGGGACCCGTGGCCGAGCCTCGTGCAACCCACCCCCGCACACACCCCCAGGGAGCAAGGTAAGTCCCTTAGGCTGTCCTGCGTGAAGTACTTCTATTTAAGCTTTGCCGGAACAAGGGAGGCTCTGGATATTCACGCCGGGCTCAATCTGGCCTTCAATCCGGCCATCACTTGTGGAGCCCAGCTCCGGCCCTCAGGCTGCACTCAAGACTCAGCATGAGCATTAGGCTGACATTCATTGACACATCCCCTCAGGCATTACCGGCACGGCGTCTGCCATTCCAGAGCGACTCTTGGGCATTAGAAGCTGCGTGTAGTGATGTGCCGGGGCTGCTATGCACTGGTTCGCTGGGATGTCAACAACCTAGTTTTTGGCACCCACCCACAGGGGTCGGGAAACATCCTGATGTTCCTCGCAGCGGTTTCCTGTCGCTGTAGATGATGCTCTGCCATCGCTAGGGATTACCCCCGGGCTGTAGTAGCAGCCTCATTGCCCTGGTGACACCACACCTTTTATTTGCAGCAGGCATGCGGCAGAGCTCTGTAGAGACACAGCCACACCGGTGCCATCTTTGCCACACACCTCAAATTCTGTGTTGTTAAATAAATGCACATTATTGCTTCTTGAATACAGGCTTGCATCGAAAATTAACCTTTATCCAAAGGGTCGGGCCCTAGGCCCAAATGCAATGTATATGACAACACTGACACAGTAGTTTAGTATCTGGAACTCGCCCAGGGCACGTGTGCCAGGCACATTTTATTGGCAGTGTCACATGTCCTGTGACACCTGCATGGATGGGTGTGGGGTGAGTGTGGAAGCTAGCCATCTAGGAGTGGCTGATGGAAAAAGATTATTAGGAAACACTACAACATGGCCAGCTGGTCACTACATCCCCTCCAAACGTTATTAAAAATGGGACAAATGAGTCCAACCTGTGGGAGAGAACAAAACAACACAACAAAACTCCAGTGAGTCTATGAGGTTGCTTTCCGGACAGGATGAGTTGACAGGTGCAGCTGGGAGCACCAGGCATCACGGCACACCTCTGCCATTTTAACCAGACTGCTCTGGGCACAAATGGCAGTGTTAATGAACTCTAGATTTCTCGCTCACCAGTTTGAATGGTCATAGTTCACCTGGGCACTGTGGGTCCTGTCCCACCTGGACTCACTGCGTGGAAATCTATATGCAGTACTTCCTGTGAGGGTGCATGTGGAGCAATAGTGAAGTCTGTGGCTGGTACATTTACAAAGACGCACTGGCTCCATGGACAGCAAGCCTCCTAAGACTGATGACATCCTGGTTCCTGCTGACGAGTCTTCCTCAGATGCCGCAGTGCTACCAGCAGCCCGACGGTGGAGCAATTTCCGACATCCTTCTCACATCAGGATTCCCCTCTCATACCAGGATTCCCCTTTCACGGGTGTTCCCTGAGGCCCTCTTCACTGGGCTTCTGCGGGACTGTGTGAACTGTGCCGTGTTGCTCCAATGCCATACTATAGGCCCATGGAGGAATTGCTAGGAGTTCTACCTTCAAATCACTCGCTCGGGCTCGCGGGTAGTTGTTTACAGGTCGGGTTACTCTTGCCATCCTGACTCAGGTGCACTGGCACAGGGCAGTCATTGGGGGTCATCATTGACCTCTCACAGGGCTCCTCTTCACTTGAGGACCCACCCAAGGCGCTTCAAGGCTACGCCAACGTGGCACTCTCTTCTGCTGTAACTCAGGCAGGTTTCACAGGGTCTGTCACCCATGTGACAACATGGGCACTCTTCCTCGCAGTGCTCTCACTCCCGGGCTCCTGCCTATGCAGTCAGCTTCTCTGGTGCGATCTTCAGCGCACTTCTGTCCTTGTGCTCTCCGTCCTTGACTTTAGGTGCGTCTTCTACTGGTGCCTTGCTCTCCTGTTTCCTCCTCTTGCGGTGGCGTCCTTTTGCAACTGGGGCACGCATTCTTCTGTCCTTCGTGAACTTGCTGCCTGGTATCATTGTTGCTTAGCTGTTCTTGATATCAGTAGACACTTGGCAGCTTCCTTGGCTGGCAGCCTTGAGATTCTTGGGGTTCTCTGCATTGAGATGCATTGTGTCTCACCCCCTTCATCTAATAGACACTATCACCTTCCTCAGGCTGGTTGCTGTTGCACTGTATAACACATGCCATCTGACGGGTGCAGTAACCACCGGTGGCCACTAGGTGGCACTGTTCCCATCCTTTCTGGTTCCTACGCAACTTTCCTGACAATGTTGCAGGACTCTACTCTGGTTTCTCCACAACTTTCCTGACAGTGTTGAAGAAACCTTCACTCCTCAAAGAGGGGAGGCTTTTCTCGGTTAATTTCACCAGCCACTGTCACATATCACTATTAGGTGTCGCTGCAAACACTACTTGTTGGAGGCTGCACCACTTATCTAAAGGCAGGAAAGAGGGAGCTGGAAACAGCCTCTCCGCTTCCAGGCAACGGCTTCCATCCCACAGTGCTGCCGACACCTCTTTTCTACTTCTCCCCGCGATAGCCTCTCACCTTTTCCAGGCCCGGCGGGGGATGAAAATGCGTAAATTGGGACATGGCCACTAGGCGGTGCCACACTGCAGTCGGGCCACGGCAGCACTCCTTATTCTGCAGGCATCAGCGTTACACCTCACTCATTAATTGTTCATCATAGCAGCCGTCCCTATGCTACTGTCTGTCTCGGTGCACCCTGGTCCTTTCGTTTTAATGAATAGTTTTTTTTTCTCCACTGGCGGCCAAGGAATATGTGGTGATGCCACTGTCTTCTGTCCTCCACACAGGTCTCACAGGGGCCAACGCGGGGCAGACACATGCTTCGCATGTTGAGCCTCTCTTTCTATGGTTTTAGGCCCTCTTAGCTGCTAACCTGATTCTCACACCACAACCTCCCCTGGCCTCAGTGCAAAGCATTAGCCACCTTCTTGGCATTGTGGTCATGCTATACTTGCCGCAGTAGGTTCTCCTGACCCTGCCGGCCTCAATGCTTCTGCGGTGCAGGACCGCCTCCTCCTCCCTGCAGGCAACACAAACAGAGGATGGCCTTCTTCACCCTCTGGTGAGTCCATGAGGTTATTTCATGTGCAGGAGAGGGGGATGTGGGCATGCAACACTGTTGTGGCAGATCTACTTGCTTCTTACCCCTTTCAGCTTTCATTGGGGGGTCACCACATGCCAGTTGCTCAGCGTCGCTTGTCTCTTGATGGGTCCACAGTGTACACCCTCGTACTGCAGGCTTTCCACTTGCCGACCTCATCTACCATCCCGCAGGGGGTGTCCCTCTTGCCGAACACAGCACCGAAGGACTATTACACTCTCACCTGCACACGGGCTCTCACACCAAGCCTGACACTCCACCCCTTATTTCGCCAGGGGCACTCCACCCCTTATTTCGCCAGGGAACCGCCAGAGCTCCGCAGCATCTCCTTCTCCCTGCGGGTTCACCTCACGCCTGCCTGCATTTTGCCTGCTCCGCTACAACCTCTCTAGGGTCGGCAAAGGCCAGACACTCAGCCAGTTTGTTCCTCCTTGTTTCCAAGGATATGCTCAGTGTGCCACCACAGGCTCACCCTCAGCAGCTGGTGCAGGAACATGCACAGGCAGAATTCATCTCCTTTGCCCACTTCGCGCCTCTTTTTGGCAGGGGCTCCCTCAACACGGGCTGTACTTCTCCCTTTCCAACCTGCAGTGCAGCTGCCTGCCTACTCGCGGGCTGACCCACTCGTCACCAATGTAAAGGGTCGGGCCCTAGGACTCCATCCAATGCAAATGACCACACTGACACAGTAGCTTGGTATCTGGAAGTGGCCCAGGGCATGTGTGCCCGGCCCCTTTTATTGGCAGGGTCACATGTCCTGTGACACCTGTGATGGATAAACGTGAGGTGAGTGTGGAAGCCAGCCTTCTAGGAGTGGCTGGTGGAAACGCATTATTTGTCAACACTAGAACGTGTCCAGCCGGTCGCAATACCTAGGAGACTACCAATGAAAACACTTAAGGAGTGCAGCTTGCGCTCTTTAAAGCTATTCACTTTTGTAATTTGGTAAAACTTGCAACTGTAGACCCTTTCATTATGGACCCACAATAACTTCGGACTCTTCTTTGACAGAAAGGGAAAATGTTTGGCAGCCCGTGCAATACACACAAGAAGAGATGGGATAGACAACATTGTTTACCAGTCCCTAATACACATGAGGACAGATGGCTCAGTCAACAACACTCTTTTTCGAGGGGACATTTTTGAATAAACCAATTTAGGTTCTTAAATAAAATATCATTTATTTGGAGAACAAATGTACCGCTGTCTGACAGAGGTGCTAAGATTAAAACTCTGTTTACGAAGTGTCCTCTGCTAGACTGCATAGGCCCAAGAAAACTAATACTTACCTGACAAGAGCGTTTCCTCGTGGACATGTCTGCAGGAAATGTACAATTAAAATAAAGTGCAAGGACTCGTTCCTATCTTTCGCTCGTCATCGTTCCTTAAAGGCCCAAACAAGGCTGTGCCGTCATTAATTATATATTAGAAAGGCCCCCCTGGCCACGGTGTACTAATGGATCCCGTCTCTGTTAGTGCCAGCTCACTTAAAACCCGCAAGATTAGATTACTTCATAGCCGGCAGAATCATGCTTTTATTACTGTTTCCCCAAAAAATGATGTACCTATAATTTCCTTCTTTTTGACTTTTGCCCTCAAGGACCTAATGAAATTCCCAATCTTTTGAAAGTCTTTGATCCACCGCCCATAGTTTCCACATTTTGTTGCACTCGCTTTCCAAGAGCTGCATATTAATTAGGCCCTTGCTATTTGTTTTTCGTAATCTTCGCCAGGCATTGCAATCAGTAAAGTACACTCCACCAGTCTGTAAACAATGAAAATGTCACAGGTGTCAAGGTGTGGCAGATTCGCGAGAATTTACAATTGTTTATTGATTTTGCAAATGTTAACGACACATAAGAGATTACAGAAAAGGTTTTATTTTATCTTACAAAAAAAGTGGATTGCATTGCCAATCATGAATAATAAAATGTGGAAGATCTCTTTTATTCAGTGTGGAAACTTGACCAGGAATCACACCATAGTCCCTTGGACAAAGCAAGTGTGAAAGGATGTGTAAAGCTGAGAGAGGTAACTTATAAGGACACAGCCTCTAGGACGCAAAGCACTGTGACATAAAGTATGTCAGACTTCCTGCGACAAAGTTACAAATACTCACACTCAAACATAGCAGCCAAAATCTCTGGGTAAAAGTAAACCGATCCACTATGTTCCCACAAATTTCATCACTCAAATAGAGTTCTTTACTTCTTTTACCAGCTTCATAGGCATTAGAGGCCCGATTATGATGGTGGACGGACTTCAGTCCGTATGCCATTGTTTCCTATTTGGGACCGCCCGCCTACAAGGTGGCAGTCCCACAGTATGAATTACGATGCGACCGCGACCGAGGAGGGCGCATTGCCTATTTTCTGTATTGAGGCTTGTGCTGCTGGCTGCAGCACACAGCGCAAGACAAAAAGGGGTCCTGCCACATGGTGCGGGGACATATAGGAGGGCACCATAGGTGCCCCCAAGTGCCCACAGCCTAGGGCGAAAAGGGAAAGGGGGCCCGCTAAGGGCCCCCAATATCCTTTTCCGCCAGCTTTTCCATGGCGGGTGAACTGCCTTGGAAAGGCTGGCGGGGAGAGACATAGTAATCCCTACAGCAGTGCCTGGTAGGCACCGCCACCAATGCAGGGATTGCAAGGCCCTCCGCCGCACTGGCAGGCTCAAGGAGCCCGTTGAAAGCGTGGCAGTTGGTGTTTCGACCATCACACCGCCCAGCATCCTAATGTGGTGGGCGGTGAAGGTGGTCCCGATGGCGGTCTCGCCACCATCGTAATGACCTCTAGGTCATCACGCAGTCAGTCATAAATGTTCATTTCGGGAATAAAAATCCATTAAACATACATCAAAAAAAATAATACACACCATAATGAGGACCCAAATCAGAAAACAAGGGCAAATCACATGGCAAACTTGCTCCATCTACACGTTTTCATAATTTCATAACTCATTATTCCCATATTCAGTGTTTTGGCATTTTGGTGCATGTTTAATCATTAAAGTTTATTTGTTTAATCTAAATTGGTTGGATATTTTTAACTTATTTATTTCTTAATTTTAGTGTTGGTTTGTTCACTTTAATGTTGATTTAGTGTTGATGTACATCTACCACATGCAGATTTCTTGGAGGAAGGGCTTAGTGGTAGTACCAAACTACCTAGAGTAAGCCAGGGATTCCACACAGAGAGCTCAATTTACTTTTAGGCTCTTTGTTGCTGACAGTGTTATAGCTCACCTTTGTTTTTTAATAAAATCTTCAGCTCTTGTGAAATTTTTCAAATCAATTTTATTCAGTAATGAAGAGATGTGTTTTTTTCACACATTAATGTTTTATCATTGAGAACCGCACGGGGAGCCGACTCAACACGTCACTCTCCGCGATGAAATTAGATTCCTACGAGCAACTTTTTGTATCCAAGAACAATTAATCAAACCAAAAGACTCGCCGTCTTGAGCATCAAGTGCAGTATAAGACTACAGCCCCCGATGAAGGGCAGGGCCAGAAAAGCATTGGACATGATAAAACATTAATGTGTGAAAAAAACACATCTGATCATTACTGAAGAAAGTAAAATGATATAATGGACTAAAAAAGTAACAATGAATAAAATAGATGTGAAAAATTTCACAAGAGTTGAACATTTGATTAAAAAACAAAGGAATGCAATCGGGGACGCCCTCCCTCCCAGGGAGTGGCGCAAATCATTCCCATTATTCATCCTCGGACTCAGGAGGATTTACCGATTTGCACCAACGACCATTACAAAGATTGTAATACCAGGATTAAATAGGAGTGTGACAGTCTTTTCCCATTTGGATCTAACAGTGTTAGAACTCAGCCATCGCTCAGATCAAGACTGAGGAGTCTCTTCATCAGCCTAACGATCGATTTTCCTAGTAAGACCAAACTCGATTCTGAAGAAGGGAAAGTGCTTTCTCTGTGTCATGTATTCACCACGAAACAGCTACAGCTCATTTCCTTGACCTTCCTCCATCTCGTTATTTTAGTGTCAAGTTGTTGCCAAGCAGCATAATGCTTTTTTTGCTTCAGACACAGGATTTAAACAACAGTGAGCCCCAAGCCACAGAATAACAGTAAAGTATGAAGTACCATAAACATTCGCCCTGGAGCAAAGACTCCGAGAAGCATTTCAGAAGTCAAGATTCCTTAGTGAATGAGAAAGGTCTGGGAAAACCTCAATAGTGAGTAGTGACTCAAAGATTTGCAGCTTTAGATATACAAAAACAGCAATGCTAATGATAAAAGTGGACACTTAACACTCCAAAAGCCATCACCTTTGTCATAGAAACACGTGGACTGCAAATCGCACAGCCACAATCAAAGGTCCTGTTTTTCTAATGTACCAAGGAGCCAAAGTTGGTTAAATTGGGTAGTGCATTGCATGTAAGGAGATTACATTTGGAAGGTGACTTAGGGAAGGAGGTTGTGCTTAATATTAGAGAATACAGCCACTTCCCAAATGTAACCAAGGTAAGTAAGGCTTGTTCTCCACGAATTCAGAGAAGCAAGCAGTAGCCCTCAGAAAGTCAGAGGAACAATTAAAAAAGATATATTGCCTCACGTTCCTGAGCACATTACAGGTCAACTACCAGCAATACCCAATCTAAAAAGATTACTAGCATACTCTGGAAAAGCCACAACACTTGATGCGCCTAGATGATACCAAGACATATAAACATTCCAGAACATCTAACCACTACACATAATGAAGAACCCTTTCTCCTGTACTACAATAGAAATAATGACAGCAGAATAATCATATATGCAACACAAAACAATTTACTCAGACTAACCCAACGTGCAATGTGGATGACGGATGGCACCTTGAAATTGTGCCCCCCACCATTCATGAAAATATATACCACACATGGAGAATATCAGAAAAGTAATATACCCCTAAATTACGCACTACTGCCTAACATGCAAAGTGTAACATATTATGAACTACAAAATGAGATAAAAATTCAAACTAACAACTACTGCTACTCCCAAAAATAATTGCAGATTTTGAACAGGCAATGATACAAACAATTCTCCAAATCTTCTCACATACAGTCATAAGAGGCTGGCTGACATTATTTTAATCAAAGCATTTGGAGGCACCTCCAAAAATGTGCACTTGTAGAATACACAACAAACAATGAGTTTGCCTTTGTAATTAAAAAAACAATAACCCTAGCATACAGTCACAGAAATAGCTACACAGAAATAGCTAACCTGTATAACATACTAATAGAATCCCCATACTACCAAAGTAATTAACAAAAAAAAGACCCCTCATGGACTACTTTGAAGACACTTAGGGGCTGATTACGATGGCGATCTGCCTGCCATCAAAAGGTGATTTACCCACCGCCATATTATTATCACTATTGTTCTGCGGCAGTCAGAAAGATCAACCCGCCTCGGTTCCGGGCAACCGATGATGAGAAAACGTGGGCATACTAGCGAGAACCGGCTGGTAGCCTCCCTGGTGTTGCGTACGTGAGGGGCCCACTCACTTTTCACCTTCATTTTTCTTTAAGTACTTTTGACTTTTCTCTGTGAAGGTGTTGGTTAACGGTGGGCTGTTGTTGTTTTTGATATTTGAGGGTAATAGGACTACAACTCTCTGGATACAATACCAGTAGCGGAAGAGATATCATTATTCCCTTGAAGCTGTGTAGGTCCTAAAGCAATTATAAAAGTTACACCCCTCCTTAGTGCCTAGCCTTGTTTGGTTTATGGATTACAACAATAAAACAAGAAAAGACATTGATGGCAGAATGAGAAAATATGAGGATAAAATAAAGGCACGAAAAGCCTACAAATACGCACGAGATAAAGCGGATTATGAGCTTGGCCAAGTATTTACATTTTCCCGTAAATATGATAACGCTAAAAAGGTTAGATCAGGAAATATTACCCAAAATGCAACACATCAAAGCAAGGAAGTTATGGCAAGTGGAGTCAACACGGAAGGATCTGGCTCTGAAACAGGATCACTAACGCTAAAAAGGTTAGATCAGGAAATATTACCCAAAATGCAACACATCAAAGCAAGGAAGTTATGGCAAGTGGAGTCAACACGGAAGGATCTGGCTCTGAAACAGGATCACTAACAAGTGACAATGAATCAGATGATGGCATACTGAGAGTACAGAGCATTCCTGATCAGGCAAATATACTAAGTCCAGCAGAAGAGCTCAATTTTTTAGCGACAGACTGCTTACAGACACTACGCCCATGAAATCGGAACATAACAAAAGTGCCCGGCAACGAAGAAACCAGTGGCGCAGAGAAAGGCGCAGGCACAGGAAGAGGAAAACCAAGGAGACCAAAAGGGCGCAGGCGATAGGTGAAAACAATAAAACCGTAATCAATCTGTCATCAATGGTTTTAACAAAAGCAGAATCCCAGCTATTGGCTCTTGGCCTGTCTTACTGCCCAGAGAGCAATTTTAACTATGGAAGAACTCAAGTTGATATTTACAAATATATCAGAAAATTTAAATTGAAAAAATTCTTCACAATAAAAAATGGCAACAAACAAGCAGAGATTGAGGCTAATCAAGGAATGACAAGCAACACATGTAGCACCAACCTCAAAGCTTCTCATGCTACTACATTATTGACCCTACATGAGTGGAACACTGAAAATTGTCAAGAACAAATGGTTGATAGTCAGGCGTCAACCCAGGAAAGACTAGCAGCATTTGCATTGATTCAACCCAGTGCAGGGATCAGCCCTTTTAAAGCAAAATCTACATTCTACCCCATGATGCTGAAAGATGCTATTGATATTTTTCATGAGAGAGTAACTGATGAAATGAAAAAACTATAATACAAAATCAATCATAGCAAAGCAAGACTCAAACATCGCAATGTACAATATGAGGATCTTATTCGAAAATTAAAAAATAATAAGGATATAGTTATCAATAAATCGGATAAAGGCGGAAATGTTGTGATCTGGCCCCGAAATCAATACATCCAAGAGGCCTACAAACAACTGTCCAACACAGAATGCTATGCAAAAACCACCCTGGCAGAATACAAAAAAACAAAGGAAACCCTCAAGAAAGACCTTATGGGCTGGAAAAGACAAGGACTGATCTCTAATCAGGAGTTTAAATGTATAATTAATGACTTCCCTATAATTCCAACACTGTATCTAATTCCAAAGATTCATAAAGAGTTGAATCCAACTCCTGGTAGACCTATAATCTCAGCGATTGGTGGTATGAGCGAACAGATTACACAGTATGTGGACCATTTTTGACAAATCCATGTGCAGACACCCCCTTCATACATAAGGGATACAAGTGATTTCCTTTACAAGATCCAACATATAAAATGGAAAGATAATCTTTTGCTCATTACAATGGACATCGAATCGCTCTATACGAGCATTAATCACCAAACTGGATTAACAGCTGTAAAACACTACCTGGATACAAGGCCTCTGACTTTACATAATCATAATGTGATGCTCCTGGAAATGATTAAATGGTGCTTGTTTAATAACTTTTTCATGTTTGACAATAATCTATACTGTCAAAAACGTGGGGTGGCTATGGGAGCCTGCGTATCCCAAGTGACGCGTGCCTACACATTGGCTGGTGGGAGGAGCAGGTTCTCAGAGATACTTTGGCCAAGGTATGTGAGGAGCATGTAGTACATTGGTTAAGATACATAGACAATGTGTTTTTGGTATGGAAGGGGGACCTTGGCAGTGCAGAATCATTCATAGCTGATTTGAATGACAATAACATCAACCTTAGGTTCGCTTCACACATAAGTCAAACACAGGTGGCATTCCTGGACACTACTATTCATGTATCAAGAGACAAGCTTGCTTCCACACTATACAGGAAACCAATTGCGGGGAATGCCACTCTACATTCGACTAGCTCACACCCCGGACACCTCATTAGGAGTATCCCCTATGGGGAACTCCTAAAATTGAAAATAATCTGTAGCACCAAGGAGGAACTCACCAAATGTACTCAAGAGGCATTGGTTAGATTTAGGGCCTGAGGATAAAGTGACACTATTCTTAAGGAAGCTAGTGATAAGGCTGCACTGAGAACAAGAGAATCTCTATTGGGAGTAAAGACTAGGACCCCTGTGATAGAACACATCAGTAGGGAGGAGGAAGACAAGGCTCCCCGTCTCATCACTACGTTCAATAGACAGCACAGGCAGTTAAGGACAATTGTTAATAAAAACTGGCCCATATTAAAGACGGATGCAGTATTAGCGCCCTCCCTGCCTATTAAACCTTCTATCACTTTCAGACGTGTGGTGTCCATGAGAAATCAATTGGTTAAAAATAGCCCATAGATAATATCCAGTGGCACATGGCTGCACCCTATAAAAGGCTTTTATAAGTGTACTTCCTGTAGAGCCTGTAAATTTGGAATTAACCAAACCCACTATACAACACCATTCAGTCCTAAAGAAATACAAATAAGGGGGCATTATACCTGTTGCACGGAGTACGTGGTCTACGTCCTTACATGCACGTGTGGCCTCAACTATGTGGGCAACACCAAGCTCCAAGTGCATGCCAGCATTCTCCAGCATTTGAGAACCATTGTGAATAATGATGCCACCTATCCGGTGGCTCGTCACTTCAGGGCAGTACACAACAATGATCTCCAGTGCTTAACTTATTATGTGATGGATGCCATCCCTAAGTTATGACGGGGGGCAATAGAGAATGGATGTTGAGACAGCTGGAGACCCGCCTAATAATAGAACTAGACAGCAAGGCCCCCTTTGGGCTGAACACTACGGAAGACCTTTACACTTTTCTGTAATTTTTCATACACAGTCGTGGTACTTACTTATGCATGTAATAGATAGAGGAATACCACTAACTCAATTTGTTTAGCATATTTATCTATTTATTTATTTATTTATTTATTTGTACTAGTCCTAATATCCACCTCGCGACTACACATTTAAGTAAAAAATTAGATTACATCAATCCGTACATATGATTAGATGACACCTCCCTTTAGACTTGCAATATCTATATGAATTTGGAGTAGTTTTTTAACACTTTTTAGATTTTAGCATATTTGCACACTATTAGCACTTTGCACTTTCCAGCAATTTTTTGCACACTAGCGAGTTATTGAGTTATTGTTTACAGGTAGCATATTTTTCTTAGGGGGTTATTGATAGTACAGACATGGTGGACATGTATATATATACATTTGTTTATGGTACTAACATCCTATGATTTAATCCAGTGACCCTATGCTAAGATCAAGTGGTGGTTTTGACACAATGATTCCTTAATTAGGCATGTTGAATTTTAAGTTTGGTATTTATACTGTTACTATTGAAAGGGAATGAATTCCCCAACTTTAAATGCGCCACAGGGCGTGTTTGCACACATGTCACCTCTGGCCCCTCCCTCTTCCTTCACCACTGTGTAAACGTGCCCTGTGGTGTGTTTTAAGTTGGGGGATAAAGTTCCCTTGAATCCTGAGGGTCTCTGGGGTCCAACTAGCCCATGAGGTACCTCCAGTAAGTGCCACAGAGCTGCGTTGCAGAGAGGTGTAAAAAGGGCCGTGGCCTGGACCACCTCTCTGCAATGCAGGCCTGTGGCATTTACTGGAGATACCTGGTGGGCTAGTTGGCACCCAGGGGTCCTCAGTATTGAAGGGGAATTAAATCCCCGACTTAAAACGCACCACAGGGTGTGTTTGCACACATGTCACCTCAGGCCCCACCCCCTCCTTTCACCACTGTGCAAAAGTGCCCCGTGGTGAGTTTTAAGTTGGGGGATAAAGTCCCCTTGAATCCTGAGGGTCCCTGGGGTCCAACTAGCCCATGAGGTACCTCCAGTAAGCGCCACAGAGCTGCGTTGTGGAGAGGTGTAAAAAGGGGCGTGGCCTGGACCACCTCTCTGCAAAGCAGGCCTGTGGCGCTTACTAGAGATACCTGGTGGGCTAGTTGGCCCCCAGGGGCCCTCAAGATTGAAGGGGAATTTATTCCCGCTCTTAAAACGCACCACAGGGCTACCTTTTTGCCAAATTTGGTGTAATTCCGTTCAGCAGTTCGGGCTGTAGTCGTGTCTAAAGTTTCCTATGGGAAATAACATGGAGAAAACACGTTTTGGGACCTCCCTTTTTACTCGGCCCGCTGTTGCTGAATCACCCCGAAACTTTCAAGACAGGAGCAGACCGGGCCATAAGTTTTGAAAATTTCACGAAGATTCGTCAACCGGCGCCAAAGTTATTGGGAAAACAAAAAACGAGTTTCCTATGGAAAGTAGGTCCTAACTATAACTACCTACTGGCCGTATATAGCCTGGTAGATTAGTGTTCCTAACGCATTTCAACGCCTCCGGCATCTTAATCATAGGGTGGGTAGTTTGGAATTCCAGAAATGGACTGCCACTTATTTTCACCCGCAAAAACAACAATTGATGGACAGAATGCAGAACAATGTCATACAGTCACCCCAGTACAGAGATCTGGGCCTAAATCCATCGTTTTTTTGTTCACCATGCCGTTCCAGTTTGAACCCAGCCATATGCAAATCAGTCTTGACCCTGTGCCTCATGGGAACAGTCCAGCCCGAACTGCCAAGCCAGGTCCTCCCTGGACTGGAAATAAGCATCCTAGGACCGGTTTCGGGGTTTCACCCCTCTTCAGCCAGGATAGCTTGATTCCAGTGGCATGGAGAGCAAGGGACCCACGTCTGGGCATACCCTTCCCACTCGGGGCGACAAATGCAAAAACAACAATTGATGGACAGAATGCAGAACAATGTCATACATTCACCCCAGTACAGAGATCTGGGCCTAAATCCATCGTTTTTTTGCTCACCATGCCGTTCCAGTTTGAACCCAGCCATATGCAAATCAGTCTTGACCCTGTGCCTCATGGGAACAGTCCAGCCCGAACTGCCAAGCCAGGTCCTCCCTGGACTTGAAACAAGCATCCTAGGACCGGTTTCGGGGTTTCAGTCCTGACGCGTTTCGAGAAGTCCTCTTTTTCAAAGGATGATGCAGTCAGAAAGCACATGTTGGCTCACCTTCCCTTTTAAAACGATATCGCATGCCCCTGATTGGCTGCTCTGAATGAGTCAATGCGTTGCTTTATGGGAGGTGTAGTCCTTTCTTTTCCCCAAAATGGATGCACTTTCAAAATTAAATGCAGATGTAAGGCTCTCACATGAGCCCCTGGAAAGCGTAGCTGGTAAATTCCATGTCCTTTCTGACTGCATCATCCTTTGAAAAAGAGGACTTCTCGAAACGCGTCAGGACTGCAGTCTCATGTTCATAACTCGCTGGCAAGTGTTGCTGTTTGACTGATATTAAAGGCTGTTTGGGGAAGCTATCCTTTGTCTGAGTGCGACTTACCTGTTGGTCACTCCCCACTGAGCGCAATATATATATATATATATATATATATATATGCTTGAAAAAAGAGTTTCCCCTTGGGTGGAGGCACACATCAATAGTTTCTGGAATCCCACACTCGCGATCACATTCCAAATTCGCCGCCGACGCGTTTCGGGCTGTTTCCCTTCTTCATGGGCGGTCTTAGACAAATGGACGGCACGCAAGGACCACCAGCGTTTTCCCTCATCGCTTTTTATTCATCCTGAAATAGGTCACTGGAATTATGGGACTGGTAGTTCCTCCATACAATTGAGCCTCACATGAGGTGCTGCCAACAATGTCCATCTGTGAAAAATAATAAAAAACAATCACTGGGGTCGCGAGTGTGGGATTCCAGCAACTATTGATGTGTGCCTCCACCCAAGGGGAAACTCTTTTTTCAAGCATATATATATATATATATATATATATATATATATATTTTTTATTTATTTTTTTTTTTTATTTTTACTGCCAATGATGCGGCACACAGGGATTCAGTAAATTAAATTGATTTATTCACCAACACTCAACCATATATGCATAATAATATATATATATATTACCTACTGGCGGTCGCCAGTAGGTAGTTATAGTTAGGACCCCTTTTCCATAGGAAATCCGCAACATTCTATTTGGAATAACTTTGGCGCCGGTTGACGAATCCTCGCGAATTTCTCAAAATAGGTGGGGCGCTACGCTACGCTCCTACCCTGAAAGTCTCGGGGGGATTCGTCAAGCGGGGGCTGAGATAAAAGGGGGGTCCCAAAACGCGTTTTTTCCCATGCATTTTTCCATAGGACCTTTAGACAGGGCTACAGCCCGAACGGCTGAACAGAATTACTAGAAATTTGGCAGAGAGGTAGTCCCTAGGTCAAGGAAGTGCCTTTTGTAGGTTTGGTGTAAATCTGTTCAGTAGGTCCTGAGAAAATAGCATTTAAATCAATATATATATCTGAGCCAGCTTACGGTACGCTTACCGTAAGCTTACCGTACGCGTACGGTGGCGTGCGCGAGCGCGATTCTGATTGGCTGTTAGATCTTAGTAAACATTCGAATCGGCCGAAACCAGGAAGCGGCGGCCGCCATTTCGTGTGTTTCACTCAGAAAAAAAAGAGTGAAAACAAGAAAAGGGGGCAAGGATGAGAGTTACAGGGGGGGGCGCTAGAGGGCGCACAGCGGAATGGCTGCCTCCTGAGACAGCTCCGCCGGACGGGGAACACTAATGGCGCAAAAAGCATGACCGGGGACGCGCCGCAGCCAGAAACACATCGCAGCAATGATCGGAGACTGCCCTCCACGAAAGGGGGATGAGAGAGTCACTCGAGAGCCCCGCTTTCCCTGAAATAACGAACTCCGGTGATTCCTGGCGCGAGAGGCTAACGGCTCCCAAGATGGCGGCGCCCACCGTTACGAAGACGCGATCTGGATGGCGTCGGCCCTGCCATTAAAGACTGCAGCCGGTGGGGAACGCGATCGCCGCCTGGCCATCGGCTGTTCGCTCCTGACGCGTTTCGGGAGCCCTGGGGGCGCAGGCACAGACTGTGGGGCGTTGCTGCGGCCCCGTGAAAGACTACATGCTGGCCGCCTGCCTGATCGACCGCTGAGGAGGTGAGGGCTCGACTGCGGTGCGGCCGCATGGATGGAGGTACATAGCGCTGTGCTGCAGCGGGGGCTGTGAGGGTGGAGAGACGAGGCGACTGCTGGGGCCACCGTTGAAGGATCGAGGAGCGACTCGCCTGCCAATAAGGAGGACATCTGCTGCAGACTGGCCTCATGGGCATGAAAAACCCGGGCAGAGGCGAGATCCATGTGCGCTGCGGCCATGAACGTTACATATAGCGCCCAGCAGATGGTGGTACACGCGTGAGCCTGCTGGCGGGACGGAGAGAGCTGGGTCACATAGCGATCGCAATTGCGCTGAATGGCGGCAGTGGGGCCCATGCGGGGCGAGCGGCTGGAATGAGGAGGTGAACACCTGAGCTACTGCGGAGAGCTGTGCGCCTGCCGTTCAGCTGCGACACCCCCGAACTCCGTCTGCGGGGGGGCTGATAGGTGACCTTTGTCGGCGGGACCCAGGGGGCCCAGTGGCGCACTCGGACAAAATGGGGAAGCCGGAGAAGACGCAAACGAAGCTCCCCTTTGAAACCAAGCGCCAGAATAAGGGTGCCGCTCTGCCACCAGACGACACAACGGGGGCTGACGACACAACGTCACAGGGCATGGCGGAGGCGCTGAGGGCCATCCAGCAGAGCTTACAGGACATACATGGTAAACTTGATACCATCACACTGCGAGTCGACAACATGGCGGCGAAGCTGGATGCGCACGGGGAGCGGCTAACGGAGGCAGAGACCCGAATTGGGGCACTGGAGGACGTCTCCCAAGCCACGACCCAAAAGTATACGGAGGCTGAGAGACTGCTGGAGGCGATGAGGCACAAGACGGAGGATTTGGAAGCGCGCTCAAGACGCAATAATGTGAGAATCGCGGGGGTTCCGGAATCTACCAACACTGGCCGGATGGAAACGTATGTCGAGGAGCTGATTAAGGACGTTGTGGGCGCGGAGCACCTGTCCCCAATGTTCCTCATTGAACGAGCCCACAGGTCGCTGGCCCCAAGACCGAAGCCTGGGGCACCCCCGCGGCCCATAGTCGCCAGAGTCCTCAACTACAGGGACCGTGATGTTGTCCTCCGAATAGCGCGTGAGAAGCAACAGATCACGCACCAAGGAAACACACTGGCATTCTATCCGGACTTCACCCTCACAGTCCAACAAGCGCGGAAGGAGTTCAATCCGGTAAAGAAGAAACTTCGTGATATGGGGGTTGATTATGCTATGCTCTATCCTGCCCGGCTACGGATAACGCACGACGGACGTGCGGTGCTGTGCCATTCGCCCCGAGAGGCGTCTGAGCTTATCAAAAAAATCGGAGCTAAGCGAAAGGAGAGGCGGAGAGTTGAGGAAGCCACGGACGCTGACTAAAGTATTGTGCAAAAGGACCACAGAAGACCGGCGAACCTGCTCTACACCACGTGTTGAACCCGCGACCTTGGCGGGGTGAACCATGGAGGGCGACACGGCCGGCGAAGTGACTTCTAAAATGGCACGGACTGCGAGTACATTTGCTGTGAATGATCGTGCCGGGGCCTCTGAGGGGCTGGGAACCGGTAATACTGCTACCTTACAAGTCATGGTGGTGCTGCAGTGGCTCCTGACTACGGGAGTTCAGGGATAGGATTCCCTCATCGGACAGAGACCGCATACCGGTGGAAGCAGCCGTTCCCTGAGGGGATGGCGTTCGTTTTTCTGGGGTGGCAGACGAACCACCCGGATGCACAGCGGGAGAAAAGAGCCCTGACTAACAGGACTAGATCATAGGTATGTAGGTTGGGTGCGGGAGGAGGGATGAGCAAATGGCTGGAAAGTGACTCTCTACTAGCAGGACAGTAATGCTATAAATGGGACGCTGTGAACGCTGCTGAGGCTGCGACGGGACCTGGGGAGGGTCGATACGATGCTTACACAGATGTGGGACCCATGGGGTCCTGAACAGGGATTTGTCCCCGTCCACATCCATTGAGTTGGATGGAGTGGTGTGCTCTAGGAGGTCCCCCAAAGAGGGAGATCCCCGAATCCAGTTATCTTAATGTTTGACCTTAGTTATGGGGTATGTCTTTGGCATAGTTGGGGTGCTGAAGTGGGTGGGGGGAAGCGGGATACGGTTGGGAAGTTGAAATGTTGGTCACTGTGCATGAGACGCATCGCTGAATTCCGAGTAAATTTGCTACGACGCCTGAGGGTCCTTGCCCGCTGCGACAGCTATAGGGACGCGCCCACTAGGTGTCAGGGTGATTGTTGTATACATGCTATTGCTGGGAGATGGCCGACAGCGGATTAGGTGCGAGATCTCTTCGATTAATAACATGGAATGTCCGAGGGCTTGGTAACCCCAAGAAAATCAGGCAAACGCTGGCATATCTGGACAGGCAGCGCGTAGATATTGCACTCATACAGGAGACACACTGCGCACCGTCACGCCGAGTAAAAGTGGGCCGTAGGTGGGCCGAGTCAGTACACTATTCCTCTTACTCCTCCTATGCACGGGGGGTGATGGTATTGATAAAAAAAGGGCTGAAATATACAATTGAGACGGTCGAGAAGGATGACATGGGACGGTTTGTTGTTCTGACTGGTCTCCTGCGGGGACAGAGGCTGGCTGTGGTGAATGTCTATGGGCCTAATGTGGATGATCCGCAGTTCTACCAGTTACTGTGGAGCAAACTGCGCGAAATACAGGCTCCCCATGTGGTGTGGGGTGGAGACTTTAATATTGCGCTCTGCGATGACTTTGACCGCTCTGGGGCGACAACGGAGCCACATAAGCACGCACTTCATGTCCTCCAGGACATAATGGTGGATAAGGCACTCACTGATATTTGGAGGAATAGACACCCGGACGACTTAGAAGCCACTCATGTGACTACGTCGCGCGGTAGCTGGTCCCGTATTGACTACTGGCTGGTATCGGGTGACGTTGCACGGTGGACGAGGGAGGTTCGTCACCTACCTAGAACGCTATCCGATCATAGCCCGGTGCTCCTCACCTTGGAGCTCCCGAATTACACGCCACCTCCGTTCAGTTGGAGATTCAATGCTAAAGCACTCATAGACCCCCTGTACACTGATACCATCGGGCAGGCGATACAGGAATACTTTGACAATAACGCGCCTACAGCGACCGACCCGGGAGTGCTCTGGGAGGCCTGCAAGGCTACTATACGCGGCGTCTGCATAAGCACCAACGCAGGCATACTTAAAGACATCCAACGGCAGATCGGAGCCAGAGAGGATAAACTCCGAGTCCTAGAACGTGAATACGAACGCACACAAAATGCTCGGCTACTGGGGGACATTCGAACTACACTGTCCGAATTTCAGAGCCTCGCGGACGATGAAATTAAATATACCATGAAACGACAGGTTGCAAGGGCCTATGGGGAGGGCGGCAGACCAGGAGGGCGGCTGGTGGCTAAAATATGTGAGGGACATGCACCGCAGAACATACAGGTGATCCGTGGGCAGCGGGGTGAACGAAAGTATGGCGAGCGAGAAATACTGGGGGAATTTATGGCTGCATACGGGGAGCTGTATGCCTCCAGGCCTACGGCCGCTGAGGCTGAAATCGGGGAGTACCTCGAAGACGTGGCGATAGCGTGGCTGTCGGACACGCATCGCGAATACTTATCCCAACCAGTCACAGTAGAGGAGGTCACGGATATAATTAAGTCACTGCCGAATGGTAAGGCTCCGGGCCCCGATGGCTTTACGTGCGAATTTTATAAGGCGTTTGTTGACCAGCTGGCCCCTCGTATGGTGGAAATGTATGGTAACGCTCATGAGCAACAACAACTGCCGCCAACATTGCGGGAAGCAATACCCCTGGCACTCCTCAAGCCACAGAAAGATCCGGAGCTTTGTGACTCCTATAGACCATTGTCCCTCATAAACGTGGATAACAAGGTCTTGGCTAAGCTGCTTGCTGCTCGACTGAACCCGCTGATGCCCAGATTGATCTTGCCTGACCAGTCTGGATTCATACCAGAACGCTCCACTGCACACAATACACGGACGCTGTTTGCGCTTTCGCATTACTTAACACCTGAGACGAAGGCTGCGGCGGTCTTCCTGGACGCAGCCAAGGCCTTTGATTCTCTAGAATGGAAATATATGACTAAGGTACTGCGGAGGATGGGATTCCCACTCGTGTTCCTTCAATGGATCCACTTGCTATATGATGCACCTGTGGCGCGGATTCGGGTAAACAACTATATTTCAGACACCATTGCTATCCGGAGAGGGACGAGGCAGGGATGCCCGCTGTCCCCTCTCTTGTTTGCAATAGCACTAGAGCCGCTCGCCTGCAAGATAAGACAGGGACATCATTATTCGGCCCTGCAGTTTCCGCAACGGCCGTTGCACATCTCACTGTACGCAGATGATATGCTACTCTACGTGAGGGACCCACAGACCAATCTGAACCCACTGTTGAGGGAATACATAAAATTTGCGCGTAAATCTGGTGTCACTATAAATTGGGCCAAATCCCTGATTATTCCCTTGACTGATACCACACACCCGCACCCCATAGATTATCCCTTGGAGTGGAAAACGGACCCGATAAAATATTTGGGGGTATGGTTTCACAGGGACCCGGAAATTGTTATCAGGTCTAACTATGGGACGGTGATTGACACACTGGAGGAGAAGGTGGGGAGATGGATTCAGCTGCCTTTATCGCTGGCTGACCGCATTGCTATCGTCAAGATGGTGATTCTGCCGAAGTTACTTTACCTGTTCACTAACATCCCTATTCACCCCCCAATGGAGGTGTTCCGCAGGATTACCTCGATGGTCCTCCGGCTTGTCTGGGCGGGAAAGTCGGCCAGGGTAGAGATGCGGACACTCACGTTACCGTACAGTCAAGGAGGGTTCGGGGTCCCAGACTTCTATCATTATTATCTCTGTGCGCAGGCACAGTACGCACACTATTGGTACCACAGGATCCCATTTCTCACCCACACTGCGATTGAAGAAGGGGATGCACTGCCTGTCCCGCTCGAGGCGATTATCACCCATCGTAGGCCACCACTGCATACGCAAGACATAAACACCATTGACGCAACGAACAAAGCATGGCATGCCATGGGCAGGCTGGCCAATAAACTGCCGCTGTATGCCCCGGCGCTCAGGCTCCAATGGCATCCGGCTATATCGGTAACGCAAGAAAGAGTGGGGTTGGACTTGCTGCGGCAGGTAGGCATTGACACCGTAGGTGATTTGTACGAAAACGGGACCTTTAAAACACTTGAACATCTCACATTCATTAGTAACATGTCCACGCTATTTCGCTTCAATTACTACAGGCTACAAAGAGCTGTGAAGCGACTGTATCCAGACTACCCGCTGGAACCGAAAGAACTGACCGCGTTGCAATGGCTGATCACCACACCTGCGAAAAGGCACCTGGTATCTACACTCTATACAAAACTGCAGGGGGACATAGCGGGGAACACACACACTTCAATGGAGAAATGGAATAGCTGTCTAGATGCACAGCTAACGGAGGAGGAGTGGACTGCTACCTGCACCCTGACGGGAATGCTGACGCCTAATGGTAACCTCCGCATACTACACTTCAAATACCTGCACCAAACATATTACACACCGGCTAGGCTGCACCGCTATGGGCTGCGTGGGGATGCTAGATGCGAGCGTTGTGGGGCTGATGGTGCAGATTTCATTCATCTGGCGTGGTCGTGTGAGACAGTGGGGGAGTACTGGGAGCAGGTGACGAGATTACTGGGGGCTATGGTGGGGGGTGAGGTGCGCTGCGAGGCTAAAACCTGTTTGCTAGGACTGCTGCCCGAGATACGGGCCCTAAAGCGCAGATTCTGCGTGATTGCATTGCCAATGGCCAAAAGAAGGGTATCGCTCTGTTGGAATGGGAGGAAGATCCCAAAACTGAAAGACTGGCTCACGGACCTAACGTACTGTAGAGATACCCTGAGAACCTACGAAGAGGAACTCCCTGCTGGATCAAAACCCAGAGACTACTGGGTATATTTAACCCAATATCTGCAGAGTGTTTCCACAGAGTCATCAAGCGACTAGCATATGAGTGGAAAGGTGGTGAGGGTAGAGGACCTCTGGTTAAGAAACAAACAGATAATTTGGATGAAGGATGCTGTTGTGCTGTGACCGAAATTTTTTGGTTGTTGTTCGATTGTAAACAATTACAAATGCCAATAAAAAAAAAAAAAAAAAAAAAAAAAAAAAAAGATAATAAACAAAGCTGTAAACCGTTTGGTTCGAAATGCATTGGGTTTTTAAAGAGACTGTTACGGAATCGATTGACCACACATGCCAATGTAAAAGCTCGGATGGGCAACAGAAGGCATTTGAATATGAGAATAAAGTAATTTGGTTCAACATAAAAAAAAAAAAAAAAAAAAAAAAGGATGAGAGTTACAGACCCCCTTACATTTGTGAGGGGGTCAAAGAAGGACAGAAAAGTACAAAGAAAACATTTATTGATTTTAAAAAAAATCACGGGGTACGCGTACGGTAAGCTTACGGTAAGCGTACGGAAGAAAAAAAAAATTAAAAAAGAAATGAAATGCAGATTTAAGAGTTTAGATATTAGGGGGCTCTAAAAAGAGCCGTTGTGTTTATGAAGTGATTTTTTAAGTGGTACCTACAAGTAAGTACCGATGCAGAGTCTAAGGTTCAAGAGGAAGACTCTGTTCCCTTCATCATTGAAGTGCACACCATCTCCTCTATAAATGTCTTGCATGTCATAACGCAAGTTGTTGTGGTAAATGGCACCCATACCATAGTCACGGAGGAAAGCAGAAACAGATTTGTTGACGTGCTTTCTTGCTTTGTCAATTTGCGGACAGAAATGATTGGACCAGTTCCATTTTTGCCTTTGGCATATGTTGGAAAACACAAAGGCAGTTTTAGGGAAAAGTGAAAACAGTTGTGCAAAGGTGTCCTTCATAAGCATTTCCAGACCTACCCCAGTCAAAGTGCCTAGGTCATTGCCACCACAGTGCACTATTGTGAGGTCAGGGTGTTGGATTTGCATGAAGGATTTCACCAATGGCATCAATTGGTGCCACTTTAACCCTCTCTGACCAATCCATTTAATGTCTACATTTGGCAAAGCAAGGTCTCTCACCATACCTGTTTTCTCTGCAAACTTTTCACTCCAGAAGACATAGCTGTGCCCTACAATCCACACTGTGAACATCTTCAAAGGAGAACTGGATGCACTCAGGAGGTGTCTTTCAGTAGAATGGCAATATGAAAAGAAAGACAGTTTGGAAATGGAGGCATACATATTTTTTTCAAAACAAAAAGAACTGATTGGCTGTTTCATACCATTCTAGAATAAAAACTAGGCTGTATGTGTAAATTAATAGAAGCATGTTTTGTATTGGTACAAAAAAATGTGTTACCAAAGAACAGTACTATGGATTTGCTGTTAGGTTTGAAAAGTCAAGCACTCTTGCTCTGTGGAATTGAAACATTGTGTGGCGAACTTCTGACCTAACTCCACACAGCAGTGTTCCATGAGCTGTTGCTATGGTAGCAGGCAGAAGTCAAGTTGGGGGAAGGGTACTAGGCAGAAGTCAAGTTGGGGGCAGGGTACTTTTGGAAAAGGGTTGGTTTTCAACCAATAGAAATGTGTGATTACATTTGAAAAAAAGGGGGAAGCACTGAGATTTGAAACTTACATGTATATGTGTGGAAAAATAGAGGGAAAGTTTGCCATTATCTGGTTCTGCTGAGAGGAGAGAGGTGTAGAGAACAGAGATCCTGGCTCTGATAATCTGCTGTTTGAGTGCCACATTTCTTTCACAACTAACTAATTTTAAAGGTGAGTTTAGAGTTTGAGAGGGGATGTATATGGTAAATTAAGAAATGAATAATAGAATTGGAATTCCTTTTGTAGAAGTTGTGTTTATTATTTTCTGTTTTGGGAGAAATTTAAATGTGAGGAACATGTAAAATAATATGGACAATTTTTTCATGATAAATTAAGGTGTACTGGTAAAAATAAGGAATACTTTAAGGGTTTGAGGTTGCAGTCAGTAATGCAAATACATTCAGCATCACTAAGGCTGGTTGCCCTTGCTGGAGTGCAAGCAGTCACCGAGGATACACATGGTGGTGGTCTGAAAAAGCAGTTTGGACATGGGCTTTTTAAAAAAATCTAAAAAGTGGATTCATAATGTGTCAGTCTGTAAAAGTGATTTTCACTTGCCAAAAAAAAAGAGCAGTAAGTGTGCATTTAAATTGGCAAAGAAATTTCGTTTTGTGACTAATGTGAAAACATGACTCTGTGTGCAAATAGGAATTACAGGCAGAGATTTATTGCGTTTTGCTCTGGTGATTTCACAGTTGCATTAGTAGGAAAAAGGGGGAGCGATTTTTTGGGGGAAGAAGCAGACTCTTAGCACACACCCAGCTCCTTTCCATGTATAATCATGCACAGTATTTAGAAGCGAGTGGGGTTTTCAGGTTTCAGTCTGTAATGTAAATACATTCAGCATCACTAAGGCTGGTTGCCCTTGCTGGAGTGTAGGCAGTCACCGAGGATACACATGGTGGTGGTCTGAAAAAGCAGTCTGGACATGTGCAATTTAAAAAATATAAAAAGTGGATTCATAATGTGTCAGTCTGTAAAAGTGATTTTCACTTGCTAAAAAAAAAGAGCAGTAAGTGTGCATTTAAATTGGCAAAGAAATTTCGTTTTGGGACTAATGTGAAAACATGACTCTGTGTGCAAATAGGAATTACAGGCAGAGATTTATTGCGTTTTGCTCTGGTGATTTCACAGTTGCATTAGTAGGAAAAAGGGGGAGCGATTTTTTGGGGGAAGAAGCAGACTCTTAGCACACACCCAGCTCCTTTCCATGTATAATCATGCACAGTATTTAGAAGCGAGTGGGGTTTTGAGGTTTCAGTCTGTAATGCAAATACATTCAGCATCACTAAGGCTGGTTGCCCTTGCTGGAGTGTAGGCAGTCACCGAGGATACACATGGTGGTGGTCTGAAAAAGCAGTCTGGACATGGGCTTTTAAAAAAATCTGAAAAGTGGTTTCATAATGTGTCAGTCTGTAAAAGTGATTTTCACTTGCCAAAAAAAAAGAGCAGTAAGTGTACATTCAAATTGGCAAAGAAATTTAGTTTTGGGAGTAATGTGAAAACATGACTCTGTGTGCAAATAGGAATTACAGGCAGAGATTTATTGCGTTTTGCTCTGGTGATTTCACAGTTGCATTAGTAGGAAAAAGGGGGAGCGATTTTTTTGGTGCAGAAGCAGACTCTTAGCACACACCCAGCTCCTTTCCATGTATAATCATGCACAGTATTTACAAGCGAGTGGGGTTTTGAGGTTTCAGTCTGTAATGCAAATACATTCAGCATCACTAAGGCTGGTTGCCCTTGCTGGAGTGTAGGCAGTCACCGAGGATACACATGGTGGTGGTCTGAAAAAGCAGTCTGGACATGGGCTTTTTTAAAAACATCTGAAAAGTGGTTTCATAATGTGTCAGTCTGTAAAAGTGATTTTCACTTGCCAAAAAAAAGAGCAGTAAGTGTGCATTCAAATTGGCAAAGAAATGTCGTTTTGGGACTAATGTGAAAACATGACTCTGTGTGCAAATAGGAATTACAGGCAGAGATTTATTGCGTTTTGCTCTGGTGATTTCACAGTTGCATTAGTAGGAAAAAGGGGGAGCGATTTTTTGGGGGAAGAAGCAGACTCTTAGCACACACCCAGCTGCTTACTATGTGGAATCATGCACAGTATTTAGAAGCGAGTGGGGTTTTGAGGTTTCAGTCTGTAATGCAAATACATTCAGCATCACTAAGGCTGGTTGCCCTTGCTGGAGTGTATGCAGTCACCGAGGATACACATGGTGGTGGTCTGAAAAAGCAGTCTGGACATGGGCTTTTTTAAAAAAATCTGAAAAGTGGTTTCATAATGTGTCAGTCTGTAAAAGTGATTTTCACTTGCCAAAAAAAAAGAGCAGCAAGTGTGCATTCAAATTGGCAAAGAAATTTCGTTTTGGGACTAATGTGAAAACATGACTCTGTGTGCAAATAGGAATTACAGGCAGAGATTTATTGCGTTTTGCTCTGGTGATTTCACAGTTGCATTAGTAGGAAAAAGGGGGAGCGATTTTTTGGGGGAAGAAGCAGACTCTTAGCACACACCCAGCTGCTTACCATGTGGAATCATGCACAGTATTTAGAAGCGAGTGGGGTTTTGAGGTTTCAGTCTGTAATGCAAATACATTCAGCATCACTAAGGCTGGTTGCCCTTGCTGGAGTGTAGGCAGTCACCGAGGATACACATGGTGGTGGTCTGAAAAAGCAGTCTGGACATGGGCTTTTTTAAAAAAATCTGAAAAGTGGTTTCATAATGTGTCAGTCTGTAAAAGTGATTTTCACTTGCCAAAAAAAAAGAGCAGTAAGTGTGCATTTAAATTGGCAAAAAAAAATTCGTTTTGGGACTAATGTGAAAACATGACTCTGTGTGCAAATAGGAATTACAGGCAGAGATTTATTGCGTTTTGCTCTGGTGATTTCACAGTTGCATTAGTAGGAAAAAGGGGGAGCGATTTTTTGGGGGAAGAAGCAGACTCTTAGCACACACCCAGCTCCTTTCCATGTATAATCATGCACAGTATTTAGAAGCGAGTGGGGTTTTCAGGTTTCAGTCTGTAATGCAAATACATTCAGCATCACTAAGGCTGGTTGCCCTTGCTGGAGTGTAGGCAGTCACCGAGGATACACATGGTGGTGGTCTGAAAAAGCAGTCTGGACATGGGCTTTTTTAAAAAAATCTGAAAAGTGGTTTCATAATGTGTCAGTCTGTAAAAGTGATTTTCACTTGCCAAAAAAAAAGAGCAGTAAGTGTGCATTCAAATTGGCAAAGAAATTTCGTTTTGGGACTAATGTGAAAACATGACTCTGTGTGGAAATAGGAATTACAGGCAGAGATTTATTGCGTTTTGCTCTGGTGATTTCACAGTTGCATTAGTAGGAAAAAGGGGGAGCGATTTTTTGGGGGAAGAAGCAGACTCTTAGCAGACACCCAGCTCCTTTCCATGTATAATCATGCACAGTATTTACAAGCGAGTGGGGTTTTCAGGTTTCAGTCTGTAATGCAAATACATTCAGCATCACTAAGGCTGGTTGCCCTTGCTGGAGTGTAGGCAGTCACCGAGGATACACATGGTGGTGGTCTGAAAAAGCAGTCTGGACATGGGCTTTTTTAAAAAAATCTGAAAAGTGGTTTCATAATGTGTCAGTCTGTAAAAGTGATTTTCACTTGCCAAAAAAAAAGAGCAGTAAGTGTGCATTCAAATTGGCAAAGAAATTTCGTTTTGGGACTAATGTGAAAACATGACTGTGTGGAAATAGGAATTACAGGCAGAGATTTATTGCGTTTTGCTCTGGTGATTTCACAGTTGCATTAGTAGGAAAAAGGGGGAGCGATTTTTTTGGTGCAGAAGCAGACTCTTAGCACACACCCAGCTCCTTTCCATGTATAATCATGCACAGTATTTACAAGCGAGTGGGGTTTTCAGGTTTCAGTCTGTAATGCAAATACATTCAGCATCACTAAGGCTGGTTGCCCTTGCTGGAGTGTAGGCAGTCACCGAGGATACACATGGTGGTGGTCTGAAAAAGCATTCTGGACATGGGCTTTTTTTAAAAAAATCTGAAAAGTGGTTTCATAATGTGTCAGTCTGTAAAAGTGATTTTCACTTGCCAAAAAAAAAGAGCAGTAAGTGTGCTTTCAAATTGGCAAAGAAATTTCGTTTTGGGACTAATGTGAAAACATGACTCTGTGTGGAAATAGGAATTACAGGCAGAGATTTATTGCGTTTTGTTCTGGTGATTTCACAGTTGCATTAGTAGGAAAAAGGGGGAGCGATTTTTTTGGTGCAGAAGCAGACTCTTAGCACACACCCAGCTCCTTTCCATGTATAATCATGCACAGTATTTACAAGCGAGTGGGGTTTTCAGGTTTCAGTCTGTAATGCAAATACATTCAGCATCACTAAGGCTGGTTGCCCTTGCTGGAGTGTAGGCAGTCACCGAGGATACACATGGTGGTGGTCTGAAAAAGCAGTCTGGACATGGGCTTTTTAAAAAAAATCTGAAAAGTGGTTTCATAATGTGTCAGTCTGTAAAAGTGATTTTCACTTGCCAAAAAAAAAGAGCAGTAAGTGTGCATTCAAATTGGCAAAGAAATTTCGTTTTGGGACTAATGTGAAAACATGACTCTGTGTGGAAATAGGAATTACAGGCAGAGATTTATTGCGTTTTGCTCTGGTGATTTCACAGTTGCATTAGTAGGAAAAAGGGGGAGCGATTTTTTGGGGGAAGAAGCAGACTCTTAGCAGACACCCAGCTCCTTTCCATGTATAATCATGCACAGTATTTACAAGCGAGTGGGGTTTTCAGGTTTCAGTCTGTAATGCAAATACATTCAGCATCACTAAGGCTGGTTGCCCTTGCTGGAGTGTAGGTAGTCACCGAGGATACACATGGTGGTGGTCTGAAAAAGCAGTCTGGACATGGGCTTTTTTAAAAAACTGAAAAGTGGTTTCATAATGTGTCAGTCTGTAAAAGTGATTTTAACTTGCCAAAAAAAAAGAGCAGTAAGTGTGCATTCAAATTGGCAAAGAAATTACGTTTTGTGACTATTGTGAAAAGAAATGTAGTAATATATTTAAATAAAATAAAGGTTTTTTTTTTTAGTTTTTTTCAGGTATTGCTGAAGAGCAGTGGACAAAATTTAAGATGCCTACAAAATCCAGAGTTCAAAAAACGCACAAAAAAAACCTATATTTGAAGACAACTAGAGGACCAAAGTTAGTAGAAGATGCTCATGTTGGGAAAAAGAAAAAATCTTCTGGTAAGCAGAAAAAACAATTTCTAAAAAATATATTCAAAAGAATGAAAAATGTACAAAATGTCTGTACTCGAAAGGATGTTTTGAACAAAAAAGGAGAGGAAAAAATTGACAATTTAGTTAATGCAAATATACCTTCAGCAACTGAAAAGATTTATATAAATAGAAAAACAGCGTTTAAAGAGATACGTAGAAAAATGTTTCAGAGAAGAGTTATGTCCAATTTGATGAAGGATGTGAAGAAATATAAGAAAAAGACAAAGTTTTATAAAAGAAAAAAAGAAATAGAAGCCATTGCAGCAAAGGCATTAGAATTGAAAAGGAAACTATTCATTTTAATTTTGAATAGGATGCGTACATTAGACAAAATGGTTAATGTACTGAAATCACATAGCAAAAGGAAAAGAGTAGTGAACAGAACAAACTTTTGTAAAGTGTTTTTAGGAAAGTGGATGCATAGTTCAAGTAGTGAACCTTTTTTTAATGAAGAGAGCTATTTTCAAAGTAATAGTTTGCTGCATGCAGTTGACACCAGAGGTCGTTCTTACGAAGTAAAAAATGGTTGCATAATGGAGAAGGAGATAATGGTTCCAAGAGATGAGGTACAAGTGATGGCAGATGAGGCTATGGGGAGACGTCCTAAAGCCCCAGTGTACACTTGGAATTGTAGTAGTATTTGCACTGTGCGTCAGGAATCTATTGACAAATTTCGAGAGTTTCTAAGAGAATATAGTAAAAAAAGTATAAAACAGAAGATTAAGGTGCTTCAAAGTCTGGATCCATGCAGAGTGAGAGAGAATACTGGTGTGCAGGGTCATTCTCTGGCTTGTCTATCTAGAAAAGTGTGCAATAGTGTTTTCCATCATTTTAGGATGCTGGCTGTTCATCATACTGAAATGAGAAAGTTTGTGAGACGGTTGTATTTTGCCAAAAGTCCAGCAATAAAGTTAAATGAATTGAATAGGGCTCTGTTCCGAGGAACGGTATCAGATGTAGAGAAGGTTGTTGATGAAATTCAGTTTTGTTACTTTGGTCCTGAACAAAACAGTGCAGAGAAGGACACAGTAAATGAGGAAGAAGTGGAAGAGAATGTAGAACCCTCTGTAAGTAACACATTTAATGATCATATAACAAAATTTGCAATAGTCTCTAATGAAAGACCAAATTTTACTTGTATTTGTTGCCGCAGAACTCATTATAGAAAACAAACTAGGAATGTTGATCTCTACAGAAAGAGTGAAAATGAAGATAATTATAAGTGGAAGGATTTTGCCACATATATATTTCTAGAAAATTGTTTTGATTTGGGTGAAGATCAGCGTATTTGTAAATACTGTTACAACAAGTTAGAGGAAAATAGAATGCCGACCAGAGCTGTACATAATAATTTAGAATTGGATGCTATTCCTGCTGAACTTTCTGAATTAAATACATATGAGTCTATACTCATTCAATGTGTTCATCCGTTCCAGACCATAGTACGTATGGAGCCCAAAACTGGTAAATTACCTCCTTCTGATTTACTGAGAGGTTTAAAAGGAAGAGTGGTGTATTTGCCCTTGGATTTGAAAAAAAATATGGAAACTATTGATGCGGATACTTTGGAAACTGAACCATTAATTATTCTGGTTAATGGTGTACCTACAAAGAATAAGAAGATTTGGCAGGAGCTGGTAGATGTGCGGAAAGTACAAAGAGCAAATTTGTATTTGAAAAGGAATAACAAATGGTATGAATCAATTTATATAGAAGAAGAAGAAGAAGAAGATTTACAAGAAGACACAGAAACACCAACTGGACAAATTGAAAAAGTGGACAAGTCAAAGGAAGAAGAAATTTATGAACATTTTAGCATACATCCTCTTCATTCAAAAGAAGTTATGGGAGATAATATTGATCTCTTTCAGATGAAGAAAGCAAAAGGAACTCCCGTGAGTGTATGGGAGGAGAGCTTGGAAGCTCGATGTTTTCCCCAGCTGTTTCCTAAAGGAAAAGGAGGACGATACGATGAACGTCCAGAACAGATTCCAGCTTCTGAGTATCGGACTACAAGACTATATGCTGAAGATCCCAGATTTCGACAAAGTATTCCTTATTTGTTCCATCTTTTATTTGAAAGCGACTTGTCTGCACTGTCTTATGCAGTAAATCACATTTTAAAAAGTGGAGTACATTTACAAAATGTGTCTGCTAAGGATTTTATGGAGAAAGTGCAGCACCGAGATGATCATTTGGAAACACAACTGATCAATCTGATGGCTTGTCAGCGTGGGACAAATGAATATTGGTACCGACGCCATGGTGAACTAAAATGCATGTTACGGAATTTAGGAACACCAACTTGGTTCGTTACCCTAAGCTGTGCGGAGTACGCTTGGGATGATTTACTGGATTTTCTACGAGAGGCAAATTCAAACATTAAAAACATTGAATACAAGACAGCAGGAGAACTGTGCTCATTGGATCCGGTTAATGTTTGCAGATATTTCAATCATAGATTTGAGGCTATGATGTCCTTCATCTGCAATAAAAAAAATCCACCTCTAGGAGAAGTAGTGGATTTCTTTTGGAGAAAAGAGTACCAGGCAAGAGGTGCTCCTCATATTCATATGCTGTTGTGGATCAAGGATGCCCCAAAGTTTGGAACAGATACTGATGAAGCAGTGTTATCTTACATTGAAGAATATGCAACATGTGCTATACCAAAAAGCACAGAAGAGAAAAAGTTAAAGGAGCAAGTTTTACGTTTCCAAAGTCATCGGTGTGGAAAATACTGTCGACGGAAATACAAGAGCAAAGATAAATACTACACTAAATGTCGATTTGGATTTCCTAGACCTGTTCTTTCAAATGGAAGAGTTAACAGTTTTATGTCAGCTGTGAGACATACTATCACAAGAAAATCACCTAAGAATACCTACAACCTTAAAAGAAAAGAAGAATCAAAAAATATAAATGACTACAACCCAGTGATTTTATCCATGTGGAACGCTAACATGGATATACAGTATGTAGCTGACAATTCCATTGCTGTTGCTCGATATGTAACGTCTTACATTACGAAATCAGAAAAAACAGAATTGAAGGAAATGTGGGAAGAGATTTCTCACGAGAAAACTGTCAGTAAGAAGCTGTACAGTTTCAGTTTGAAGATGTTATCGCATCGAGAAATTGGATCCTACGAATGTTCAGATAGGTTATCTTCTGCAAGTCTCTACTCGAAATCAAGAAGAATAATTTGGGCAAGTTTAGGCCTTGCAGCAATGAGAAATCGGGTACTGAAATCTGTTGGAGAAATTGAATATTTGGCCGAGAATGACCCAGAAAGTACAGATATTTTGAAATCAAACATGTTGGATACATGTTACCCAAAGAGAAGTCATCATCTGGAGAACATGTGTCTCTATGAAGTGCTGCAGAACTACATTTATTCACGGAAAGCCGCAGAAGACATCAACAATGGAAAATATAAAGTCATTGGTGAGGAAGGATGTTTGGTGAAGCAAACAAAAGGAAGTTTGATAAATCACCGGAAGCTGAGTTGCGACACTACTGACAAAAAGGAATTTTACTACTTGGCTCTTTTACAGCTGTTTAAACCATGGCGTACAGAGGATGAACTACTGGGAGAATTTCAAAGCTATGAAGATTCATTTAATGCTTGCAAAGACAGCATACAATGCAGAACATTCACAACTTATCTGCAAATGTTAAATGAAGAAATTGAACAGGAAACTACAATTGCAGCAGAAATAGCTAGAGACAGTTCTCAGGACAGCCAAAGTTCAGGAACACTCAGTCAAGATCCCCTAGGACAACCAATCGTTGAAAATGAAGCATCAATAGCCATGAATGAAGTGGAAACAGCTATGAATCAAGCTCAAGAAGAATTTATAGACTTACAAAATCTGGAAAGACAACTGAATCAAGAGCAGCAACAAATTTATGAAGAGATCAGAAACAAAATTGATCACGGATTTCTACATGAAAAAAAGAGTGCTCATGCACATCATTTCATCCAATCAGGATGTATGTAAGCGGACAAGCTGGAACTGGAAAAAGTTTCCTAATAAAAGTCATCAGAAGCTACCTACAGCAAAAAACGGATTCTACTTTGTCTTGTGTGGTTACTGCTCCAACTGGGTTAGCAGCATATAACATAAAAGGAATCACTTTACATCGTTTGCTAATGTTACCAGTGGAGCATGAGAACAAAATACAATACAACAAGCTAACTGGAGAAGCATGCTTGGAAGTTTCAAGAGTATTGAAGAAGATGCAAGTTCTCATTATTGATGAGGTGAGCATGGTATCGAACTTAATGCTTGCCTTTGTGCATTTAAGAATGCAGCAAATTCTGAAGTCAGACTATGACGTGTTATTTGGAGGAAAACACGTCCTAGTTTTTGGAGATCTTTTGCAACTTACTCCAGTTAAAGGACAACCAGTGTTTAATACTGTGACACATGAAGACACGAAGAAGTCATTGGGAAGCATCGGTAATACAAATATTTGGTCCTTCTTTGAGTACAAGGAACTTACAACTAATATGAGGCAAGCAAACGATGAAGAATATGGAAGTATTCTGAAAGATATCAGGATTGGACTACTCACAGAAGCTGGCAAAAAAGCATTACAGACTCGGCTGCTACATAATTTATTTCCAAAGGAAGAAATAGTTGCAGAGAAGATATACAAGAACATTGCAGAAAACAAAAGTGTCATCTGCTTAATGCCAACTCTACGTGAATGCTCAATATTCAATGAGGAGCTTTTGAAATTGGAAAAGGAAGATATCAGGAAATTGGAAGCAGTGGACAAAATTGAGGATGGAAGAATTACTGTCACATTAACAGGCACACTGAAAAATAAATTGGATTCACTAGAGAAGAAGATTTCCAAAACAGCTGGATTAGAAAAAAATCTATATGTTTGCATGAACTGTAGAGTATTTTTAAGGAGAAATTTGGATGTTGAAAAAGGTTTAGTTAATGGAGCTATGGGAAGAGTTGTGGGTTTTATTAATTATCAGAAAAAAGATGGAATTGAATGTTTAAAAATAAAATTTGATCAGATAGAAGTTAAAGATATTTGTCGTTGTACAGTTCGTTTCATGCTTGTGAAAGACTTATATGTACGTAGGAAGCAGTTTCCGTTTTCTCTAGCATATGCTGTAACTATTCACAAGTCTCAAGGATTGACTGTAGATTGTGCATTTGTGAACATTGGTTCAACTGTGTTCAAAGAAGGTATGGCATATGTTGCTTTGTCACGAGTGAAAACATTATCAGGTTTATTCATGATAGACTTTGATGATTCAAAAGTTAGTGCTGATACAAACTGTGTAAAGGAGTATAATAGATTAAGAAGAAGCTATGCTCCTCATTTAGGTCAGTATCCTGTGTTGGAGAAACGTGTAGTTTCTCGTAAAAGGAGAAATGAGAATATCTGTAATGAAGATGTAGAGAGGAGGAAAAAAAAGAGGAGTGATGTAATTGCAAGCAAAAAGAATAAGGAAAATGAAGAACAGGTTGTAGGATGTTATTTTGAAAATAGCTCTGGTGTCAACTGCTACGCTAATGTAGTGCTGAATGTTGCATTTTATCTGGAAAGTTTGCAAGAGCAGATAATAGTAAATCAGGGAAAAAGATTCTGTACTGTGCTGAGTCTCCTTTTTGAAAAGCTGAGTAATGATAAAACTCAAATAGAAAGTGCTACTGAAATTAGAAAAGTTTTAGATGTATGTTCAGGACGAACACAGTTTTCTCAAAATGTACAGCAAGACGCACAGGAATTCTTGATTTATTTTCTTCAGGTACTGGAAGAAGAAGGGGTTAACATTGAAAATTTATTTGGTCTCTCTTATAAATGGGAACATAGTTGTGAAAACTGTTATAATATATGTGGCTCTAATGTTGATTCTGAAAGGTTTATTTATTTAACATTGCCAGAGAGCAAAACAGTCACTTTTGCTAAATTAGTTAAAGATGCTAATCATAGCATGCAATGCAGTGAGTGTAAATCTGACATGTTTTCAACATTAATTTTAAAGGAATACAGACAGTATGTAATTTTAATGATGCAACGATGTAGAGCTGATGGTTCAAAATTGTATACTTTAATAAAGAAGTTTACAGGACAGCAATTATCAATTTCAGGAAAAACTTTTGTAACAGTTGCAATAATTTTCCATGATGGACCTACTGTAACTTCTGGTCATTACACAGTTTATCTTAAATGTGAAAAAGGCTGGACACTGTGTAATGATTCCCAATTGATTTTTAAGCAACGTTTGCCTTTTGATTTAGCAAATTCCTATCTAATCTTCCTGAAACCTAAATTTTAGAGAGATTTGACAACATCTGGAGAAAACAATTTTACCATTTTATTGGATTACCATTTGGAATTTACAAATAAAAAGATTTAACAAATTATCATTTGGCCTAATGGAAAGGTAACCAATTGTAATGTGGAATTTTTCCATTTTTTAAGGAAACTTTGGAAAACCAAAAATTTAGAAAAAATCGGTAACATCTGCACAATTTAAATTTTGGAATGTTATTGGATTGCCATTGGAAATTTTTTCAAAAAAGATTTTTAAAATTACTATTTGGCCATGCGGAAAAGTAAACAATTCTATTGTGGACTTATTTAATTATTAATTAATCTTTCGGAAACCAAAATGTTACAGAGAAACGGTGACATCTGTACAATTTAAACTTTTGTTTTTTATTGGATTACCATTGGAAATTAAACAAAAAAAGAATTTTAAAATTACTATTTGGCCTAAAGGAAATGGAACCAGATGTATTGTGGAGTTATTTGACATATATTATTGTGATTATACTTCTGAAACAAAAATATCAGACGGTATTTTAAAGAAATAAGTATAGATATTAGATGATATTATTTTAGAATATTATGCATTTCTTTAAAGTTATGTTTATGAAAAAAGAGATTCTGGGCTTTTTTAAAAACAATCTTTGAGATTGTTAATTTTTTTTTGCCTGCTGTTAAATGATGAATGCAATTGCTTTCACAATTTATAGTGAAATGCAATATTTTCTGAAAACAGCAAAAAAAAGGCAAAAATATTTTTTGAAAAATATGTAAATATGTGTACTGTATTATTAAATGTTTTATTAAATATTAATACTTTTTTCTTTTTTTTCAGATTGAGATAGAAAATTTTCGAAAACTATAACCATTTTAAAAGCAATTAAAAATAAATTAAATGAATAAATCTTTTTTTGAGTGGGTATGGTAAGTCAATAATGTCATGGTCCCTTTTTTCCACTTCTCTACAATCACATTTGCAGTTTTTAATTGTAGTCTCTCAAGGACCTTGTAATGTGATAATTGATTTTTAGTGTTTTTAAAAAAAAAAAAAAAAAATTACGCGTACCGTACGCGTACGGTAAAAAAAAAAAAAAAAAAAAAGTTTTTAAAAAAATATATAAAAAATAGATGAAAGGTAAGGTTGGCTCTTAAAAGAGCCGTTGTGTTCATGCAGGGACAGAGGAAAGAAAGATTGGGAATATTAGACGGTACGACAAGTGTGCTGATCTATTTTACTGTTCACTAGGGAAACACTGGTCTCCCTATAAGTAATTAGATCGTGACAATGGGCGCACCGTACTTCAACCCTCGCAAACCGAGGGTTAATTTCCAGAGGACCAGAAAAAGGAGATGCTCCCCCCACAGATGAAGGGCTCACCTGACCTGCAGAAGAAGGACTCGGCTCTGCAGATGATGGTCCAGGCTGAGCTGCTGTGGATGTGCTTGGTTGATTTACTGAAGGGTTACCTTCAGTAAGTCGAGCATGTGTCCTTCTGTGTACATCCTTAAGGTGTCTCATCATGGTGTGATTCCCAAAGGAATACTTCCTGTCAGGATTACCTCTTGAAAGTACACGCTTACACAGCTTGCAAGTCACTAAGGGTGCATTTACCTTTTGCTGGCCTTCTGGAAAAGTAAAATACTCCCATACGTAAGAGGTCTTTTGTTTCCTCGCTCTCTGCCTCAAGGTAGTGCTGCTAGCCTCACTCTCAGAAGAGCTCTGCTGTTCTGCCATCGTATCACAAAGACAACCCAGCTCCTTCTCCTAAGGGATCACAAGCAGAAATGAGGGGAATGGGTGTGGTGTAGGAGAGTTCTAGAACTGAAAGTAGTTTCAACCAATCAAAAGTTGTGTTTCATGATCACATGACCTACCGTACGCTTACGGTACGCTTACGGCAAAAGTACGCATGCGCGTAAAAAAGATACGCGCTTGCGCGCATGCGCATAACAGTCACTCCCCGACACTTCCGCGTAACGTGCGCGTGTAGCGTACACGCGTACGCGTCCCACGCGGAGTACGCGCGGCTACGCAAATTGCGTAACTATACGCAAACAGCGTAGATAAATTACGGACATTGCGTAAACCGTACGCTTACCGTACGCTTACGGTATGCGTACTAAAAAAAAAATTTAAAAAAAAGGAAAAAATGTATTGCTAATAAATTTTACCTGTTTATTTTATAAAATATATTAAAAAAAACATATTATAGAATTTTAAAAATTTAACCATAGTCTTTAAAAAAGGATAGAAAATTAAAATAAAAATATGTAAAAAAAAATAGAAGAAAAAAAAAAAAATTAGCATTTAAAAAACCTTGCAAATTCACTGAAAAAACCATGGGTTTCACACACGTTATAGTTAGGAATTAGCATTTAAAAAACCTTTGAAATTCACTGAAAAAACCATGGGTTTCACACACGTTATAGTTAGGAATTAGCATTTAAAAAACCTTAGAAATTCAATGAAAAAACCAAAGGTTTCACACATGTTATAGTTAGCTGGACATTTCACTCGTAAAAAACCAATGAAATTCCCCCGTTATAGTTAGTTCAGCTAACTATAACTCGCGCGCCCGCAATGCACTACTGATGACGTCACATATTACATCACTCATGACATGGTCAGTGACATCACTCATGACATCACTGATGACATCTCAAATGACATCACTGATGACATTATCCTTGTGACAGAGTGGTAGACCTCCTCTCACCCTAATATAACCTTTGATACAAACATTCAAAAATAGACACTAAAATTGTCAAAACAATGGACATACCAATAACAGTTACAACAACCTATTCAGTAATTCTAAGATCCACATACACATCCACTCATCCACCAACAATCCGATACAGTCACTCATACATGTACTCACACATCAAATGTACTCATACACCTAAACATCCTGTAACACAATCCCACTCATCCATAGAGTTACTCACACACATAGTCACTCATGCTAATAAAGAATCAAACATCCATTTACTTGCATATACAATTATACACACACCAGCACACTTACTTTTACAGAAACTTACACATACTTAGTCTTTTAAACAATCACTTATAGAAACACATACTTATTCATACAGGAACTCTTCCAATCTCTCACTCTCACATATACTCACTTATAAACAACAATAGTCACATATACTAGTTTAAAACATATGTAGTTACTTATGAAGACACTATTGAGACAGTCATTCACTCACTAACACACCCATGCACACACTCATCCACCCATACAGTCCTGCACACATGCTGTCTTCAACACATACAAACAGTGAGTCACTCATTCATGCATCTATGCACTACGTAATACCCCCCACCGCACCATGAAGACACTCAGACACTCATACTGATACTCAAAAAACCAACTATTAACCTATATAGACACTCATGTAGCTACTCACCAACCCATGCAGCCACTTATATACAAAATGAGAGACTGATACAGGTATTTACACATTTAAACATTACTCACTAAGCCATGTATTCAAAAAGATACACTTAATCAGTCAGTTATACAATCAATTTTTCAGAAACAAATCATCAATTTAGACACTTATATACTCATTTATTCTTCCATCGACCTTGAGATATACATATATAAAACATATTTAATTTTCAGAAAAACACACATTCACTGGATGATGTCATCAGTGATGTCATTTGAGATGTCATCAGTGATGTCATGAGTGATGTCACTGACCATGTCATGAGTGATGTAATATGTGACGTCATCAGTAGTGCATTGCGGGCGCGCGAGTTATAGTTAGCTGAACTAACTATAACGGGGGAATTTCATTGGTTTTTTACGAGTGAAATGTCCAGCTAACTATAACATGTGTGAAACCTTTGGTTTTTTCATTGAATTTCTAAGGTTTTTTAAATGCTAATTCCTAACTATAACGTGTGTGAAACCCATGGTTTTTTCAGTGAATATATATATATATATATATATATAATTCACTGAAAAAACCATAGGTTTCACACATGCTATAGTTAGCTGGACATTTTACTCGTAAAAAACCATTGAAATTCCCCCGTTATAGTTAGTGCAGGCAACTATAACTCACGCGACCGCAATCCTCTGCTGATGCTAATACTGTATTTAGACACTTATTTGCCCATGTCTTCTTCCATTAAATTTTAGCTATACATATATTGCAAATATTTTTTTTTCATAAAGACACATATGTCATCAGCAGAGGATTGCGGTCGCGTGAGTTATAGTTGCCTGCACTAACTATAACGGGGGAATTTCAATGGTTTTTTACGAGTAAAATGTCCAGCTAACTATAGCATGTGTGAAACCTATGGTTTTTTCAGTAAATTTGCAAGGTTTTTTAAATGCTAATTCCTAACTATAACGTGTGTGAAACCCATGGTTTTTCAGTGAATTTGCAAGGTTTTTTAAATGCTAATTTTTTTTTTTTTCTTCTATTTTTTTTTACATATTTTTATTTTAATTTTCTATCCTTTTTTAAAGACTATGGTTAAATTTTTAAAATTCTATAATATGTTTTTTTAATATATTTTATAAAATAAACAGGTAAAAATTTTTTCAGTGAATTTGTACGGTTTTTTAAATGCTAAGTTACTTTACGCCGTTCGTGGTGTGCGCGCCCACTTCACGCAGTTCGTTCCGTGCGCACACGGTGCGCTTCGCGCATCGTGCGTGCACAGTGAGCACGCGTTGCGCTTCGCGCACCGCGTGCCCACTTTACGCAGTTAGTGCCGTGCACGTTACGCTTGATGGGCCATGTACGCACGATGCGCTTCGCGCACCGTCCGCACACGGAGGACATATTATGCGCTTCGTTGTGAAAGGTTATGTATTAAATGTTTCATTTCTAAATATGCCATGCACAAAAGGTGTCCTGCAGGGAACCTTTTGCACACGGGGCGGGGGAAAGTTGGATATTTTATTTTTTTTAATTGTTTTTTACCGTACGCGTACGGTAAGCGTATTCGGCGTTTTTTCGAAGAAAAAAAAATGCATTTTTGGCCTTGGGGGTTCTTGTGGGACACCCTAACCAAGGCTAGGTGGTTATGAGCAGTCTAGCCTGCCCCTATTCATATTATCCAACTTTGTTTTTCCTCGCCCCCTCAGAGTGCGAGAGAGAAAATGGCGGCCGACACTTCCTGGTTTCGACCGATTCGAATGTTTACTAAGATCTAACAGCCAATCAGAATCGCGATCGCGCACGGCACCGTACGCGTACGGTAAGCTTACGGTAAGCGCACGGTAAGCGCACGGTAAGCTGCCACAGATATATATATTGATTTAAATGCTATTTTCTCAGGAACTACTGAACAGATTTACACCAGACCTACAAAAGGCACTTCCTTGACCTGTAGACTACCTCTCTGCCAAATTTCAAGTAACTCTGTTCAGCCGTTCGGGCTGTAGCTGTGTCTAAAGGTCCTATGGAAAAATGCATGGAGAAAACGCGTTTTGGGACCCCCCTTTTTTCTCTGCCGCCGCTTGACGAATCCCCCCGAGACTTTCAGGGTAGGAGCGTAGCGTAGCGCCCCATTAGTTTTGAAAATTTCGCGAGGATTCGTCGACCGGCGCCAAAGTTATTCAAAATAGAATGTTGCGGTTTTCCTATGGAAACAGGGTCCTAACTATAACTACCTACTGGCGACCGCCAGTAGGTAATATATATATATATATATATTACCTACTGGCGGTCGCCAGTAGGTAGTTATAGTTAGGACCCTGTTTCCATAGGAAATCCGCAACATTCTATTTGGAATAACTTTGGCGCCGGTCGACGAATCCTCGCGAAATTTTCAAAATAGGTGGGGCGCTCCGCTCCGCTCCTACCCTGAAAGTCTCGGGGGGATTCGTCAAGCAGGGGCCGAGAAAAAAGGGGGGTCCCAAAACGCGTTTTCCCCATGCATTTTTCCATAGGACCTTTAGACACAGCTACAGCCTGAACGGCTGAACAGAATTACTTGAAATTTGGCAGAGAGGTAGCCATAAGGTCAAGGAAGTGCCTTTTGCAGGTCTGGTGTAAATCTGTTCAGTATTTCCTGAGAAAATAGCATTTAAAAGCATATATATATGTGGGCGGAGCCTAACCACACATCTCATCCTGAGATCTGATTGGCTGTCAGCACTTCATCCAAGAAGTGTTGGCAGCCATCTTGGGACCAATATACATGATAGCACCTCATTAAAAAGCATTGCAGTTAATAGAAGGTTTTAAGACTTTAGTTACATTATAAATCATTTGTTGATGGTACCATACTCATTTTAGGAATTGTGGTATGTTCTAAGGTGATTTCACCATGTGAAAAAGCCTTCTGCTGGGATATCATGATTGAGAGAAAAATATTTTCTCATGCTTTTACCACAGAGGTTTGGAAGGTGATCTATAGGCTAAACTGAGAGCTTATTTTCTGTAAATTCACATTATCTTTCTCAGTCATGTGAGAATGAAGTCTGACATTCTCAGTAAAACATGTACATCCAACAAGGGCAGAGACTGTCAGTTGATTCCTTTGTGTTCTACTGCAGCTTCCCAGAGTGTTCCAAAGAACTACTAGAGCGCTAACAGTCCTACTTATGATAAACGTATGGCACACCTGAAGCCATCTTGCTTGGATTAAAGTGGTAACTCTTAAAACATTTAATTTAAAAAGGAACAAAATGAGGGGGTTCATTTTTCCATAAAAAGTATGATTAGTGCTGCAGAAAGAAAAATTAGGGCACATTTTGAGTGACTTCTCAAATCCTCTTCTATTTCATTAAAAAATTCTGACATGCAGACTGAAACATGCACTTTCAATACCAGCAGCAGTTTTCCCTGGTGAGCAGTAGTTTTACTACAGTGATCTAATTAGCAAAAAGAGTGCTAACATTCTGAATTTATGGCAAATGTGTGACATATCTGAATACCTTCATGATGGAATCAAAGTAAAAAACTGAAAGCATTTCCTACTGAGGAGACTGCAGTACATGAGGAAATTAGGAAACTTCATAACAAATAAATCTCCCAAGATGGCCACCGGAGACAAAAGAGCCCAAATGTAGCCCAAAATCACCCAGATGTAGCCCAAATATAGCCCAATGACAGAAGTGTGCAAAACACTTATTATTTTGTGTTTTTGCAGTGTTATATAGTGCAGACTTGTCAGGTATTGGAGTGCTTTACATGAGCATTGGTTACATCACACAAGAACAAATTCATTTTGGTTGTAGACATGGGGAGACTAAGTGATTTGACCAGAATCACAGAATGTCGAGCTGAAGCAGAAACTTCAACCTGGTTCCCCAGTTGCAAAGTCTGCAGTTCTGGAAGTAACACCACATCCTCTCCCCTAAGTGCAACATTTAATCAAGTGGTCAACTGGATAAAAAAACATAAAGATAACAAATAATTTAAAAGTGCTTTGTCGCTATTTGAAAACTCAGAAAATATGTCCTTATTTTAGTCTTTTAGAGCACTAACCATAATTTTGATGCCAATAAGACCCTCTCATATATGTAATTTCTAAAGGAAATGCTCTAGGTATTACAGTTTTGATTACATCAAGATGATGTCAGGCGTTCCACACTTTTGTAATAAATATAGAATGTTAGCAATCTAGTTGTTCATTAGGATACTGTTGAGAGGCAGAGGCCAGGGGCAGGGACTCTGAAAATTGAAGGCAGGTAGGAGGGTGCAAAGGCAACAATTTAACCACACTGAGCAGGCAGGAAGGGCCGTGGAAGCACAACAGACTATGGAGGGCAGTGGAAAGGGGGGCAGGGGCAACAAACCAACAATACAGGACTTGCAAGAGAGGCTGTTGGAGGGAAGATCTATTACGGGTCAAGGAAGCTAGGGGCGGTCCCCAGATCCCCGGGAGCCACCAGAGAACTGAGCAGGAGAGTGAGTCAGGAACAAAAGGGGCACCTTAATTTGAGCCGGGGTGCCTAGGAACGCTTGCTCCAAAAATGAAGAAAACAGACATATGAGACATGGAATTGGAGGCAGAATACAATGGCAGTTTAATGAGAAGATGCAACTTCAAAGAAACCGCAGAATAGAGACATAAAGTACAAAATACAGAATCCAGATAATCATACAGCTGTCATAATATTCTCTGTATCTCAATTAATGTACTGACAGAGAGAGAGAGAAAACACATCTATAAATGCATCATGAGAAACAAGTTACACCAAGGAAAATGTTACCTAGGAACACTCACGTTTACTCTTAGAGCAAGCATTCCTGCAATTACAATACAAAATCTTTTAAATGCAAAAGTAAAGAGAACAATGGTTAAACATAACATGACATTTCATATAGGTAAAATAGAATAAGATACTTCAAGCAAAGCAGAGCAAGACATTTTAAGCAAAGGAAGACAAGAGCTCCCAGCTCTTGGGGAAAACCTGCACTGCCTGTTAACCTACATACAGACGGCGAGGTAGTCCGTCGATATCTGTGGGTGCTCCCTTTTTATATCATTTTGTGGGCTCCTTTGCACGCTACATCTACCTACGTATGCTACCCAAAAGCTTCGTCTGCAGATTTTACCAGACATTTCGTCATTTACCCACTTAATGCTGACAATGGACTGGGTGAAAAGGTCAGTCTCTCAGGCCAATCGCTTATCGTAAGTTCCATAGAGCAAGCAGAAAATAATGGGTATTGTACGGGAATTCAATATATTCATGTATAAAATCTCCTCAGTTCTCCTAACTTGACGCTCTGCGGTTGCCACTTCCTTAAAAGCGGGAAACCTGCCCAGGAAGCAAGTACCAGTCCAGGATGCAGCCTACTGTATGTCGACAGCTTCAGGGGGATGTTGAACTTTGATACCGAGCACGGAGCACTCGGGTAGGGTGGGGGCTACTAGTTTGGATCAGAAGGCCTTGCAGACCTGCCTTCAGACTGCTATACACTAAAATTGCAGAGCTATGGTCAATTTAACAAAGAGGCCTACATATTGAACAGAAGGGCCTACACAGGGGTTTTATGCTGGCTGAGTGGTAAGGATGTCTCAGGATAATTATATAGCAACACAGGACCCGCTGGTCAATTTATTACGGCCTACAAATGCAGCTGGCAGGGCAAGGACAAGGGTCTCATACTTCAGGTGTGGACAGAACGGGCCAGGGGCCCCCTGTGATACAAAATCTACCCTCCTTCAAGGCTGTGGCAATGTAATAGACCATTGTGGGCAGAAGGAAGAGGCAATGGTAGTACAACCATACATGCCAACAGACCCGATTCAGCCAGGAAACGTCCAATGTTTTTAAGCTCAAATGGGCTTTATTTGATCTGTCTCCTGTCTACAATATCCTCTTTTTCAATGTAACTCAAAGGGGAAAATCAATACCCCAGTTTTTTTTTCAAAATCTCCCTCTTACCAAGTTCAAAATGTTCGCAAGTATGGTACATTGGATCATGGAAGGAAATGGGATAGGGACATGGACTTGGATAACAGAGGACAGTAGGGACATGGAGAGGTGCACCAAACTGACCCTGCAGGGCAGGCATCAGGGTTTGCAGCAGCACAATACACCACACAGGGCATGCAGGACAGGAGTGCAGCACAACAATCCATAGAAAGCAAGAGGGAGGGGACAGGACCATGCACATGGACAACAGAGAACAGAGGGGCAAGAGGCAATGGTAGCTAGCTGACCATAATGGACAGACAGGAGAGAAAGCTGCAGTATAACAGACCATAAAGGGCAGGAGGGACGGATCAGGGGCATTACAATGGAACAGACAAGCCAGGAGGGAGGGAGTAGGGCTGGGGGCAAGGGGGCAGGGCAGGAGCAGCAAGATAGCCATGGAGGTCAGGCAGGATGGGCACTAGAAGCAAGACACACCATGAAGAGCAACAGTGAGACTGTGATGGCATACACACAGACCATGGAGGGAAGGTGGGAGGGGGTCAGGGGCAGCTAACTGACCACACAGGGAAGGTGGGAGGGGCCATGGCAGCACAGAAGACCATGCATGGCAAGTGGGAGGGTTAGTGGCAGCACAATGGCTATGATGGGCAAGAAGGAGGGTGGAGGGGCATGCACAAAGGACGATGGAGGATAGAAGGAAGGGTCAGGACCTGTGCACAGACAAGAAAGTTCAGGGGAAGGGACCTCACAACAGACCACACGGGGCAGGCAGGAGGAGCAGTTGCAGCACAACAGACCAGGGAGGGCAGAAGGGTGTGGCAGTACAATGGACCATGTAGGACAGGAGGAAGAGGATAGGGGCATGGCATGTGGACAGGCAGGGTGGAGGTGGCAGGGACAGGTTACAGTCATCTGACAATGCTAGGCAGGTGGGAGGGGAGTGGCAGCTCAACAGAGCACTCAGAGTAGATAGGAGTGGCAGGTCCATGGGACATGGTGGGCAAAAAGGATGGAGCAGGGGCATGCACAAAGACATCGGAGGGCAGGGGGAAGGAGAATAGGGGCAGCAAGCTAAGCACAGAGTTTAAGCAGGAGGTCAATGATGGGGCATAGAATTGGGCAATGGAGGGCAGGAGGAGTGGACTGGTACATCATACTAAATTGAGGGCAGTGGCAGCACATCAGACCATGCATGGCAGGAGGGAGGAGGCTAGTCCATGGATTCACACAACAGAGGATAGGGAGGAAGGGGATGGGGCAGCAAGCTAACTGTTCAGAGAAGGCGGGTATTAGGAACTTTATTGTTTTTAAAACATTGTGTCTGTGCGAACTACTTAAAATATGAACAAGTATGCAGCATAATCTCACTTTTATTCAGGAAGAAGAGGACGTTTGTGACTGTGACTCCGGGCTCACTTGGCAGAAACACCCCCTGACCCTCCACCCCCTATCTCAAAATGTAATGCCCGTGAAAAGGGTAGGTGAACACAGTGTTATATAGAACATAGTCCTGAGAGCACGATTGAAAATGAAAACTAGATATAGTGTATGGTATAAACTATGCACCAAAAAGTGTGATATAAGATGAACCGGGCGTGAAATATAATATGCAATACATTGTGCGCAATGACAGATTCATTGGAGAGCGCGAGATAGCACAGGCACTAGCGCGTGCTATGCGATATGCGCCTTGGAGTGTAATATGCACAGGGCAGTGTTGTGTAACCTAACTAGTCTCTAAAGTTGTAATATAAAATATGTGCTGGGGAGTGTAACGTTGCATATGCACTGTGACAAAGATATGGATCCCAGATTGTAATATGTATGGCATAGCACTGTGCGTTATAACATAGGCATCGAGAAAGGCACGTTAGATGGGGCAATATAACCCGTGCGAAGACAAGTGTGGCATGACATATTCACGGGGTGGTGTTACAGTGCACATGGGCTAGAGAGTGTCATAGCATATGCACTAGCTAGTGGAATACAACACAGAGGTGTGTGGCACTCGGCAGGCAATGGTGGGTGTAACACAGCATTGGGCTCTGTCAGGAGCACGCTGTGACTCTCAAGTGATGTTCGTCCCCTTTCCAGAGAGTAAAATAAAAAGTATTACACATCCGGCAGTGGATGTGTGTTTTATTAACCGTGAGGGGGGTTTCTTGCATAGTTTTGGTCGAATTTTTGTCGAATCCCCTTTGAATGGCTTGGTGTGCATGTGTATTAAATGTGCCCGTCAATAGCTACCCATGTTTGTATAAATAAACGACAAGGGTGTCTACCAGGATTAGGCACGGTAGGGCATCAGACATGTCAGAGCTTCACTAGTGGTGTAAATACATTCCACGTGGATTCATTGCATGCATAGTCGCCTTTTAATGAATATCACGCAAATCGTCATGGTGATAGGTACGTACGGTTTGTCCAGCATGTCCTAGGTGTGTCTATAAATATATATTTTTTAAAAATAATAAAAAACAGTGGCCGGCCCTGGGGATTGGGGTCAAAAAAATATAATTAGGAGACTGGCCCTGGGGGATGGGGTCATCAGGGCCAATAAATTAGAATAAGAAGGGGAACCAAACAGCCCCCCTTCTTAAAAAACTAAAATAAATAAAAGACTGGCATCGTGCCGGAGGCCATGCCCCCTCCGTGCAGCACTCTGCAAACACGCCCCCAACAGGCATCTCCAGTATGCGCCACGGAGCTGCGCTGCAGCCAGGTGTTCTGAGGCCAAGCCCCTTTTTACACCTCTCTGCAACGCAGCTCTGTGGAGCTTACTGAGGTACCTAGTGGTCTAGTTTGACCCTAGGGACCCTTAGAATTCAGGGGGACTTAATCTCTCAACTTAGAACAGCCACAGGGCGTGTTTACACAGTGGTGAAGGGAGGGGACGGGGCCTGAGGTGACGTGTGCAAACACGCACTATGGCACGTTTTAAATTGGGGATATAATTTCCCTTCAATACTGAGGGCCCCTGGGGGCTAACTAGCCCACCAAGTGCTTCCAGTAAGCGCCACTGAGCTGCATTGCAGAGAGGTGGTCCAGGCCGTGCCACTTTTTACACCTCTCTGCAACGCAGCTCTGTGGCACTTACTGGAGGTACCTAGTGGGCTAGTTGGACCCTAGGGACCCTCAGGATTCAAATGAACTTAATCTCCCAACTAAATATGGACACAGGGCGTGTTTACACAGTGGTGAAGGGAGGGGACGGGGCCTGAGTTAACGTGTGCAAAAACGCCCTGTGGCCTGTTTTAAGAGGTAGTTTTAATCCCCATGCCCTATTATACACTAGGGGCTTACAGAGGAGGTCATGCTAATCACAGGGGGACCCCAACGCATAATGTTCCCTAGTGTATGTAGGTGTTTTCACTGTATTCTAAGTGTCTTTTAACATAGCACTGGCTCTAGGACTGGTTAGTCAGACTCAGTTACCACCAGTATCCGTCTGAAAAAGTTGAGGGTACAGGATGATTTTGCAACAAGGCTTCTTTCTGCTCTTCTTTTTGTTCTTTCTGCACGTTATCCTTCTTCCTGCACTTATCTTCGTATTTGAGGACTTCTGTTGCTTCTTTCTGCACTTCTTTTGTTTCTTTCTGTGCATTTTTTCTTCTTTCTTCACATGTCCTATCTCTGTAGGCATAGTTAGAAATTAGCATTTAAAAAACCTTTGAAATTCACAGAAAAAACCATAGGTTTCAGGCACGTTATAGTTAGGAATTAGCATTTAAAAAACCTCAGAAATTCACTGAAAAAACCATAGGTTTCAGGGGTGTTATAGTTAGCTGGACTTTTCACTTGTACAAAACCATTGAAATTCCCCCGTTATAGTTAGTTCAGCTAACTATAACTCGCGCGCCCGCAATGCACTGCTGATGACGTCACATATTACATCACTCATGACATGGTCAGTGACATCACTCATGACATCACTGATGACATCTCAAATGACATCACTGATGACATCACTGATGACATCATCCTTGTGATAGAGTGGCAGACCTCCTCTCACCCTAATATAACCTTTGATACACACATTCAAAAATAGAGACTAAAATTTTCAAAACAATGGACATACCAATACCAGTTACAACAACCTCTTCAGTAATTCTAAGATCCACATACACATCCACTCATTCACCAACAGTCCTATACAGTCACTCATACATGTACTCACTCATCATATGTACTCATACACCTATACATCCTGTTACACAATGCCACTCATCCATAGAGTTACTCACACACATAGTCACTCATGCTAATAAAGAATCAAACATACATTTACTTGCATATACAGTTATACACACACCACCATACTTACTTCTACGGAAACTTACACATACTTAGTCTTTTAAACAATCACTTATAGAAACACATACTTATTCATACAGGAACTCTTTCAATCTCTCACTCTCACATATACTCACATATATACACCAATAGTCACATATACTAGTTTAAAACATATGTAGTTACTCATAAAGACACTATTGAGACAGTCATTCACTCACTAACACACCCATACACACACTCATCCACCCATACAGTCCTGCACACATGCTGTGTTCAACACATACAAACAGTGAGTCACTCATTCATGCACCTATGCACTACGTAATACCCCCCACCGAACCATGCAGACACTCAGACTGATACTCAAAAAACCAACTAATAACCTATATAGACACCCATGTAGCTACTCACCAACCCATGCAGCCACTTATACACAAAGTGAGAGACTGATACAGATATTTACATATTTAAACATTACTCACTAAGCCATGTATTCACTATGATACACTTAATCAGTCAGTTACACAATCAATTTTTCAAAAACAAATCATCCATTTAGACACTTATATACCCATTTATTCTTCCATCGACCTTGAGATATACATATATAAAACCTATTTAATTTTCAGAAAAACACACATTCACTGGATGATGTCATCAGTGATGTCATCAGTGATGTCATTTGAGATGTCATCAGTGATGTCATGAGTGATGTCACTGACCATGTCATGAGTGATGTAATATGTGACGTCATCAGCAGTGCATTGCGGGCGCGCGAGTTATAGTTAGCTGAACTAACTATAACGGGGGAATTTCAATGGTTTTGTACAAGTGAAAAGTCCAGCTAACTATAACACCCCTGAAACCTATGGTTTTTTCAGTGAATTTCTGAGGTTTTTTAAATGCTAATTCCTAACTATAACGTGCCTGAAACCTATGGTTTTTTCTGTGAATATATATATATATATATATATATATATATATATATATATATATATATATATATATATATATATATATATATATATATTATATATATATATATATATATGTATATATGATTGCTTCCAGTTTTGCCCACAAATTGAGTCGCACTCGAACATATGCTTCAGGTGGCAAACCTTTATTCAATGGGTGCAAACGGACCTCTCTCCGTAGCTTCAATCAGGCAGTCCCAATGCGATAAGCCTGACGCGTTTCAAGAGTTCATCTCCCTTCCTCAGAGGCAATCGCAATGCCAAATGCGTGCTCCAGTCTCCTTTCACAATGCAGAATCACGCCCCCAAATGGGCCGGTCAGATGACCGGACAGCATTGTGGATAGTGAAGTCCTGGTACATAAATCCACAAATGGTGCACTAATTTCTGCCAACGTTTCAAACCCCTAGATGGGTCACCACAAAGAGCGTACATTTCAAATCCCCAGCACATGTTCCGCAAACAGGCCCAACTGATTTGAGCCATACGGCCCCCTCACTTCACGGGGTGGTGCAGACTCGACGGCTGGGCAGCCGTCTCAAATGATTGCTTCCAGTTTTGCCCACAAATTGAGTCGCACTCGAACATATGCTTCAGGTGGCAAACCTTTATTCAATGGGTGCAAACGGACCTCTCTCCGTAGCTTCAATCAGGCAGTCCCAATGCGATAAGCCTGACGCGTTTCAAGAGTTCATCTCCCTTCCTCAGAGGCAATCGCAATGCCGAATGCGTGCTCCAGTCTCCTTTCACAATGCAGAATCACGCCCCCAAATGGGCCGGTCAGATGACCGGACAGCATTGTGGATAGTGAAGTCCTGGTACATAAATCCACAAATGGAGCACTAATTTCTGCCAACGTTTCAAACCCCTAGATGGGTCACCACAAAGAGCGTACGTTTCAAATCCCCAGCACATGTTCCGCAAACAGGCCCAACTGATTTGAGCCATACGGCCCCCTCACTTCACGGGGTGGTGCAGACTCGACGGCTGGGCAGCCGTCTCAAATGATTGCTTCCAGTTTTGCCCACAAATTGAGTCGCTCTCGAACATATGCTTCAGGTGGCAAACCTTTATTCAATGGGTGCAAACGGACCTCTCTCCGTAGCTTCAATCAGGCAGTCCCAATGCGATAAGCCTGACGCGTTTCAAGAGTTCATCTCCCTTCCTCAGAGGCAATCGCAATGCCGAATGCGTGCTCCAGTCTCCTTTCACAATGCAGAATCACGCCCCCAAATGGGCCGGTCAGATGACCGGACAGCATTGTGGATAGTGAAGTCCTGGTACATAAATCCACAAATGGTGCACTAATTTCTGCCAAAGTTTCAAACCCCTAGATGGGTCACCACAAAGAGCGTACGTTTCAAATCCCCAGCACATGTTCCGCAAACAGGCCCAACTGATTTGAGCCATACGGCCCCCTCACTTCACGGGGTGGTGCAGACTCGACGGCTGGGCAGCCGTCTCAAATGATTGCTTCTAGTTTTGCCCACAAATTGAGTCGCACTCGAACATATGCTTCAGGTGGCAAACCTTTATTCAATGGGTGCAAACGGACCTCTCTCCGTAGGTAGTCATAGTTAGGACCAAGTTTTCATAGGAAGAGCATTTTATTTGTTTTGCTTATAACTTTGGCGTCGTTTGATGAATCTTCATGAAAGTTTCAAAACTAATTTGTTGTTCATATCAGCTCCCATGTGGGAAGTTTGGGGGTGATTCGTGAAGGGGGGACCGAGAAAAAGGGGGGTCCCAAAACGTGTTTTCTCCATGTTATTTTTTATAGGAAACTTTAGACAAGGCTACAGGTCGAACAGGTGAACGGAATTACCCCAAATTGGGCAAGAAGAAGGGTCTTGGTCTAGAAAGCACACCTTTGTTTATTTGGTGTAAATCCATTCAGTAGTTTTTGAGAAATATCGAAATTTACAGATATTGATATTTGGGAATTCTGCCATCTGATTGGCTGAGGCGTTACAAGCACAAGCTCGCTGCTTATTGGTTGGGAACGCTGCGAGCAGTTGCAACTAGGAAGTGTTGGCCACCATTTTGTGATTCTGTCGACGCGAGTAAGGGGAAAAAAGGGCGAAAAAAGTAGGAAAGAGGATGGTAGGAGCACTGTAACCTTTGTGGGGGTGTTTAGGGTGTGCTATAGAGAGGGTGCGAAGCGAACTACTCATAGCTATCAGTCTGAAAGTGCTGGGTACGGAAATTAAGTGAGGTATTGCGTAGAGTCTGATGCTGCTAAGGTGAACTGGTGCGGGAGTCGGGGATGAAAGCGTGATCCTAAACTGTGTGTCTTATGGTGTGAAGTCATGTGCCCTGGCCGCTGTGCCACATCTGTCTAAGTAGTGTCAATAATATTTTATACGTAGTAGGAGGAAGTTTTGTTTGGAACACGGTAATTTGTATATGGTGCTTAGGTGGTGTTATACAGGGAGTGCGAAGGTAAATCAATATAGTATTTGCAAAGTGCAAACTACACAGAAAACGATAATTGATTGGAAGATAAGAAGCATTGGGTACTAAAAACTAGCGTGAAAAAGCATGTTTGTCATTCGTTAATAATGAGCAATGAAATGTGCAAAGCTCAACCAGACGTGCTACTTGCAGTTGGAAGGTGCATTTGTAACTTAAAACAATGGTGAACTTTTAACCCACAGGTGGTCTTAAATGTTCGAGAATATGCTGAAAAAGAAAAGGTTACGTTTAAAAAAATCATGAATTTTTAACCTGCAGGTGTAGAATGTTCCAGAAAGTGTGGTGATAAAATAGGTTGAACTCCTGACCTGTGTGTGGCGCGGAATATTAAGTTGCTTTTCCGATGCAAAATTAAAAAATAACCAATGGAGATAAGTTTTGGAATGTCGAAGGAATGAAGTATTCTGATTTGTTGTTTACATGTCTTTATATGTGGAGCGACAGAGAAATTGTGCCATTACTGGTTTCATTCTTGATGAAAGCGGTGCATTACATGTACTGTGTGAGAAAGAAAGAATTGCATGCGTGTGTGACATTTGAAATCTGCATACCAACCACAAAGGTGAGGTAGAAATGAACAAGGTGTGTTATGTGTTCTGTAGTAGTGATTACGTATTTGAGGTGATATTTTTAAGTTTGAAAGTATTTTTTATTTCAGAATAATATCCTGTTAGTAAAGTGTGGTGTTTGATATTGGTTATAAAATATGCATAAAGTTTGACCTGTTGTTAAATAAGTACGTTATATATGTTTAGGAATTTTTCACAAAGAAGAAATGTAGTTTGTCATCTTTAAAGGACTGTATGGTTTTGAAAATGAGGTACAGTGTTAATTTGGGTTTCTTAATGTATTCAGGCGAGATAAACAAAATGTCCCACATTTGCAAATTATACTTTTTGTGGAACTAGTGGGGAAGGTGGGGGAGGGTAGGAGATGTATGTGTTATTACATTAAAAGTGATAAAACCAAAACCAGAGATGTTAAGTGGACAGGTTGTGGTCTCATTTTTGACACTGAGAGGTAGATTTGAATATAAGTCGAGGTAGGTTGTTGTACTGTGAGTCCATCTACAGTGTTTGGAGATTACATTCAGAGGAGATGGAGATAGTAAAAGTGATACGTTCCTTTTATATGTACGCATAGTTTGAATCATTTGAATATAGGTTGAGATATATTATAAACATGGTTTCTGGTTTGTATTTGGTATAGTTAATAGTTTTAGTAGTTTGTGACTAGTGAATAATAAAAAGGTAGATATAATAAAATATATGGTAGTAAACATATTAATTATTGTCTGTTCTTACGAAATAGAAGTGGTTGGGGAGTGTTTCTTTAGAAGAGATGTTTTATAAATGTGTGAGAGATAAAATAGAAATGAAAATGTTTGGTATATTTTCTGCATGACTTTCTTGACATTTGTAAAGTACATGTAATTACAAGTGATAGTAATTGTCAGGCTGTGTTCCTGTGCTGAATATACATAGGTGTTTAAGTGGTCCGGGGTTTACCGTTGCTCAGTTTCACTATCTCTTTTGAGACACTCGCCAATTTTTTTCATACAATTTAATGTCCTTAATATACATACAGTAAAGGGACGGTATATCAATAGTTTGGGAATTACAACTTTGTTTACTCTCCCCATCCTCTGCTATACACTCTACAGAGTGTTTAAACAACTTTATTAACATACAGATGTATAGCTAGTAAAGGTGGTGGAGTGCCACTGGGCCCATTTATAAACCGTGCTATGGGATGGTTTATGTTTTACCCGCCAATTTGCATGTTTGAATACTTTTGGATGACAAGCGTTACGGAAGCCACCTTTAAAAATTAAGCCCGAGTATGGGTATGGTGGTGCTACTAGGAATGGTGGCAGTTTCTCTTTGATTTTGTACGGTTAAGCAATGGCGGGGTGGGGGAGGTGGGTATGTTGGTGATTAACACAGACTTTAGTAACGTGCAGATGTCTAGCTACTAAAGGTGATGTAGTACCACTGGGACCATTTATAAAGCGCCCTATGGCATGGTATATGTTTACCCGCAAATTTGCATGTTTTAATACGTTTTGCTGATGAGTGTTTCGGGAGATATCTGTTGAAATTAAGCCTCTGTATGGCTATAGTGGCGCTTCCAGGTTTGCTGGGGCTCTTTGTTTTATTGCATAAAGTTAAGCAAGGACGGGTGTGGAGGTGGTGTTGTGGTACTGGGACTATTTATGAACCACCTTATGGTATGGTGTATGTTTTACTTGGAAAATTGCAGGTTTCAATACCTTTTGCTGATGAGCGTTCCGGCAGACACCTGTTGAAATTAAGGCTATGTATGGCTATAGTGGCGCTAACGGGAGTACTGGGGCTTGTTTTGATTTCATAAGGTTAAGCAAGGGAAGGGGTGGGGTTGGGAGAGGGGGGTATGTTGCTGATTATAACACGGACATTTGTAACGTGCATATGTGTAGCTAGTAAAGGTGATGTAGTGCCACTGGGTCAATTTATAAAGCGCTCTATGGCATGGTATATGTTTTATCCGGAAATTTGCATGTTTTAATACCTTTCGTTGCTGGGTGTTCCGGCAGAGACTTGTTCAAATGAAGTCCCTGTATTGCTATAGTGACTCTACCAGGTTTGCTTTGGGTCTTTCTTTGATTTCGTAAGGTTAAGCAAGAATGGGGATGAGGGTGGTGTAGTGGCACTGGGCCCATTTATAAAGCGGTTTATGGTATGGTATACGTTTTTCTCGCAAATTTGCATGTTTTAATACCTTTTGGTGATGAGTGTTCCAGCAGACAGCTACGCAAATCACACAACATTTCTTTGTGCTGATAGACACTCTTGCACTGTGGTAGAAGGCTGCCAGCATTGATGGAAAATTATGAAACTTGGTGCCATTGTGCATTTAAATGGAAGCTTGGACCATTTCTTTGTTACTATGGTGCAGTGAGGGCTTTAAGTGGGAAAAAAACTGGGGGTGCTCTAAAAGGGGCGGGACAAACCTGTTAAAGTGGTGTGGGCTATCCAAGTAGGGGCGTGGTCTGCATGAAGATAACTAGCATTGTGTGCTTAAGAAAATCCCCTCGAATGATCCTACATTTGGGAAACACGCTCTTTAAAGGATTGCCCTTCTCCTACAACGTGGCTCACGTAGCATCATGTCTCCACTTCTCAGTAGTGAGCAAAACGAGTGTGCGCACATCGATGTGCATGCTCTGACTGCAGTCCAATAAAAAAAAAAGAAAACTTGACTACCTTTGCGAGGGCCGAAAATAGAGCCCGATAGAGACCCGTTTCGAGTTTTTCTGAAAATAACTGCCGGTGCTCAGAGCCGGCCTACTGAAAGCCCTGCATCCATTCATTCTAAGCACTGCGCCATCTAACCATCTTTCAATTCATTCCGACATTCCTACCTACATACATACATACATCTGTCCCTGCATTTATTCTAAGTATCTATCAGCCCACTCGCCTATGGTAAGCACTGTGCCATCCATCCAGTTGTATGCCCATATATTTATACATACATCTGTCCCAGAACCACTCCTACGCATCTATCAGCCCCCCCGTGTATCCTAAGTACTGCTCCATGCATCCATTTATCCTTCCATTCATCCATATATCCATTCATCCATCCATCTGGCCATCCATCCAGTCGCCCTTTATTCAACTATTCGTCCTTATTTTCGTGCACTCTCCGCTGCCGAACCTAAATATTGCGTCTTATACTCATCCACCCAGCCTCTTAAGGGGCCGAAAAGGCTGGCAATAATCATTGAGAGGCAGATGAAGTTTCTGATAAAGAACAAGAAAGCTTTGAGTTCCTCTTTGTGGACCAGAGTTCACCACTCTTCTCTGGTGGTGTTTTAAACAAAGGTTGATGTAGGGAAAGAAATGTAAAGCAGCTTTTCAGTGTAAGATGTTAATTTAGAAAGAAAACGGGGCATATTATCAAGAACGGGGTTGAAATTATTACCGCATTAGCGGCAGGAAACTGCCGCTAAAGCAGCGATAATGGGCTTGATAATATGCCCTTGTCAATTCCCATAGCCGGCCAGGTTGTGGTGTGAAGCTGAGCTTCTATGGGAATTCCCAAGAACACATTATCAAGCTCATTATCGCTGCTTTAGCGGCAGTTTCCTGCCGCTAAAGCGTCGATAATTTTAATGCATTCTTGATAATATGCCCCTAAGTGAGTCAGGCAAAGCGTGTATTTTCGAAGCACTACAACAACACCCTGTGAAAGGTGAGAGCAGGGTTGTGTTTGAGTTGGCTGCATGTGGTCGTCTCCAAAGGCGCAACCAGAGCGAAATTTCGGGGGAGGCTATTTCTTTCAGCAACAGGCAGAGTGGGGATGTAGGGGCTCTAAAAAGGGGTGGAAAAAAACAGAGCATCATTTACAAGCAAATGGTCTTTTGAAGACCTGTGAAGTACTCGGGTGCGGCTCTGTGTGTGCTATTGGGAAGCAGTCTCAGGGAGTCCGGGGCAATGGGCGTTGTGCGCCTGGTGGTCTCTCTGCTAATCACGTCAGAAAGAATCAAAAGCACAATCAGGCCCTCATAAATATAGAGTGGGCCCAAAGCTTGGGTCCCAAATTCAAACAACACTAATCGGGAGCTGAAACCACACTAGGGGATACATCAAACATGAAACGAACAACAAAGAGTTCAACATGTTAGTTTGATATAAAAAATAAATTTCAAGTTTATTTAGTTATTTTTTTTGTTTGTAGATACACATAATACAAATAAACTGTTTTTATATATTTTGTTTGGTAAACAACATTTTTTTATATAGTGCAATTGGGTGATATAGAAATTGACAATACATACAATTGGTGTAAAAAACAGTGACATGTCCCACTCAGCATTCAAAACATACATACCCACAATCATTCATCACAACTCAAAGACAGTAAACCAAAGACAGATAATAAAATTCAGACAGGAACAATTGTACCGTACAAATAAATAACAAAAAACGAAACATATCAGGAGTGCAAGCGCCAGATGGAATAAGGACAGATGGGCGTTACAGGTGTCAGAAGTGTAAGCGCCAACGCGCGTTTCGGTGAAAAACCCGAGCAGGGGTCACACCTTCATCAGGGCGCCAATAGGTAAGTGGAGGGGGACATGTAGAATACCTAAATTTAATCAAAGAAAAAAATTAAAATAAAACCAACATGTTTACAATCAATTAGTGACATCTTTTATAATTGACATTCAAGTTATCAAATACAATTAATATCTAGTGGGGATCAGCTCCAGCATAGTGAAAGTGGATGAGCATGATACTTTCTTTTCTATAATAAATCAGGGGTCCAATAGGTACCCACATCAAGATCAGTGCACAGGCAGTACCTCTAATAGAACATGACAAAACTCCTTTCACAGGTACAAAAATACAAACAAGATAGGAAATAAAATGAGAGCCTCAAGAGAGCACAACTAAACAAGGCAAGTTCCAAAATGCAGAATTAAAATAAAATCAAATAGAAGCAATACATTAGATTGGTTGAAGACTGTCTTACGTAGTTAGGAGGGAACGTGCCCTTAGTAGTTCGTTTAAATAGGTACATCAATCATTGGAAATTGTTCCACCATTAAATCGGTTTTAGCAGGGCCAAGTAGTCTGTGGAAAACAGAAAAGTCAGGGATGTTTGGGGGAAAAAAACTCAGTGTTACAAAGTAGTACAGAGGGATAGGTAGATTGAGATGGAAGTACAAAGCAGCTGACCTACCGTGGGAAGTGCTTGGAGGACAGGGGGTTAGTGTGGCCATACAAGCGATAGTTTCAAAATTGTAGCGATGGCTAAAGTATCCAAAGATAATGATTGCAGGGCTGCAAAGAATAAAAGAAAAATTACTGAAAGGGACTAAGTAATCTGATGAGGGAATATATAGGAGCTGGGAAAGGATGAAGAAAAAAAGAAGAAAAGGAGTGCTTTCAAATGAACATCAAGAAAAACATACGTAGCTACCAACCTGTGGCAGATACGCATCGAGGAGACAGGAATTGAAGATCAACGTCTTCCGCGAAGTCCCGCAGTAGTCAATGGATCGAAAATAGGTAATGCGGGGAAGAATGCAGTACGGACTGCTAATGTCCCAAAGGTAAACGAGCTGAGGAGGAAGCAGGGTGAACGTGAGGTAGGGGAACAGGGTGGTGAAACTATTAAACAAGCCAGGCTAAGCTGATGGCGTCCTGCTGGGTGAAAAGGGGAAGCAGGAAGGACGTGAGTTACAGAAACGGAACCAATGAAAAAGCAACGCTGGACGCGTAGTGGAGCTAAGGGATAAATATAAAGGCAAAGAGTAGGTTCACTAAAATGGATATACAATCCAGCATACTACCGGGTTTGGAGATCGGAAAGTAGGCGGTAACAGTAAATACGGCAGGATAAAGATGCAAAGTACTTACGGGTGCGTTCTGCACGAGTCCATCCAGGAAACATGGTCCGGTCCGGCGTACGTCCGGGATCAGTTTCAAAGGCTGAAACTGATCAGTTTTAAGCAGTGACGCAAGGGATGTACACCAATAGGGAGACAGCTGCTGCGGAAGCGAGTGGAGAATGAAAAGGGACTAACTCGCGAGGGTACAGTGGTACAAAAAGGCGGCGCGGCCATATTGAAAGGGGAAAAAATATATGAGATGGAGCACAAGACGTAGTGAGATGGACCGGTAATGGCGGCGGCGGGATGGGAAAAAGGATAAATAAAAGAGGGGGGGGGGGAAAAAAAGGGAGGGGGAGAGGGGGAAAGGGAAACATCAAGATAAGTGACAAATGTGGAAAAAAGAGGGTGATGGACATAATCCATAATAAATCCCTTCTTATCAAGAGTAAAGGATAACTCATAGGAAGGGGGCAGGGGGGAAGAGGGGGAGGGGGGGGGGAAAGGGGGGGAGAGGGGGGGGGGAAAAGGGGGGTAGGGGTATTTTTAGGGGGGCGGTTAGAGGGGGGAAGGTTTAGAAAAAAGGCAGACGGACGGAGGGCCATTCCCTAAGATGTGTATGCATTCCTGACCCGGAGATGGGAAACAGGGAGGAACCCTGAAGTGTCTATCTAGTCCAGTAGAGCAGAAACGAAATCTCTTAAGTGATGGCATTTTCCCATTGGATAATTTCATTCAATCCAAGGCGGACAGCATCAAGGTAAAAGATCCAAAAGGTCTCTCTTTTCTTTCTAATGGCATTAGGATCTCTACCCTGAGGGCAGCGGATTTTTTCAAGAATGGACCATCTGAGGTCCTTGTCATTGTGGTTGGCACTAAGCCAGTGACTAACCAAGGGTGCAGTAGATTTCTTTAGCCTGATGTTGGATTTGTGCTCACACATCCTGATTCTGCACTCACGGCTAGTTTCCCCGACGTATATCAAGCCGCACGGGCATATGATGATGTAGATCACATTAGCAGAGCGGCAGTTTGTCATTTCTAAGAGGCGAATGGATCGGCCGTTGATGGTGATGTTATCCCCTACGATGGCATTAGGGCAGGCCTGGCAATGTCCACAGCGATGGTTTCCTTTGACAGGTTCCAAACCAGAGATAGCCGTTTGCACAAGATTTTTCTTCTCGCTAGGTTTCCCTTTTACGAGGAAGTTTTTCAAGTTTTTATTGCGGCGAAAGGCAAATAGGGGTTTGGGGATAGTGTGTTCATCATTGCCCATGTTGAGGAGGTGCCATGATGAATTTATGGTTTGTCTGATCCGATGATTGATGTTAGAGTGTTTGATCACGCAAACCAGTTTATCAAGGGAATTGGTTTCCCTGGGTTCAAACATAGCATCCCTGTTAAAGTACCTCGCTCTTTTAAAGGAGTCTTTGACCAACTTGTATGGATAGCCTCGGTTTAAAAGTTTGGCTTTTAAAATATCACCCTGGGTAAGAAAGTCTTGTAGCTGGGAGCAGTTTCTCCGAATGCGGAGAAATTGACTAAATGGTATACTATCCCTTTGGCTCCTGGGGTGGTAGCTACCATATTGCAATAGTGTGTTTCTAGCAGCTGGTTTAACATAGAGTGACACACAGATTTTGTGGTGATTATGTTGAATCCATACATCCAAGAATTCCACCTTGAGGTTGCTATAGTGGACCGTGAATTTCAAGTTCCTGTCAGCGGCATTGAGCCATGAAACAAATTCATCGAGGAGGGTACTATCACCGGTCCAGATGAAAAAAATGTCATCAATGAACCTTGACCAAGCTCGCACATTTTCAAAAAAGGGAGCAAGTTCGTTGTAGATGTTAATTTGCTCGAACCTTCCCATGTAGAGGCATGCCACACTGGGAGCACACGAGGCCCCCATGCTGACGCCCTGTATTTGCTGAAAGTAGTTGTTGTCAAATTCAAAGTAGTTGTCATTAAGGACCATTTTTAGGCATTGGATGATAAATGGGCCATTAGTAATTTCTGCTTCTCTAGAGAGGAGCTCCTGGATTACTAGAAGTGCTTCGCCTTGCGGGATGTTAGTATATAAGGCTTCCAGGTCCAGTGTGACTAAAAGCTCTCTCTCTGGATCAAACGGGATGTTTTCGATTTTGGAAATGAAATGGCCTGTATCTTTAACAAACGACGTTAGCTTACTGACCAGTGGTTTCAAAAAGCAATCAACGTATTTAGCCAGAGGCTCCAGGGCGGAGCCAATGGTAGATACGATGGGTCTTAGAGGGGGATCACAGATGTCTTTGTGTGTCTTGGGCACTCCATAGATGATCGGCATGCGAGTGAAACGTGGGGTTAGGTATTCTGCTTCTTTGGTGCAAATGAAGTTTTCCTCGACTGCAGTTTCAACCAGAGTAAGGATACGTTGCTTTAGGTTCGGTTCAGGGTTCCTCAGAATCCGCTTGTAATGATTGGTAGAGGATAGAAGATTGTTCATCTTCTCAATATAGTTGGGGGTATTCAGAATGACAATACCGCCCCCCTTGTCACAAGGTTTAATAGTGAGCTGTTTGTTCTCTTGTAGGGATTTGAGGGCATTCTGCTCAATGGGTGATAGGTTGTTGTCAGGTTTAGCGACATATTTGATGATTTTGGCGATTTTCATGATGACCGTTTTCTCAAAAATGCCGACCTCCGGTCCGACCAAGTCAAGGCTTGGTGTAAAGTCGGAGGGCGGCCTTAAATCAGATCGGTTCTCACTGGAGTCTGGAGAGGGTCTGTTAAGGAAGAACTTTTTCAGCCTGATTTTCCTGAAGAAGGAGTGAAGGTCTTTCATGAACTCAAATTTATTGAAAGAGGTAGAAGGGACGAATGATAGACCCAGAGAGAGGAGGGTCAGGGATTCAGGGTCAACCTTAGAGTTAGATAGATCAAAGACCGGGATGTTAGTTAGGTTTTCCAGTATTGGTTGTGTCTTGTCTGGATATACATTTGAGGTTGGCCCCGACCTGGACCCTGATGGTAGTTCCTCGTTCGGTGTGACCGAGTTCTTGGGCGGTAGTTCCCCCTGCGATTGCCTAAAAAATGATGGTCAGATATAGGCGGTCGGTCAAATGGTTCATGACGAGATTGAAAATTGGGGTCATAGTTGGAATCGTAGTCAGTAAGTCCTTCTCCCTCCGAGTCAGTAGTGTCCGAAAAAGTTGTTATTTTCTTGTTGTTACCCCATCTATTGTTACCATAGGGTGGTCCGTTGGGGTCTGGCGTATTGTAGAAATTGGCAATGAGATAAGGATATGTTTTCTCCTGGGAGAAAAGTCTGATGTCCTTTCTCAGTTTTTCTGTTTTCCTTTTTAGGAGGTAGACAGAGAAGGACTCAAGTTCTTGTGTGATTTCTTCCATTTTTTTCCTTGCTAAGTCGAGGGAGTTATCTTTCCTCAGTTTTTCTTCAAGTTCTAAGATTTCCTTATTCATCAGGCATAGAACTTCTCTGGCCGTTTCGATAATAAGCATCATCCAATCGCGTGAACAGCGATTGGATATAAGTGCCCATTTCTCAAGGAAATGCCTAATTTCAACGAATAGGCCAGGGATGTTGCGGACTCGTAGACCAAAGGGGATAATGCCAGCTTTGAGATACTCGAGCATGAAGTTGGCATGTGCCTCAGTTCGTATAGATTTTTTCTTGAGGTTGAATAATTTAGTCCATTCCCCTTCTAGACCTTTGGATAGTGAGAATTGATTATCGCTACCAGCCACTGCCCCAATCAGTTTAGCAAAGTCCTCGTCTGAAAAGCCAAAGGTTTTGATGCTCTCCATGGCGGGACCAATGGGCGGTAGCGGGGGATCTAGAGGTTTACACAGTGAGGGAGACACAGCTGTATTTGAGAGGTTTAGGAACAAAACGTCAGAAACAGTCTGCAAAAAGATAAGCTACAAACAGAGTTATCAGAAGGATGTGATGGAACAAGTGGTGCAAGTAAGAAAGAACAAACATAAAACAAGAATACAACAAGAGGCACTAAGCGTACAACTGCTCAGGGAGAGACGCGAAAAACCCCCACAGCAACCAGGCTGTGAAGAAATAACCAATTAAGGAGGGGGACCCCAAAGTAGTAATAGAGGGCCAGACCAACGGGGTAATGAAGTCAGAAAGAATCAAAAGCACAATCAGGCCCTCATAAATATAGAGTGGGCCCAAAGCTTGGGTCCCAAATTCAAACAACACTAATCGGGAGCTGAAACCACACTAGGGGATACATCAAACATGAAACGAACAACAAAGAGTTCAACATGTTAGTTTTATATAAAAAATAAATTTCAAGTTTATTTAGTTATTTTTTTTGTTTGTAGATACACATAATACAAATAAACTGTTTTTATATATTTTGTTTGGTAAACAACATTTTTTTATATAGTGCAATTGGGTGATATAGAAATTGACAATACATACAATTGGTGTAAAAAACAGTGACATGTCCCACTCAGCATTCAAAACATACATACCCACAATCATTCATCACAACTCAAAGACAGTAAACCAAAGACAGATAATAAAATTCAGACAGGAACAATTGTACCGTACAAATAAATAACAAAAAACGAAACATATCAGGAGTGCAAGCGCCAGATGGAATAAGGACAGATGGGCGTTACAGGTGTCAGAAGTGTAAGCGCCAACGCGCGTTTCGGTGAAAAACCCGAGCAGGGGTCACACCTTCATCAGGGCGCCAATAGGTAAGTGGAGGGGGACATGTAGAATACCTAAATTTAATCAAAGAAAAAAATTAAAATAAAACCAACATGTTTACAATCAATTAGTGACATCTTTTATAATTGACATTCAAGTTATCAAATACAATTAATATCTAGTGGGGATCAGCTCCAGCATAGTGAAAGTGGATGAGCATGATACTTTCTTTTCTATAATAAATCAGGGGTCCAATAGGTACCCACATCAAGAGCAGTGCACAGGCAGTACCTCTAATAGAACATGACAAAACTCCTTTCACAGGTACAAAAATACAAACAAGATAGGAAATAAAATGAGAGCCTCAAGAGAGCACAACTAAACAAGGCAAGTTCCAAAATGCAGAATTAAAATAAAATCAAATAGAAGCAATACATTAGATTGGTTGAAGACTGTCTTACGTAGTTAGGAGGGAACGTGCCCTTAGTAGTTCGTTTAAATAGGTACATCAATCATTGGAAATTGTTCCACCATTAAATCGGTTTTAGCAGGGCCAAGTAGTCTGTGGAAAACAGAAAAGTCAGGGATGTTTGGGGGAAAAAAACTCAGTGTTACAAAGTAGTACAGAGGGATAGGTAGATTGAGATGGAAGTACAAAGCAGCTGACCTACCGTGGGAAGTGCTTGGAGGACAGGGGGTTAGTGTGGCCATACAAGCGATAGTTTCAAAATTGTAGCGATGGCTAAAGTATCCAAAGATAATGATTGCAGGGCTGCAAAGAATAAAAGAAAAATTACTGAAAGGGACTAAGTAATCTGATGAGGGAATATATAGGAGCTGGGAAAGGATGAAGAAAAAAAGAAGAAAAGGAGTGCTTTCAAATGAACATCAAGAAAAACATACGTAGCTACCAACCTGTGGCAGATACGCATCGAGGAGACAGGAATTGAAGATCAACGTCTTCCGCGAAGTCCCGCAGTAGTCAATGGATCGAAAATAGGTAATGCGGGGAAGAATGCAGTACGGACTGCTAATGTCCCAAAGGTAAACGAGCTGAGGAGGAAGCAGGGTGAACGTGAGGTAGGGGAACAGGGTGGTGAAACTATTAAACAAGCCAGGCTAAGCTGATGGCGTCCTGCTGGGTGAAAAGGGGAAGCAGGAAGGACGTGAGTTACAGAAACGGAACCAATGAAAAAGCAACGCTGGACGCGTAGTGGAGCTAAGGGATAAATATAAAGGCAAAGAGTAGGTTCACTAAAATGGATATACAATCCAGCATACTACCGGGTTTGGAGATCGGAAAGTAGGCGGTAACAGTAAATACGGCAGGATAAAGATGCAAAGTACTTACGGGTGCGTTCTGCACGAGTCCATCCAGGAAACATGGTCCGGTCCGGCGTACGTCCGGGATCAGTTTCAAAGGCTGAAACTGATCAGTTTTAAGCAGTGACGCAAGGGATGTACACCAATAGGGAGACAGCTGCTGCGGAAGCGAGTGGAGAATGAAAAGGGACTAACTCGCGAGGGTACAGTGGTACAAAAAGGCGGCGCGGCCATATTGAAAGGGGAAAAAATATATGAGATGGAGCACAAGACGTAGTGAGATGGACCGGTAATGGCGGCGGCGGGATGGGAAAAAGGATAAATAAAAGAGGGGGGGGGGGAAAAAAAGGGAGGGGGAGAGGGGGAAAGGGAAACATCAAGATAAGTGACAAATGTGGAAAAAAGAGGGTGATGGACATAATCCATAATAAATCCCTTCTTATCAAGAGTAAAGGATAACTCATAGGAAGGGGGCAGGGGGGAAGAGGGGGAGGGGGGGGGGAAAGGGGGGGAGAGGGGGGGGGGAAAAGGGGGGTAGGGGTATTTTTAGGGGGGCGGTTAGAGGGGGGAAGGTTTAGAAAAAAGGCAGACGGACGGAGGGCCATTCCCTAAGATGTGTATGCATTCCTGACCCGGAGATGGGAAACAGGGAGGAACCCTGAAGTGTCTATCTAGTCCAGTAGAGCAGAAACGAAATCTCTTAAGTGATGGCATTTTCCCATTGGATAATTTCATTCAATCCAAGGCGGACAGCATCAAGGTAAAAGATCCAAAAGGTCTCTCTTTTCTTTCTAATGGCATTAGGATCTCTACCCTGAGGGCAGCGGATTTTTTCAAGAATGGACCATCTGAGGTCCTTGTCATTGTGGTTGGCACTAAGCCAGTGACTAACCAAGGGTGCAGTAGATTTCTTTAGCCTGATGTTGGATTTGTGCTCACACATCCTGATTCTGCACTCACGGCTAGTTTCCCCGACGTATATCAAGCCGCACGGGCATATGATGATGTAGATCACATTAGCAGAGCGGCAGTTTGTCATTTCTAAGAGGCGAATGGATCGGCCGTTGATGGTGATGTTATCCCCTACGATGGCATTAGGGCAGGCCTGGCAATGTCCACAGCGATGGTTTCCTTTGACAGGTTCCAAACCAGAGATAGCCGTTTGCACAAGATTTTTCTTCTCGCTAGGTTTCCCTTTTACGAGGAAGTTTTTCAAGTTTTTATTGCGGCGAAAGGCAAATAGGGGTTTGGGGATAGTGTGTTCATCATTGCCCATGTTGAGGAGGTGCCATGATGAATTTATGGTTTGTCTGATCCGATGATTGATGTTAGAGTGTTTGATCACGCAAACCAGTTTATCAAGGGAATTGGTTTCCCTGGGTTCAAACATAGCATCCCCGTTAAAGTACCTCGCTCTTTTAAAGGAGTCTTTGACCAACTTGTATGGATAGCCTCGGTTTAAAAGTTTGGCTTTTAAAATATCACCCTGGGTAAGAAAGTCTTGTAGCTGGGAGCAGTTTCTCCGAATGCGGAGAAATTGACTAAATGGTATACTGTCCCTTTGGCTCCTGGGGTGGTAGCTACCATATTGCAATAGTGTGTTTCTAGCAGTTGGTTTAACATAGAGTGACACACAGATTTTGTGGTGATTATGTTGAATCCATACATCCAAGAATTCCACCTTGAGGTTGCTATAGTGGACCGTGAATTTCAAGTTCCTGTCAGCGGCATTGAGCCATGAAACAAATTCATCGAGGAGGGTACTATCACCGGTCCAGATGAAAAAAATGTCATCAATGAACCTTGACCAAGCTCGCACATTTTCAAAAAAGGGAGCAAGTTCGTTGTAGATGTTAATTTGCTCGAACCTTCCCATGTAGAGGCATGCCACACTGGGAGCACACGAGGCCCCCATGCTGACGCCCTGTTTTGCTGAAAGTAGTTGTTGTCAAATTCAAAGTAGTTGTCATTAAGGACCATTTTTAGGCATTGGATGATAAATGGGCCATTAGTAATTTCTGCTTCTCTAGAGAGGAGCTCCTGGATTACTAGAAGTGCTTCGCCTTGCGGGATGTTAGTATATAAGGCTTCCAGGTCCAGTGTGACTAAAAGCTCTCTCTCTGGATCAAACGGGATGTTTTCGATTTTGGAAATGAAATGGCCTGTATCTTTAACAAACGACGTTAGCTTACTGACCAGTGGTTTCAAAAAGCAATCAACGTATTTAGCCAGAGGCTCCAGGGCGGAGCCAATGGTAGATACGATGGGTCTTAGAGGGGGATCACAGATGTCTTTGTGTGTCTTGGGCACTCCATAGATGATCGGCATGCGAGTGAAACGTGGGGTTAGGTATTCTGCTTCTTTGGTGCAAATGAAGTTTTCCTCGACTGCAGTTTCAACCAGAGTAAGGATACGTTGCTTTAGGTTCGGTTCAGGGTTCCTCAGAATCCGCTTGTAATGATTGGTAGAGGATAGAAGATTGTTCATCTTCTCAATATAGTTGGGGGTATTCAGAATGACAATACCGCCCCCCTTGTCACAAGGTTTAATAGTGAGCTGTTTGTTCTCTTGTAGGGATTTGAGGGCATTCTGCTCAATGGGTGATAGGTTGTTTTCAGGTTTAGCGACATATTTGATGATTTTGGCGATTTTCATGATGACCGTTTTCTCAAAAATGCCGACCTCCGGTCCGACCAAGTCAAGGCTTGGTGTAAAGTCGGAGGGCGGCCTTAAATCAGATCGGTTCTCACTGGAGTCTGGAGAGGGTCTGTTAAGGAAGAACTTTTTCAGCCTGATTTTCCTGAAGAAGGAGTGAAGGTCTTTCATGAACTCAAATTTATTGAAAGAGGTAGAAGGGACGAATGATAGACCCAGAGAGAGGAGGGTCAGGGATTCAGGGTCAACCTTAGAGTTAGATAGATCAAAGACCGGGATGTTAGTTAGGTTTTCCAGTATTGGTTGTGTCTTGTCTGGATATACATTTGAGGTTGGCCCCGACCTGGACCCTGATGGTAGTTCCTCGTTCGGTGTGACCGAGTTCTTGGGCGGTAGTTCCCCCTGCGATTGCCTAAAAAATGATGGTCAGATATAGGCGGTCGGTCAAATGGTTCATGACGAGATTGAAAATTGGGGTCATAGTTGGAATCGTAGTCAGTAAGTCCTTCTCCCTCCGAGTCAGTAGTGTCCGAAAAAGTTGTTATTTTCTTGTTGTTACCCCATCTATTGTTACCATAGGGTGGTCCGTTGGGGTCTGGCGTATTGTAGAAATTGGCAATGAGATAAGGATATGTTTTCTCCTGGGAGAAAAGTCTGATGTCCTTTCTCAGTTTTTCTGTTTTCCTTTTTAGGAGGTAGACAGAGAAGGACTCAAGTTCTTGTGTGATTTCTTCCATTTTTTTCCTTGCTAAGTCGAGGGAGTTATCTTTCCTCAGTTTTTCTTCAAGTTCTAAGATTTCCTTATTCATCAGGCATAGAACTTCTCTGGCCGTTTCGATAATAAGCATCATCCAATCGCGTGAACAGCGATTGGATATAAGTGCCCATTTCTCAAGGAAATGCCTAATTTCAACGAATAGGCCAGGGATGTTGCGGACTCGTAGACCAAAGGGGATAATGCCAGCTTTGAGATACTCGAGCATGAAGTTGGCATGTGCCTCAGTTCGTATAGATTTTTTCTTGAGGTTGAATAATTTAGTCCATTCCCCTTCTAGACCTTTGGATAGTGAGAATTGATTATCGCTACCAGCCACTGCCCCAATCAGTTTAGCAAAGTCCTCGTCTGAAAAGCCAAAGGTTTTGATGCTCTCCATGGCGGGACCAATGGGCGGTAGCGGGGGATCTAGAGGTTTACACAGTGAGGGAGACACAGCTGTATTTGAGAGGTTTAGGAACAAAACGTCAGAAACAGTCTGCAAAAAGATAAGCTACAAACAGAGTTATCAGAAGGATGTGATGGAACAAGTGGTGCAAGTAAGAAAGAACAAACATAAAACAAGAATACAACAAGAGGCACTAAGCGTACAACTGCTCAGGGAGAGACGCGAAAAACCCCCACAGCAACCAGGCTGTGAAGAAATAACCAATTAAGGAGGGGGACCCCAAAGTAGTAATAGAGGGCCAGACCAACGGGGTAATGAAGTCAGAAAGAATCAAAAGCACAATCAGGCCCTCATAAATATAGAGTGGGCCCAAAGCTTGGGTCCCAAATTCAAACAACACTAATCGGGAGCTGAAACCACACTAGGGGATACATCAAACATGAAACGAACAACAAAGAGTTCAACATGTTAGTTTGATATAAAAAATAAATTTCAAGTTTATTTAGTTATTTTTTTTGTTTGTAGATACACATAATACAAATAAACTGTTTTTATATATTTTGTTTGGTAAACAACATTTTTTTATATAGTGCAATTGGGTGATATAGAAATTGACAATACATACAATTGGTGTAAAAAACAGTGACATGTCCCACTCAGCATTCAAAACATACATACCCACAATCATTCATCACAACTCAAAGACAGTAAACCAAAGACAGATAATAAAATTCAGACAGGAACAATTGTACCGTACAAATAAATAACAAAAAACGAAACATATCAGGAGTGCAGTTATCCTTTACTCTTGATAAGAAGGGATTTATTATGGATTATGTCCATCACCCTCTTTTTTCCACATTTGTCACTTATCTTGATGTTTCCCTTTCCCCCTCTCCCCCTCCCTTTTTTTCCCCCCCCCCTCTTTTATTTATCCTTTTTCCCATCCCGCCGCCGCCATTACCGGTCCATCTCACTACGTCTTGTGCTCCATCTCATATATTTTTTCCCCTTTCAATATGGCCGCGCCGCCTTTTTGTACCACTGTACCCTCGCGAGTTAGTCCCTTTTCATTCTCCACTCGCTTCCGCAGCAGCTGTCTCCCTATTGGTGTACATCCCTTGCGTCACTGCTTAAAACTGATCAGTTTCAGCCTTTGAAACTGATCCCGGACGTACGCCGGACCGGACCATGTTTCCTGGATGGACTCGTGCAGAACGCACCCGTAAGTACTTTGCATCTTTATCCTGCCGTATTTACTGTTACCGCCTTCTTTCCGATCTCCAAACCCGGTAGTATGCTGGATTGTATATCCATTTTAGTGAACCTACTCTTTGCCTTTATATTTATCCCTTAGCTCCACTACGCGTCCAGCGTTGCTTTTTCATTGGTTCCGTTTCTGTAACTCACGTCCTTCCTGCTTCCCCTTTTCACCCAGCAGGACGCCATCAGCTTAGCCTGGCTTGTTTAATAGTTTCACCACCCTGTTCCCCTACCTCACGTTCACCCTGCTTCCTCCTCAGCTCGTTTACCTTTGGGACATTAGCAGTCCGTACTGCATTCTTCCCCGCATTACCTATTTTCGATCCATTGACTACTGCGGGACTTCGCGGAAGACGTTGATCTTCAATTCCTGTCTCCTCGATGCGTATCTGCCACAGGTTGGTAGCTACGTATGTTTTTCTTGATGTTCATTTGAAAGCACTCCTTTTCTTCTTTTTTTCTTCATCCTTTCCCAGCTCCTATATATTCCCTCATCAGATTACTTAGTCCCTTTCAGTAATTTTTCTTTTATTCTTTGCAGCCCTGCAATCATTATCTTTGGATACTTTAGCCATCGCTACAATTTTGAAACTATCGCTTGTATGGCCACACTAACCCCCTGTCCTCCAAGCACTTCCCACGGTAGGTCAGCTGCTTTGTACTTCCATCTCAATCTACCTATCCCTCTGTACTACTTTGTAACACTGAGTTTTTTTCCCCCAAACATCCCTGACTTTTCTGTTTTCCACAGACTACTTGGCCCTGCTAAAACCGATTTAATGGTGGAACAATTTCCAATGATTGATGTACCTATTTAAACGAACTACTAAGGGCACGTTCCCTCCTAACTACGTAAGACAGTCTTCAACCAATCTAATGTATTGCTTCTATTTGATTTTATTTTAATTCTGCATTTTGGAACTTGCCTTGTTTAGTTGTGCTCTCTTGAGGCTCTCATTTTATTTCCTATCTTGTTTGTATTTTTGTACCTGTGAAAGGAGTTTTGTCATGTTCTATTAGAGGTACTGCCTGTGCACTGCTCTTGATGTGGGTACCTATTGGACCCCTGATTTATTATAGAAAAGAAAGTATCATGCTCATCCACTTTCACTATGCTGGAGCTGATCCCCACTAGATATTAATTGTATTTGATAACTTGAATGTCAATTATAAAAGATGTCACTAATTGATTGTAAACATGTTGGTTTTATTTTAATTTTTTTCTTTGATTAAATTTAGGTATTCTACATGTCCCCCTCCACTTACCTATTGGCGCCCTGATGAAGGTGTGACCCCTGCTCGGGTTTTTCACCGAAACGCGCGTTGGCGCTTACACTTCTGACACCTGTAACGCCCATCTGTCCTTATTCCATCTGGCGCTTGCACTCCTGATATGTTTCGTTTTTTGTTATTTATTTGTACAGTACAATTGTTCCTGTCTGAATTTTATTATCTGTCTTTGGTTTACTGTCTTTGAGTTGTGATGAATGATTGTGGGTATGTATGTTTTGAATGCTGAGTGGGACATGTCACTGTTTTTTACACCAATTGTATGTATTGTCAATTTCTATATCACCCAATTGCACTATATAAAAAAATGTTGTTTACCAAACAAAATATATAAAAACAGTTTATTTGTATTATGTGTATCTACAAACAAAAAAAATAACTAAATAAACTTGAAATTTATTTTTTATATCAAACTAACATGTTGAACTCTTTGTTGTTCGTTTCATGTTTGATGTATCCCCTAGTGTGGTTTCAGCTCCCGATTAGTGTTGTTTGAATTTGGGACCCAAGCTTTGGGCCCACTCTATATTTATGAGGGCCTGATTGTGCTTTTGATTCTTTCTGACTTCATTACCCCGTTGGTCTGGCCCTCTATTACTACTTTGGGGTCCCCCTCCTTAATTGGTTCTCTCTGCTAATCACACCACCATGATGTTGCTCCTGCGCTGCAAAAAGAGAAGGGAAATCGTGAGAGAAAATGGCTCTCTTTAAAGGAGTTCTTTTCTCCTACAACGCGACTCACCTGGCATGATGTCTCCACTTTTTAGTAGTGAGCAATGTGCATGGTCTCACTTTCTCACTACAGTCCAATAAAAAAAATAAACAACGGACTACCTTTGAGAGGCCCGAAAATAGAGCCCCATTGAGATCCGTTTCGAGGCCCCCAAATATAAACTGCCGGAGCTCAGACTCCCTCTCCTCCAATTAAAGCTTTAAAGTTGTAGATAAAATTGTTAGACTAATAATGGTAATTTTTCTGTGTGCCGTTTGGTTGATAATATCATCCTAAGTATATAGATTACAATTTTTAAAAATATTATCTATAAAGTTGTCTGTGGTGGGTTGCAGAGGGAGTTTGTGGGGTGGTGGGGTGCGGTGGAGAGGTGAAAAATACGAGGTAGTGCAGTTACATGTAAATTGTAAAGGTGTGTGTAAATAATTAAATAAATACTTGCTGTATGTTCTATGGCACTACCCGTCATCCTACTGCTCCCCTGCCATGCTCCATCACGTTGCAGCACTGCCTCTGGAAGCCGTCAGTAGAATTTATGTAATTGTATGTTATTATTGTAATATATTGAACGGATGTAAAAAATAATTGAATCTATTTTTTTTTCAGAAAATTCTTTCGTTTGCATAAACATTTGAAAATGCTTAGAAGAACTGAGAAAAAAAAGACAAGAAAAGAAGCATTTATATTTGGAGAAAAGAAAAGATTTTAAATTACAAAAAAATGAGAGCACTAAACAAACAGTTTCTTCTGATAAAAACACTAGACAATTTCTGTAAAAAGTATTGCGAACATTTAATGAAAATAACATCACACAAAGGAAAAAGAAGAAATTTTCAAGTAAGGAGAAGGAGACTTCAATTTCAAATACAAGGAAAAGAAAACATGATAAAGAAACACTATCTGTTACCCGGAGACAAAAACAATTTCAAGAAATTCGTCAGAGACTTTTTCGAACTAGAGTGATTCACAATTTAACGAGAACATGCTGCAAATATAAAAAGAAAGTGCTGCAATTTAAACAGAAGCAGCGTATCGAAAGTATAGTGGATACTGCTTTTACTTTAAAACAGAAGTTACTCATTGTGATTTTGAAGAGGATCAAAGTATTAGATAAAGTAATCAAAGTGTTGAAAGAGAAAAGTAGAAGAAAAAGACTTGTGAACAGAACCAACTTTTGCAAAATCTTTAGTGGATATTGGAAACATACTTCTAGAAGTGAGCTTTTTTTTAATGAGGAAAGTTACTTCTAGGAAAATAGTTTACCATTTGCAGTTGATACTGGAGGTCGTTGCTACGAAGTTCAGGATGGTTGTCCCCTTCCAAAAGAGGAATTGGTTGGTGAAAGTGCAGAAGAGTTAATAGTTGAAGTGCAAGGGAAACGTACACAAGCTCCTGTGTATAAGTGGGGTTGTGGCAATATTTGTAGTATTCGAAAGGAATCTATTGCTATAATGACAAAATTGCTACGTGAATATACACACAAAAGTATTAAACAGAAGATTACGTTGTTGCAAGGACTAGATCCATGTAATGTAAGAAAATATACTGAGAAACATGGGCATTCTCTGGCTTGTCTTTCAAGAAAAGTGTGTAAAAGTGTTTTTCATCACTTGAGGATGTTAGCAGTACACCATTCAGAAATGCAGAAGTTTGTAAGGAAACTGTACTATGTAAAAAGTTCTGCATTGTGTTTAAGTGAACTGAATACAGCTCCTTTATATGGTTCTTTATCAGATGTTCAAAAAAAGTGTGATGATATTGAAATGCGATATTTTGGTTCAGAAGAGCAGTCAATAGAAAGTGAAAGTTTGACAATTACAGATGCTGAAGGAGATGGGAAAGTGATCAGAACTGATCAGTTTGAAGAATAAATTGGAAGGTTTAATGTAGTGTGCTCTGAAATACCAAACTATGTTTGTGTTTGTTGTCGATGTACTCATTATAAAAGTCAAACTAGGAATGTTGATTTGTATTTGAAAAATGAAAAGGTGGAAGGTTGATTTGAGTTAGGTAGTGATCACGTGTATGTAAATATTGTTACAACAAATTAGACGAGAACAAAATGCCTGCTAGAGCAGTACATAATAACTTAGAATTAGTAGCTATTCCGGAGGAACTGGCAGAATTGAATACATATAAGTCGGTGGTAATTCAATCTGTTCATCCTTTTCAAACTATAATTCGGATGGAGCCTAGAACAGGTAAACTGCCACCAACAGACTTGCAAAGAGGGCTGAAAGGAAGAGTGGTGTACTTACCTTTGGATTTTAAGAAAAATATTGAAACTATTGCTGGAGAGAAAGAGGAAAATCAGGCAGTAGTCATTCTAGTAAATGGTGTACCAACAAAGAGTCGGAAAATATGGCAAGAATTTGTGGATGTTAATAAAGTTGAAAAGGCTACCTTATATCTTATAGAGAACAATATTTATTACAAAACTGTAAATATGGATGAACAGGTAATAAGTTTAGAACATGAATGTGAAATTTCAAGTGGTCAAATCGAGAAAGTGGACAAGTCAAGGACTGAAGAGATTTATGAACATTACACAATATGTCCTTTGCATTCAAAAGAAGTAATAGGAAGCAGCATTGAGTTATTTCAAATGTAAAAAGCACAGGGAACTCCAATGAGTGTATGGGAGAAGAGCTTGGAAGCTCATTGTATTCCACAGCTGTTTCCTACTGGAGAAGGTGGACGATATGATGACCGACCTGTACGTATTCCAGCTTCAGAATATCGGTCAACAAGATTATATTCCGAAGATCCTAGATTTCGACAATGCATTCCATACATATTTCACCTTTTGTTTGAAAGTGATTTATCTTCTCTGTTGTATGCAGTGAACCACATACTTAAAACTGGAGTTTGTCAATCACTTCTTTCTGCGAAAGAATTTGTGGAGAAAGTTGAAAAAACAAATGAAAATTTAGAAGCACAGTTAATCAATTTGATGGCATGCCAACGTGGAACAAATGAGTATTGGTATCGTCGTCATGGCGAACTCAAGTGTATGTTATGGAACTCAGGTACACCAACATGGTTTGTCACACTTAGCTGTGCAGAGTATGCATGAGAAGATTTGCTTGAGTTTCTAAGAGAAGTGAATTCCAATTTTAAAAATGTTGAAATAAAGACTCCTGGTGAACTGTGTTCATTGGATCCTGTAAATGTGTGCAGATATTTTAATCATAGGTTTCAAGCTATGATGTCTTTTATCTGCAATAAAAAAAATCCACCTCTTGGAGAAGTTACCGATTTTTTTTGGAGAAAGGAGTACCAAGCAAGAGGTGCACCTCATATACATATGCTACTATGGGTCAAGGATGCACCTACATTTGGAACTGATTCTGATCAAACAGTATTGTCTTTCATCAAACAGCATGTGTCATGTGAGATTCTGAGAGAAGAAGGCGTTTCCAAAGTCACCGTTGTGGAAAGTACTGCAGAACAAAATAAAAGTCTAAAGGAAAATTTTACACCAAATGTCGGTTTGGTTTTCCACGTCCAGTCATTTGTAAAGGAAGAGTAAATTATTTTTTTTCTTCTGTAAGGCACACAATATCTTGGAAATCTCCAAAGAATACCTACAACTTAAAAATAACAGAAGTGTCAAAGTATATCAATGACTACAATCCAGTCATTTTAAAAATGTGGAATGCGAACATGGACATCCAGTATGTTGCAGATAACTCAATTGCTGTTGCCCGTTATGTTACATCGTACATAACAAAATTAGAAAAAACAGAGATGAAACAAATGTGGGAAGAAATTGCCCAAGAGAAAAGCGTTATGTTATGTTATGTTAAGGGGGACTTATAGAGCGTACGGCTACTCAAAAAGAGTGTCCCGGGACTAAGAGTAACTACCTGAAAAAAAGAGATCACACACGCTTTCTGTCCTATCGTTACCGACTTTATAATTTATTGATGGAACAGCCAGGTATTAAGGTGGCGTCTGAAGATAAGAAGTTCAGGGTCACTTCTGAGGGCCAAGGGTAGGGAGTTCCATAACTTGCTAACGATCACCTGAAAGGAACGACCTCCCTTCCTAGTTAGGAAAAATTTTGGCACCACTAGCAGGTGTTGTGTTGAGGATCTTAGCGTCCTAAGCAAATAATTGTACAGCTTTACTTTGAAAATGCTTTCCCATCGAGAAATTGGATCCTATGAATGTTCAGACCGCTTGTGCTATTCAAGTTTATATTCAAAGTCTCGAGGAATCATTTGGGTAAGTTTAGGTCTTGCCTGCTCATGGAATAGAGTGTTGAAATCATTAGCAGAAATTGAATACTTAGCAGCAAATGAACCAGACAGTAGAGACATTCGTAAAACTAATATGTTGGACACGTACTATCCGAAAAGGAGTCTACATCTGGAACAGCTATGTCTGTATGAAGTACTTCAACATTACAGCTTCAAAATAAAAGTTAAACAGAATTTAAAAGAAGGAAAATATGCAGTAGTTGGATGCCATGGTTGTTTAGTAAAACTTGCAAAGGGTAATCTTATAAACCACAAGAAACTCAGTTGTGAAACTCCAGATAAGCGAGATTTTTACTATTTAGCACTTCTCCAACTCTTCAAACCATGGCGTAGCTAAAGTGAATTACTTGGAGACTTTGACTGCTATGAAGATTCTTTTAATGCATGTAAAGATAGCATTGCATGTACAATTTTCCCAACATATTTAAAAATGTTGAATGATGAAGTTGAACAGGAAAAGACTACAGCTGAAATAGCTAATGAAAGTTCTCAAGATAGTCAAAGTAGTGGTCAATGTAGTCAAGATCCTCTTGGACAACCAATACTGGAAAATGAAGCAGCGATTGCTATGCATGAAGTCGAAATTGCAATGCAACCAGCACACGAGGAGAATATTACGTTGGAAAAGTTAGAAGAACAAGTAAATGTTGAACAGAAAGAAATATATACAAGTAAGAGAACAGATAGAACATGGTTTGTTGCATGAAAAAAAGAATGTGTGTGTTCTTCTTTTAAACATCTTCTGATGTACATCAGTGGTCAAGCTGGGACAGATAAAAGTTTTTTAATTAAAGTTTTGACCACTTATCTTCAAAAAACTACTGGTTCACATTTATGTTGTATGGTAACAGCTCCAACTGGATTAGCTGCACACAATGTTAAAGGAGTTACTTTGCATAGATTACTGATGTTACTAGTTGAGTATGATAATAAATTACAATATCAGAAGTTGTCTGGACAAGCTTCTCATGAAGTGTCAAGAGTGCTGAAGAAAATGAAACTATTAATTATTGATGAGGTGAGCATGGTCTCAAACTTAATGCTTGCTTTTGTACACTTAAGATTGTAACAGGTATTAAAAACAGATTGGGACGTTCTCTATGGAGGAAAACATTTAATTGTATTTGGAGATCTGTTACAACTAACACCTGTAAAAGGAGAACCAGTGTTTAAAACTCTTCTACACGAAGAGACAAAGAAATCTCTGGGAAGTATTGGAAATGTGAATCTGTGGTTAAATTTTGAATATAAAAAACTCACTCAGAATATGCGACAAGCAAGAGATGAAGATTATGGAAATAGTCTAAAAGATGTAGGAATTGGTGTTCTAAGCAAACATGGTAAAGAAGCTTTTTAAAGTCATCTACTAAAGAACTTGTTTACAAATGAAAACACACCAGCAGAAGTAATGTACAAGAAAATGAAAGAAAAAAAGTCTATAGTTTGCTTAATGCCTACAGTGGAAGAGTGTTACACATTTAATAGAGAGTTTATGAAATTGGAAAATGAAGAAATAGTTCACATTGAAGCTATTGATAAAATCGAGCATCAAGAAATAACAATTGTTCTTTCAGAAAAACTACAGACTAAATTGGATTCTTTGGAAAAGGTTGTATCAAAAACTGCTGGCCTAGAAAAAAATGTAGATGTATGTTTAAACTGTCGGGCAATTTTGAGGCGTAATCTGAATGTAGAAGAAGGTTTAGTGAATGGAGCAATGGGGAAAGTTGTTGATTTTGTGAAATATCAAAATAGAAATGGAATTGAATTCTTGAAAGTTAAATTTGATCAGATTACAGAGGTAAGACAGATTGCGCGTTGTGCTGTACGTTTTTTGCTTGTAAAAGACTTGTATGTTCGTAGAAAACAGTTTCCCTTCTGTTTAGCATATGCAATAACTATTTATAAATCTCACGATTTAAGTGTAGATAATGCTTTGATAAATGTAGGAAGAACTGTGTTTAAAGAGGGAATGGTATATGTTGCATTATCTCGAGTTAGAATGTTGTCTGGTTTGTATTTAATTGATTTTGATGAGAACAAGGTTAGTGCTGATGTTAATTGTGTAAGAGAATATAATCGTTTGAGAAGGCTTTATGCTCCAAATTTAGGTGAATATCCTGTTTAAGAGAAACGTGTTGTGTGTTCAAAAACGCAAACATGGTGAAGAATCAACTATGGTTGGAAAGCAGAAACAAAATCAAGAGAAAAGAAAAGATGTAAAGAAGCAGAAAATACAAGCAAGTGATGATGTTGTCGCATTCCAATTAAAAAATGCTTCTGGTGTCAACTGCTATGGTAATGTTATTCTAAACGTTATATTTTATCTTGAAGATGTTTATGGTGAAATTATGGAAAGTCAGGAAAAAAGATTATGTTCGGCACTTTATACTTTATTTCAAGAATTGAGAACTGATAGAAGTAAGATCCATTCTGCTTCTGGTATTCGCCAACTGTTGGATACATGTACTGGATCTTTAACGTTCAGTGCTAATATACAACAAGATGCACAAGAATTTCTGATGGTTATGCTTGGAGTACTAGAAGATGAAGGAATTCAGATTGAGAGTTTATTTGGACTCAGTTACAAATGGGAACATAAATGTGAACAGTGTTCATTAACTTCAAGCACTATAGTTGACAGAGAACGATTTCTATATTTGACAATACCTGACTGAAAATCTGTACCATTTTCCTAATTAGTAAAAGAAGCTGATCACGAGATGATCTGTTCTCGTTGTAAATCAACAATGCTATCTACAGTATGCCTACAAAGAAATGGAAAATATTTGATTATAATGTTGCAACGCTGTAGACCAAATGGAAGAAAAGTGGAAACCAAAATTAAAAAATTTGGTGCTAGTCAAGTATCTATTTCTGGAAGAACTTTTGCAACAGTTGCTATTGTTTTCCCTGCTGGAAGTACTACCACAACTGGACATTATACAGTTTATTTAAAGTGTAATAATGGTTGGAGTCACTGCAACGATACACACTTGGAAATGAAACCAAGATTATCTTATGAATTACCCAACTCATACTTGATATTTCTGAAACAAAGATTTTAGATACACCATTCGGCTTTGTGGGAAGGTGTAAAGATACTTTAAGGAATTCATACTGGATGCTTTCAAAGCAAAATTTTTGATACATTATTTGACGTATTGGGAAAATGTTCACAGAAACTATGAAGTAAAGGTAAGATTTGAAGATTGGAAATAGTATTGGATATGTTATTTGTGTTGATTTTGTATTATATTTGTCAGAATTAGGCATTTGTTTTTTTTTAAACAATCTAGTTGATTGTTTTTTTCCCCTGCTGTTTATGATGAAACTACTCTGACATCACTGTGAATAGTGAAGTTAAGTAGTAGCTCATGACAGCAAAAAAAGGGAGAAAAATTGTTTTCTGAATGTTAAATTATTTTGTATTATTTAAAAACTCACTGTAATTTGTGAAATATATTACATTACATCGTAGTTTTGCAGTTTATTTTATGTAGTTGAAAAGTTAGAAAAAACAGTAGTAATGACAAATAGCACAATAGTAGTTCGATATTTAAAAAACCTTTGAAATTCACTGAAAAGACCATAGGTTTTACAGATGTTATAGTTAAAATTTGCATTTAAAAAACCTTAAAAGTTCACTGAAAAAAAACATAGGTTTCAGCGATGTTATAGTTAGAAAATATGTTTTGGGATATTGAGATCCCTAAGGAAAATCCTCCATTTACTCCCAGAGGGCACCCAGAAAGCTGTGACCAAGCACTGGTGATATCCAGACTTGATTATTGCAATATCCTATATCTGGGTGTGGCCCAGACCTGTTTTAATAGATTACAACTGGTCGAAAATCATCTGGCAGCTCGAGCACTGTTGAAGCTCCCCAGGCGGGCTTCTATGAAACCCGTGTTGCGGAAACTACACTGGCTCCCGATAAGGCATAGAATCCATTTTAAAGCTCTTTGCTATTGCTTTAAGGCTCTCTCCTCCCAGGGTCCACACTGCCTTGAATCGATGGTGTATTCCTATGTGCACACCAGAAACATGAGATCAGCAGCAGCTAAACTGGTCACTGTTCCAAAATTCAAAAGGGTAAGAGTGGGAGGCAGAACTTTTGGCCATTTAGTCCCTAAAGCATGGAATGCCCTTCCTGCGAAAATTTGACAATCACCTTCTGAACTCCTATTCCAAAAGAAACTAAAGACTTGGCTTTTTAGGTGAGAATGAGCTTTCCATCAGACTAGTTGACCTAGTGTTCATTGTTCAGCACCTTAGCCCTTGGACACTCTGTTAGGAGTTGCCATGCACTTTATAAATTCCATTACCACTACTACATAGTCATTCACACTTGAAGGACAGGTTGATATATGCATAGCAGTAATGCACCCTATTACTGGTGGAAAAATTAGCAATTCTATAAAAATGCATAATAGCTTGATGCAATTGTTGGGGAGTATTTGGAAATGCTATGGGGGATATTCTCAAGAACGTGTGTTAATTATCGCAAAATTAGCTTAACGCATCTTTGCATATCGCAGTCTATCGCAGGAAATTAACCCCATGTTAACGTTGTATTCTCAACCTGGCGGCACCATGCGATAGTCTCACATCATAATGCGTCAAATGACGCGTAAAGACTAACGCGACGCCCAAAAAATGCGAAACACGAACGCGAGAAAAGTTGCGATGTGGCCAATCGCGATACAAAAATCAGCGATAACCAGCGACAGACCTGCAATTCCCAAGTATCATGCGGGAAAATGCACTAGAAAAGCACAACAAAAAAAATAATAAAAAAATAAACTGCGTAACACCATGGATGCACCCGGACTGAGTGCAGAGGACAAAGCGAACCCCACAAGCCCCACAGACGACCAGCAAGGAACCTCGTGCTCGGGGAAGGCCAAGGAGAAGAGGAAGACGGGGTTCAGTCCGCAGGAAAACCGGATCATCGTCACGGATATGATAGAACACTACCAACAACTGTTCGTCACCTCCACTGTGTCATTGGCAACACAAACGGAAATATGGCAGTCCATCGTGAACAACGTGAATGCAGTCAGAGTGTCGAGGAGGTCAATGGAGGAGGTCAAGAGGTGCTAGCATAATGTGAAAAGCCAAACCGAGCAGAAACCCGCTGCCAACAGTAAGGCAGCAAAGGAGACTGGAGGTGGCAGTCCTGCACCACAGGAGGAGCTGGAGTAAATGGTGGCCACAGTCATCAGTGTGGAGACGGTGCAAGGAGTTGGGAGTCTGGCCACAGCTCGACATGACCTGACCCAACAGCAACAGGGTGAGTAACAACCAGGGACTGGGGGGAGATGGGAGATGGGCACAATGGCACACATGCACAGTGATGTGTAACACACTGTACACCCACAATGACTCTGGATCATGTCCACACATACAAACACCAAGTAGGCCCCCGTCCACCATGTGCCCAAAGGGGTCCCACCCCACACCACCAGTTCCACAACCAACACATGCACATGTGTGAAACCCAGCAAAGATGCATATTTGTGAGCCACACTGACAATGCAAGTGACACTACATGACGATTACCATGGCTGCAGTCCAATCATCATGACATTGTGCACGCCACGACACTGAGGTGGCTGAGTATGGACCACATCCGGAAAGGAGCAGGTCACACTCTGACACATCCACGTGCACAAACAACCCCTGACGTCAACAAGACATCTGCAGACAAACAATGCACAAGAGTACACAAACCGTCCAAGAGCACAAATGACCCAAGTCGCCAACATCTCAGCACCGTAAAAACACACAAGTCAAAGGCACACCGCCTCAAAGGGATAAGGAGCAGCAAAATCACAACTGCAGGTGCGACTCTCCCACAATGCAAAACACACATAGCAATAACAGCACATCCACATTGACGACAATGTGGTACAAAGTTCAGCACTTTCACCACAGAACAGAGGACACAACTGGTTCCGCCTGTGTGTAGAAACTGGCCAATCACATCTGGCATAGCAGGAAACTGTGAGATAAAAATGAACGTGTACAACCTCACATACGTGATGTAGTTCAAATGTCCACTGTACCGCATCAAATAGTCAGCTCCTCCCAAACAGTCACAATGTACATTGTCAAGCAGTCTGTATGTAAACTTGAACAATTTGTCAACATACATGTCAACACAATGTTAAAATGCATCTCCCCTTCACATTGCAGAGGGACAATCAACACCTCCTGCAGAGCAGACCTGGCAACTCATCAGTGATGATGAAGAGGACCTCCACATCTCCGACACCGATGCCCTACAACAGCTCATGGACATCTTAGGCAACCCACCTCCAGGAGCAGGGCAGCCCAGCTGCATCAAAGAGACCCCACCCCCTGAACAGACCACACAGCAGGAAGCACCCACCACCATGGCTAGTTCCCAGCACCTTACTGAAGAACACATCGCATTCCAAGACCAGGTGTTAGACTGCCAGAAGGAGGTGGCCAAACAGGTGCGGGTGGGGTTCGACCTCATGGCAGCTTACCTAGATCACATACGTGGGTGTCTAAGTCCCATCAGTGACCACTTACATACCCCAACGGACACCCACACTGTGACAGAGACACACGCATTTGGACGACAAAGCTACACTTCTTAGGTCTCGCCCACTGCCTTCGGTGACATGGTTGCGTCCGCTGTACACAGCACAATGTAACGCGGTAGGGCCCGGGGCCCTCATGCATACATTATGACCACACGGACACACTGAGATAGTTTGTGGAACTGGCTATGGGCACTTGCACCCGGCCCCTTTTATTGCAAGGGTCACATGCCCAGTGACGCCTGTGCTAGATGGGTGTGGGGTGAGTGTAAGCCAGCCCTCATGGAGTGGTTGGTGCTGGCAACAACTTGAACAGTGATCACCATTAAAGTGGAAACAGAAAACACCAACATAACACAAACAACTGCGAAGCATCATGGTGGTAGCCAGGGCAAGTACAGAGGTCACCCAATATACAATCAGAAGGGTCCGTGAGTTGCAGTGCACTGAGGTTGTGGCACCAGAGCTGAGCGTGCACATGTGAAGAAATTGTCTAGGATTGTGTCCCTTCGGGATATTCCTGCTGCAGCTGCAGTGGGGTGTGTTACACCTGCATCATCTTCCTCATCATCGTCCCAGGTCTTCCCCACTGCCTGAGGTGACATTGCTGCGTGAGCTGTCCACAGCACAAGACTCACCAGAAAGGGTCCATGAGTTGTTGGGCACTGAGTTAATGGCACCTGAAGAGCTGAGGAGGGTATCAAGCTGATGATGGTATCCACGACATGTGTGAGCAACTCTGATAGTCTGGCAGTAAGACTCTTTCAACTCTGGCAGTTGTTGGTTGAAGGTGGGCCTGGTGGTGGTGGCGTGTGCATCCTGCGGTGATGCATCGTCCGGGCAGGTCAAGACTCGATTTGATGTGTGAACCCTGGTGGACCGCAGTTGAGGCTAGAGGCGGCGGTCAGTGCAGGGCCACAGACACATTGCGTTGATGACCCCCAGGCCATCGACCCAGAGGCCATCCAATATTCATTTAGAAAGGGTCCATGACTTGAGCTGCACAGAGTTAGTGGCCCCGGATGCACTGCGGCTGGCACAGGCACACCGCCATGGGACGGTAACTTGCGGTGCACTGAGGTGGGGCCACGAGAGCTGAGCGGGTCCTCGTCGATGTCCAAGGTGAATGTCACGGAGTGTTCCAGGGGACAGTGGAAGGTGTTCTTCCAGGGCATGGTGCAGAGGGCGGAACCAAGCAGAAACAGACAATATGGAGGAGATGAATGCTACAGACTCGTCATTAACACCAAGTCAGTATCAGCTACAAGATGATGAAGAGAACCCCGAGGCCACATACTCAGACGCCACCAAAGTTCAACCAGAGAGTGTCCATGAATTAACAGAGTTAGTGGCGCCAAATCTGGAAGGGGATGCAGTCTGTGATGAGGCCTGTACAATGATATAAACTCTGCCATAACTAAATCAAAACTCAGTTAAAAATGTGTGACCTCCTCGACCGCAGTGTAGGCCGAAGGCAGTAGTCAGCAAGAGACCACAGACAGGTGTCGTTCGAATGCTATGCACAGAGTTGGTGGCACCACATCGAAGGTAGTACAGTGATATAAATGCTGCCATTGACATATGAATTCGGCCATTGGAAAATCAAGACTCAGTTCCAAATGTGTGACCTACTAGACCGCAGTGTAGGCCGGAGGTAGCGGTGGAGTACGTTTACGAGGAAGGAGTGCTGTGGGCCTGTCTTGCAGAGGACAGCGATGGTCTGAGGAGACTGCCAAGGTCGTGGGCCTCGGGCTTGGAGCTTGCACCGGCACGTGGTGGGCCCTCTTTGGCACACGCTGGTGTCGGCAGGTGAGCAGTGAGGCCTGGGTGCGCAGGGGAGGCCAAGACGGGTCTGGGGACCAGCCTGGGGTGCAGCAGGCGCACAGGATCGCCAGCACCACTGCTCACGGCATCGGCCTCGTGGCGGGGTGAGAGGTGCCACCCTGGCCGACACGTTGGCCATTCCGGAAGAGAACCGCACCCAGAGAAACGTGATTTTTATTCCCACCCCGACGCAGGACTGGCGTACCCTGGACCAGGCCACTCCACTCACGCTTGCAGGGGGAGACGTAACAAGCTACATTTCCGCAATCTTCCCCACTGGCTGAGGTTACATGGTTGCGTCCACTGTCCGCTACACTCCAAACACCAGCAGTGTATGTCGACATGGACATGTCTGTGGTCTGCATACTGCAGTCTGTCCAGCACATCCATGCCACACTTGGCATTGTGTACATTCTCACTCATGGGTCCCTTGCCTCCTTCTCACATGCCTGGTTCCCACCTCTCCCAACATTCTGCTATTGTGTGGCTGAGGGGCTGTGCCTTTGGTGGCTTGTATACATGGCCAGCCTGGGTTACCACAGTAAGTTGTGCTGTTGTGTCTGGTAGGTGGCATGTTGTTGGGCATGTTGTCTGTGAGTTTGTAACGTGTGCATTCCCAGAGTTGTGAGTTGCATGATTGTGGAGTTGAGGTGTGTGGTGTGTTCATTTGGTACTTACCAATGGACAATGTTCACATAGGAGCCAGCCTCAAAGTACTGGTTGATGATGGACTGTCGGAAGATGAAGGAATCATGCACACTGCCTGGGTAGTTGGCGACGACATTGAGGTAGAGTCCCAGGTGGTCCACTATTGCCTGCACATTGATGGAATACGTGTGCTTCCTGTTGCGGTAATTATGTGCAGTGGCAGCAGGGGGCATGAGAACTGCATGTGTGCAGTTGATTGCCCTCAACACATGCGGGAAGCCAGCTATGTCGTAGAAGCCTTGCTTGGTCTCCAGCCGTTTCTTTGCAGTGTGGGGGAAGTGAAGGTGCTATGGTACTAAGCTGATGATGGCATCTAAGACAGGTGTGATGAACTTGGATCGGGCTGGCTGTGTGACTCCTCCAACTCTGGCAGTTGTTGGTTGGAAGGTACCAGAGGCCAGCGGGTGCAGCACAGCCAAACTTTGTCTGTGGAGGGATGTTGGTTGTCCGCTGTGTTGGTACCGTCAGTCTGTTGAGCCTGTAGTGGGCAATGACATCCTCTGGCGTTAAGTCTGTGAGGCTGGTGCGTTTTGTGAAGGTCCGCGGCTGTCTTTGTCTGCGCTGCCTCTGTGGTAGTCCAGGGGGTAGGTGGGTGTTGTGGCCCTCTTGGGTGTCCGAGCTGCATGGTCAGTAGCTCCATGGCATCTGTTGTTCTTTAGGTGTGGCTCTGGGCTGGACTCCCTTTCATACTGCAGGTAGTCGTCCGACTTAACACCAGGTAGGAGCAGGTGTTAAATCCCTGCTGCTAACGTGCCTTATCGCATGTTTTGTGATCTTATCGCAGATCTGGCTGGTCGTTGAGAATGTTGTAAAGTGCTGTTGTTGTGGCTTTTTGCACGGGAACGCCTACTCTGCATCTCATTAGCGTTAGTTGCGGTGTCATCTGTGGCGATGTTTTTTGCAGCTGCTATCGCGGGAATACTGGTGATATGGGCTGTTTGCACCAGCTTGTGAATAGGGTGATAAATTTATCGACACTTTGCCTGCAATAAAGTGCCACAACCTCGACGATAAGTCCTTGAGAATATGCCCCAATGTGTTTTTATGTTATTCAACATTTAATCTAGAAAGTTGCAGAAAAACCTAGCAACTGAGCTCTTTGAAACCTCTCCTACTGTGGCTACAATAACCTGATAACTGCCTTATTCCAGAAGGTGAAAGCAGCACAGGATATGGACATGTGTGGGTGTAGAATCCCTTCTGGGTGTGTGTGCCTATCCAAAAATTGGGCTAATTCAGCTATAAGATCCAAACTCCAAACTAACATTACTGCTATCTCTATATTTCTTAAAAATCTCCTTCTCAGTCTGTTGAAATAAAGTTTTTCTAACTCCAAAAATTCTCGCCCGTCTTCTTCTTCTCCTTTGACTTTGACTGAGTCAGATTTACTATTCTAACTTCAACATAAGCAAAAGCAGGAAAAGTATTGGAGTTTGGAGGGATTAGGTTTACTATTCCTACTCCAAAGTAAGCAAAATCCGAGAAAGTGTTGCTCTTTGATGGAGTTAAATATACTAGCCCCACTTCTTTCTATGCAAAGGTAGGGAAAATGTTGGACTTTGGAGGGTCTGCTTTATTATTCCCACTCCAACGTAAGCAAAAGCAGAGAAAATGTTGGAGTTGGGTGGTTAGCTTTACAATTCCTGCTCTAATCTGTCCAACATTAGAGAAATTGTTTGATTTTGGAGGAATCAGATATACTATTCCAACTTCTAAACTTTAAAAAAATACATTTAAACACATAGCAAAATTAACATATTTTGAATGTAAACTGAATTCATTTTAAATAAATAAACTTGAATTATAAGAATAGTGTGCTTATATGTTAATTTTACTGTTTCATATTACAAAATTAATGAAATTACAAATGTTTAAAATAAATACTCTTTCCTCAGTACTACCCAAAAGCCCGCACCAAAAATTAAAAGGTGTTTTTATAAATGCAACATATTACATTCACTGCTAAATACACCATATAATTAGAATCAAAACAAATAATAAATATGAAAAACATTCACAGTTTGATAATCAAATACATTAATCAGGTATTTACAATTAATTTACAAACAGCAAATAATTGCAATTATTTATTAATTAAATAATTAATGTTCATAATTATTACCAAATAATAATTTCATTACCTTAAAAAAAGTTACAACACAAACAGTAAGCTATGTTTTAAATAACTCCCCACCTTAACCTCCTTCAGAACCAACACTTGCTACTAAATATAAAATTACTTATCAAGTACAAAAATCATATTAAAAATGACAAATTATACTGAAAAACATACATTATCATATTTCTAATACCTGTTAATAATATAATAAAGAATATATATTACCAGCCGCTGCAGGTAAGAGCAGTGGGCGGTGGGGCTGGCTGGGGGGGATTTCGACTAATGACCATGAGGGAAATTTTCCCTTGTGGTCGTATCTCAAAATCTCCCCCCCCCCCCCCCCACTAGCCCGCCCCACCGCTCTTACCTGTAGCGGCGGTATATTACATTAATTAACAAATGATATTTCATACAAGTATATTCAAGAACCAATATTATAGACCTTAATATTTAAAAAGACAATACTATACACCTAAAAAACTATGGGGCATATTATCAAGGACGGCGTTAAAATTATCGCCGGTTTAGCGGCAGAAAACTGCCGCTAAAGCGGCGATAATGAGCTTGATAATATGCCTCAGAGAATTCCCATAGAAGCCCATGTTCTCACCAGAACATGGACTTCTTTTGGAATTCTCAAGGGCATATTATCAAGCCCATTATCGCCGCTTTGGCGGCAGTTTTCTGACGCTAAACCGGCGATAATTTTTAGTGCTGTCCTTGATAATATGCACAAATCATATATAACATTTTCTGATAATTGAAGCATAGAATAATTAAAAACACCCAGGGCCACAAACACAGCCTGTTTTTGGCCACAAAGTCTGTGATACACTAAATTGTAGGCTTGGTGATCTCAAAACGTCAATGGTAAGGATGAGGGGCATGAAAGTGGCGTTACTCCTTTGTAAATCGCAATGACATGTACCAATGCTCGGCGACTGCAGCTGTCGTCACTAAGCATTGACAGGTTAGTGACCTCTCAAACAGGCCATAGAGAGTTGCTAAGTGGTAGCTGCATGTGATGGACTGCTTCTGCTCTGTATATCACAGGGGGGGGGGGCTTAGGGATGATCAGTCAGCAGTCCATGGACCACTGGTGCTTCACTCGATGTCTGCTCAGAAGAGGCCAATTTTGTTTGTACATGGCAGGTCCTGTCCCTTTGAGAGACAGAAACTTCAATTTTGGGAATTCTATAGGTTCATTTGCGTGCATGGAGGTCTGATGTCCCTCGCAGGCCTCTGTTGCCGCGCATGCAGGCATTTGGAAATATTCGCAAAAGGAGTCATAGGCTCATTAATAGTAATGAACAGGGAGTCTTCGATTCCTACCGGGTGCCATTTTTGCCCTTTGACAGATCGTCACATCAATAGCAGTGCAAAAAAATTCGTGGGTTGCAACATAGATGCTGTGTGAATATGGCGCGACACAGAGCGAGCGTTTCACACATTCAAAATATTTTTCATCGGCGAAGTATCTGACATGTACATCAAACAGTTTCCGTGATTGGGGAAACATTTCAAAATTCTGGCATGCTCAGACAAGGTGGGCCATTCCATTCACATTCAGAAGTGACATATATTTACAGTTGGAAATACCATAGTGCTCATTTTATAAGTAATGGCTAAAATGGGAGTCACGCTTTCTAATGTTCCAGGATGGTGTAACTTCCCCATTGTATTGCGCGCATCTTTAAATGCATGTTCATGTGTGCCCATCAAGTGGAAAGGCAAAGGGGGCATGTGACTAACGAATAAAACTGTTCAGGGGCCAGCGCTAACTAAATGATTTAAGTAAATGATTATTTTTCAAGAACAGAGGGAAATCCACAGAAATGTATGGTCGCTTCCAAATGTAAAGTTGCCTGGTGACATGTGCAAATCATAAACCGCAATGCATTGTTGTTAGTGGAGAGAAGAGGTGGCCTTACAAGGAAAGAAAGGGGGCACTGGGATGTACAATCACCTCTCCACAATGGCTATGCAGGTTCAAGCTGTGGGCTGCACGTGCCTAGAATTGAGTGTTTGATCGAAGCCCTTCCCAAGAGCATAGTAAAGCGCATACATTAAGAAGAGCCCCTGGAATTAGGCCATTTTGCAGAGCGGTGTTTTCAGCATAATTATGGATTTGTGGCTCTTGACATAATCCATCATTTTATGCATAGTTGCAAACTTTGACAAATATATATATTTCTAGATCAATTGGTTCAAAATGTACTAAAAGTGCTAGCACACGTGTTGACTTTCAGTGGCAGGCCTTATTTCGATCAGAGGAGGCTCACCATTCAGTTACTGATTGCTGTATTTTGGTGTTAAACAGATTTTAATGAGATGTAACGTTTTGTCAATGCATTGTTAATGCGTAAATATGGCAAAATGGTAAAGTAATACTGCTTCAAATGTGCCACCTTATGCTTCAGAATTAGCTTTTTCTTGCCGCATAATATGGTCCTCCGCTGGTGCATAATTCGAGTGGCCCTAACTATAAGTAAAGAATGTTTTCTCAAAGATGTCTAGCAGTAGGCCTAGGAGGAGTTTGCTGCATGTAGCAGAACTCCATGAAGTGACATAAAAACTCTCCGCGAGTGGCGTTGTGCGTTACCTCACGAGGTTCAGGCTGATTTTTAGCGCTGGGTATTTGTCCCGCACTCTAAAATCAGTGCGAACGGCAGCACATGGAGCGCAACAGGGTGCTGCTTCTTTATGTAGCTCGAGTAGAGATTCTAATCGAGTGGCAGCTTCCCCAACGCGAACGGAAGGATTCTCAATTCGATGGTAGCGACCATCCGTGACCGCCCGTATTTAGAAGTGTTGCTGGGAAGCAGTCTAGCATTGGATTTTCCCCGCTTGCACTTGACAACCTACCGTTGGCGAACGAGGAAAAAACTCAGCTCCGCTATGCAGGGTAGAGTTTTTCGGGAGTCCGCGAGCTCCTCTAACAGAGCGAAGTTCACCGCCCACCAGGCCTACTATGTAGCCCCCACAAAACGCTGAGTGGTGTATACTTTGATGTGTGATGTGGCAATGGCTTTTTCCACAACACAGCTACATGCTCAATGCTGTGTGGGAAGCCAACATGTTCACCACACCCTTGGCATCCTTTAAAACCTATACCAGTAAAATGCCTGACAAGCAGCACATTAAGGTCCAGATTTACAAAGGTTTTCCATTGGGCTTGCACTACATTTTTTAACACATACCCAAAGCAAAATCCTTTTTGAAATTTACAAAGCAATGCAAATAACTATTAACTTGATTTATTAAAATAGTAACGCAGCACAGCATTGCACCGCTTTGAGATACTTTGCGCCATTGAGGCGTTCCATGGGTGGTGCATGGGCGTTCCCATGCATCCACTCATGAATTTTAATGCAAATCCATATCTACAAAGACTTGTAGACATGGATTTGTGCCACAATCCTGCAGCCCTGGTATGGTAGCGTTTTAGTCCTGAATATATTAGTGAGTAAATAATTGCTTTTATGTTAGGCTAGGTTTAATAGAGATACTAAATACGATTATTGTAGTTGAAACAATTTCAATGTGCAGAAGTGTATTTGTTAATGTAATTCAATTGTGCTACATTTTTATAGATTTGCATATTAGTTCATATGGATGCTATTTGATGCTGCAAATTACACTCCTGCTCCTCCCCCTCTCACCCTGTCCCCTTGCGGTGTCTTCGATCTCTTCAAGCTCTGCCAAACAATAGAAAAGCTAATATCAAAGTGCATTTTTCCATTGTGCATGAATTGGTTATTAACTTTCAGCTGTTTGTTAAGAAGTTGTAACACATCAAGGTCTTTCTGCTCTTCCATAGTACTGTTGCTGGGCCTTGCACTCTTTGGTAGGTGTACGACTTATTGTTGTAAACATATTGCATTTAATTGAACATACGAAGATGATGTATTGCTGAAGCTGCTCGGTGTTTTCTTAGAAAATGGGATATTGCCAATGTGTAATGTTACAATTGGATTTTTCTGATTTGTCAAAAGCAATGATTCATGGGATCACACCATGCTGAAACTGTGGTTTTGCTAATTTCATATGCAGACTTTGCGTATAACAACCAATTGAGTATGGGATGAGCTAGATTACTTTCCTGTTCTACTAGAGACACTATTCAAGAGAGCTTCCTGAACATCTATTAGCTAGAGATACTGATGTTCCTCTTATGATTCTTGCTTTTCATTGGGGTTCTGGTCTCTTGAATATCTACTTTGTATTTGAGCCTTCCTGGCATACAATTAGCATTTCTCTGAATTGCTTAACTGAGATTTTGTAATAAAACTCTTTATTTTTCCCTAATCTAGAACTCATTTATTGAGTGTTCCCAGTTATTTACTTACAACTCTGCTAAACTAATGTTGGGCATGAGGTTAAGGAAGATATTTTTATCACAAGATCAAGGGTGAGGGAGCAGAACATCTAAGTACATCGGGGTGATTTACATTTTGGGATGTATTACATTTAGGATTCTGTGTTCTGCTCAGCAAAAAATAGTAGCAGAGGATAGTTGTGTAAGACTACCTCCTCTTGTGTAGAGGTTCCTCAAAGAGATTTCCTTGAGAGCTCTCAGTGCTTAATGCACAGTCTATTGTTCCTGAAGTTTTGGAACCAATTCTGGAGACTCCCAAGAAGTACAGAGAGTGCATTCCTGAACAATTTGAAGTATTAGTATGAATAGTGTGAACTGATTTGTTCAATATGTATGTATTTGGCATTCATGTTGGAGTACTTGTTTGAGGAATGTATATCTGCTTCTGTTGTGAGTTGTTTGGCTATGTGATGATGATTGTGGGTTCAATTGGTGGGTTGATCACCATTATGTTGATGTATTATTCATATTTGTAAACACATTTGAAGTTCTATTGGCTCTATTGGTTGATTTGATTTGATTGGTTATTAGATTAGTCGAAATCAGAGCTCTCAAGATATCTTGACTTTACTGGTCTGTTTAAGGTGGTGTGTAGTGCGAGACTGTGTATTCACAAGGACAGGAATTCGGAACTAAAACGTTTTCCTTTCAGGTTCCTTTAAATGAAGCACATGCTAAACTAGAAGAGTTAGCTGCTGAATTAAAGGTTGACTTCAGCAAGATGAAAAATGTGTGAAAGAAAACATGGTGGCTGGTTAGGACGCGGTCGCAGAGGCTCCTGGAGCTTGGAGATCAAATTGGAATATGTAATGCAAACAACGCACTCAAGTTAAAGCCAAGAGAATTTATAACAAAGTTCTGACAAGTGCATGCAGTGTATATTGTTGCAGAAAGCCGGTTATTAGCCCTGGGGAAAAAATACAGATTGACAAGATTAAGATCTACTTCGTGGTTCTCTGCTTTGGTGTTTCGGCGTGGTCTGGCTGGCTGGTGTGTGGAGGACCTGGGCGGGCGATTGGCATCGGTGGAGTCCACAGGGCTGCCTGACTGGGACTCCTGCAGGACTCGAGCGGTTTGGGAGCTTGGCAGGGGACGGAGGCTGGTGTCTTTGCACTCCAGCGGGGGCGGTTTGGGTAGGGCCAGCATAAGCGCGGGAGGCTCCCTGTGTGAAGGGAGCTTCCACAAGGCAGGTAGGCAGTGGACGCCCACACTACACAAAGGACAGGTGCCTTTGGAGAACTCAGAAGCCAGAAAGATTTTGCGGTGTGCACCATGGAGTACAGGTCTGAACTGTACCGGAGGTAGAGGTGGTGTGAGAGAAGGTGTTGGGGGAACATGGCAGGAAAATGCAATACTGATGATAAAGGTAGAGGTCACTCAATTTTACCAGAAAAACAACAAAGTGTTTTTTTTTATATAAAAATGGTTGACCAACCAAACATAGTGGCATCCCAACTGTTAGAAAGGGTGGAAGGGACATCAGAGAAGGGTGCTCATCAGGGCAGATACCGATTATGAAGTTCGGGGGCAAAAAAATTGTATGAGGGGCACACAGAGTAAAACTCAGACGAATATTAAAGTGATAGAGCCTGCTCCCTTAAAGTAAGTTGGTGCAGATACAGGAGAGAGGGTGATCCCAAAAAGGAAGAGGTCAAGGGGAAAAGAAAGGGGAAACACAAGTAACAAACTTAAAGATTACGCTCTTATTGAGGACCTTCTTCAAAGTAGTACCAAAGACGCTGTTGTTAAGAAACCCTGCTCTGGTATATCCTGGGAATAGGCCGTTAGAAGGCCAAGATATCAGAAGCCCAAACAAGTTTCAGGTGCTGACAAATATCTCTGAGCCCTGGAAATGGATCTCCCAAAAGAAAAAAAACTGTCCAAGAAGGAAAAGGGGTGTCTTTCCTCCCCCGAAGTATGGAGTCAGTCAATTTCCTGTAAAGATTCACCAGCATTTCTTGAGGACGGGGGGGGGGGGGGGGGGGGGAGTGAGCTCAACAGAAGTGAGGCAAACCGAACACCAACCTCACTCTCAATCACAGCCCTAGTTAGTCACTGATCTAATCCAGCTGTTAACTACTGAGGTTAGAAATGGATTTAAAATATCGGAATCAAACCAAAAAGAGATTATAATGGCCTGTGACAGTTTAGAAAAGAAGTTGGATGATATACCTTCACAGCTGGAAACCTCAGTGAGCGACTTAACACTTCAGTTGAAGGCCAATACAAAGGAGATCACACTCCTAAAGGGAAATGAGGTGCTATTGAAGGAGAAGATGGAGTCGTTGAAGAACAAGCAGAGAAGAAGTAACCTTTGTATCTTAAAAATTCCAGAAGGGACGGAGGGGGAAGATATAAAGGTATTTATGGCATGACTGATTAAGGTGGGAGTACACATGGACTGTACAGAAGTAGATTTAGTTAAGGATATACAGAGGGTCCACAGAGATCCATTTAGGTTGAACTCAAACAAAACAAAACCGAGGAAAATCTTAGTAAACTTTCACACCTACAAAATTAAGGAAGAAATCCTTACAAAAGCTCTAAGACAGAAAACCTTAACAGTAGATGGAATTAACTTTGAAATTAGATCTTATGTCTCTCAAATTACAGCCAGCAAGCAGTGGGAGTTTGGCAATCTGATTGAGCTCTTTAAAAGATTGGGTGCAACGGCACAGTTAAAATTCCCTGCCAGCCTGTGGGTAATGCATAACAATAGGATGCAGACTTTTCGCAGAATAGAGGAAGCGGAAGAATTTCTTAAATCTTTATCAGGTACAGGTGTGAGATAGGGAAGGTAGAACTTACTCTCTCCTTCACTTTTCCTTTGGCTTTGCCTCCTTGTTTTTGTATTGAATGGGTAATACAACGTTTTTTTCTGGCTTTTTGGTTTAGATTTAAGTAGAGACTTGCATAAAGACCTAGATAAATCGATTGGGCAAAATGAATTTCCAAATTTGGTAATAGGTCTCCTAAATTCGGAGGGCCTCCTTAGGCTTAGGCCATGAAGAAAGAAGAGGAGGGTTTTCGAAGGGAGGGGGGCAAGGGTTGTATTTAGTGCACGGGTGGGGGAGCAGTGGGAAAAATTAAAATTTTTTTGGTTGTCCTCAACGAACAAGCTGGATCTTAGGTGTTAATGGAATAACGAGGTTAAGAAATAAAAAATGACTACCAGTCAGAAGGTACAGATAGAATTTTTATTGTGGAATGTTAATGGGCTTAGAGTGAGACATAGAAAGGAAAAGATTTTGTAGTATCTAAAAGACGCTCCGGCCCAAATCATAGTTCTCCAAGAGACTCATGTAACTACTAAAGAAATGAGTAAGGTTTTTAAATCCAGAAGTTGGCTACAGAAAGTGGTATGTACTGATAAACAACTCACCATAAGAGGGGTGGCGATTCTTGTTAAAACTAATCCACAGATAACAATAGAGGAAAGTAGAGTGGAAAAGGCTGGTAGATGGATGATTGCCAAGTTGAGATGCTATCATCAAGCCTACACTGTGGTTGGATATTATGGCCCTAACCTGGATGACCCTACCCCATTTGGTAATCTACTCTCTGAACTCTTAGATTTCTCTGACCCTGTTACAATGGCAGGGGACTTCAATATGGTTTCAGACGGTAGTTTAGATCGTTCCACCAAAAGCAGAGCTATTGCACATAATAAATCACGATCTTTGATAATAAATTCAATAATGAATCTAGGTTGATGTGATATCTGGAGAGAAAGGAAGGGATCCCTAAAGAGATTCACTTTTAATAATAAAAAATGTGGGCACCAATCAAGAATAGACCTATTTTTATTCAATCAAGGCATAAAAGATCAGGTTAGAGGTGCCCGTCATGTGGGATCACACATGTCAGATCACTCGGCCACAACCATACTTCTGGTCCCTCCAAATATTACAATGCAAAGGAGATGGACTACGGATCGTACTATATTGTCTGACGATACATGGTAGGAGGCTTGGGCTGGAGTCTAAAGAGTTCTTCAAGTCGAGAACAATCTAGATAGCGCGCCAACAGGAATAGTTTGGGATGCCTATAAGGCATTTTAAGGGGGAAAATAACATCAATCCAATTTTATAAATAATAAGCAACAAAGAGCAGAAATAGCTAATATTGAAAACAAGATTCAGCGGTTAGAACAACAGTTACAAGGAAACGAGATAGAACATGGGTTGGGACAAACATCTATCCAGACGCTTAAAATGGACCTTGTAGGGGTAGTGGAAGGAAGATTACAAGAAAGATGGCAAGTAAGAAAATTGACCAACTTTAATTATGGGGAACGCTGTGGCAAGCTACTTGCGTGGAAAGTAAAAAATGACCAGGCAAACATTTTTATAAAAGAATTGACGCATGGAGGGACAGGCTGCCCAACTAGGATGAGAGATGATACAGAGGAGGCTTTATTAAATTACTTTGGGGAAGTATACTCAGAAGATCTAATTACGCTGGGAGGGGAGGTGGAAGAATGGCTGGGCCAAGATGTTCCCCGTAAAGTCTCTGAATCCCAAAGGGAAGCAATCCACAGCCCAATAAAAGAAGGTGAAAGCAGAAGCGCCATCAAAGCAGGGAAAGCGAACAAGGCGGCAGGCCCAGATGGTCTCCCTGTTGAGATATATAAAAAGCTAGGGAAATATCTAGCCCCGGTTATGGGCCAGGCTGTTTTCAGATGTTTTTTAAGGTGGGAGGGAGATCCCCCCTCATTGGAATGAAGCCATTGTTACCTTGATACTCAAACCAGATAAACCGGCAGATTGCTGTGATTCCTATAGGCCTATCTCGTTGCTTAACTCTGATTATAAGATCTTTACAAAAATACTAGCAGATAGGCTCAATGGGATAGTGGGGGTGCTCCTTCATGAAGATCACTAGGGCTTTGTGCGGGGCAGGGAAATTAAAGACCTAACCTATAATTTAATTGGAGCCATAGATAGAGCATCTAGATATAAAGTACCAATGGAAGGGGCGTGGCTTGGCCGGCTGCAAGATGGCCGCACTCTGAGTGGGCTTTGCAGGCCAAGAGCAAAAATCCAAAAATATCCTGCAGACATCGTTCACTTACCTGGCAAAACAGAGTGGATCCGGATAGGGTGACTTGCAGGGCGTGCAATTCTGCCCATCCAGCCCTCCAGCGCTCTCTGGGGGCGGTGGGTGTCGCCCTGCCTCCCACGCCTAGGGGGACCCTCGTGGCTGTTGGGCTTACATCGCTTCATCCCCGGCTGCAGGTAGTTCCTGCTGCAGGCGACGCAGGTGGAGCACCAACAGCCTTCTCCGCGCTCGGAGCCTGGTGAGTGGCGCGGTTGCAACAGCTTCCTCTGGTGGGGTAGGGGGTCCGTGGGCTGTACAGCCGGGCCCGGCGCTCTGCGGCCTGGGCGCCATCTTCTCCCCCATTGCGCACCTGCAGTGTTGGTGGGCCACGAGCACCCGGGCCCTGTGACGGGAGCGGCTGACCCCCCGCTAGCTGGGCCTGTTACCGGTGCGTCGACTCCCGCCTCCCGCCACTTCATCTCCTGAAACCTGGCTGCCGCAATCGTCAATGGGCGGCCCGCTCAGGGCCTGCGGTGCTCCCGCTTGGGCCCCTCACCCGCCGCTGCTGCATGGTGGACCTGCGGACCCGGCATCGGGCAGCTGTCTGCACCATTCTACCACTAGGCCTAACTGCGCGGCATCTTCCTCCACACATCCCACGCTGCTGCTGCGGGGGCCGAGTCTGCTGTGCACTCCTGTGACGCCCGTCTCCTGTGGCCTTCCCGCATCGGGATGCCCTCCTCTGGCTGCGGCCCCGCTGGAGTGCTCAACTTCTGGCCCGGTGCTGCTACTCTGGGTGCTGCGGTGTCCCACCTGGGGCTCCCCCCTCTGCCACAACCCTACCTCCTCCGCGTTGCAGGCTTGGTGGTGGTTGTTCCGGGCTATGGGTGCCGTCCTGCTGGAGTGACCACCTGGCTGCACCCTTTTAGGTTTGTCAACGGCCTCAGACTGTGGGCTGCATGCTGCCCCCGGCTGTGTCACCCCTGCAGCGCTGCTCGGGCCGCCTCTTGGGTACCCCTGCTCTCCTTTTTCCTCCACAACTCACTCGTCATGGGGAGGTCTGACCCGAAGCAGCCCAAGATCACTTTCGACCAGCGCCGGTCGACCCACCAGGACGGCGCGGGTCTGGACACTGGTGACCCCGCCGCCCTCCTGGAGGCGCCTCCAGGCCATGATCACGACCTGAAGGCCATCATGCTGGACGTGATGTCTACGGTCACTGGGATTGCCTCCCAGTTGGACCAGCTCTCTGCCCGGCTGGACTCAGTGAAGGCCCGAGTGGACTCCCATGACGCTCGACTATCACAGGTTGAAACCAGGATTTTGTATGTGGAGGACGCCGCCACCCAGGATCACCAGTGACTCCTACAAATGGACAAAATCCTGGCGCTCATATGTGAGAAGAATGAGGACTTGGAGGCACGCTCCCGCCGGAGTAACCTCTGTATAACGGGAGTTCCAGAGTCCACTAACATCACACGCATGGAGGACTTCGTGGAACAACTGGTCAGGGAACTCTTCAATGACGCTCTCTCCCCTGTCTTCATCGTGGAGCATGCACACAGCTCCCTTGGCCCACATCCTGGGCCGGAGCTGCCTCCCCGCCCCATAATTTCCAAGATTCTCAATTTTCTGTACTGGGATGCCATCCTCCGTGCGACTCGTGACATGAGCAAGATCAACCACCGCGGGAACTCCCTCTCATTCTATCCGGACTACACCCCAACTGTCCAGGCAGCTTGGCGAGATTCCCTCCCGGCTAAACGCATCCTGCAAAAACTTGAGGTTTCGTATTCATTGGCCTACCCTGCGAAGCTGAGAGTCCGGCATGAGGCAAACACTTTGGTGTTCCCTGACCCTAAGGAGGCCCTAGCCTTTGCCAAAAAACTTGACAAATCATCTCGCTCTCCTCCATCTAGCTCTCAAATTGCCGCCTCTGACCGCCTGAGTGACAATGACTGATCCACCGCTGTGTGCATTTGTTATACTGTTATGTTTGATGTCTGCTGCCCCTTTGCTTGGCGACCCTGCTGTCATGCAGGGGAGAATGCCGAGTCCTGCCATGCCCTCCAGGGATAATTCCCATTCTTGATGCGATTTCCCCTCTTCCTGGTTGCGGGTTCCCGGGGTGGGATTGGGTGGTGACTCAGGCTAATTGGGGGGTTGGAGTGGGAGGGGGTTGGGGGGTTCTGTTGTTGTTGTGCTCCGGGTTTTGTGGAATGCTGATGTTCCTTTCTGAGTTCTTTGGGGTCCCTGGTTGGGTGGGGGTTTGGAGGGTAGGTTTGCTGATTCTCTTTGTCTGGTTATTGTCCTGTACTTTTTCTGGTCTCTTACTGACTAGCACCTGTTATGACGAGTTGTGCCAGGACGGGGAGGCAGGTTGGGTGGGTTATGGCGGGGGTTCCTCGGTTCCTGGCAGCTGGTGTTTCTCCTGTCACCCCACCTCCAGATTCCAGCTTCCGGGGCGTCACTGACAACCGGTATTGTTTGGGGTAGGGGTGGGGGGGTTTCTGGTTCTGCTCAACAGTTTGGGATGTTAGTATTGTTGTTCTGCTGCTCTGATCCTATTTCTCCAGCCATAGTGCAACACCGCTTCGATTCACGCATTCATCACTGTGGGATTGTGCTCGACCACCCCGCCACTCGGATAGGCACTGCCCCACTCCCTCTCCCCTTTGCACTGCACTCCGGGGCCCTCACTCTGCTCCAGGCTTTTATGTGCGGTAAGCTGCTGCTCTCTCCTACTGTATTCAAAAATATTTAGGGGTTTACCCAAATTACCCTCCTGCACCTGTGTAAGAATTACAAAGATTAAGTAAAAAGCTGGCCAGGAGGAACAAATCTATCTCTCTCTATGTAAACACCGGGAACTATATATTACCCTAATGACAGTACTTAATTCTGCTATGCATTCTTGCTTCTCTTTCTCAACAAAAAATCACAAATCGAAGACACACAATTACGTATTTTTAATTCACGTAATTAAGATTCAATTTCATCAACAAATCATCAAAACAAGCTTTATTCGATTTAGGATAAAATCATAAAAGCACATAATACAAACATTTTTTAAGATAAAACAGGGTCAACAACATAAGCTTATTCGATCATACATTCAAGATAAAATATCATTAAAAAGAGATTCAGATCATAATAATTCGGGAACAGATTAAGAACATGAGGATTGCATAGATTTTCTAAATTTAATTACTAATTTTAAGAAACTTGAAACTGCATGAATAAGGGAATCATCTTCTAATAGCAGTAATTTCATGTATGCTAATTTACAGGTACGAATCCCCCATGCCCTCAGAACGGGTAACAGAAGAGCTCTACGCGGGACTTTGTAAAATACACAAAAAAAGACACAATGTATGTCCGATTGTCTGGAGATATTATCACATGGGCACAAAGGAATTTCAGTGGACCAGTCATTGCAGAGGGGAAAAGTAACTAAGTGAAAAAACATGCCTAATCTGAGGCGAGTCAGCAATGTGCGTGCATATGGGCTTAATTCTGAGCTAAGATAATATTGGAGACCCTCGCACTGAGTAATTTTCTGAAACCGGAGTACAGTAGGTTTCATTTTCTCCTTGTCCCATCTTTCCATTACCCGGTGGTCAAGAGCCAACTTTTTCAAGGCGGCTCTCGATAGCCCATCCAAACTGGGCGGGTTATCAAAGAATTCTGGGTGTCCTATCTTTACACAAAGATTTTTCACGTAGGAGAGCCACCTAATATTGGCCATTCCGTTCATTGTGAGACAGTCGGTAATTACTTCCATATTTAAGGTTGTCTCCTCTGTCACCCAGACCTTATGCCACAGTAAAAGAGGGGATATGTTAACAATGTCACTAATGTAGGGAAGGCCTACTTCTATATGGGTCATGTAAGTTGATGAAAATTTAGAGACTCCTAGTAAGTGGCAGATAAACTGATTCTCACAGCTTTGTAGCGTCTGCACATTTTCTATCCCCCAGAGCCCTGCCCCATAGGTGGCTGAGGAGACAACTTTGGCCTTATAGATTTGTATTAGTTCCATAGCGGGCTTCCCCCCAATTTTTACAGAAAAATTGTTCAGGGCTCGCGCAGAACGTAAAAAGGCTAATTTCCTTGTTGCTATTGCCGGCTTCCAGCTCCCCCTCCTATCAAAAGTCACACCTAAATAACAGAATTTCTCAGTGGTTTCAATTTTTTTGGCGTCCAGATAAATAGAACAAGGTGCACTTCTAAGGCCCCTGCCACAGACCATGTTGTAAGATTTAGAAGTGTTCACCTTTAATTCCCTATCCCTCATAAAGGAGGTAAATTGAACCACCGCCCGCTGTAGACCTATCCTAGTACGTGACATAATTGCCGCGTCGTCAGCATAGAGTAATAGGGGCACTGAGGTACCCTTTATGGCGGGGTAGTCATATTGAAAATGACTTAGGTGTTCTCCAATAGAGTTAATGTAAATGGTAAACAACAGGGGAGCCAATATGCACCCCTGTCTGACCCCCCGCGAGATAGGGAATTTATCTGAGCATTCCCCCAGACGTCCAAATCTGACCCTTGCCCCTGCGTCCCTGTAAAGTTCACGAATAAACGTGATGATTTGGGCATCAAGGCCCAAAGAAGAGAGTGTGTTCCAGAGGAATTCATGATTCACACAATCGAACGCTGAGCTTAGGTCAATGAAGGAAATGTATAACTTTTCGCTCTTCGCTTGAGTGTACTTTGCAATAATTAAGGCCAGGTTCAAGCACTGCTCAACCGTTCCCTTGCCCGTCCTAAAACCATATTGTAAGTTAGAGATGGCCTGATTTTCAGTCTCCCAGCTCTGGATCCGGTTTAGGATAATCCTGCCGGCCACCTTCATCAGTGCATCCAGAAGAGAGATTGGCCTATAACAATTTGGGTCGTTTCTGTCACCCTTCTTGAATATTGGCACGACAGTAGCGTCAGGCCAAGATGCCACAAATCCCTGTTGGTTAGACTTGTTTAAAACATTGGTAAGTAAGGGTGCCCATAAATCCATCTCTGCCTTATAGACGTCGATTGGGACACCGTCGGGACCCGGAGCCTTACCGGGTGAACTGTCCTTAATAGCTTCAATGACCTCTTGGAGGCTGAAAGTAATATTCAACGGAAAAGCATTTCGCTCGCCTGGTCCGCCGGGGTCCATCAAACTGAGAGTTAGCGAAGGAGGACAGTGCCCTACAGTCGAACTGTTATATAACTGCTTAAAATGGTTCACCCAGGTGTCCCCTGGGATAGCCACATCTAAGATATCTTCCGCTCTGCTTTGCAGGTACGGGGCATTTACCACTTTCCAAAATAATGTACTATCGCATTGTAGCGAGGCCTCACGTAAGGCCGCCCACGCCTCCCGCTTAAGGGTGGCTTTTCTCGTTTTAATGGTCAATTTGTAAGCTCCTCTAGCTTGACGGATTAGGTCTTGGTTTTTTGGTTTAGTCTGTAGGGCCTTTTTGAGAGAAGTCAAAGCTTTGGTGCATTTATTATCAAACCAACCCTGTGGGCGCTTAGCTGTTTGCCTATGTTCTCTAAATAAAAGATCTTTTACTGTCCGTTGGATATTAGAAAAGGCAGCCACGACTTTATCAGGCTCCATGTCAGCTGTTAAACATACGTGAATATCCTCAAGAGACGTCGAAACCAAGCTCTTTAGGAAGCCAGCTGGCTCAACTTTATCCCATTTGACAACATACCCATTTACAGCACCGAGATTAACCTTGGGGGCATAATTAGGGTTCTTCTTGGGTTGACTACATTCTCCCATTGTTTTTACAGAGAATGATATGGGGTAATGATCTCCGAAGAGAGCCTTTCCAGTCTCCCAGAGGGTTATGCAGCCAGCATGGGCCAGGGACATTAAGGTGAAATCTATGGTGGAGTTACACCCTCGCCCATTGAAAGTTGGTTGAAACGGGACGATCGGGCTGCACAGTTCGTTTACAAAGGATAAATTCAAATAGAACATCATGTTATTTAAGGAGTTGCCTAATTTTGAGTGGGTGAAATGGGTAGGGCAGTCTTCCCCATAATCTGCTAGGCCACACAAACCAGTTGCAGAAAGGGGGCAGACAGTGCAATTGAAGTCACCTACCCAGATTAACACCTTCTCACCTACAAGATTGTCTATTAAAGATATTATGCTATTTAGAAGGTTGTGAAGAACGTGCTCTGTATGGATAGATGGTACGTTATTATAAAATTTAATTAAAATTACATTGACAGAGCGGGGCCCTTTAAAGACCAGGACCTGATAAAACTCTGCGTTAAGACACTTGTTGACCCTGAGTTCCGCAGTTGTAGCCACATAAGTACAAAGGCCTCCTTTATTCCTGCCCTGCTTACTAATAAGTGCGGGCGAATGAAAGGTTTGGAATCCTATAATGTGGATTTCCTCGGTCGTCCAGGTTTCCTGCAAACAGGCTATGGTATGTTTATTAATAACATCCAGCCATGCTTGCTGGTGGACCTTTTTACTCAAACCTGCCACGTTCCACGTAATCAGGCTGTAAGATGAAAAACTCGGCCTAACTTCCGTGGTTGCTACACTGGAGCTTATACTAAAGCTAATATCGCTGGGTAAATGTTGTGTCGTTAATATCTGAGGAGTCACAATGGAGGAAGAAAGCCTACATTCCCTATTGGTTGTGCTAGCACCGTCAGGCACCTGTGTCCTTATTACCCCAGTCCCCTCTGTTTCGCCAAATATAACTGGGTTGTTTAAATCCGGTGTATTGACATTGTCCATAATAGACTTTGGGTTAATGGGGTCAGTCAATGTTAGTGGTCAATCGACCATTTCTAGACCGCTGAATCGGTTATGTGTGGGAATACCGGACCAAGGAACCCAGCGAGTGCGCTCATGGTTTACCGCCCTCAACGTATGTGTCCCACCCCAACTGTCCCAGTCTCTACCCAGGTGTCGATGCCCCACCGTTTTCCAAGAATTGTCATATTGGGGATGGCAGGGACCCATTGTCTGCCTGTGGCTGTCATGGTCGAAATAGCGGGGACCCATCGGTTGCCAAGATGGCTCTTGGGTGTTTGACAACCTTGGTGGGTAAAAGAAGGAAAGCCGTTTGATGCTTATTCCTCCACTTTCACATGATTTTTCCCATGCACAGATATGGTCGACTGCTCTAGGATCATCAAAGGTTACCACGATGCAGTCGCCTGGCAGTGATTTCCGGCCTTGGCCCACCCAGGTGGTTCTACGTACCATAAGGATCCTGTAGGACCTTGTCGGTGGGACAGGGCAATTAGTGTTGAGCCAGAATTGCACTTTATTCTTTAGGGACCATGTGGGTTCTGAATTATAATCCAAGAGTTCAGGGACACCTGTCATTACTGCCACAAGGGGGTAGGCTTCCGGGGGCAAGTCAACAGGAAGTCTGGGCAGTTGATCTACCCTCATACCACCTGTGTCAGAAACTGAGGGTGCCGTTTTTGAAGCTATCAACGGCCAGGCCGGATTTGTTGAGGCTTGAGCATTTTGTACCATTGTTTTTTGGGGCAAGGTACTTGCCACTGTTGAGGTGGCGGTGTTTTTAGGGGCGGGTTTTACTGGACTATTAATTTTTGAGTTAGTAGATGGAATTAATTTTTGTAATGGGGCAGTAGGAGTAGAAATACGATTTTGTGGGGGTGCTGATTTGGCTGGATTCTGAATCTGGTTTCTTGCTCGTGGAATTTGTGTCCCTGATTCCTGCTTAGTCTTATGCAGATTTAAAAGATTGGTCAATTTATTTTCTATTTTCGTTAACCTAAGTTCTATTGGGGTGAGTAGTGATTTCAATAGATCCGCTATACTGTTTAATGACATCTGTAAGTTATCAGACCGGAGTGGGTCTCCACCACTAGGGACATCAGTCAATGAGGCCACAAAGATGGGGTCGGAACTATCGTGTGCTGAGCGATGTAATATCGCAGAGTGAACTACTTGTACCTTTCTCGAGTGTAGGTTCTCAGTTGAACTAGGCCTAGAAACTGATTTATTAAAAACTGGTGTATTGGGAACTAGGGAAGGCTGGTTTATGTCTATCTTCCTTTTCCTCACAGCACCCTCCCTCCTCCCTCTATCTCTTCTTGTTTCGTCTGGTGTAACTTGCGAGGATAGCTGTGGGGATTGCGGGAGGAGGTCGGGGGATTTTTCCAGATCTGTGCTGGTCTGTAGGTCTGATAGCGGAGATGCAGATAAATCCACCATGCTTGGTAAGCTACGCCTACCTTCATTCAGTGACCTAGATTCAGGAGCAGTAACTAGCTCAGGGGATCTTACACTCGCTAGAGTACCCAAGGAAGATCTCTTGGCGCGTGCAAGGTCTAAAGACACCCTACCCTCCATAAGGCTAATACTCTGATCAATAAAAGAGTTTGCCTTAATGATAAAATCGTCCATTGGTCCTAGGAGGTTACCCACCCCTCCCGCGGCCTTTTTTTTCCTGCCTCTTGTTAGCACCATTGTATCAGTGGGATAAATGGCTTGCCGATGAATATATAAAGGGGCAGGTGTACGAACCCCAGGGAGGTCCGGTGAGACAGGACAGATAAAGGGGGGGTGGCCCGGTCCCGGCCTCCACCGTCCTCGAACGGCCTCAAACGGCCCGCCCTTTGCCCGGGCTTAGCCCCGGGCGCTCCCCCGCGCGCTCCCGCGCAGCGGGGAGGGATGGCAGAAATATAGTTAGAGTGACGCGCAGGGGGCGGGGCTGAGAGGGAGAGCGGGCCAGGTGTTTTCAATCGGCCAGGCAGGGACTCCTGGGACACGGAGTCCCTGCTGAAACGCTCGCAGCCCTACCCAGTTCCGAAGACCACCACAAGCCTCACGGACACAGTGCAGTTCTCCCCAAGGTAATGCTGGTGAAGCGGGACCCGCGAAGCGGGTCCGGCGAACAGTTGATATTAAAGGCAGGTCCCCAGTAGGCAGAGAGCAAAGAACAGCAGCAGGGCTTCCTCTTCAGCAAAGCGTCCCAGTGAGGAAAGGCAGGCAGAATCCTTTTCACACACCGTGTGCAGGGGGCGGGGCTGAGAGGGAGAGCGGGCCAGGTGTTTTCAATCGGCCAGGCAGGGACTCCTGGGACACGGAGTCCCTGCTGAAACGCTCGTAGCCCTACCCAGTTCCCCAGAGCACCACAAGCCTCACGGACACAGTGCAGTTCTCCCCAAGGTAATGCTGGTGAAGCGGGACCCGCGAAGCGGGTCCGGCGAACAGTTGATATTAAAGGCAGGTCCCCAGTAGGCAGAGAGCAAAGAACAGCAGCAGGGCTTCCTCTTCAGCAAGGCGTCCCAGTGAGGAAAGGCAGGCAGAATCCTTTTCACACACCGTGTGCAGGGGGCGGGGCTGAGAGGGAGAGCGGGCCAGGTGTTTTCAATCGGCCAGGCAGGGACTCCTGGGACACGGAGTCCCTGCTGAAACGCTCGCAGCCCTACCCAGTTCCCCAGAGCACCACAAGCCTCACGGACACAGTGCAGTTCTCCCCAAGGTAATGCTGGTGAAGCGGGACCCGCGAAGCGGGTCCGGCGAACAGTTGATATTAAAGGCAGGTCCCCAGTAGGCAGAGAGCAAAGAACAGCAGCAGGGCTTCCTCTTCAGCAAAGCGTCCCAGTGAGGAAAGGCAGGCAGAATCCTTTTCACACACCGTGTGCAGGGGGCGGGGCGGAGAGGGAGAGCGGGCCAGGTGTTTTCAATCGGCCAGGCAGGGACTCCTGGGACACGGAGTCCCTGCTGAAACGCTCGCAGCCCTACCCAGTTCCCCAGAGCACCACAAGCCTCACGGACACAGTGCAGTTCTCCCCAAGGTAATGCTGGTGAAGCGGGACCCGCGAAGCGGGTCCGGCGAACAGTTGATATTAAAGGCAGGTCCCCGGTAGGCAGAGAGCAAAGAACAGCAGCAGGGCTTCCTCTTCAGCAAAGCGTCCCAGTGAGGAAAGGCAGGCAGAATCCTTTTCACACACCGTGTGCAGGGGGCGGGGCTGAGAGGGAGAGCGGGCCAGGTGTTTTCAATCGGCCAGGCAGGGACTCCTGGGACACGGAGTCCCTGCTGAAACGCTCGCAGCCCTACCCAGTTCCCCAGAGCACCACAAGCCTCACGGACACAGTGCAGTTCTCCCCAAGGTAATGCTGGTGAAGCGGGACCCGCGAAGCGGGTCCGGCGAACAGTTGATATTAAAGGCAGGTCCCCTGTAGGCAGAGAGCAAAGAACAGCAGCAGGGCTTCCTCTTCAGCAAAGCGTCAATTTGTTTAAATTAATTTTTGAAATTCTTATTTTACATAAATACACATATCACATCTATATATACAAAACTAATATCTACTCAATGCATGAAATTCATAGGTTCTGTCTACCCACTTGTTAGGGACAGATATGTTCACCTATACCATAAAGGTGATACATTCAGAGGTCGTCTTATATGCACACTGGGTTAGTATTGATCTCAAACCTTAATCACAAAAATGTGCAATTAACAATCAAACAATGAATCAATTCTTCATCAGACTCCTCCTTATCAAAACAAGTCGACGGGGACGCGTTTCGCCCATACTATACTTCTTGGCCTCCTCAGGACAAGGGTAAGGAAACAAACCTATAGAAAAATAAATAAATATGTAGTACCTATCCAAAGGTAAATACTATCTTACTCCCTGTGTCAACCACCACCATCAAGCGTGTCACCTGAAGAACCGTCACCTAAGTAAAAAAGGGGGGGGGGGTAAAAGTGTGTATATCAAATAATCACCTCCAACACCAAGTGGTCAATAAAGACCATCCAGAGCATATATACATGGAAACCTGGACCAGATTCCAATGCACAGATCAAACCATGCAGGAAATGAAGGTGGAGGTGAGTAAAGAGGAAGAGACCACTACATCATTATCATCCCAATGCAGTGCACACCTATGAATCTAAGGGGACACACTTACATTTTGATTATAAATCCAAACGCCAAAAAGTCAGGACCATGATGTTAATCGTCCAGTAATGTCACTATAACAACCAGATAATTATATTAGCGAAAAAAGACTTTATCCAATTCATATCCAGATCCAGATATCGGAGCCCATTCACATTGGGGGAGGCACCCATCAGGGGTGCCCGTTGTCCCCCATGCTCTTTGCCATCGCAATGGAGCCCCTCGCGGCCAGGCTTCGGCAGCACCATACTCAAAGGGGCATCTGCTTCTCGGCGCGCTCCCTGCATGTCTCCCTGTACGCCGATGACATCACTCTGTATGTCCGGCAACCCCAGGACAACCTCAGCCCTCTTGTGCGGGAAATCATATTCTTCGGCAGTCTGTTTGGCATACAGGTAAACTGGGGTAAAGCGGTCTTGTTTCCTCTCACCGAAGCTACCAGCCCCTACACGACCGACTTTCCCTTCGTCTGGGCATCGGGTCCCACCCGCTATTTGGGTATTTGGCTGAGCAGGGATCTGGACGTCCTCTGGAGGGCCAATTTTGGACGTGCGGTGGACTGGCTGGAGACTAAAATAACCCACTGGAATCGACTCCCTCTGTCCCTTGCGGGCCGTATCGCCATAGCTAAGATGGTGGTTCTCCTGAAATTTTTATATCTTTTTCTTAACATCCCCATTCCTCTCACTGCTCATTTCTTTTGAAAACTGCGCTCCATGGTCATTTCACTCATCTGTGCTGGTAAACAGCCTCGGATTTCATACGAGATTCTCACTGTGCCCATGGCGGCAGGCGGTATGGGCGCACCAGACTTCAAACTTTATGCCCTCAGCACCCAGGCCAGCTTCTTACATTTCTGGATACATCCCTCCCCTTATCAGCCCCACACCGCGGTCGAGGCTGACATAACGATGCCCTGGCCGCTGACCACCGCACTGTTCGCCCCACCCACCCGCCCGCGCAACGAAGTGGACACATTTGAGATATGCGCTGGGCCTGGTCTGACCTGCGTCGTCTGTCCGGTGCTCTACTGCTGTCGGCCGGCACCATGCCACTTGTACGCCACCCCGCCTTCCCGCCGCTTCAACCAACGGGCATGTCTAAACATGCCTCCCGCCTGGGGCTGCGTACACTGGCAGATTTGTATCTGGGCGATACCATCTATTCTCCCCCGGAGGCGGCTGGGCTGCTGGACACACTACTATTTTACCAGCTGCTAGCGATCTGCAGGGAACTGCATCCGACATTCCCCCAACCCCCGCCGTCGATGCCCTCCCTTGATTTTATCTACACATCTTCATCCCCCCGCAAGTTGGTGACTAAACTCTATGCCCTCACGCTAGCGTCCACCCCCATCTCCTCTGACCGTGCGCGTCTGGCCTGGGGCGCGGACCTGGGAGTGGACATTGCCCAGGTGGACTGGCTTTACTGCTGCAACCAGACAAAGAAATTATCACCCAATTACTGGCTCCGCCTGATACACATCAAGTACCGCACCCCGGCCCAGCTCCATAAATTGGGGCTCGCCCCATCGGATCGCTGCGTGCGCTGCGCTGCTCCTGCCGCGGACTTCATTCATCTGGCCTGGCTGTGCCCCAAGGTCTCGGAGTTCTGGCTGGCGGTGTGTGCCGCCATCTCTGAGATAACCTCCACTACAGTGCGACCTGACCCACCACTATGACTTCTAGGCTTTGTCAAATTTTGCCCGGACCTGTCTCGGGGATTGACCGCCATGTTACTTGTCCTCGCTAGGCATAGGGTTCCCATGTGCTGAGGCTGCCTGCCCACGCCCGACTCTCCCAATGGCTGGAGGATGCAGCACGCTGCCAAACCTTATTGTCCGAGTTTGGGATTTGCTGCCTGTGATCTCCCGCTCGATAGACATATGGGGCCCTTTTGCCCTGTCTCCCCCTTGCTCATGGCGTTTTTCCTGATTACCACAGCCCAAGAAGGTGCGGGCATCCCACGCCATTAGCTCATGAAGAAACTTTTTCTTTGTATCTAGGTAAGCAGATCACTACATTCTTTCCGTGCTCAGCTTTCTTGTTTGTTTGTGTCTTTGCTACTGGTCATGACAATTAGTTCAGAGACTTGACCAGGTTTGCTCCTTGCCTCTGACACCACACTACGATTTCGGGACCTTACCAAGTGTGGCCACGAGGCGCTGTGTACAGGTGGTGCATGTCTCTACTCGTCCTTCAACCAAAAGGGCATTCTATTTGCTGCCGCGACCTGGTCCGGGGCGATCCATATGTTGCGAGGAGGTTTTTTCATCCTTTGAGCCCGGGCACTATCCCTTTGCCTGGTGGATTGGGTTTTGAATTGCCTCCCCCTCCATTGCGCCCCGTCACGGTTTGTGACACTACCACCCCTTGGGTGTTCATTAATACTTTTTTCAGATCTCGTTTAGATCACTTGTGTTCATTGTCTTACCCCTTTTCTTTCGATTACCTCCCCTGCACCCTCCTTGGCAGGGCGAACATACCAGAGGACAGAGTACTTTGCACCCTGACCCCTATGTGTTACATTTTTTCTTTTTATGTTTCCACAGGTCATATTCGAAGGGGGCATTAATCTTATTAGGATATATGTTAGCCACTGACTAGTAGCTGTAGGCTTCTCCCCTTCTTCTCTTTCCCCCACTTATTAGACTTCAAGTGGGCCATTGTTACCCCACCTTTAACACAGATTTTCGTGCACTCACTACACTGCACCTACACTCTTGGTCCTGAAGAAACACCAAGGATCGTTTGACCGTTTTTAGGCGTGAAACATGTCGACCTTTAACGCAGTTACCAAGGGCACATTGCGCCCACGCTGGTAACCCCTAACCTATAGGTTGTTTTACTCTGCCAAGGGTACCTCCTTATTAAAAACTTTTTTGGCTACCCTTAGGCATTTTTATTCGCACTGCACACACGCACTGCCCTTCACACCCTACCTGTTACCCACACACCCACATGCACCCATCGGCAGCTCTCTAAAAGATCTCCGTCAAAGAGACCCTTCGGGGGACCCGTAGGGCATTGCACCGCTGGCCCGACGAGGAGCAACTGCCCGATGATGAAGCATGACATCCCCTGGGATGTGTGAGGGCTACAAGAGACAAGTTATGTTTCTCCCAAACCCATGACCTGACACCTCTCTTCCTCCCTCACCTTATTTCTCTTTTTTGTCCCCCTAAGTGTGAGGACTACGTGTTTACTAATTGTATACACAAACCCTGGAACAGTGCCCCTTATTTGATTTGCGTACCTCAGCACCCGCACCCCCCCTGGTCCCGTCGCCTCTCCCACGCTCCCCGCCGGCTCTCAGTCCGCGGCGACTGCCGGTGCTGGCCGGTGACTACTCCCTCCCATCCCGGGGTCGTCCCCCTGGGCAGTGCCTGTCTCTGTCCCTACAGTGGCCTCCCCCCTCCCTCCTAAGTAACGGTCTGCAAAATCCCCCGACAGTCGGGCCGCTCCTGTTCAGGCCTGTGTTTGTTTGTACTCCTGAAATTGTGATCACATGTGGTTTATTTCCTGCCGTAACAGATGCAACTAACTGATGCTTCTTTATGTGCTGTAGATGCTAATTATGTCAATAAAGGTTTTTTGAAACTCAAAAAAAATAAAAAGTACAAATGGAAGCCATCACAGTGGACGCGACCAAGGCCTTTGACTGGGTAAACTGGTCCTACCTGCAAGAAATCTTAAGGCTATCTAATTTAGGGGAGAATTTCTGCAGGGTGAGAAAACCTTTATATAAAAACCCCACAGCTAAAATATTAGTAAATGGGAACATGTCAAAAGCTTTTAACATCTATAGGGGGATTATGCAAGGGTGTCCGTTATCCCCCCTGTTTTTTAATCTATACATTGAACCCTTAGTGGAGAAGATAAGAAAACATGATAGCATACCACCTTTTAAAATTCGGGGCTGGTAGAAAAAAGTGGGATTTTATGCTGATGATTTGGTGATATATACTTCGGATCTCATCACTGCATTATTACCGGTAGTGTACGATCTGGCAGCAGGGTTTGGGCGGATCTCAGGACATGAGATAAATGAAAGCAAAAAGGTCGTAATGACTTGGAACATAAACTCACAACTGAGCTGTGTTAAAGAGGAAATGACATCCTTAGGTATTAAAATTGTCCAGAAAATAGAACATATCCAGGAAACCAACTTTCTGAAGATCAATAAGGAAGTGGGAAAACTTTTACTTAGCTGTTCTCATCTTCCTCTGACTATATATGGAAGAGTTAATCTTGTGAAGATGTCAATTCTCCCTAAGATTACTTTTCTATTTCAGAATATCCCCATGGCCTTTAAGGAAGAATGGCTTTAAAAAGTCCAGTCAAAGATTGCCAGCTTTATTTGGGCCTCAAAAGGTGTAAGGATAGCGTAGAAAAAGTTAAGAAGGCAATACGATAAAGGGGGCCTACGACTGCCTGACCCAGCTTTATATGCCTGGGTCTTCCTATTAAAAGGAAGGAAATGCCTATTCAGTACACCAGATAGTTCTGAAATCGGAAAAATGTTTAGAGCAATGCTTTATGATGTGAAAGGGGGAGAGCATGGTTATATATATAAATATGGAGACTCACAATTCTTTAAAAAAGTGCGTCTGAAGACCCTACAGGGCTTTGCAATAACATGGTATAAATTCAGGAGAGAATTAAAACTTAATTACTACAGCGGAATGGCTCCTATTTGGGACTCTCGTGGTTTTCCGGAGTGGTCCAAGGATTTTCTGGCCCTTCCGTTAAAAGAAGCAGGAATAACAACCTGGGGTCAACTGATGGTAAATGGAGTCTTAATCTCTTGGGAGGAGGATCAAGAGATAGCTAACGGTCCACTGCAAAGATTCAAATACCTTCAGATAAAGAGCTGGCGCTTCACTGATGGTCTTGGTGGGGGACTGTCTAACGAACTAGAAGCTCACATGATAAGCGACACAATCCGGAAAAAAGAGGTGGCAAACTGGTATTGGTTGTTAGTGGAGATATCAGATGGAGACTTCAAGCTATCAGCAACACTCGGAAAAGAGCTTGCCAGGAGAACAGACAAAAGACTCATGGCAAGTATCTTGTGGCATGTTATACTCCACAGTACGTGCCGCAAACTTAAGGCGGAACCACCTTTTCTGTCTTCACAGGGTTTATTGGACGCTGTACAAATTATCAAAATTGGGGAAAGGTGCTACGTCAAGATGTCCTAAATGTGGCAAAGAAAAAGGAGATGACATACATATGTTTTTGGAATGCCCTGTGATTCAAGGGTTCTGGTTGGATGTGAGTAATACAATATCCTTAATACTTGGAGGGACGCTCCAGGTAAGCAAAACTCTTGTTTTCTTTGGGATCCCGGAAGATCATTAATCCTTGTCAAAAAATACAACAACAAAAAAAGATGTTTTACTTAATATTGCTTGCCCACAGGGAAATAGGTAAGGCTACTCCTCCAAATAAAACAGAATGGATGGCTTCAATAAAATATATTATTTGGCTAAATAGGGCATTTAAATATAAGCACAATGAGTTCTGGCTCCCCTATGAGAACTGGGAACAATCCTATACATATACAGTCCAATGGTTAGGCCTTTATACCATATTGCTTGATTACTCCTGTGTTGGCTACATAGATTGTCAGGGGAATTTAAGCTACCTATGGTTGGAGTATGGGAAGCAAGGTGTAGAGTGATCCACCCCAGGTCTAAGAACAAAAGATCTCTGGAAGGTGCTACATCTAGGGAGACCCCACAGTATGGATTATCGTCTTTTGTTAACCTGGGCAAATGAGGACAAAATTATAAAAAAAAAAAAAAAATAACAATACATTTTATTTTTTTTAAAGATGAAAAATGTGAAACTAAATTATTAAAATACATTTGACACATGAGGAAATTAGAGAAATGGGTTTATTCACATTGAAAGCCTGTATTAAAGATTTAATTAAGAAAACCAGGGATTGGAGTGATTTAAAGAAGTATCAAGGAAAACAGAAGAGAGGGACAGCAAATAAAATTAAAATTAAAGAGACTGACAGTGGAACAAGAAATATGGTGAGTGATTCTGAAACGGGATCAGGAGCAGTTATGGAGTTTCCTTTGAGAGAAGTCAATGGAGGGAATTTTGTGGATGTGCCACGGATCTGAGCTGATTTATATGTATTTATTATTAGCTTTCCGAAGTTGAGTTAAGAGAGGATCCAAGAAGGTGGTATCAAGAGGTACATAGGTTAACAAACATTTCTCAGATATTGTGAACTGATTTAAATTCGCTGTTTGAAATTTTGAGGTGCTCCTTTTGAGATATTCGGAAAAAATATTGAATTAAAAATATCACGTAACATAAATATCGTGTTAAGAATATCATGAAACATAAATATTGTTGTCTTCAGCATCGTTGTCAAAAGTATCATTTTAGGTGTTGTATTTAATATCGATGTATTTAATACTGATGTAGTTCATATCATTGTTAATAATATCGTTTTTTGGTGGCATATACTGTCAATATATTATAGTTTTCCTTTTATATGTTTTTTTATTTATAGTAATCGTTTATACATTTTTTAGTCATTTTTTATGTAATTTAATGTGTTTTACTTTTTTTGTTGAGTATAATTTAAGTTTTTTAGGAGAGGAGTATTTTAAAAAATTAAGTATTATGGCACATTTTTTGATGTTTTAAAAAAAACTTTTTTAGAAAAATAAAATGTAGAAGTGGGATGTTGGGTTTAGAGGGGATAAGGGTGGGGAGTAGCTTAAAAAACGTAAGCATTATTGTACATTTTTTGTTGTTTTAAAAAAAGTATTTTAGAAAAAAAAGAAATTTGAGGAGCGGGGTGTTAGGTTTATAAGGGTGGGGAATATTTTAAATAATTAAGTATTATTGTTTATTTTTAATGTGTATCTATTCAATATAAAAAATTAAAACAAACGATTTTGGAGTGGTGTGTTGGATTTATAGTGGATAAGGGTGTGGCCATTTTGAAATACTATTTGCAAAATGTTTTTTATTTTTTTTAAATTAGGTGATTAGACCACAGCAGCCACATCAGCAGCAGTCCCGCCAACTGATGTATTACGATGCATGTCAGTGCACTGAAATCTGACCGCTGGGGTCCGTCCGACTACGACAGGAAATTCAGACCACGTCGGCGTTGGAAAGGCCCATCGGAACTAATCAAAGAGCAGAACAACCCATCCTATTACGATGTGCGTTTCTGATGAGCTGGCCCTGGCAGTCCAACCACATTGGATGAGCTGGCGGAAAAGGAGGCACATAAGAGCAAAAACCACCTTGTCAAGGCTGTGCACTTCCTGTGTCGACATAGATCCTGCATTACACGTCCTGTCGCTGCTGTACCTGCTCAACGACGAGGAAAACGGACAACGTCATGGACACAACTCCCGGTAAGTGACACACCGAACCCTCCACTTAGATCCTATAGCAAATCGATGGGCCGACCGCAAAAAGCAGGACCCCACCCATGTCTGCATGGTATTTTTGTTTGTGTGACTAATATATGTCCCGGTCATCATGCAGGCACACCTTGACAATATATTTGTGTATTGAAGATGCACATGAGGGGTCTTCAGACTATCACTGTGCCAGGTCGTGCCGGTGCATTGCACTGGTAAAACTAAAAAGGTTTTGGTTAGATGGATATCCATAGGGCTCTCCATTCTAGCCATCACCAAATGAAATCACAACTTATGTCAGCAGCAGTACCACCCTGCAGTACCTGTGATGTCACTCCCAAGAGACTCATCATAACACACTCACAGTCTCATCAGCTCTGAACAGAAGCACTTCCAAAATGCACAACAAAGCAATATGTGTTGTACATTGTTCCTATGCAAGTCACAACCCATCATAAAGCCAAGAGTCCTGGAATGGCCAATGTGTGAGGCCACTTCTATCAGATATCTTGTACAAATGACAGAAGCTTACAAATGCTTATCAGGTGGCACCTTAAGATAAGTACAGATGCACATCAAAAGTGTAATAAGACATGGTCGCAATTACATAAGGCACGCCCTACTCAAAGATTCCCCAGGTAGAATCTACCCACTGCAAGGCCTCTGGTGGCCTGAATACTGCTTAAGAAAACAGTGATTAGTATTGGTTGGGTAGCAGGTGTTGAAGTGTCCCTGAGTATGTCCGTTGTCAGTCCCGGTAGGTCCCTAAAGCAGATGCTCATAATGTCCCCAACGCACCTTACATATGTTACACACACTGAAGGTGCTAAAAAGAACATAAATATGCACACAGTAACACCTTATACAGCTGCAGATTGTACAACAAACACACTGATAACAGTTCATCCCCACTGTTGGCAGGTCAGAACCGCAGCTTCACCTAAAGTAAATTGAAGTCATTCAGAGTAGGATCTTCAACAACTAATGCAACTAATAACCATTCGGAAAAGGAAACTCTCCTTGTCACCTGTCGATGCAAAGTAAGTTGTAGTCTCATCATCATCATCATCATCATCATGTAGTCTCAGATAACAAGATGTAGTGCTATGTGACAAGGCTTAACAATGTCACTGTGCGTGAAACAATTCCACTCACAGAGGTACAGATGACAGGCATGGAAGTTGGCCCCTCATGTACATCAGCCAGGCTCCTGTAAGAGTCCAACTCCCTCCAAACTCCAACAAAAGTACTCTTGTGGAGCACAAGAGTAACAGATGCAAACCTACAAATACACACGACTGTACATGACCACCAAAACACAGAAACCAGACAGCATGTGTATATGACAGTGGGTAGCACAAACATCCCAGTTGAACATCTACAGACCTGACTGAAGGCACTCAAAACCAACTCTGTCACCCAGTAAACATCAATAACGGTGAGGAGACACTACATCCCATCTCCCTTGGAGCCACAACACAGTGGACAAGGTTGAGGCTGTTGTATCCGAGGTCCTAAACAACCCTGTGCTTAACGTTCCATAGAGTCTGTTCCCATCACATCTTATTGGTTCCTCCTATGTTCATATCAGTGGCTCTGTGCAGACACACACTTTAAAATCATACATGTGTGAACATATCAGAAGCTGGTGTAATGCTGTGTGCCATAAACATTGCCAACACACTGGACAGCCACACAATTTACATATCAAACATCACCTGTGACAGCCTCTAATACTTCATGAGCTAAGTCATGGTGTCACTTACATTAAACATCATTGAGGAAGTTTCGAGGAAAGATAATTTTCCTCCACTATTGATGAACTGTATTGGGCTAACACACAGCACCCACATGGAAATGGAAAGGCTGCTTAATGTGTTACTTCAAAGTTACAGTCATAGACATTTGACTCCCACGTTGTCTATACTCCCTGCTGATTATGGTCGTCGCACGCTGGTGGACTCCTGGAAGATAAGACCACACTGCACTTAGCACCTGAAATCAATTTCTCCATGTGCATAGGACCTGAGGCTTGTACAACAATAGGTACAACCAATCATCTTTCCAAATGGCACGCACATTTGGCTAATGTGTAAATGCAAGTCTCTAACAAAAATCACAGAAACAGCAGTTGGCCTGACATCCAAGAAATCTTGTTTGAAAAGAACACACATGGATATGCTCACATGTGTCTCCAAAGTAACACATTGCTTGAACAAGACAACAACCCTCATGTGTGCTGTTACAAAAGACCTATTGTGCACACAATAAACACCCTTTAATCCTCCATCTTGTGTAGTACTACAAGCTAGCAGATGTGGACATTAGCTGAAACAAAGATGCCATACTTACCATAGCAGACACCGGCCACATCAATGTGTGCACCAACAGTAACTCTCCCCAGATATGCATCCACTGAACATTTATCCCCGCACTCTGTAAATCCATTATCTGACAAAAGGGCAGAACATACTTACCACTGCAAATGGATCATCAAGTATGGTGAAACAAACACAACTAAACTCTCACTGGCCTATAGATACACTAACAACAGTCTGCAGGATTAACAAGGACAGGACACAGGTCTACACAGAAAATACATAAGAATTTTATTACAACAAACATATTACTGTATAAAGATAAAGGCCAGTTGCCAGTCCGAAGGAGGAAACAGGTGGTCCAGCACACTGCGGTGCCACGAAACTTGACAATCAGAGCACTGCTAGGGAAACCTGGATTGGAGCATCAAATGGGCAGGCCAGGCACCTCTGATGGGAAAAATGGGGGGTATGGGTTTTGGGGAGGGGGGCTGGATTACTTGTTGGGAGAACTGGCCTAAGTTTTGGGAGGGTTGGTTTGGGCTGTTGGAGGGGCGGACTCGGATTTGTGAGGGCTGGTCTGGGCTGTGGTAAATCCAGGTTCAGGATTAGGGGGGCTGGTTTGGGCTGCAGGAGATCCAGCTTCAAGACTGGGAGGACTTGGGTGCACTATCAATGGGATTCTGTACCCTCCAAGGGTACTGGGTAGTATAGACGGGATGGGGCCATCTGTGGACCTTTTGGTTGGCTGCTTTCCTTACTTGTAGTGGGGTTGTGAATTGGTCGTTTTTCTTTTGGGAGGAGGTCCTATGGGATTACTGCGGGTGGATTTCCTACCTTTACCCCCTTGTGGTATATTGATTGTAGTAGTAGGTTGCTGGGCACGTTTTGAGGGTTTGAGGTCGAAATTGGTAGGGTAGGGTATTGGTGGGAAACCAGCCCTCTTGTGCTTGTGAAGGGGATGGGCATCTGTGGCAGGGAAGAGGTCAAGGGCAACAATGGTAAGGATTCTGGGAGATTTTGGAGTAGGTGAGAGTTTGGGCGTGGGAGGTAGAGGTAGAGGAATGTGAGGTGTGACTTGTGAATGCGGGTTTTGTGCGGCCATGTCTCTGAGTGTCTGTTTGGCTGGTGAAAGTGTATCTGTGGCTTGGTCCTGTGTGTAGTGTCTGTGTCTGTTGTTGTGGGTGTTGGGTCTGGGTGTGTGCTCTTTGTTCTTGAAGAGCATGGTGTTGTAGGTATTGTCTCTGGCTGTGTATTGTCTGGTGGTGCGGTGTCTGCAGTGTTGGGAGTGGATGTGGCCAGGACTGGTGTGTGTCTGTGATGTGTTTTTATCTCTTATCTCTGTGGTGGAGTGTGCTGCGTGTGGTACATGATGTTGATGCGTGCTCAGGTGTGCGTGTGTGTTGGGCAGGTGTAGGGCTGTGGATGGTGGTTGGAGAATGGGCAGGAGGTATGGTGGAAGGTTTAAAAGGCTGCTGTGAGTGTGAATGAGAGAGCCTGAAATGATCTCACTAGCCTCGTTATGCCACAGTGAATTACCTCCAGGTAGGCAACAGCCTGGGTCAGCTTGTTACTCCTGGAAGGCATTCAGAACTGCTGTTTTACTAACAGAGATCCGTCTCAGAACATCTATGTTCTCCACACTCAGGGAAGCAGGGGAGACAGGGGCAGGGGCTGAGGTGCCTGGCTCAAAGGAGACTCTCCTCTGCTTAAAGGAGTGGGCCCAGACACCAGGTTGGGGAGCAGCAAGAAGAATTGAGATGGGAGGGGAGGTAGTGGATAGAGATGTAGCTGTTGGTGTTTGAGCTTGGTCTGCCACCACCAGGGGTTGCCACCGGAGGGTGACGAAGAAGATGACGTCTATGTGTAGCTGTCTTCCTCCTCCAGGACACTCCCCTCATCCTCCAGGCCAGTGGTCAACTCCGAGTCTCTGTGGCGTGGGAAACCACTGTGGCCAGCAGCAAGCCCAACAGTCTTGGGCCCGTCTCCTTCACTGCCTTCTGTAGATGCTGGAATAGGAGTACAAACAGGTGTTACACTAATGCTTTAGACCAACATGCAAGTATATCATCACAACACACATTTCACATAACCACAGACAACTAGTAGTACAAGGGACAGTACATCATCTGTTCCATTGGCATGAGTACATGCATTGATGCCACATGACGACCTGATCAAAGGCAATCATCTGGGTGTCAGGACCACTGCCAGCTCCAATAGCATTTGTCAGATTGTCCAAATGTACCCCTCCTGTGTGTAGCAAGAGTTAAGAACACCCTCTCAACCTAGGCCTTTGTACCTTGACATTATTAACTTAAGTTATTTCATGACATGTCTACATGTACATATAACAACCTATACACACAGGACCTGCATTAAGCAAAAGGTCAGGTGTCTCAAACATGCTACATGTAGTACTGCAGAACAACTACCAGGGATGAGTAACATCTACATCTGAAGTAACAATTGACATGGAAGTGGTTATTCCACACAGCTAACATCTCAAAGTGACTGTTTCTCTTCTGTCTACTGCCAGATGATGCTGTTGACAGACGCACAATAGTAGACTACACACGTGTCACGTGTTATACACAACAGTAGTATGGAGATAAATAGGGACCAAGTAGTGTGAGATAGCAGCACAAATGACCATTGTACCTGACTCTCCCTAGGTACATCCCCATTAAAGATAGGTTCTTGTAAGTAGACCCTTTCCACATTTCGAAAGTCAATGGCATGAGGAAATTTGAAGTATATGAGGAATTGTTATGAGGCCGTCCATGAAGATGTCAGATCAACCTAAACAAGGGCAGAGGACTCACAGAACATTCTAGGTATTTGTGACATATGTATCCATGTAGCACTGACTGCTGACTCACACGTCACACAAACATGTCAGCGTATCACTCCAAGATGCATATCACCATACAGTGATTAATGGTCCACTGGTGCACATTCCCTTCCCAGCACACTACATAGTATATTTTTTATTGACAGGCGTAAAGCAATGGCTGAGACAACTGGAACATCCCAAACATGTGTGCCATTTCATCAACATGTTAACCTGCAAGTTGTCATTTATCAATGTCAGTGGGTATGTGTGACTCATCTACCGCATATTCCAACATAACACAGATTTGCCTCCCCCAAAATACAAAATGCACATCACCCATTCATACAGCCATGTACACATTGGCAAACACAAATGTCTGATGCATACACACAGTGACTCATCTATACCCTCAGTTCATGTATGCCACATGGGTACTTCTGACAGTGTAACAGGTAAAGGTACACATGGCTGCATGTCAGCATCCAATAAGATGACATTAGTGATGTTACCCAACAGTTAGTACTGCACACTCCCAACTACCAAGGGGAAGTCGTATGCAGTTACTGCACCAAGAGTACAGTGAATGTCATGCCACAAGTATGTGGTACACCATCACATGAGACACATTAGTGCGGCAGGTACAGTGCAGACACAAGAGGAGAAGTGTTCTGTGTAGGACCACTTACACACGACATCATGGGACAATGTAAGAAAAGTAGAAAACTCATGCTTCTATGTAGATATGCCACAGTGGTATGACAAGTGCAAGTGGACCCTGCTCATTTTCTGGCAACATGACCTTTTGTGTACACCATGCACCAGCTACCATACCTACACATGCAACAACACTCATTTTGGGGGGGACATGGGTCAGCTCCAAAATTGATGAGAAAAAGCTGTCTGTGACAAAAGTTAGTTGCCCATGCACAATGTCACACTTAGGCCAATACTCACCTGAGATATTGCTTCTGTTGGGCTTGCAACTGCCCATGAAGGTCTGGGTCGACCACTGCCAGTATGCGGACCATTGGGGCGGGTCAAGCTTTGGTGTGCACCCCTGCCACTCTTGGAGACAAGCCCCAGGTTGATTTCGGCAATCCTGCATGCCCAGCTCCGGAGGCCATCCCACCTCTTGCGGCAGTGGGCACTGTGCCTGTTGGAGATGTCCAGGGTCTGCACCCTTCAGGCGAAGGCTTCCCATATCATGTTCTTCTGATGGGCAGTTGTTTGTATGGATACAGGGATTGTAGAAACAGTTTGTAACTACAGATTCGTGGCCCTCTGCATGGTATTTAAAAAATAGTTTAACATCTAACATATACATTACTCTATGTACAACACTACACATGTGTCCATCTCCCATGCTCACCACAAGTAATGAATATAAAGGCCCCCTTCTGTACATGTGATGTTGAACTACTATGCTGGCTGTGACTGTCACTGACTGAGCCACAACAAGTACTTAATGTGGACCAAGGCAATATTAGATGGAATGCTGATGCGAGGGACCATGATAGAAAATACACCGTTTAGGGAATTCTAAAGGATCCACAACCTGTGCATGACTGTCCAGACACTTTTACTGCCAGGCCTAATGCATTGAAGCACATGGTACATAGAGGAGAGTAATACAATCCAGACAACATACCAGGACTAACATCAAATTTCATGGCCTATTATGTGTGACACTCTGAACCCCATCTCATTGGGGGAGTTTTGAAATGGGGGCTTCTCAGTTTAAATCCCTAGTTAGTAGGATGAAGTCCGTTAGGTATTTACTGCCATTAGAGGACACCCCATTAGGCACTGGTGGCACAGTCACAGGGATGGCCCCAAACATTAATTTGTGAAATCCATCCCCACTGGCAAGCAAATTGTTAATATCCTATGCTTTTCCTGCAGGACTGTGTGGGGACATACTACTTCAAGCTGATTTGTTTTTTGTGCGATCCAAAACAGAATATCTTCCCTTTTTGTGGGTATTTTTTCCAATACTGAATTCGATGTTTGAGGGCTAATGCCTTGTGTAGCTAACTGTGGTGCGACAGCTTGAAGAGTCCACGCAGAAACAAGTGTTAATGTTCGCATTACAAATTGTGTAAGACTTCTTTATATTGTTATTAGATTATCATATAATCCCCGTACTGGCCTGCGGTCAGACAATCAATATTGGGATGCGGTGTGTATCTGGTTAGGACTGGCCATTTTGTATACTCTGGAGAAGAGTGCCTTTAAACCAATTGGTATGTTCTTGGTAAGTTAGAGGAACAACTATCCCCTCGTAAGGAGTGTAGTCATCCGGTATTTCTCCTACTTCATATTCGTGAAGTAGCTGTGTAGCATCATCCATAGCAGGGAATTTAACCCATGAATAAAATATCTCCATCCTAAATGCTTCGTGCGCCTCTACCACGAAGGTAACATCTCCACCGTCTAGTGTGAGGCCATGTTGAAGAAATTTTTGAGTGACTGCATGTCTGCAGTTCTCAAAAATATTCTGTGCCATGTTTTGTAAGAAATGCATTATTGAGTTCAGCTAACACAGTCGGAAACAATGTCCTTTCAAGCTTGAATATATACCGGCAAGTACATAGGTAATACCTACTCAACCTACCACCACAGATGTCTTCGGTTTTAAAAGGTGTATAGGGATCTCTGAAGAAGCATGATTGAGCTACTCAGTTGATCCATACAAAATAAGAAACCAACCAATGTTGGCAGTGCCATGTCATGTAGTTTCCACAAATCAGTAGGAACTGCATGTTTGCGGAAAACATAAACGTAGGATAGTGCCATACTGATTCCATGCACCCTCGTCGGATATGTTGTCCCTTGGACCAGCTAGCTCACAGTGCCACTGTTAGCCCCCCTAACCCTGAAAAGGAAGCGAACAGCCCTCTGGAGCCTTGATGATGGACTTCAAACTGTCGCTCAGTCACTCGTGCTCTCCTTTGCTCAGAGAAATATACAAAAAATACATGAAGGAGTGTTTTCAATATTTATTGAACTGTAGTGATTCTTGTATAGAAAATATGGGCTGCAATGATTAATAGAAAGAAGCAGATAACAGTTGTAATGAGTATCAACACAGTGAATAAAACAAAGAGTTCCACCATCTTGTTGAGATAGGTTACATATGCATACATATAAAAGATTAAAACAATTGAAAGTACCCCTACAGTGCTAACCCTAACCTACGTGTGTCGGGTGTCAATGCATGATCTGCCAAGAAAACCCCTACCTTGATGATCTAACTCCTTTACCTGGTGGGTAACAGTGTATGACTCCGTCTTGGTCACAAATTGGACATCCCTCAAGGAGATGTCAGTCAGCTGCTAGGCAAAAGCTTCCGCATGCAGTGACCCCTGGAGATCAGCAGAAGTGTCATCTAATTATGCTAGGAAACAAAAAGCTATATATAAACAATGGCATCCTTGCCTTGGGCCAAGATTATGATCAGGTAACCACTGTTTTGTGTTCTATAGATAGCTGTGTCGACATATGGAGGTAATAATAAACACATTTGTATTACTCATGTGAGATGCCTTGCACCTAATGCCAAGACAGTGTGATAGTATTCTCACAAAGTGGTCCTTGTCAGCAAGGTAGGTGTTTCTACTAAACTAGTCCAAGCATCACAATTGCAAATGTGTGTCAAACGTCAACTTGGCAAAGAGAAGGCATCTTTAGGAAACAGGATTGTGTACATGTAAGAACTGCACTCATTCCTACCGGATCAAACTCGTCCACATGACAACAATGGGCAGCGGGCGGGTACTGATCTCCTGATCCTTGCTATAGCCAAAGGGTCAATCAAAATGCATTGGAAAGCCTCAGCACTGCCTAGCGTGGACCACTGGCAGAGCATGCTCCTACCTTGGGCCTCAGCAGAATCTGTTGCGCTCTACCGAAAAGAACCGTGTGGGCTGATATAACACCTGATTGCTGCGGCGTTGGAGGAATTGACCTACGCACACCAGGGAGACTCAGAAGGAGAAGCTAGCTCAACCTGAATGAGACCCAATATGCACACCTCAGACTCGTACCCCATGCCGGCGACATGCTTGGTTATTTTTCCCCACTACCCAATCCAAGGACATGATTGCCCCCACACTACAATTACATGTTGATGCATAGAGTGCAGTGCCAAACCCACACCCTCTCATTCTTGCTAAACGGTTATAGTCTCACCATTACACATTCATCCACAACTTATGGATAGGGACAGGCTCACAGTTTAGTAAATTTCTCTCATTGTTCCTTTGTTTTTTTATAATTCAACTGATGGGACAGTGAGTTCTATTGATCCCAGATGCTGCTCAGTGACGAAAATGATACATCATAATACATGTCTTGTGATATTGTGTACATAATAATGTACCTATCATTAAAAAGATAGTTTAAAAAAAATAAAAGTGAAGGCTAAGTGTGCCTCCTTGTAGACTTCATCAAAGAAAGGTGTATGGCAGAGATACTAAAAGTATGGCCCTGGGGCTGCTGGCAGCCCCCTGGACATTTACATTCTGCTCTTTGGTAAACAGCAGCACTGGGCTGCTGTTTACTTGCCTGAGCTCTATGTGCAAGCATTTATGTACATGTTAACTGAAGAAAAGGAAAAGAAGCAAAGAAGATGTCCTGCAACGCTTATCTTTAGGAAGACTTATTTTGAAAGACATCTAACAACAGATATGTAAAGATATGATGAAGCCTTTTCAAACTTCAAAAAAGGATACTTTGTTAAATTTAAGTTTCACTTTAATACATCACATTAGATCACTGCATGACAGGCATTTATTAAAAGCGATAGTTTTCAAACATGTACTTAGAAACAATCATGCCCCCGCCATGACAACAATGTCATTTGAAGCAAGTCAGTTGTCAAGTGTACCTTCTGGGTAGCCTAGGTTGTTATTACACATAGAATAATGTTATATGTTATAGTTTATTAAATCAAACACAAGAGAAGGGTTTGTACAGTGTAAACCCTGATACATGTATTTCATATTTTTTCACTTCGCTCTCATATGTGATTATGAAGAAAAGGGAGGCAAAGTGAAATAAAACTATTGCTAAGAGTCACACCATTTGGTTACGCGGGGACATTGGGATTGATTCTAGGTTTTCTGCTTTTACATTGTGAAGTTCAGCCACTAGATGAGTATCTCTTTCCTCTCTCATTTTAATGAGTGTGGGTGACAGACAGAAGCCACATTAAGGCTCAGTTTGTTGTGGGTTTGAGAATACAAGAGAACCTCAAACTGAGACAGAGCCAGGAATCTGGTTCGAGATTTGCTCGAGCCTTCCTTAGCTTGTTTACCTCTATTGCATAATGGAAATTAAGGGGACAGAGATGTACCAATACCACAGTGCAGGGCTCCTTGTTTCAAGATTTATTTTTTCCATTCAACACCATATTTTAGTGAGTGGACTATGAAACTGGGTGCTCTTCAACATGGGTAAAGTCAAATGATTGGTTACTGTCAGTGATTGGGTGATTCAAGTTTTTCCTAACTATTAAAAAAAGGAGCAGAGAAATATGTTCAGAAAGTGATTACCCAAGAGCTCACAATTTGTTGAAAGGGTGGCCAAAAAAAAGCATGCCTTAGGGTTCCATAGTTTCTATCTCGCTCAATAAACAACAACTTGGTATTAGTAGTTCTGTTGGTGAGATTTGGGGACTTCTCTCATCAAAGGAATGCCATTATGCTGTGGAACCTGCCCAGACATTAAATACAAAGTTCATCACCATCATATTTTGGCAAAGTGGTAAAGCCAGGATTAAACATCAAGTTTTCTATTGCCATGGCTAAAATGTTCCCACTGTTCCATGTCTAGCGGTCGAGGTTTGGTATATGTGCCTGCCCACCTAAATGATGCACACCTGGTTGGAGGATTTTTGCCATGGATATGTTTTAGTCTTAACTGATGCTGTTTCTAAACATTCCTAATGTTTACAAATAAGAGGCTAAAGGAATAAGGGGACTGTGAGGTCTAAGACTCTAATTAATTTATATTCAGTAATCAGGTTACTTTCTTTCTACACTCAGCTTGACAAAGGTAGCAAAAGCAAAGAGAGAAGGCTTACCCCAGTGTAAAGTAGAGGGACAGAGACTCAGATACCGCATAACATGGTAATGTCAATTCTATGACTCTTCTAGAGACTAGTGGCTTAATTTAGAGGGTTGTATGAACAAAGTAGCTTCACGACTAATTGTCCACACCATGTGACTGCTTCGCTACCATTTCTCCCACCTCCTCCGACTCCCACCCTTCCGGCATCAATGCGGCCCTCGCTCTTCCCACAGACCATACTTTTTTAACCCTGGGAAAATGTTTGTGAGTACCCATGCTCTATGGCATGTCTTGATTATGTGACACAAAGTTCCTCTTTCTCCTATTACGCTCAGTTATTAGTTTTTATAATATATTTTATATTATATGTGATCACTGTTGAATCTTTTAAAATAAACAGTTAGCAGAATAGGCCTTGGCACCCTTTCACTTACATTCTGTGAAAACGCTCTCATTGTTCAATAATAATAATAATAATAAACAAGATGTGAAATGATTAGCTTCCATGAAACATTGTTCATAACTCAAGAACAATTATTTGAATAGAGTTTGATTTGATTCAAACTAAATAATATGAATTTATTCCAGCCGACTTGATTATCACATTACAATGAATAATAGTATGAGTAAATGTGCACTTTATATTTGACATTTAAATCTAAATACCCAACATACCTAATTCAAGAAGAGGGATATGTAACAGAGAAAAACATGATAATTATAACAGGAATGAGAGGTGCTGCTGGATTGAGAAGTGTAACTGTAGTCAAAGCAGGGTAGAGGCACTCCACTAGAGGGTTGTGATTTGTGTGATCAGAGGAGTGCACGAGTGGGGCTCTGATCTGAGCCATACAGTTGTGTTCCCCGCTCAGGAAGCGAGGAGAGTTGGCAATTTATTGAGGAAAATAACCTAAACCCTTGAAAGAACTTTATTCTGGGTAGGGGAAAAGCTAAAGGGAACTGGGAAGTGTCTTTGGTGGGTACTGTTATTTACCACTATTATCTCAAGTACTTTAGCTTCAATTTGACTACCCAGTTTACTCCTTTTGTACTCTAGACTCACCCAGGACAGCAGGGCTCCTCAGTCAATATTGCTCCAGGAGGCGATAGTATTTTTGGAACTCATATTCGGCCCGATACAGCAATTGCACAAACTGTATTCACTGTCCAGTCAGAGGTAGGTCTTCTAAAACAAATGTTTATGAAATGCTAAACAGCAAAACAAACCAGAAAGTTCTAGCTCTTTCTTCAACTGAGATAGAACTCCAAACTGTTTTTAGCACTAACACAGTAAGATCTTATCATTCAAATGAAACAGACATCCATGGTCAAAGTTATTCGGTGGGTCAGGTTTATGCATTACTAGCTACCTTGTGAGGCTTCATCTTTCGTTTCTCACACAGGCTTTTGTTAAAACTTTTAGTCTTTAATAAGTGGCTAAATGCCAGACAAAATCTTGCAATGAATACATTATGCTACAATATGTCTGCTCACTGACCTAGGTTCTCAGCTACCCTCACACAAAACACACACCTCACCCTAAGAAATGAACTGAGATTCTCATCCATTGAAAAGATCATGGCTTCAGTGTGCCAATGGACTGGTTCCGAAGTAAAAGCCCAATGCCCCATTAACAAATTCCCTGGACCCTTGGTCTCCAGTGACAGAGCCCTGGAAACATTTCAGGAGACTACCAATTACAGCACCACCTGCTCAACAAAGTCAAATGTTTTAACAGGGGAAGCGCGTGTTCTGTAAACGCACCCATTGAAAGTTACCCAAAGGTACCGAACTCTAGGAGTTCATGTCTCACGAACGACTGGGTGGTATATGCACTAAGGGTTGGAAAACACCAAAATCTATCTTTCACTAGGGCAAACCTCAGAAATCTGATACTATAGAAGGCATACTGAAAGATATGTCAAAATGATGAGATATAACATAGCTTCTCACATGACATCTCCCATTGCTGGTGATAACATATCTGAGTTGGGCCTACTTTCTTACCCCACACAATAAACCTTTCTTGGGTGCCTAAGAAATAAAAGAAGTTAGAAATAATTTCGTTTCACAATAACAGTGTAACCCATTTGGCCACACAGTAAAGCTCTGAGTCAATAAGTGGAATTAAGTGTAGATTTATTGCAAATTCCAAGCCAACTTGACTTATAAATCATTCTCAAAAACATTGTATAGAAATACAAGATTACCAACCGAGAACCGAATCTATGCACAAAGTTTATCCTCAATAACAGGAAGCATATGAGTATTTGGTAGCAATAGTACAAAGTATAAGAAAAACGCTTGATGGTTAGATTGAAAGCTTCAGACTTATTGCCTATAATGCATGAGGGACTACTAATTCTCCTTAACAGACCTACACTAATTAATGTTGGAAAGAAACCTTATTTAGATCCAATATAATAGAAAGTTGTCAGCATAGCAGAACTTCTGTAGAAGTTCTCCAAGGAAAGAATGTTGCATAGCATAAAGCCACACAACAAAAGTAGCTATTAGAGATCTGTACCTCTCCTAGTCTGAAAGGAATCTGAAGAAAGCTAAAGATTATTGCCTAGTTATACCCACAGAAAGAAGCTTCTAGAATCTCCTATCAAAGGTCTCATTAGTGTTCACCTTCAAACGATACTCTGCGGCAGCCTCACTCATAACTCTCTTCTTTGATCCACATATTCGAAAAACATCCAAGGATTCCATCCCCTCATTCTGCCGAGACAGTAGTCCTTCCTTTTCTCATTAGTCTTATTGTCCCTGCCAAGAATACTCTCTTTAGCGTCCCTATCTAGTTCACACAATGTGCCTTTCTCTATTCATTAGCTCATGCACAGCACCTGCAGAGGAGAGAAATACATTGCACCTGAAGCAAATATTCGTGTTGAAGGTGAAATGTTGCGAAATCCAAATGCTTAAGGCCTACGGACAACTTTAGCATAGTAAACATCTCAGCACACGTTGTAACTGCATGAGTACAAATACATAGACAGTCACATTCATAAATGCGAAATACTATTTGAGTAACTACATTTCCTGTTATATGATAAATGCAAACTATTATTTAAATGGGTACATGGATACAGAAAGATCAATATTGTTATTCAAACCACATATGCGCAGATATATTTAAGAACTGCACACATTGTTACTAATGAAGAAAACGTTAATATATACACACATAAATGTCAAGGTTACATGGTAAATACACTTTCTATATTGGTTCAAGTGCATTACACTTCATTAATTTTTAGATCACACACATACATAAGGACATAAGTAAACACATATCAGGCCTAATCAGTCAATAAAGGGTGGAGCCCAAATTACGCTGCTCCACTGGACCCTGATATTGTTGACAAATGTCTAGTTGATCTGCTGTGATTATTTCCAGTGCAGCATATTGATGATGGCACGTGCCATTCCTGAACAATATCCTTATGCTATTATGTGACATATGTTTAATTTACTCTACTGGTTGTCTGAGGTGTACCTAAGTATGTGAAATCCCTTCTCTTTTCTGAAGAGCTACTTATTGTTATTATGATGCCACCTTGACATTGAGAGAAGGTGACATGACTGAGATAGAAGCTGTCCAGTTATTGTTTGTAAGTACTTGTGACACACTTTACACCCAACACATATCACTTTAGGGAACTGCATTAATAACATGGGGAGAGAAACATAAGTCTTAATATGTGCTGTGGTTAAACTCCCATAAAGATAAGCAATCAAAATCCTAAAAAGTGAAGTCAGGTTTGTGCAAGAGCTCCTGGCTTACCCTCGTTAGCTATGGCTCATCATTCAGCCTTTCCTGTGAAAACATCATTAATTTCAAACAATAAATGAGATATTGTTCCCAAACCTATTTAGTAAAAATAAAAGTAATGCCTAAAACTACATTTAACAAAAAACAGTGAAGGGGTTTAAACGTTACACATTTTCAAAGATCTTTAAAAACAGACAAAGAAATCAGTTGGGTGAAAGTCCAATGCGAGATACCAGAATGTGGTGGACTGGGACCTAGGAACCTTCTACATCTAACTAGAAATGGAAATAGTTCAATGAAAAGTTGTGGTTTCAGCCCGTACAAGTTCATTTGCAGACCAACACGTAGGCATCCTTTGTGGTGGACCATTCATGGAGCATGGTTTGTGTAAGGATGAGCGGTTTAACATGGTCTTTTGGCCATAGAATTTCTATTGGAACTCAACATCTCCCACCAGGTCAAAATTGGATGCTGAAGGTGCTTGGGGGCGGCACACCCTATTTAAATTCCAAAGTAACCTTCAACTCCACAGAAAAGAAGGGCGCCGAATTTTCACACAGGTACTGCGAATAGTGAAAATTCGAGCAACAGCAAGCACCACGTAATGAGTGATACATGAACACTGTGAAAGGACTTTTATTTAAATATGCAATGCAAATGCACCCGTGATTATTGAAAAGTAGAATGGGAAAAAGATTTGCAAAAGTCATTTGAATTACAGTCACTATTTCATGGTGCATCATGGGAATTGTATTATTTTAGGACTACAGGAAACTCAGTAGTTCGACCTGGGCGTACAAACGGATGTAATTGCGCCACAAATTCCGTTAAGACACTTACCTGTGAACAAGGCTACATCGATAGCTGAAAAGCGTTAGGTTTGGAAGCAAGCTGTTACCTAGCATAATAAAGTGCTGAAGTTTCTCTGCAGTCTGGTGTGCGGCGCCCTTCTTTTCTGTGGAGTTGAAGGTTACTTTGGAATATATATATATATATCTATATATATATATATATATTTGCTCCAAGGTTGCCCCATGTGTGAGAGGCACTCTGGGCACAGCGCTGAGGTGCGAGCCCTTCATTCAAATATGGTCGGCTTGCGTGTGCAGAAAAAATAGACAGTGGTTCTGCACCCAACGTGTTTCGAAGTAGGAACTTCTTCATCAGAGGCTTCAGCGGAATCATAACGTGCTTGTTCGGTCACTCCCCTCCATTTATGTCCAATAACACGCCCCTAATGGGCAGCTCCAATGAGACTGTGAGTGGCATGTTTATGGAATCGGCATGTTGGAAGCATTTTGCACCAATTAAAGGCTTTCAGCGTATTGCTTGTGGAGTGCTTCGTATTGTTTGGGCAAACCTGAAGCTTTGATTTATACACGGCAGTCCCGCCGAGAGGAATGCACCACCCAGGTAATCAGGGGGCCACGGGGGTTTGGTATTTACTGAACCGCTTATGTGGGACAGTAACAAATGGATTGAAAATGAACTGACATGCTGAGGCCCATCTGAGGGCTTGAAAGCGGTGCCAACAGATATAATGTGCATCCATTTGGAACTTTATTATTTAGACACTACAATGCCCAGAAACCACTTGCACAGTTCTCAATCGAGCAGCCTATTGGAGGCGTGTCATGAGGTATTTAATCAATGGGCGGTAGTGTTCATGCGCACACTTGATGGTCGAGAGCCTCTGAGGAAGAAGTTTTACTTTGAAACGTGTCAGGCATGAATGACTGCCAAGCTGTTTATGGAATCAGCATGTTGGGAGCGTTTTGCACCGATTAAAGGCTTTCAGGATGTTGCTTGTGGAGTGCTTCCTGTTGTTTGGGCAAACATGAACCTGAATTTCGATATTCTGGTCATGACATTGTGACCACTCGATATTTCAGCTTTGATGTTCAGAAACCTACACCTTGGCAAAGCTAATACATCAACTACAGATATTTGAGGAGGTATCTAGATATAAGATCAATATGGACAAATCCAAAATGTTAAATTTAGCTTTACTGCCTCTGACTATTCAAGATATGAAAAACACATTTTCATTTACGAAATGTATTGCGACCCACTGAAGATTCTCCGGGTGTTTCCTGAGGCTTCACAATTATGTTGGAGGGGATGTGGGCAAATGGGTGATTCCTTGCATATTTGGTGGAGCAGCCCCAAGTTACCATCTTTCTGGTCAGAGGTAGCACACACATTAAAGAATGTCTTAGGCTTTCTATTGCTATTGAATTCAAGAGTGTTTATAATAGATGTTAGGCTGAATGAATACAGCCATATTTCCAGGGCAGAGTGGTTTTTGATTTGAAAGTGGAGAAACTCGCAGCCACTTTTCAGTCGATAAAGTCTGAGCCCCCTTCGACCTGTCAATGATATCATAGACTGATCAATAATGGCAATATAGAAATTGGAGAGCAATCTGGAAGATTTTAGAACTGCTTTTGAAGCTCAGTGGAAACCAGAGGGCACCAAATTACTTACCCTCCCAACCAGATGGATGGTTCTAGACCTTTTTCTCTTATGGGGGAGAGAACTGGGCATATGGGTACAAATTAGGCAGGAAGGGATATAAGTTGGGATTTGATGTTCATAGAAGTATTTCTTGATTAAACGTATCATTCTTGTGCTGCCTTTAGAGTAAGCAGTTGGCTTATTGTTCCGCTGTACTGTGTACGAGATGACACAGCATTTATTTTTTATATCATTGTTGTTAGACCTAGCATCCTTGCTGTGAGTTCTCCTGACTTTTTGCCTTTAGGCCTCCCTGTTTTTGCTGACTATGTTTTTGCTGACTTCAGTACTCTGTGCACTTTACCACTGCTAACCAGTGCTAAAGTGCATGTGCAATCTGCTTTAAATATGGCATCATTGGCTTATTCACAATTGGCATATTTAATTTACTTATAGGTCCCTAGTAAAACGTACTACCTGAGCACAGGACCTGTAATTTAAATACTACTAGTGGGCCTACAGCACTGATTGTTCCACCCACTTAGGTAGCCCTTGAATCATGTCTCAGGCCTGCCATTGCAGACCACGTGGAAGCAGTTTTAAAATGCCATGTCAACCTCTTGCCAGGCCCAAACCTTTATTTTCAAAACATATATATGGCCCCTAAGGTAGACCCAGGACAGCCCAAGTGCAGATGCAGTGTATTTAAAAAGTAGGGATGTACTTTAAAGATTTACATGTCCTGGTACTGAAAAACTCTTAAATTACGTTTTCACTACTGCAAGGCCTATCTCTCCCATAAAATAAAATTAGGATTACCTTACTACATTTTAAAAGTGTGATTTCCAATTGGGAGGAGGTGGAACCCCAATGTTTGGTATCTCTGGAATAACGATTTAAAATCACAACTTATAGTGAAGTCAGATTGGAGCTGTAATTCTGAAAGTGCCACTTTTTATGGCTTCCAGCTTGAAGTGGAGTGCATACAGGGACCGCAGAGTCAGGTTACGGCCACTGCCTCTTTAAAAGAATAAAGATTCTTTAGTTTACCTATGACAATAAATTCCACAACTTATCTGCGGTTAGTTTTTCTGCTTATTCATTCAGATTCTCATACCTAGGGGTAATTGATCTTCATTTTAAAAATCTTGTTGGTGCTATCATAGATTTACTCCAGAAGAGACCGAAACTTCGATGCCCTAACCCATTTTCCTTTTAGTCTCTTAAGAACTTACCTGGGAGAATGTGATCCTATGTTTAGGACAGTCTCCATGTTGTTTACTTTTGGTAATGGGTTTATGTGAATTGATGACTAGTGAAATCAAAATGTTATGATCTGTTATCAATTCCTTTGGTGTACCATATTATTTTAGAACCCCAAAATACAACCTTGTGGCTTTGAGTGCAATTTAATGAATGAATACACCTGTTTGCATTGTTTCATTCTTTTTCTTGAATATATATGCAGTACTTTGTTTTCCATTAATTGTGGATGTCATTAATTGATATCTATTAAGTAATTGTTAATTACATTTTATTTCAACATATCTCTAAATATATCCCTTGTTGGCACTCTTACCTGACACTTTTATAAAGTTGACATTTTCCTACTTTATCCATTTGGTGTCTTCTGCCTATTTCTGAAAACACATCTGGGGTGGGTGACAGCTGGGCTCCGTGCATTCTCTCTAGACAGCCACACACAAAGGGAGCTGAAGTATGACTGATGGGCCATCCATATCCTGATGGGCCGTCCTGGGCAGAATGGGAGGGAGTAGCTGAAATTTAGGCCTGACCAGGCTGTGTCCTCCCCCACACAAAGGGCTGCATATCCCCCTGTATTGAGTCTGGATCAAAGACAGAAAGAGTAGGGACTCCGTGCACTTCAAAGACATCTCTTTGAGGTCTCCCCCACTTCAAAGGCACAACTGAGTTTAAGAATTGGAATCAGACACCGCCACTTGAGTACACTTCTGGACCTGTGGATACTCTACCAGGAAGAAGGACGGCTGTGCTGCTGAAAGGACTGTTACTCTGATGAACTGCTATTCTGCTGGACTCCTGCTCTGCTGTGCTGACATGCTGCATGCTGCTCTCCGTGCCTGGGAATGAGAAGAACCTTGTAGGGTGCAAGAGACTAGTTTTTCTTGTCGTAAGAATGGCTTTCTCTTTGGAGACTGAAGAGGAAGCAGGTTTCTCTCAGGTCTTCCTCAGCTGGCTATACCTTCTGTCGCCTTTTCTGGTCCTATTCAAGTTCAAGTAGCATTCTGATTTCCAGGTGGCAGACAGCCTACCAATAGTGGTAACCCAGGATTGAATGGTGATGACTCTAGACCATTTTAACTGCAAATTGTGGCACTGTCCCCACCTGAAATGTTTAGTGTTTAATTCGCTTGATGGCCAAAATATAGCAGAAAGCAAAATTATTTCGGTTTTTCAATGTGACGGAAGGTACTCTAAGTCCCGTGTGTAAAAACAAAAACAAATATTCTGCAAATATTAGGTTGGCCCTTCTGCAGCACACATAGAAAAAGGAAAAAACGAGGTAGAAATAAGGATATTTCTCATCGTTGCGCCTCCAAGTACTCTAAGTCCATCTTAGCTATCTGGACTTTCACACCCACCAGTGGACTTGCCAATTAAAATTATATACCACAATCTAGGACTGGGGCTATATTTACCCACTCGTTGTAATCTATAGGTAGAAGTTCCTCCACTGGGCCACTGTGATTACCATGAGCTGGAGTCTCTGCAGCTATTCTAACCTGTGATCTGAAATAGACACACAATGAAGACCTTGCTTTGCTCTAGTAACACTCCTTGTTAATGTTCAGACCAGAACAAAAGACCCAAACAGGTGCACCTGGAATAGGAAGTAATACTGAATACACAGTTTGAAAAGGCGGCGACAGTCATGGTGACCCAGTGGAGGAAGATGCACTCATGGACCAAAACAAGTGTTCACATAGATCCCTAGTCCTGATAAAGACCACCACAAAAAACACTCCTGTGGTTTGAAAAACATTGATTGTATTAGGGAGGAAGAGAACAATAAGCACAACAAACAAGATTAAAAAATCCAGCGAGTGAAACTACAAAAACAGAAATCAAAACATCCTGAGTCTTCTCAGGCTAACATAAAACAAGCACTATAAAAGGAAGCGCCATGTAACGTTCTGATAAAATAATTCTATCGCAGAACAATAATTGAGACAGTTAGAAATTGAAGCACAGAGATAACTGTATTAGATAAAGCTCCTGTCAAAATGTCACAAAAACTGATTTGTTTACAAATAACACAATGACGGTAGTTGCTCACACAGAAAGAGAACAGTTTGTGGTCTAATATTTTAATACATTAACAGTCTGAAGCAATAGCGATACAAAAAATACACTATTCTACATTTTTTCTGTGCTTGAATTCAAGATGTGGTGTCAGGTCAGAATGTTTTCAATACCTGCATGGAGAATCTTAGTTATCTTCAAAAGGTGGAGTTAGCCCTTTATAAAAATAGTGTTTGTTACTTAATGTGTTTGAAAACACACAGAATTTAACCTACTATCTTCAAAAACACCTGCAAATTTCACACAGTTGTCAATACCAGCTCCTCTGTCTATATGGCTGACACACGTACTATCTTTAGTGGTCTTGACCCATCAAACTGGAGGCAAGTAAGTGCAAAAAAGCAACAAAAAAAAGTAACAGGCTTCTCCATCTATGCACCCAGGGTCTGGAACAACATCTCTGTTCTGTACTCATCAGGACCATTCCAACCCTCTTCCAATTTATAAAAAAACGAAAGACATATCTCTTTAAAGAACATTACATGACGGTGCAGTAGCTGCGCACTTCTGTACCCAGAACCCAGCTACCTCTTCAATCATTTTTGACTATCTTTGCATTTGATCATGTACAGCACTTCACTGTTTTGGCAGGGTTTGTGTCAAATTTACATTCACTTTAGTCGCATCGTGGGATGTGATTTATTCACTATCTAACACCACATTCTTGTTTGTTTTTGGACACTTTATATATAATTTTCTATAAGCGAGATGACAGCCAATGATGACAAAAGTGGGCATAGCCGGTGAGTACCAACCAGCAAGCTCGATTGGTGGTGCGCACGTGAGGTGTCATCTCGCTTTTCACAATTTTTTCATAATTTTGTTTGACAGTTCACTTGATTGACTCCTTCTGTATTTTGGACAGGGGAGATAAAAAGTGGGGACTTCCAATCGTAAAAGAAATTTGTAGTTTGTTTTTAAAAATTGGAGGTATAAAGCTGGTGGTGACTACCACATATTGAAAAGGAGAGGCGTATATGGCACTAAAGAAGTATGTATCTACACCTTAGCTTATATTCATACATTGTTTTGATACCTTCTGAGACCCAGTCTATTTTTGTATTGACAGGGTTTGTGCTGTACCAACACCACAGACAATTATCCATGCAGGGCCTCTATTTTCAGCATAAAGAAACAACCAGACTGTGACATGTTGCTCAGCCAGGGGTTGGAGGGGTGGGCATGTTCTCCATGGAGGCTGAATTGCTGCCTGCATGGAGAAGGTGAAAGTGCGCATGACTGGTATGGGCGGCCCGAGAGGGCCGACCAAACAGTCATTTCGTACTTAGGATTGGGGAAACCACTCCTCCCCTGACGTGCTCCGAGAGCAGAGCTTCCCCACCCATCCGCCCAACCACAAAGCAGCACGAAGCATAAATTGATAATAACTCAAAGTTATTATCATTTATGTTTCGTACTTTGCACTACTTAAAAGCAGTGGTACGACGCTCCTCCGCCATAGTGGAGGAGCCGCCACTGAACTTCAAAGTGACTAACTGGCCCTGCCACAGAACCTGTCTGATGTTTCAAATGTCAAGAGTAAGAGAAGGAGATAGATCGCCTTGTCAGTCACAACCGCTTAAGATTACAGGTTGAGCACTTTGAAACTTTCTGCCAACTGACCTTAGGCTTTTATACTCTTTTGAAGAATTCAAAATTGCTTTAAAGTGTACTAGTGTGTCCTGGGCTTGTGAGTAATAAGGGTTGTGGTGTGCAAGTGTTTTCAGTTCAAGTCACACACTGAGTGCGTGTCTTTGCCTTTGACCCTGTACGTTGCTACAATGCCTTTTAGCGAGACTCGCTATATAAAGAAAGACATACATACATAAATACATACATATGTGCAGGAATTTCACTAATAAGAGCAACTTAAAATCACCCATGATACCCTTTGTTCCTTCATGCATTTAGTAAATGCTTGACACATACAGAGGTTGGAGTGAATAGAAAAATATGGGAACAGTGATGAACGAAATAAGGGTGGGGTCAGTGAGTTTGTGGACGAGGCCAGTGACGTGTGTAAAAACAAAAACAAATATTCTGCAAATATTAGGTTGGCCCTTCTGCAGCACACATAGAAAAAGGAGAAAACGAGGTAGAAATAAGGATATTTCTCCTCGTTGCGCCTCCCTAATGCCACCCCTGGGGTGGCGTTAGAATGTGATGCATTCCCAGGTTTATGATTCCTCCTAAAATCTGGGAATGCTTCAAATTCCATGGGTGTTGCTTGGGAACACGCACAGCAACACTCCTTGAACGCACCTTTCACGCAGTGCGTGACTGCGTGAAAGGTCCACATATTTACAAGGCTTTGAAAGGCATGCAAAGTGGCGGTGCAAAAGTGGCCATAAAATGAGGCCCATACTCATCAACACACAGGCACGCGCGCAGAAACTCTCACGTCAAGAAATTTTAGGAAAGCAAATGTCATCAGTTAGTGGTACTGTCCAGAGATCATGTTCAGGCTTCAAAACATGACAGCGCGCTGCCAAACATGGAATGCGCAGGTGGAGTCACATCTCTTTCCAGTTTAACTGCAAGATTCCCCGCACTATTTGACTTCACCTGAATGGTAAGCTCCCCCCTGCATTACTCATTTCGATAAAAGATGCTTCACGTACTTAGACGGGCGTTTTTTGCGTCACCAGCCTCCACAGCGCCCGAAGAGCGCATGTTGTTTTCTTATAGGCGTGCTGCGCTTTGCTTTCTCATATAATTTTCTCTCTAGCCTTTCGTGAGAGGAAACAGGTGTGGCAGGCTCAGAGGAAGAGTTCATCGCATGCCCGGGATTTGTTGTTCACACACACACTAATAACCTTCCCCTGGCCTTTTCTTGCAAGAACAGCCAAGCGTGACATGAGAAAACATACCACAGATTCAGATGACAGGCAGCTTCTCAAAACATGGCTGCAGGTACCTGACGGAAGATGCCGCTCTCTGAGGCTGCGAAGGGTACGAGACAGTGCACATTGCACAAGTGCACAAGGGAATGGACTCATAATAATGGAACTATCAGAGGGTGTGTGTATTTCACCATTGAACATATTGGAGTAGCAACACCACAATAATGCTCTAATAATTGATATTAAAGTTATAATCACGTACACATACGTTTTATGTAGGGAGAGTGATTCGCCAAAATGCCATAAATGGTGAAAGGTATCCATTGTTCCCCGCGGACGCACCCATAAATAACACCATCATATGACCTTTTGCCGTAATGTCACAGGCAGGGACGTCATGGCCTTTTTTACACAGAAGCTATCACAGAAGGTGACAGGGCCTGACCTTATCAAAAGCATCTCGCTAGGAGTTCTTGAATATAGATTACTAAGGAAACTTTTTGAGAGGCATGGTACGACATTCTGTGTAAACCCACAGCCGAAATTGTATGGGGGTGGGGGAGGGACAGTACTATAGGAACATAAAAGAAGGGCACTGGTTTTAAGGGGGCGCAATGCATTTGCTGATTTGTATTTATTGACGTTCTACTTAAAGGATTCGTTGAAAAATGCGTGAACATTATACATTTTCAAAATACATTAAACCACAAACTACGCCCAAAGTTATGCGGTGCTTAATTTGTTAAAAAAAATTAAAAAATAATAACTACTGTGGGCCAAAGATTTTCATAGGAGCCTGCTCCTGGCACTGCTGAATGCCGGGTTGCCGAATACAAGCGCTGTCTCTTCTTGAATCCCCGTCCTCTGCAAAAATGAGTGCCGGTACCCCCCACCTCCAACCACCAGCACAAAATAAGTACTGATGCAATTTAATGACAACTTCAGAATTTTTTGGGGAGGATGTATCAGAAATATTTGGGTAAAGTTAGTAGCAAATACTGTATTCTAAGCACATTAGGTCTACAACAGTGTCGAAACATGACACAGATTTAAATGAAATGCTGCAGGAAGGAAAAGGGAAGGTTCAGAAGCCTGTGAGCAGGCCAGGCAGTAACTCCACATCAGACTTTTTGGCATGTGTGAGATTAACAGGTTGGATCCAAGATCCCGCTCAGTGCTGGCCTTCCCTCTTTCTTTCATGGTGTTTCTCATCTAGCAGCAGAAGGGAGTCCATCTGTCCATGAAAAACAGAGTTCATCCTCTTTTTTACATTGCAGAACCTCTCTTGTTGAAACCCTCTGGACAGCTTGTGTAAATAGCCATATAGACATGCACTTGCTGGGCCTCAATGGAGCCCCCCATTTCCACAAAGTGATGCTAGATACCATTAGGCCCAGATACAATTTCAATTACACTGGCATTGTTTGCAGATTCATGAATATTAAAAAACTTCTTATAAAAAATCTATTTAAAAATAATTTGCACAAGGCAGCACACATGGAAAAAGCAAAAACGAGGAGAAATAATGCAGGATTTTCCTGGTCTTAATTTTGGCGCTGCCTCCTATGTACGCCACCCTTGTACATAGGGGGCAGCGTCAAATATAATGGGTGTTGTGGTGGAACGCCCACCACATCACCAACTGCACGCCCCTTTCACGCTAAACATAGCGTGAAAGGGTGCCTTATGTACAAGGCAGCGTTAAGCCACGTTAAGTGGCTTAACACTGCCTTGTACATGTGGCAAGGCTCCTATCGCCACGGGAACGTCTCAAAAAGTGAAGTTCCCGTGGCGATAGGTGCTTGTACATATGCCCCTTACACTTTTCTTTTTTGCGCTATTTTTTCAGTGCAGATTGCATCGTCACATCTATGTAGGACACGAGTATGCGCTAAGAACATAGCACAAAATTGCATTAGCATTTCCCATAACTTTGCACCATTTTTCTGAGATTTCTTGTAATTGCACACAATGAAGTCCGGCAAATTTTGCATACCTCGAGTTAGCACAGGAGCCTGCCAGCCACCTGACCTGGTAGTGGAAAATATTTACTTTGGAAGGAGGACTGCTGGGTTTACAGGAGGTGAGAGGATGTAGCCTAAGGGCTAGGGCCGTCGATCTCAAATCTGGGGAACCGGTTCGAGCCTCAGCAATAACGCACAACATCCGGCGACTCTGGGCAAATCACTTATTCTCCAATGCCTAACAAAAATGAAAGTTTCCTTGTCTACGCAACTGGTGTTAATGTAATGCGCTCTGATACCCGATACCTTTGGGTCAAGTTTGCGCTATATAAAACTCAGAGAAAAAAAAAGGCACAGCTGAAGCTCATGCTTTAAGGTGTGATGCAAGTTATAGTATACTAATTTCAAATGTACATTAAGAGCCCATCATACAATATCCATAACAGAATCAACCCTTCTTTATGATTCTGCTGTTTGTTTCATCAACTGCTCCAATACTTCTAGAAAGGCCTGCTAGCTTTAAGGAGACAGTCACAAAACCTCTCAGCCAACAGCATAGCGGTGGTTGCCATTGCCCGGGGCAGACAAATATCCTTCCACTCTTCTTTTAAAATTTTGTGCCCCTAAAAATGTTGCACCCTGGTCAAACGCCCCTCTGGGCTCCCCGCCTTAGGGTCAACCGCACCTCTCCCCCCCCCCACACTATACCACTGCTCTCAGAAAGGCCTCAACCAGTAATGCTGGAGTTTAGGGAAGAGTGAAGTGTCATTGCTAATAGAATCCTCAAAAATATTGTGGTATTAATATTATTAATCAAAGCTTAATATGCCAGGAATTCTTTAGACATCCTGATACAAGCCAACTGGGAAATAATGGAAATGTCATCTTAAAACCTTATAGAAGATCTGCTGAGTAACAATGTTAGATTTCACCACTGTTGATCAGTGTGTGGTACACCATTTCAGAAAGGTAAAATGGAGGGATGACACTAAATCCTTTGTCTCACTATCTGAGAGATCCAACAAATAATGCAAATATATATGTTCAGATGATGATTCGTACTTGCCTTTTTCTAAACACTCCAAATGTTTTCTATTCTAAAAACAGTGGCAAATGGGGATTATAAATGTGCCTAAAATCAAGCCATATGGTCAAAACCATGCATGCGCATATACGTACTCTTACAAAGCCATGAACACTAGGGGTGGTATTCACAAAGGTAAACTTACACATAAGTTAATCTACACATGTAAGCTTTCCCTTACACATTGTAGTAAATGTACTACTTTTGGCTTTTCTAACCATTTATGAGTTTAAATGAATTTCAAAGTATAGACCTACATGTCCCCACCCCCTGAATTCAAGAGGTAGAGTCTAATTTTAAGGTGTAAAGTTACTATTAGTAACTTTTTACATGTAGGTGGAGATCTGCACCACCTGGTAAAATATAGGCAAAAGTAAAAAGATAAGAAACTTAAAACAAGTAAAACATTTTTTAGGATAAATAATAATGCAAATAATTTGTTTATATTTATTTTAAATGTAGAATATAATTTAAAATGCTACACCACTACTATCTTAATTTTGAATTCAATATTTAATTAATTTAAATGTATTACATCAAATATAAATGATTTTTTTGTAAATCAACCCACCTAAACCAAAATCTTTATATTTACTTATTATGTTTTAAAAAATATCAAAAGTGTATTTTTTAAAATGAATTTAAGTAAGTGTAAATATATATGTAGTTATATATATATATATATATATAAATTCACTGAAAAAACCATAGGTTTCACACATGTTATAGTTAGCTGTACATTTCACTCGTAAAAAACCAATGAAATTCCCGCGTTATAGTTAGTGCAGGCAACTATAACTCACGCGACCGCAATCCTCTGCTGATGCTAATACTGTATTTAGACACTTATTTGCCCATGTTTTCTTCCATTAAATTTTAGCTATACATATATTACAAATATTTTTTTTTCATAAAGACACATATGTCATCAGCAGAAGATTGCGGTCGCGTGAGTTATAGTTGCCTGCACTAACTATAACGCGGGAATTTCATTGGTTTTTTACGAGTGAAATGTACAGCTAACTATAACATGTGTGAAACCTATGGTTTTTTCAGTGAATTTGCAAGGTTTTTTTAATGCTAATTCCTAACTATAACGTGTGTGAAACCTATGGTTTTTTCAGTGAATTTGTACGGTTTTTTAAATGCTAAGTTACTTTACGCCATTCGTGGCGTGCGCGCCCAGTTAACGCAGTTCATTCCGTGCACGCATGGTGCGCTTCGCGCACCGTGCGCGCACAGTGAGCACGCGGTGCGCTTCGCGCACCGCGCGCCCACTTTACGCAGTTAGTGCCGTGCACGCACGGTGGTCACGCGGTGCGCTGCGCGCACCGCGTGCCCACGTTAAGCGGGATGGGCCATGTACGCACGATGCGCTTCGCGCACCGTGCGCACATGGGGGACATATTATGCGCATCTTTGTGAAATGTATTCTTTGTTAAATTCATAGCTGTAATATGCCATGCACAAATGGTGCCCTTCGGGCACCATTTGCACACGGGGTGGGGAGAATGTGGATAATTTTTTCTTTTATAAATTATTACCGTACGCGTACGGTAAGCGTAATCGGCGATTTTCCGAAAAAAACAAAATTTTTTTTTTTGGGCTTGGGGGTGGTTTGGGGACCCCTGTATCAATGCTGGGGGGTTAGGATCTCATGAAACTGCCTCTTTACACATTTTTGGGGTTCGTTTTTGCTGCCCAACTCAGGGAGCGAGAGAGAAAATGGCGGCCGCCGCTTCCTGGTTTCGACCGATTCGAATGTTTACTAAGAGCTAAGAGGCAATCAAAATCGCGCTCGCGCACGCCACCGTACGCGTACGGTAAGCGCACCGTAAGCGCACCGTAAGCTGGCTCAGATATATATATTGATTTAAAGGCTATTTTCTCAGAATCTACTGAACAGATTTACACCAAACCTACAAAAGGCACTTCCTTGACCTGAGGACTACCTCTCTGCCAAATTTCAAGTAATTCTGTTCAGCCGTTCGGGCTGTAGCTGTGTCTAAAGGTCCTATGGAAAAATGCATGGGAAAAACGCGTTTTGGGACCCCCTTTTATCTCAGCCCCCGCTTCACGAATCCCCCCGAGACTTTCAGGGTAGGAGCGGAGCATAGCGCCCCACCTATTTTGAAAAATTCGCAAGGATTCGTCGACCGGCGCCAAAGTTATTCAAAATAGAATGTTGCGGATTTCCTATGGAAACGTGGTCCTAACTATAACTACCTACTGGCGACCGCCAGTAGGTAATATGTATATGTATGTGTGTATATATAAATATATATATATATATATATATATATATTCACTGAAAAAACCATAGGTTTCACACATGTTATAGTTAGCGGAAATTTTACTGATAAAAAACCAATGAAATTCCCCCGTTATAGTTAGTGCAGGCAACTATAACTCACGCGACCGCAATCCTCTGCTGATGCTAATACTGTATTTAGACACTTATTTGCCCATGTCTTCTTCCATACATTTTTAGCTATACATATATTACAAATATTTTTTTTTCATAAAGACACATATGTCATCAGCAGAAGATTGCGGTCGCGTGAGTTATAGTTGCCTGCACTAACTATAACGGGGGAATTTCATTGGTTTTTTATCAGTAAAATTTCCGCTAACTATAACATGTGTGAAACCTATGGTTTTTTCAGTGAATTTGCAAGGTTTTTTAAATGCTAATTCCTAACTATAACGTGTGTGAAACCTATGGTTTTTTCAGTGAATTTGTACGATTTTTTAAATGCTAAGTTACTTTACGCCATTCGTGGCGTGCGAGCACGTCAACAAATCTGTTTCTGCTTTCCTCCGTGACTATGGTATGGGTGCCATTTACCACAACAACTTGCGTTATGACATGCAAGACATTTATAGAGGAGATGGTGTGCACTTCAATGATGAAGGGAACAGAGTCTTCCTCTTGAACCTTAGACTCTGCATCGGTACTTACTTGTAGGTACCACTAAAAAAATGACTTCATAAACACAACAGCTCTTTTTAGAGCTCCCTAATTTCTAAACTCTTAAATCTGCTTTTCATTTATTTTTTTTTATTTTTTTTACCGTACGCTTACCGTAAGCTTACCGTACGCGTACCCCGTGATTTTTTTTAAAATCAATAAATGTTTTTTTTGTACTTTTCTGTCCTTCTTTGACCCCCTTACAAATGTTAGGGGGTCTGTAACTCTCCTCATTGCCCCCTTTCCTTGTTTTCACTCTTTTTTTTCAGAGTGAAATACACAAAATGGCGGCCGCCGCTTCCTGGTTTCGGCCGATTCGAATGTTTACTAAGATCTAAGAGCCAATCAGAATCGCGCTCGCGCACGCCACCGTACGCTTACCGTAAGCGTACGGTAAGCGTACCGTAAGCGGGCTCAGATATATATATTGATTTAAAGGCTATTTTCTCAGAATCTACTGAACAGATTTACACCAAACCTACAAAAGGCACTTCCTTGACCTAGGGACTACCTCTCTGCCAAATTTTGAGTAATTCTGTTCAGCCGTTCGGGCTGTAGCTCGTTCTAAAGGTCCTATGGAAAAATGCATGGGAAAAACGCGTTTTGGGACCCCCCTTTTATCTCAGCCCCCGCTTGACGGATCCCCCCGAGACTTTTAGGGTAGGAGCGGAGCGTAGCGCCCCACCTATTTTGAGAAATTCGCGAGGATTCGTCGACCGGCGCCAAAGTTATTCAAAATAGAATGTTGAGGTTTTCCTATGGAAACGTGGTCCTAACTATAACTACCTACTGGCGACCGCCAGTAGGTAATATATATATATATATATATATATATATATATATATATATATATATATATATATATATATATATATATATATATATATATATATTATCTACTGGCGGTCGCCAGTAGATAGTTATAGTTACAACCTAGTTTCCATAGGAAATCTCAAAATTCTATTTTGAATAACTTTTGCGCCGGTTGACGAATCCCCGAGACTTTTAGGGTAGGAGCGGAGCGTAGCGCCCCACCTATTTTGAGAAATTCGCGAGGATTCGTCGACCGGCGCCAAAGTTATTCAAAATAGAATGTTGAGGTTTTCCTATGGAAACGTGGTCCTAACTATAACTACCTACTGGCGACCGCCAGTAGGTAATATATATATATATATATATATATATATATATATATATATATATATATATATATATATATATATATATATATATATATATATATATTATCTACTGGCGGTCGCCAGTAGATAGTTATAGTTACAACCTAGTTTCCATAGGAAATCTCAAAATTCTATTTTGAATAACTTTTGCGCCGGTTGACGAATCCTCGTGAAATTTTCAAAACTAATGGGGCGCTCCGTTCAGCTCCTACCCTGAAAGTCTCTGGGTGATTCGTCAAGGGGGGTCGAGAAAAAGGGGGGTCCCAAAACGCGTTTTCCCTATGCATTTTTCTATAGGACCTTTAGTCGCAGCTACAGCCCGAACGGCTGAACAGAATTACGTGAAATTTGGCAGAGAGGTAGTCATAAGGTCAAGGAAGTGCCTTTTGCATGTCTGGTGTAAATCTGTTCAGTATTTCCTGAGAAAATAGCATTTAAAAGCATATCAATATCTATACGCGCGCACCGTGCGCGCACCCTGCCGTGCGCGAGCGCAATTCTGATTGGTTGTTAGATGTCGGTAAACATTCGAATCGGTCGAAACCAGGAAGTGGCGGCCGCCATTTTGTCTCTCGCAGTCCGAGGGGGTGAAAAAAAAGGTGGAGAACGTGAAAAGGGGGCAAAGTGGACAGTTCCTGACCCCCTAGCCTTGGTCAGGGGGTGACAGAAGGACCCCCAGGAGCGAAAAAACCAATTTTTATTTTTTTGAAAAATCGCGAGGTGCGCGCACGGCGAACCGTGGGAGCTCGGTGAGCAAAGCGTACCGAGCGCCCACAGCGCGCGCAGGGTGTGCGAAGCGCACCGTGCGCGCACGGTGAAAATCCTGAATTTTTTTTTTTTTATAAATACATAACAGCATTTAAAAAACCGTACAAAATCACTTTAAAACCATAGGTTTCACACACGTTATAGTTACGAATTAGCATTTAAAAAACCTTGCAAATTCACTTAAAAAACCATAGGTTTCACACATGTTATAGTTAGCTGGACATTTCACTCGTAAAAAACCAATGAAATTCCCCCGTTATAGTTAGTGCAGGCAACTATAACTCACGCGACCGCAATCCTCTGCTGATGACGTCAGATATTACATCACTGATGACATATGTGTCTTTATGAAAAATAAATATTCGTAATATATGTATAGCTAAAGATTAATGGAAGAAGACATGGGTAAATAAGTGTCTAAATACAGTGATGTAATATCTGACGTCATCAGCAGAGGATTGCGGTCGCGTGTGTTATAGTTGCCTGCACTAACTATAACGGGGGAATTTCATTGGTTTTTTACGAGTGAAATGTCCAGCTAACTATAACATGTGTGAAACCTATGGTTTTATAAGTGAATATATATATATATATATATATATATATATATATATATATATATATATATATATATATTCACTGAAAAAAACATAGGTTTCAGACATGTTTTAGTTAGGAATTAGCATTTAAAAAACCTTAGAAATTCACTGAAAAAAACATTGGTTTCAGGGCTGTTATAGTTAGCTGGACATTTCACTCGTGCAAAACCATTGAAATTCCTCCGTTTTAGTTAGTTCTCCTAACTATAGCTCGCGCGCCCGCAATCCACTGCTGATGATGTCACATATTACATCATTCATGACATGGTCAGTGACATCACTGATGACATCACTGATGACATCTCAAATGACATCACTGATGACATCACTTATATATTTTTAATGTAAATGGAAATAATTTTTTTTTTTAATATTGAAACTGAAATATTGTTTTTTTTGTTGAATGTATAAGTGCAGAACTATAAATGTGTTGGTTAGTTAGGGGCTGCATGCATAGTGGATAGGGGTTTAAGGCAGTCCATGTACTAAGGCCTGGCTCAGTGCATGAGTTCTTGGGTACTGACTGAATGATTATAGTACTGCAAGGAGAGTGCCTGGGTGAATTTATAAGTGGTTGGGTTTTGGCGCAATGAATGGATTAGTACATGGTGCTGAATGGGTCACTACAGGAGTGCAAGGGGAGTGGCGGTTTTTGCTGGAAGTGTATGGACACTGACTGGGGAATTGAAGGTGTAAAAGAGAAGTGTGTAGGTGGTTAGAGGACTGCATGCATAGTGGATAGACGTTTGAGGCAGTCCATGTGCTAATGCCTGGCTCGCTGCATGAGTACTTGGATACTGACTGAATAATTAGAGTACTGCAAGGAGAGTGCCTGGGGGAATTTATAAGTGTTAGAATTACTTTTCAGGATCAGTACTGGGCTCAAAGAAACAGCACTGAGGTCTCTCCTGATAACAGGTGAGTAAATCGGAATTCGTAGTTCGGCTGATTTTAGAGGAATATTTGTAAGTTCCAAAACTCCACACTCAGAAGAATTTCCTAGTGAAACCAGTCAATGTTAGTCTATGGAAGGAAACTCAAGTTACTGGTAAATACGGTTAGAATTACTTTTCAGGATCAGTACTGGGCTCAAAGATGCGGCACTGAGGTCTGTCCTGAAAACAGGTGAGTAAATCGGAATTCATAGTTCGGCTGATTTTAGAGGAATATTTGTAAGTTCCAAAACTCCACACTTAGAAGAATTTCCAAGTGAAACCAGTCAATGTTAGCCTATGGAAGGAAATTCAAGTTATTGGTAAGTATGGTTAGAATTACTTTTCAGGATCAGTACTGGGCTCAAAGATACAGCACTGAGGTCTCTCCTGATAACAGGTGAGTAAATCGGAATTCGTAGTTCGGCTGATTTTAGAGGAATATTTGTGAGTTCCAAAACTCCCCACACAGACGAATTTCCAAGTGAAACCAGTCAATGTTAGCCTATGGAAGGAAATTCAAGTTACTGGTAAGTACGGTTAGAATTACTTTTCAGTATCAGTACTGGGCTCAAAGATGCAGCACTGAGGTCTCTCCTGATAACAGGTGAGTAAATCGGAATTCGTAGTTCAGCTGATTTTAGAGGACTATTTGTAAGTTCCAAAACTCCACACACAAAAGAATTTCCAAGTGAAACCAGTCAATGTTAGCCTATGGAAGGAAATTCAAGTTACTGGTAAGTATGGTTAGAATTACTTTTCAGGATCAGTACTGGGCTCAAAGATGCAGCACTGAGGTCTCCTGATAACAGGTGAGTAAATCGGAATTCGTAGTTCGGCTGATTTTAGAGGAATATTTGTAAGTTCCAAAACTTCACGCACAGAAGAATTTCCAAGTGAAACCAGTCAATGTTAGCATATGGAAGGAAATTCAAGTTACTGGTAAGTACGGTTAGAATTACTTTTCAGGATCAGTACTGGGCTCAAAGATGCAGCACTGAGGTCTCTCTTGATAACAGGTGATTAAATCGGAATTCGTAGTTCGGCTGATTTTAGAGGAATATTTGTAAGTTCCAAAACTCCACACTTAGAAGAATTTCCAAGTGAAACCAGTCAATGTTAGCCTATGGAAGGAAATTCAAGTTACTGGTAAGTACGGTTAGAATTACTTTTCAGGATCAGTACTGGGCTCAAAGATGCAGCACTGAGGTCTCTCCTGATAACAGGTGAGTAAATCGGAATTCGTAGTTCGACTGATTTTACTTTGGTCCACTATATATAGAGCCACTTTCCTACACCATCCCCTCCCTTCACCACTGTGTAAATGCGCCCTGTGTCCGTTTTAATTTGGGAGATTAAGTCCCCTTGAATTCTGAGTGTCCCTAGGGTCCAAGTAGCCCACTAGGTACCTCCAGTAAGCGCCACAGAGCTGCGTTGCAGAGAGGTGTAAAAAGGGTCACGGCCTGGGCCACCTCTCTGAAACACAGCACAGTGGCGCTTACTGGAAGCACATGGTGGGCTAGTTAGCCCCCAGGGGCCCTCAGGATTGAAGGGGAATTATTTCCCCAACGTAAAATGCGCCACAGACGCGTTTCGGACACTGAACTGTGTCCTTGCTCACTTAACAAATGGGAAGCTAAAACATGCAATTTAAAAGCACACATTTGGTGCCAACCAAACACGTCAATCAACGTAATGGACATAGAGAAAATACCTGTGAGTAAACAGATTTCTTCTCCCTGACGTATCTATTTTCAAAGACAAAATACATTGGGCCCGATTCACAGAACTAACTTAAGACAAAATCCTAAACTTACTACCATTTTGGTATTCACAGAAGGCACTTACTCATTTCGGTATTCACAGAAGTTAGGAGTCCTAACCTTAGGACTCCTAAATGCCTTCTAAGAATACCAAAAGTCTTAAAATTAGGATTTTCTCAATTTAGTAGTAGTAAAGTTAGGACTCCTAACTTTAGGACTCCTAAATGCCTTCTGTGAATTATAAAAGCATTAAAATAAGGATTTTTCTCAGTTTAGTAGCAGTATAGTTAAGACTCCTAACTTTAGGACTCCTAAATGCCTTCTGTGAATACCGAAAGTCTTAAAATTAGGATTTTTCTCAATTTAGTAGTAGTAAAGTAAGGACTCCTAACTTTAGGACTCCTAAATGCCTTCTGTGAATGCCGAAAGCCTTAAAAGTAGGATTTTTCTAAGTTTACTAGTAGTAAAGTTAGGAGTCCTAACTTTAGGACTCCTAAACTGAGAAAATTCCTAATTTTAAGACTTTCGGTATTCACAGAAGGCATTTAGGAGTCCTAAAGTTAGGACTCCTAACTTCTGTGAATACCGAAATGAGTAAGTGCCTTCTGTGAATACCAAAATGAGTAAGTGCCTTCTGTGAATACCAAAATGGTAGTAAGTTTAGGATTTTGTCTTAAGTTAGTTCTGTGAATCGGGCCCAGAGTGTATACGTTTTTGTCAAAAACTGACACAAAAAACATAAATATATATGCAATCATGAAAATACATATTAGATAATTATATCCCATCGCTTAAGAAAAAGCTGGTATGTAAAGACTAATATACAACGCTCAAATGCATATGCGTCTATGCATATCTCAAATGTAATGTCTATATAAATGTGTATATAAAGTGCAAAGTGCAATGTTTTTTTAAAACATTATAAATTCATCAATGCAATAAAAAATATATTTATCTGAAACGCAATAAAGACATTCATAAGCCAATTCAAGTTAATGTGCAAAGACCGCTATGTGCAAAGAGATGCAAGAAATCATGTAAATTAAACAGGGATCTTGAAGACAAATCCAAATATCGGATAATGTACAACATAGTCATATTCAATAGTGCAAATATAATTGTGCAAATACGCTGGAACTGGTGTCATATGAATGCAATCTGGGTCAAATACCTATCTATGCACATTAAAAGCATAGCTTGCTAATGAGCGTACACTCAATTAAACATAACTCACAATGTATTATCTGAAAGGCATTAGGCATAAAGCCTAAAACTACGCCCATGACGCCCAACATGTGCCTATAGTGCAAAAAAGTGCAATAGTGATACTAAAATGCTCAAAAATAGATTAAAAAATATGTACACTTAAAAATGCTAGTACGGGATATGTGGCAGCGATACTTCCCATAGATAAAAATACACATAGGGGTATCCATAAACCTAGACTCCCTCAAATCAAGTGGATAGTTACTCAGTTATGGCCCACATGAATCCATATATTATCTGCACCTGACCGGGAGCTCTTCGCAAAAAATCCACCGTCTATTCCCCTAGAAGGCCAGATATCAGCAAGATACGTTTACACATCAGTGCAACCGGACTCAAAATAGGCCAAATTGGGTTTCTAGATAAAGACATGATGTTTACAAGGATAAATAAGAAAAGAGTAAAAATCAAGCACATGCGAAAAAGCATACCCTATGGACAATAGAAACAATAGCCCAAAAATCAGTCTACAATGGCTCGCATAGATATTGGCGTATCTTGTCCAAAACTACTAGCTAAAAAATGGCCTTTCCAAAAGAAAAAAAACAATGAAGCTATGATCGAAAATATCCGATTGAAGGTGGAGAAAAAGTGATACAGCTTGGATTGCCCTAGCTAGGACAATAGCCCACATCTATAGGAAAATGTAAAGGTCCTCACCTAAGTTCAGGCCCATTGGGAACTTACTGTCGAGCTCCACTATATAACGTGACTCTAGCTGACGTAAGGTTCTCTCCCTATTTCCACCCATCTTGTTGAGTGTTACGGCATCGATAACAAAATACTGCAAACAGTTTAAGTTGTTATCATGTATGGCTTTAAAATGCTGTGCCACTGGGTAAGCAGAGTCGGAGTTCACTATCGCTCTCAGATGTTGAAGAATCCGCACATACACTTGTAGTTTAGTGCTGCCTACGTAGTATAGATTACAACTTCATTTAAGAACGTAGACAGCAAATTCTGTACGACAACTGTAGTGGACTTTCAGAGCGATAGGTTCATCTGAAAAGGGAGTCACATAGGTAGTAGTGTTAGTGCCGAATTTACAAGCTCGGCATGAGCTACATTTGAAAAACCTTTACGTGGTGACAACCAATTACCAGTTACATTAGTTTCCGGGCTATTCCTCACTAGCTCATTGCACATAGAGTATGCGCTTCTAAAAGTAACTGTGGGAGTGATGGGAACAACCTCTTTTAGAGTTAAATCAGTATGGACAATGGGCCATTCTTTTTTGATGATCTTCGTGATGTATTTGGCATGTCTACTATATCCTGTCACTAATCTGATTTCCACTTTTCCTTCGGCCTCTTTGTTATGTAGACAGTCATCCTCTTGCAGAAAATTTCTATTAGGGTCCAAGAGGGCAGTGCGATTCAGGACATTAGCCTTCCTCATAGCCATTTCCAACCTACTAGATGTATACCCTCTGGCTTCTAGTCTCCTCTTGGCCTCCAATTGGTGATGCTGTCTAGCTTCTGGAGTGCTACATGCTCTATGTATACACACAAACTCACCATAAGGGATACTGGCTATTCTGTGTTGGGGATGAAAACTCTCTGCATGTAACACAGTATTTCCAGATGTAGGCTTCCTGTACAAACAAGCTTCGATCTTACCCTCTATTATTTGTACTTGGATATCAAGGAAATTGGTGGAAGTACAATCAATGTTGGCTGAGAAATGTAGACTTAACTCGTTATTATTGATGTTATCAACAAACCTTTTGGCCTGATCTTCAGTTCCTCGCCACACAATGAACACATCATCTATGTAACGCCAGTATTTGACTATATGAGCAGACCATACTGTGGCATGTTGTATCTTGAGGAAATGCTCCTCCCACCAGCCAACGGAGAGCCCCGCGTAGATGGGGGAGAAGCATGCCCCCATAGCCACACCTCTTAACTGTTGAAAAACCGCATTCTCAAACATAAAAACAATATTATGGAGACACCAATGAATTATTGTAATCAACATCTGACTGTGGCGGTATATTTCAATAGGTCTTTTGCCCAAATAAAACTCCACAGCTCGTATACCATCTGGGTGGGCAATGCTTGTGTACAAAGCAGATATGTCCATAGTTAAAAAAAGATATTCATCAGACCACTCACAGTTACTTAATTGGTACAAAAAATCTGTGATGTCCTTGATGTATGCCGGCAAAATCATCACAAAATCATGGAGATAAAAATCAATGTACTTGGATGTGTTCTCAAAGGTGGTGTTAATAGATGACACAATGGGTCTCCCTGGGACCGGTGTTTCTTTTTTGTGTACCTTTGGTATGAAATAAATGTTCGGCAGAGTTGGAAATTCCTTATTGAGAAACTTAAATTCATCTTTGGAGATTAGACCTTCCCTTCTCCATGCGTTCAGATCATCTTTGTAGTTTTTCTGGATCATTTTCACCGATGCTATATTGATTTTCTTATAGCATACCTCGTCATTGAGGTGACGATATGTCTCTTTAACATATTATTTTTTGTCCCAAAGAACAACGTTCCCCCCTTTGTCTGATTTGTTAATCACAATGGTGTTATTGTTCTTAAGTTTATTCATCAAAGTTGAATATTGTTTCATTTGTTCATTGGGTGGCATTTGCTGTGCTTTGGTTCTGTGCTCTAATTTTTTCAATTCCTCAATGACACGGTCGTGATAAATATCAATGGTATCGCGTGGCATGTTTGGAACAAACATGGAAGCTGGTTTGAAAGGACTTTGTCCAGTTTTAGATATATTTAGTCCCTCAGCTGCTTCTTGTGTGTTACTTATATTGACGCCATCGTCCCTAAGATCATGTAGAGTGCGAACCAGAGATATATCCTTCGCTTGTAGCCCACATTGGGTGGTATTGATCTTACTCTCTGCATTCTTTTTTTGCTCTAAATAGTTCTTAATAGTAAAGTATTTTCTTAGTTTTATCTTTCTGATGTACTTAAAAACATCAATACGAGTACTACAATAGCCGAAGTTGCTCTCAGGGCAAAAGCACAGTCCCAAAGGTAAAAGTTGTCTCTCAGCCTGATCCAAAGCGATGTCAGTAAGGTTGACAATTGTGTTATCCTCAATTAGTTTTTCTTTTTCCAATATCAGTTTTGCTGCCTCCTTCCTCTTGTTTCGGAAACATTTCCGTCGTTCCCGCCTCCTTGCATTTATATTTATATATATATATATATATATTACCTACTGGCGGTCGCCAGTAGGTAGTTATAGTTAGGACAACGTTTCCATAGGAAATCCGCAACATTCTATTTTGAATAACTTTGACGCCGGTCGACGAATCCTCGCGAATTTTTCAAAATAGGTGGGGCGCTACGCTCCGCTCCTACCCTGAAAGTCTCGGGGGGATTCGTCAAGCGGGGGCTGAGATAAAAGGGGGGTCCCAAAACGCGTTTTTCCCATGCATTTTTCCATAGGACCTTTAGACAGGGCTACAGCCCGAACGGCTGAACAGAATTTAATGAAATTTGGCAGAGAGGTAGTCCCCAGGTCAAGGAAGTGCCTTTTGTAGGTTTGGTGTAAATCTGTTCAGTAGATTCTGAGAAAATAGCCTTTAAATCAATATATATATCTGTGGCAGCTTACGGTGCGCTTACCGTGCGCTTACCGTAAGCTTACCATACGCGTACGGTGGCGTGCGCGAGCGCGATTCTGATTGGCTCTTAGATCTTAGTAAACATTCGAATCGGTCGAAACCAGGAAGCGGCGGCCACCATTTTCTCTCTCGCTTCCTGAGTTGGGCAGCAAAAACGAACCCCAAAAATGTGTAAAGAGGCAGTTTCATGAGATCCTAACCACCCAGCATTGATACAGGGGTCCCCAAACCACCCCCAAGCCCAAAAAAAAATAAAAAATTTTTTTCGGAAAATCGCCGATTACGCTTACCGTACGCGTACGGTAAAAAATTGTAAAAAAAAAAAATTATCCACATTCTCCCCACCCCGTGTGCAAATGGTGCCTGAAGGGCACCATTTGTGTATGGCATAAAACATGTAAGAAGTTAACAAAGAATACATTTCACAAAGATGCGCAAAATATGTCCCCCATGTGCGCACGGTGCGTGAAGCGCATCGTTCGTACATGGTCCACCCCGCTTAACGTGGGCACGCGGTGCGCGCAGCGCACCGCGTGACCACTGTGCGTGCACGGCACTAACTGCGTAAAGTGGGCGCGCGGTGCGCGAAGCGCACCGCGTGCTCACTGTGCGCACAGGGTGCGCGAAGCGCACCGTGCGCGCACGGAACGAACTGCGTTAACTGGGCGCGCACGCCACGAATGGCGTAAAGTAACTTAGCATTTAAAAAACCTTGCAAATTCACTGAAAAAACCATAGGTTTCACACATGTTATAGTTAGCTGGACATTTTACTGATAAAAAACCAATGAAATCCCCCCTTTATAGTTACTGCAGGCAACTATAACTCACGCGACCGCAATCTTCTGCTGATGACATATGTGTCTTTATGAAAAAAAAATATTTGTAATATATGTAAAGCTAAAATTTAATGGAGGAAGACATGGGCAAATAAGTGTCTAAATACAGTATTAGCATCAGCAGAGGATTGCGGTCGCGTGAGTTATAGTTGCCTGCAGTAACTATAACGGGGGAATTTCATTGGTTTTTTATCAGTAAAATGTCCAGCTAACTATAACATGTGTGAAACCTATGGTTTTTTCAGTGAATATATATATATATATATATATATATATATATATATATATATATATATATATATATATTACATATATTTCTCCATTATGGGAGCCACTGCCCCTGCAGGGTGGCTGCGGCATCCGGGGAATGGATTTCCCATCATCAATCCAAATGAACAAAAGTGTCATAGCCAGCCTTGTGGTGCCAAATACTTTATTATCCAATGTGGCAGCATGTGTTCCTCCTTTCAAACCCTGATGCGTTTCAGCTCTAATACGAGCCTTGATCACACATGACGAAGGTTGACTATTCAAAGTAACCGCTCTTTAAATGCAGGATGATGTCATCAGTAGTTCTTTGTAAAATACATTTACCAGCATGCATTCAAATTAATTGTTAAATTCATGATTCACATTCCAGTATTTGAAAAGTCTTGGTTAAATACCACCTTCACTGGTGTGACAAAAATGTTCAAAATAAGGCATTGCTGGTAATTCACGAACAACAGATAACGGATAAGAGTCTCACAAAATCTCCACTGGGGAGAGATCCCTTAAAGGACAAAAACCCTCACACACCATAGGTGTCATGCTTCATCATATGGGTTTCTCCTCCCAATGGGAAAACCTAGTCCCATTGAGGGCTACAACCTCCTCATTGTGAGGAAGGAGCTCAGGGATGTTTTTGAGATGTTTCTACTCTCACAAGGATGCTAAAATCCCATAGATGGATGATAGTGTAATGAGGACGCAGCACAAGTGAAAAGTGCTCCAAAAGATGTTGAGATTAAAACTACCTAGTGGGGACAAAAAGATTCTTTATTCGCTTGCTCACACTAGTAGAGTTTAAAAACAATGCAGCGAGCAGTATGGATTTAAACTGCTCGATATCATAATGAGGTCGACTGTTTCAGCCTACGTGATCTCAATCAGTATCTAGGCTTTCATCAGGACCAATGGTTTTAAAGCTGCTTTAAATAATAGTCCCAAGATAGGCCATATCCTCCCTGTGTTGAAGATTTCCATGCTAGGTGATGTCGTAAACGGCTGACCAATTACTCACTTATCCTTCCTGAGGAAGATCATTGAAAAAGCAGTAACATTCAAGATTACATATATCTAATGTCCTGCATGACTACCAATTGGGCTGCTTCAGATCATTCACAGCTACCTTACAAAAAATTGATGTTGCTCTCTTGACCACAGATAAGCATGAACACTGCCTCTTAATACAGTCAACTACGCCACTCTTATCTACACACTGAGGTCTAGAGTGAGTTACAGTACCAACATTCTCCACTGCTTCTTTTTCAACCTCTCAAAGTCATTTAATTTACATGGGCTTGTTCAGATCACAGCTGCTCTCAATCACTTGAGGAGTTCCTCAATTTAAACACAATAAAATGATGTACAGAGCACTGAAACTTTTCAGACACTCACACCCAGTCACTATTAGATCTGGGTTGAATCTATCATCGTTCTTCTGCTCACTTTGTCACTCAAGTTCAGACCCAGCCATATGCAAATCAGTCTTGACCCTGTTCCTCATGGGAACAGTCCAGTCTGAACTGACAGGTCAGGTTTTCCCTGGACCAGGAACAAGCATCCTGGGACCAGTTTCGGGGTAACACCCCTCAGCAGCCAGGCTAGCTTGAAAGTGAGCAAGGGACCCACATCTGGTCATACCCAGCCAACTTAGGGTGAACAAAGCAAGCACAATAAGATGAGGGACAGAGCACTGAAACTTTTCAGACACTCACCCCAAGTCACTATTAAATCTAGGTTAAATCCATAATCGTTCTAATGCTCACTTCGCCCTTGTGTTGATGGTCGATTGCTATGGGAGGACAAGAGAGCTGTTCAATGTGTATGGTCCAAATCTATGGGTTCTGTCTGACTTGTGTCTAGCACTGACATAGCAGTTGCTTCACATATCCATTCAAGGACCTGAGGATGATCTGGAGTTCGGCCAATGTACTTTGTTGGTCAGGAGGGTAGAGGCCATTTTGTCCACCACCCTGACAGACTCCCATCTGCCAAATTTAAAATTCAACTATTCACCTCCAGCCCAGCTGTAATCTTTGCACCTTGACAGGAACCACATCCTGTCAAAGTGCAAAATGGTTGTGGATAATCTGCTTCAATTTTGACGGCTATTCAGCAAACTTTTACCAACAAAAAACCTAACAGCTCTCACTCTCAGGTAGTATTTCCCAGTGTCTGGGGTTATTATTTGTTTTTTTCGGTCCTTCACCGCTACATTTTACCTGGTGGTAACGGACAGAAAAGAAAGGATATGATACCACCCACCTTAAATAGGGCAGGTGGCATAATGCTTTTCCTCAGATGGCCCTAAATCCTTTGGGCCATCAGGGGAAACGTTCCATCAATTCAGCCAACTGGGGCTCAGTTGACGGGAAGCTGACATCCTCCAACCCTTAAGTGCAGGTGCACCATGGGTCTCTTTCCCTACTATTGCCTTGTCAGGCTTTAAGATTTCACAGTGACCTCTGAGCCCTAATCCTGTGGCTGTGTATACACTGCCATTTTATCTTTCTATTGCTGTTGCCCTTCTCCTATAGACCACGGTTATTTAGTTATTTAGGGACCCAGAGGCTGCATTCATTGGCTGCATTCATTGCCTTTGTGTAGCACTCACAGGCACACGCTTCCCTTTCTCACATATTTTATGGGCCGCGTAATTCATCTGGGGTCTCCTCCCCACTCACTTTCTGAGTTATGGTTCTGCTGGATATGGCTGCCCTCTGTTGGTGTAATCTAAAGCTGCTGTGATGTTGGCAATGGGTTTAGTTGATTAGTGCAAGCCTCACCTCACTGCACCACTCAGATATCCTCTGTATTTATGCATGTGCGGTCCCTGCTCTGCACGCTGCTCCTTCGGCATCTTATCCACTCCTGGTCGCATCACAGCAAAATGCTGGTAGCACTTTCTCTGTCCTTCATGCTAGCCACTTGCCACTCAGTATACTGATGTTAACACAGAGGGTCTGCTTTGAGGCAGGAGGTTTTTTCCTCACTGAAGTGTGGAAGCTAGTCTAGATGCCAGGACCACTCTCACAGCATCTCCGTCTTGCCTCGTCTGCATTGTTTCCAAATGCTGGCAGCAAAAGAACATTTTGTGACCAGCATGGGATCAGCATACACTGAGGTACTTGCTTCAAATCCAAGAGCCTCATTCCACATAAGAAATTGTAAATTGCGACACAGAACTGTTCACAATTTGCTATATCTTATTTGGAATGCACTGACGTGGATTCAGTAGAAGTGGTTGCATTTGCACACCGCCTTCTGTCAAAATTACTGCCATTTTGCGAACGGACATATGCATTAATAGGTTGGTTCACAAAATACTGAATCGTAGTGGGTTGCAGTTTGACCAACTTCATTAATGTGCATGAAGTCATAGACAAGTTGGCCTCCTGTCTCTGACTGCTTTAAAATAAAGCAATCGTTTTTTGTTTTGAAATGCAGCTTGTTTTCCTGAAAGGAAAATAGGGCATGTTTAGGTCACAGGGACCACAGCCTACTCCTAAAAATGTGTTTATCCACATTCACAAACAGAGAGGGGTCCACTTCATGTTTGTAAGTGGCTCACCACCTCCTTTGACGAGGTAGTAAAATATTAATGATTTGTGAATGGATTTCTGTTGCAAAACAATAGTACATACCTTATGGAGTTGGTATGTGGAAGGCAAGCACTCAACACGCCGCTTCCGAATACCGATTTGGTATGTATTTGCCAACCTAAATTACAATTCAGTAATGTGTCACAGAATTGCAATGCGTATCTGTGAAATAAAAAATGCCATTTTGTTGCAAAGGCTCAAATTTTTACGTGTCGGATCTTTTGCGACCATAGATTGAACATGAGGGCCCTAGTGTTTTGCCAGTGGGCGTAAATGAGATAGCTTCTGACTACATGTCAAGTCCATCAGATGGCAGAGGTTCCCACCCAAAATCTCTGCCATTTTTACCACACCCCTAGTATGGTGATTTTGATAAGTTAATGTAACTATGAATCTGGTTTCAGCAATACAGTCTTCACTAACTACCTACTAGCCCCTTTTTCCCCTGAGTTAGAATGTAACCTACCTGCAGAAAGCCTTTCAGTCATTTCTGTGAAACATGCAGCTGTACTTTACATATGTGCATCTCCACCACATGAAATAAATTTTCCAAAGGAACAGTGTCAGCCTCTGCAGTTTCATTTTTAAGGACATGTTGTGGCATGGTGCGCAGCAAATATATACAGTCATCCCGCGGGTGTCTTTTGAAAACCTAATGGGTGATGAACACCTATACGTAACTGTAGTTGTATGATACTGTTGAATATTTATGGGCGTGCTGGGAGGAGTCGTCATCTAAACCAAAATGTAAGAATAATAGCTACAGTTGCACTACCCTGTGTGGGTAGTGTACCTCCTAAGCGCAGCCACTGGTTTACGAAAACATTGTAGGTTTAAATATAAAGATAAATCCAATGGTTCCAAGCAAATTCAAACCAAAATTTTTATTGATGAAAGTTCTCCATTAGGTTATACTCATTGTATTCATGAGTTTATCCCAAATGCAATGTTCAAAGAATTCCAAAATTCTGTGTGCAGCTGAAGGATAAGCCCTAATGCATTTCGGGTATAATGACTACCCTTCGTCAGGGGTAATATTCCTGAAAACGTAGAGATAGGAGAAATTATGCGGCCATTTAGCTTACACTGACATTAACTCATGCAGGTGCCTTGTGCCCAGACACGAAAATCCTGTGTGTTAATAAAAGCGTGAACCCCGAATAAACGAAAATGAGTGTTCTGAGACAAAACATATCAAAACGCGCTTGACGATAATAAAAGGTGTCTAATAGGTAAAATATAATGTGCCGCCCAGTGTCCAGGTTCTATGAGCGACATTTAGCTTGTTTCAGAAAACGAAGAGGTTAATAAAATTATCAAACAACTGGATAATGTTAATGAACGAAAACAGTGAAAGCGATCAGGATGTGTACCAGAAAACAAATCGGTGAAATAAAGGTTAAACAGTGTGCTCGAAAATAAGCAACACGTGGTGTTTAGCCGCTAAAGAAATGGGCATCCATAATTACAACAACACCGTTTGTATCCGGTGTGAATATGTTTGTTGGAAGTGCACGTACCTTAGTGTTAGTATAGTTAGCGTTCAGCATGCTCCCGTCGTTCGAAAAAATTCACGCAGTGGCCATTGGTATAACCACAGTTATAAACAGTAAAGAAGGGTGTGTGGGCGGCTTAGTGATAGGTAGTGAGGTATATCCTGCGCAAGCATATAGTGGTTAGAACAGTAAGAGAACAGAATTATCACAGTATTGCATCAAAGGGAACAAAACAGCCACCACCCAACACTGTTAACTACAATTGATGGCAATTGTAAATATTCAAAGAAATAATAGTTCCCTGAGCAATCTTCGCATATATAAAACTTCAATTATAGTTCATAGAAGTTTTCTCAGAATCACGAGTTTCAATGTAACAGATGGAAATCTTGTCCGATCTTCATCTTCCTTCACAATCTTTATTTACAGCTTTGTCATTGTCCTTAGAAGACTTGTATAAGCAAAAGGGCTTTATTATCCGGACGAGAAATAATCCAAGTCCATTCGTAAAGAAGATTTTCTTCGAATCACTTATTTCGAACAGAAAGGTTTTATTCTTAATTCATTCGATCTTAGAAAAAACAGCCAACACGTGTTTCGTCTATGGTTAATATTCCAAAAGACTTCCTCAGGGCAAAGTTCCAAATTGCGATTTACTTTAACAGGAAATAGTGAAGAGGGTTGGCCACATATATAACAGCCCGCCCAACAGAATTCTTCCTTAGCAAAGTGCTCCGTTACCTCCAAATACGAGGCAGAGGGTAGAGCCGTATCCTGCCACACAGTATAGGGTGTGTGGACGCTCTGCAAATATGTGGCAGCCATTTTGGAATGGGAAATTGATACGTATATCATCTTTGAAAATATAACATGCTGGACATTGAAAACAAAAATGGAAATAAGAAACTAAGGGTGAATAAAGACAAAATGGAATAGAAAAAACCAAAAGAGGAGTGTGTCAACACTGTTCAAAAGTAAGGCAGCCATTTTGAAATGGGAAATTGTGTATGTGAACTACTGAAGTATGAAATGCAGAAAATGCTTAAAAAAGTGTAAGGATAAACATTGGGATATGAATAAAGAGTAAAAACTGAGTGGAAAAAACGGAAGTGAGGAAAATTAAAAATGGGAAAAAAATACGAGAATATGAGTAACTAAAAAAGTGTGTGAACAGAGTGTATGAAAGTCATACAACCAAAGTCGTTAATGTGTGGTTGAAAAAGAAGATATGCGTAAAAGGCAAAAAAAACAGAGAAAAGAAAATATTGGAAATGAGAAAAAGGGTAAAGAGTGAGTAAACAGGTGGTTAGAGACGTGACTGGGAAGAAGAGGTTTAGAAGTAACCAAAACACAGTACAGAGATTATGTGGTTGTTTACAAAAAATAACTGAATTCAATGTGGTCATTGAGTCCGTGAGGCGCCAGTGAGTTCATTTTGTAAATCCAAAAAGTCTCTCTCTGAAGGAGAAATTTGCGATTGTCTCTGCCTTCCTTAATGGGCACTGTTTCGCATATCAAAAATCTTAGTTGGCTGATGTTATGATTAATAAAATGTGCTGCCACTGTAGATTTCATATTCTTGCTACGAATGTTACTTTTGTGCTCATTCAGTCTGGTTTTGATCTTCCTTTCTGTTTTGCCAATATATGCCAAGCCACATGGGCACTTGAGCATATATACAAGATTCTTGGAGTCACAAGTGCCTGTAACATATAACTTGATGTTAAATCCTCGTGTCGGATGTTGTGTGAAATTGCCCTTGATGATATTGTTGCAATTGCCACAATTGTGGCAGGGTACAATGCCTTTGTGTATCATGATTGAATCATGCTTGATTTGCGGTTTAAGTCATTCCATTAAGTTCTTACTTCTCTCGTAAGCAAACAAAGGTCTGTCTGAAAAGATATTCTTAAAATCTGGTTCAACTTGCAACATAGGCCAATGTTTCAAAATAATTTTGTTGAAATTGAAACTCTCAGTGGAAAACTTGGTAACCATGACTGCTCTGGACGTTGCTTTGGCACTTTTGTTGGTGGTCAGAAGCTGAGATCTGGATTTAGATGATGCTCGATTGGTGGCCTTAGCGATGATTTCTTGAGAATAACCTCTATCAAGAAACCGATGCTCCATTATTGACACATTCTGAGAAAGTTGTTTGGGTTCAGAAATAATTCTTTTAATCCTGAGAAGTTGAGAATATGGTAAATGTGTCTTGAGTGCTGGTTGATGGAAGCTAGAATAGTGCAAAAGATTGTTCCTATCGGTATCCTTTCTGTATAAAGTTGTTTCTATGTTGTGATCTTTGATATACACCAGAACATCCAAATAATTGATTTGAGACTTATGGATATTATATGTAAATTTAAGTCTTTGATCGACTTTATTGAGTTGATCGATGGCGTTGATTAATACATGTTTTGAGCTGCTCCAGATAGGAAAGATGTCATCAATGTAGCGTAGGAATAAAATTAAATGAGTCTTCCATGTTTCGTTGTTGATGATGTTGTCTATTTTGAATTTGTGCATGAACAGATTCGCATAGCTGGGAGCTGCACAATTTCCGATGGAAGTACCGCTGAGTTGTATAAAAAAATTGGTTGTTGTAGGAAAAATAACTGTGATATAAAGTGAAATGAAGAAGTTCTAGTAGGAAGACTTTGAAATCCTGTTCCAATTCGGCTCGTAATAAGAAAAATTCTGTGGAATTGAAGTGTATAAAGCCGTTACATCAATGGTAGAGAAATACATGTCATCGCTCCACTGAATCGAGATGCTTTGAAGTTTGTTCAGAAAATCAGTAGTGTCTCTGATGTATGTGGACATTTGTTGTATCAATGGCTGTAAATGTTTTATCTAATTATTTACCCACTGGTTCATGGATAGATCCACAGGTGGAAACTATCGGTCTCATGGGGGGATCTGAGAGATTTTTGTGAGTCTTGGGTAACATCCTCAAGGTGGGTCTTATCGGAAATTCTTGAATAAGAAATTTCCGTTCCTTGTCAGCAATAGTGCCATCATGGACTGCTTTGTCAAGAATGTTCTGAAGAACTGATTGAAATTGTGCGGTGGGGTTATGCCCCACGTTGGAATAGGTTGATGTGTCCAGTACGTGTTCATCAAGTTTGCGATTGTAGTTTATAGTATCCATTATAACTAATGCTCCACCCTTATCTGCATTAAGGAATCTGATATTGGGGTTATCAGCCAAGTTTCTTAATAGAGCCTTGTCTCTCACAGTCAGATTGGATTGCTTGATTTTATTGTGTTTGAAGATATGTTGCAAATCACGTTTAACCAATGTTTCAAAGGTATCCAAAACTTTGTGGCTCCCTGGAGCCATGTACGTGCTTTTGATTTTTAAACCCGCTAGGGTATTGTCTGTCTTCTCAAGAGGTTCTGTCACGATATTTGTAAAAAAGTGTCTCAATCTTAATGATCGCATAAACTTCTATAGACTCACTTCAGCCTCTAAGTAATTAGAGGAATACGTCGGTACGAATGAAGATCCCTTCTGAAGCAATTTGACTTCTTGACTATTCAAAGAGGTTGAAGGGATGTTGATGACCAAATTATCAGATTCATTCATCTCTGAATCCTTGTTACTCTCTTGTCTGCGGTGGTCTCGGAGGATGTTCCTTTTCTTGCTCCTCCTGGGTCTTCGCTGACCTGGTGTCCTGTTCCTAAAAAAGGAACCGCAGAAGTAATAGAGGTTGATGGAATCTCTGTGGCTCGTGTGATTTCTGACGTAGGTTGTTCCTTATGACTGGTTGTTCTGGGTCTGCCTCTGATAGTTTCAGAATCACTGCTGACGGGTGAAGTATCGGTGTCAGATGATTTCCCAAAGGGTTTGTTTTGTCTCCGTCTTGCATACACTTCAGCCCAATTGTAGACTTCTCCCAGTTTGTAGTCCATCGTGTCTCTGCGAAATTTGCAGCGTTTCCGTTCATTGATTTCTTGTGTGTGTCTTTTAAGTTGTTCATTAATGTCTATAAGTGTCTTTGACAGTTCATCTGCATTCATTTTGGAAGATAATTTGCTCTTAAGTTGGGTTATCTCCGTGTTAAGCTCATCCAAACTTTTTGATAACTCTTCAATTATCAGTAAGATAAGGTCCAATGAACACTTATTTAAGATTCCATACCATCTATCGATGAATTTAGGATCATTTTTGCAAAGAGATGGTTTGAGTGAGATTCGTAATCCTCTAGGAATGCGTTGGGCGCGATGATATGGAATGAGGGTGCTGGCATGAAGTCGTTGGTTAATTTCACGTTTGGTTAAATATATCAGTTGTTTAATGTTACTTTGTACTGTACCGGTTCCTGCCGTGGTCGTCTCAATGTCTCCTATCAAAGAGTAAATACGATGTGCTTCTTCCTCTCCAAAAGCAAGGGTGTCTTCTGAAAACTTGACATATGGATAGCATAAAATACCAGCTGAGTTATGTTTGGCACATTTTAATGGGTGTTAATTTCTACCCAACTCAATGATGCTTTTACAACTATAGATGAATGGAAGTTTGCAAATTCCCTCTTTCGGTTCAAACTGGTGCCTTGATAGTTACAGGCAAATGTTTGCATCAGCTGGATAACCCACTGAATTATTTACAAGAGTTATAACTTGTGGTCTGCATGTTACATGCACTGTTTTGCTGGAGTGCCACCCGAAGTCCTCTAAACATGCCACAGCATTTAGCACAGTTGGGATCCCCCTGCTGTGGCTTGGGCATGACATACCTGTTGTGGACAGCCAGCTTTTTGTGGTGACTGCTGAGCAATTGGCCAATGTGGCAGCCAAGATGAGGGTGCTGTGGAAAGGAAAAAGACTCACTTACAGAGTAGCGTGCTATTGAAAGAAAATGGGCTCGCCTTACAGAATCATGCTTGGTGGAAATAAAATGAGCAATGCAAACTACATATAAAAGAAATGCTTACTTAAAGTTGACATGTGCATGAATATAAATGACCTATAATACTTTTCAGTTTTAATTTATGAACAAAGTTATGTGTTTTGTATTTTTCACTTAGCATTTATTTTTACACAAAAAAGTATTTTCCTGAAAAAAAGCCTTACAAATATTATTATGCGTTTACAGGCTTATGGAAATAATGCTTCACGTAAGCATTTGGTTATCATGCAGAATTAGCTGCTTTTAATAGGGGGAGCCTTCTTTACAAGATAGCCTCTGTATACTGCAATCAGTCCCTGCCAGATGCTGAAAACAATGCAGGCCATGCTTTGCACTGAATACATGCCATACCAAGTGGAGCAATATATGTAATAGCATGACTCTGAGAGAGAAATAATCCTCATGGATGATGCAAGATATGATTGACACTACCTCAAAGCAATGAAAGGGGGTAGGAGCACACTGTCATCACGTCTCAGCGTCATTACCTTTGGGCGTCTTGGTCGATGTAGTGCATCATTTTCAGTTCAGAGCAAAGTTCGTAGTAATAATAGGCTATTGACTTAATTCGTTATTGCGTATCCCTAGACACGTGTTTCTGGATTCCTCCGTCATCAGCAGGGAAAAAGTTGTAGGTTTCTGGACATCTGCCGCTTAATTTTCACAGGCATAATTCCACTCAGGACATGCAGGTGCTCCCATGCTGGTCAACCCAGGTGGCTCAAGGGAGCCTTTTAAACAGTGAAAGGGAGTAGGAGCACACTGTCATCACATCTGAGCATCATTACCTCTGGGCATCTTGGTCGATGTAGTGCATCATTTTCAGTTCAGAACAAAGTTCATAGTAATAATAGGCTGATGCCTTAATTTGTTATCGCGTATCCCTAGACACGTGTTTCTGGATTCCTCCGTCATCAGGTGGGAAAAGGTCGTAGGTTGCTGGACATGCTGCAGCTTAATTTTCACAGGCATAATTCCACTCAGGGCATGCAGGCGCTCCCAAGCTCGTCAACTCAAAGCAATGGCTGAAAAGGGTCTCACTCAAACCAACCATTGGCTGAAGGGAGCTGACCAAAAGCCCGTTATCTTTTTATTACTTAAAAGATGTCTAGCAGACAGGCACAGTTGTCATACCAGACCCAATAGTTAAAAATTTTATTAAAATAGTTGTTCATACTAGGGTTCAGGCATTTCTAAGCACTGAAAAGAATTAGGCTTGGGCGAAATTTTAAATGCCTTGGATTAACCAGAATAATTTCATTTTAATCTTGTGACGTTAAATTACAGAAAATTATGCAATTACACCAGTTTATGAAATTTTGAGTATTTTGGGGATGAATGCTTCCCATTAGAGCACAGGAATAGAGTGCAAAGCAGCTGCTGACTGCTGCTATTCATGCTCTGTTGCATTTAGTGTTAATTTCTGAGCACAAAATACATCCTTTGGTCCATTTTGGAAACAAGTGTGAATTTTGTGCTAATAAAATAGTGCTAAAGGCAAGGTTACACTCAACGCAAAATTACACATACTCTTGCATAATTTTGCTGTAAGTTTATGTAATTATGCTACAGCAAATTACATGAGATACACCCACCCATAATATTGTGTGTTGTAGTTACCCATTGTAATTGTTATCTGCTTACCAACATTAGATGGATGAAAGACTGCATTGATACTGCTGATTAACCTCTGCTGCTGTTCATAGCTGATGTCAGTTAAGAGGGTATAGATCACTCAGCCATCATGCTGACTTAAGCAAGCATTTGCAATGCAATAGATCTCGCATTTGTGAAAGCTAGAGCTCTTGGTGTTGAAAATGACAATGTTTTTTCTTTTGGTTTGTTGCATGCAGTGAAGTGATGATATTTGCATAGCGCTATTGCTATTCGTAGGACCTTGTGGCACTGGAGAACCAGAAATGGGAGGAAAGACAAGAGTAATATGCTGACTGGAAAAAAAAAGTAACATCATCCTGGAAATAGCAAACACTCATAGGCAATGTAAGATTAAGGAAAGCATGTAAAGTGTAAGCAGGAAAAACATAGTTACCTTAACGCTGGTTGTGAATAAAACCAATCTGGCCACTCTGCGACCACTCTATCTTCCTTTATTTAGGTTCTTTCTTCGTATTTTGAACTTTTTTTTTCTCTGCCTGAGACCGCACTTTCAAATACAACAAGCATTTGCAATGCAATAGGTCTCGCATTTGCGAGAGTATGAGCTATTGGCATTGTAAATGAAAATGCCTTTTATTTTTGTGTTTTGCAAACCTGCAAATGTTGCATAAATACGCACATTTTACTTATAGTCCTTGCTTACGAGAAGCAAGGCTGGCAGTAACTGCACGTCTTTTAATGCCAGCCTTGCTTCTCGTAAGCAAGGACCATAAGTACACACTACTCACAGATTTTCAAAACACATAAATAAAAGGCATTGTCATTTACAATGCCAGTAGCTCAAATACTCACAAATACGAGACCTATTGTATTGCAAATGCTTTTTTTCCTACGCACTTGATCCTTAGCTGGCTTTCCTATATTTCATTTTTTTTTTTTAAGGAGAAAGGATACCTCTACCTCCCAAAATTAAGGCAGTATTGATCTGAGCTTTACATACTTACAACAGGTTTACAACATCTTGGTTTAATACTTTGTTAAACCAGATCAGTTTCCATGTGACTGGGGAGTTTGCGGGTGGGGCTGAGAGAACATTTTTATTGTACTCTAGTATACCATACTATTGGCACCAGATATTGTACATTTGGGTTTACATATTGCCATTGAACTCTTCAGTTTGAGGCTAGTATAGCGAGACTCGTAAACCGCAACCCTTTTTGATGACAGAGTCAGCCCACTGCCCTGCATAAGGCAAGCTTTGGGGCTGGCGAACACTTCAGCCCTGATCTCTTGAATAACAAATCTTTTACAGGCGCGCTGCCTATGGCGTCTAGCAGCACACAAGGTTACTGTATTTCTTATTAAAGGATATCATGCAACTTTCAATCAGATTGTAAAGCGTCATATTGGTTTAATCCACGTAAAACAAGAACACGTGTTTGGCGATGGTGTTGTTTCATGTGTAGTGAATGATTGGCCATTGGCCCAGAAGTATTCAAGATTTAAACTGTGTAAAGAAAAATAGAAATGCCTGATTTAAAAGTGCACAGTAGTAAAGAGCTGCTTCGCTGAGGGGTGCTGCAAATGGTAAGTCACAAGCAATTAAAATTGCTGGAAGCTGTGCCAAGAGCAAATACTGAATCATACAGCACCCAACGTGGTGTCAATCCCGGCCACTGGGTGGAAACAGTCATGTAGTGCCTAGAGTAAATGCTGTCTTAAAACATTAAGCAACTCAGCACCAAGAGCAGCCATTGTATTAACCAGCAGCCAATATAATGCAAAGACCAACCACCATTTTCAAAAAGCACACAATTCGGCGTCAATAGCAGCCCAAGGCTCAACACAGTATCCCCAATATAGCGTCAAGATTAACCAGTAGTTTAAAACAGCATCAAGTACGCAGAGCCCTTGTAGCTTCAATAGTTAACAAGCGCGCACTGAAGCTGACGGAGTGGGAGGGGGAGTGGGGGCGGGCACGCAGGCTGCCAAATGGTGCGATGAATCACGGCTAAAGTGAAAGCAAACAAGTGGTTGCAGGACTCCAAATGGTGCGCGCGCCTGGACGGGTCACATGCACTGTAGTTGGAGGCCTGCAAAGCCACTGTTTGCACATCCAAAACGCGCTTACTATAAGTCTCGCCAGAGCAGCGCTAAAGCGCTGGTCAGGCGAGACCTAAAAATGTCTGAAAAATACTGCATTTGACAAAGGTTTTGGATCCATTTCACAGGGGAACAAATCAAGGAAAGGAGAGGAAAGAGAGGGTAGGAGTCGTTTATTGAAGTCATGGTTTTCAGCAAGTGAGGAGGAGCGAGACAGAGACTAAGAGGAAGAAAGAGAGAGGGGGGAGCGGCAGCGGCAGAACAGGAGAAGTGAACACTGACTGATGTTCAAAGGAATCAAAAGAGTGGGATGCCATGTTAACCTGATGAGGTTCACAGCCCTCGGTTTTAACACACTTTCTTATTTTGGAGCGCAGATTTCAATAACACACGGTAGGCAACGAAGACAAAGCCTGCTAGATACTGCAAAGTCAATTGCAAACTCACACAACGTTCACTGTGTGAATCCAGTAAATATAAGATGCAGTGCCACACTTTACAAAGCAGTACCAATGCGGTTGTAATCGTAAACAGAAACAAACAGGCCTTTGATCGGATTCATCACTGTCTTTCATGCAAGGCGCAGGCAGTCGTAGTCAAGGGCACAGAGGCTGCCAGCGGACCCTCACTCAATGAAGCGAGGGGCACTGAACCAGCTCTGCTCGCAAGTCTCTGAATGTTCTCCTCTCTCAGTACATTTGGGCAGCCACAAAACAATGCAGAGCCACATAGTGGGATCCAACACCATCAATAACTGGGGGTGTGGGGCCAGGGCCGGACTGGCCGTAGCTGGCACCGGGCAATCCCCCGGTGCGCCGCACGGGTGGAGGCCGGTTTTGGGCCCCTGGGGGCCATTTTTTTTATAGGGCCGTTTTTGCAGCATAGCTGCAAAATAGGCCCTGTAACAAAATCGGCTGAAAACTGGCCCTGGCAAAGAGGTCGGTGGCACCTCCAACCCCCCGCGCGGGGGGGGGGGGGGAGGTCGGCCGAGCACTTTGCCTGGGCAGGTTTTGGTTCCCAATCCGGCCCTGTGTGGGGCACTCCAGAACCCACGTAGAGCCACATCTTGGAGAGTTTAAAAAGCAATACAATCCTCACTGATAGATCAAAGCAAGTCTTTGCGTTTTATACATCCCGGTCTACCAAGACACGAGGACGAGCGAGACACAGCCAAAGAGTGATTAAGAGGAAGAAAGAGATAGGGGGAGGGGCGGCGGCAGTGCAGGAGAAGTGATCACTGACTGTTGTTTAAAAAAAAAAGAGAAAAGGAAAGTAGCGCTTTACTGGCAAACTCTGTGAAGTGGTGCTAAGAGCCGTTTGGTAAAGTCATGGTTTTCGGCAAGTGAGCCGAGGAGCAAAGCGCGGCAAGCTGCCACTTCCGAACTGGAGAACTGGTGCTCCTTTAAAGCGCTCCAATACCTTCCGGTTGGGTTTGCGCTGCAACTGCAAAACAAGGGGTTGCGGGAGGGAATGTCTGAAGATGACATTTGCAGCCAAAGTATTTCTTTCTTTTTTCCATTTCACAAAGGAACAAATTGAGGAAAGAGAGAGTAAGAATCGTTTGTTGAAGTCATGGTTTTTAGCAAGTGAGCCGAGGAGCAATCCTAATGCCATCCGATGTCCTTGCTGGAAAATGTTATCACGGCGATATGCTAATTTGGAACTGGAGAACTGGTGCTCACGTAAACCACTCCAATACCTTCTGGTCGTGTTTGCGCAACTGCAGCAAAACAAGCAGTTGCGGGAGAGCATGTCCTGCCTGCAACAGCAGGTAGGAGAAAGTCCTTTAAGAAATTGTGCTCACAGACTGTAAATAAAACATTCCGAGTAACAGCACAAGTAAAATGGCAAGTCCTCATGGTAGGTTACAAATGTAGAAAAGGCAGTACTAAGGAGGGACTACTAAGCCTATTCATGAATCAAGGCAACCATTTAGAAAGGACAGTAACAGGAGCCAATTGAAAAGATGGGCGAAAAATAGGCGAATCTTCAAGTCCATACCTTAATACAGCATGTCTTGAAGAGACAGTGCAAGGACTGTCTAGGCAAGACCAAAAATTAACAATGTGCTGGGGAGGTTGCTGTTAAGACGGCTATAGCTTTGTGCCAGGACTCATGACATCGATATTGGGAGATGTAGAAAATAATTGGAGAATTTAAGCTTTAACGACTTGTTTATGGACTTTGAGCCATCATCACAGGGATGTAAAAGTACATTAAACTATTGACTGTCCAAATCATGATTAAACAATTGTAACTTATGCCCTGACGATTTCCCAAAGTTTAGGGACAAAACGGGTTGACTGTGTCCATGTTCATGTTGCACTGTTCAAGCAAGAAATAAAGAATTAACATTTTAATTAAATTTGCCCATGGCATCTTGACTTATTAATTGGAATTTTGTGTTTTTTTGAACACTGATTCATTGGAAGATACAAGACCTTTCTTCTGTTCAGACTAACTAGGTTGCCATTTAAAGTGTTCTTCTCCCTCATGTTGTTGCATTTGAAAGCCTTAGGGTGTTCATTGGATTGTAAGACCTGAGAGTGGAGCACCTTCCTCTGGGAATGATACAGTGTGTGGTGAATATTACCACAACCGTTCTTGAGTTGCCATTGTGAATTGTAAATATGTTTTTACTTTATCATAGAAATAATCCACAGATGGGATGGAGATTGCCCTGTGATAAAGTATAGAGAAAATTAAGAAAGTGTATGACAGTTTTCATATAAAATTATTAAAAAGGTGTAGATTTCTAAGACGTTAAAGTTACCTTTATGAATAGCATCAAAAAAGGTAATAAGGATAATTAAGCTACTGGTTATATCAACAGCTTTCTTAATCATCTGGTGACAAATCATAGGGAAAACAAATATTTAAAGTTTTAGAAAGTATACAACTGTTATGGATCCTTGGTATAAACATGGGCTGTCTACTTGTTTTCTCTTTTTAGAGCAGCATGAATTGAATTGAGAAAAGAGTGCCTCAACGTGAAATTGAAAGATAGCAACATCTAGGACAAAGAGAAAATGCAGAAGTGATTTTTTCATCATCATATTCTCCTCCACATCATATTGGCATCACAGCAGCGGAAACCGCTGGGGCATTCTTCTACTAGTAGCAGCAGATCACTTTTTTCAGTTCCAATCTCCAGTACAAAATCAACACCATGAAAGGGGGTGAGAGCACACTGCTTAACCTCCCAGCACAGTTCACCCCTTGGCATTATGGTAAATGCAGTTCACTTTCAATGTTTACTTGAATTTTTACCGAAATGTTTCACCAAAGTTGGTGCAGGTTAGTGCTGTGAATCTCTAAACACATGTGTTTCTGGATATTATCCGTCATTAGTAGAGATAAAAACACATTTTATCAGGGGTTGCTGAGAAAACTGCCACAATCCTCTCAGGTCTCAGTACCTCTCTCTAGCGTACAGGTGCATCTCCAAAAGCTCGTCAGCTCAATGAGTCAAGAGAGCCTTTTCAAAATGAAGGGGGACGGGAGCACACTGCTTCACCTCCCAGCACAGTTCACCCCTTAGCATTATGGTAAATGCAGTTCACTTTAAATGCTTACTTGAATTGTTGCTGAAGTTTTCACCAAGGTTGGTGCAGGTTAGTGCTGTGAATCTCTAGACACATGTGTTTCTGGATATTATCCATCATCAGTAGAGATAAAAAACGAATTTCAGCTACCACAATCCTCTCAGGTCTCAGTACCTCTCTCTGGCGCACTGGTGCATCTCCAAAAGCTCGTCAGCTCAATGACTCAAGGGAGCCTTTTCAAAATGAAGGGGGATGGGAGCACACTGCTTCGTCTCCCAGCACAGTTCACCCCTAAGCATTCTGGTAAATGCAGTTCACTTTAAATGCTTACTTGAATTTTTGCCGAAGAGTGCTGTAAATTCCTGAGACTAACTATAAGGCAACTGTTCCTTTTTCTGCTGAAAACATTTCAATTGAAGGCTGCTTGCTCTGCTGTTGCCTTTGCAGCAAGGAGGGCAGTGGACTCACATATAGACTGCTCAGCCCATCCATTGATTCCTCACATCTGTAGGTATATTTCACAACATTTTCACGTAGTTTCCACTCATTCTCTTTATTATGTTTGAGTCTCTCCCTGCCTTCACAATCCTGTCCAGGGTGTACATAACATAGGCATCTTTCTTAGAATGTTCCTGGGCAGCTTGCCACTGTCTACATACCAACTATTTCATTAAACCAAATCCACTGTTATTAGATGCTTACCTGGAGAATATGATATTGGATATTTCTATAACAGATAAAACATACAGTAACAATAAAGGGCTTTGTAGCCATGATCAGAAGGAGATGAAAGCATTAGGTTCCATTTGACCACAATTATCCCTTGATGTCTGTAGAACATGCTGGGCTTCAGTATCCTAGTGATAATTGAAATATCTGCAGCTTCTAAGTGTGTCTTTGCCCTGGAATGGAAATGGTGACTGCTAATCTTGCTAATCAGTGGAATGGATGCTTCTTCTTGAGCGTGCTGTGGAGGATGCTGCATATTAGTGAACCACATAAAAAATGTAGCCATGGGCTGTAACCGTGGGCTCACTCTCCGAACCATATCTCATTCAATTATGCTTCCTGGTATCCTTTCGTTACACCTTTTTGCTAACTCGCACCTTAGACTTTGGCACTTTTGGCCAACCAGAATGCACTTCTCATGCCAGTAGTTTCTTTGATTAATTGTGCAGGAGAAGACCCAGAGGCCATGCTGCTTGTCACAGCATGCTCCAGTGATGGACTCCTTCAGAGACTATAAGAACTAATAAGTGTCTGGATGTTTCACCAGCAAGTGACAGAGGTGAGGTTCCAAGAGCCGGGATGCTGAAAGACCATAACTTGACAAGTTTTGCTACTTTGGCAGTGACATGAGTGAGCCCTTCACTCAAAATTCCTTGTTTAAAAACTGCGTGAGCACAAGCCCTGACAGTCAGCAGTTGATGGAGGTTGCCATACCTAGACACTGGCATTTAGCCATCGGTCTAAAAACATTTGCCTGCACCTTTTAGCTTGCGCTTTAAAGAGTGGTACGTGCCACCACAGAAAGGTGTAGCCGAAGAAGGCATTTGCCTTGTTCCCTTGAAAATAGCTAGTACCCTGAACCTCACACAAGTCAGTCGGTCAGCATAACACTGGGTTCTTTGGTTGGGTTCCCCATGTTCCCCTGATTGGGAGTTCCTTCCCTGGGATTCTCCACACCATCCATGTCAAAATGTTAATGTTAATGACTTACATCCAAGGGTGTCTGTCTCAGCGAGAGATCCAACTCCTACCTGCACACAGAACACTGCACAGATCACATACAAAGTGGGAAACGCTTTATAGTTGTTTAAGCGTATTATTTCATACTAGAAGGCTACCCTTCAAGATCAAAATCTATGGTAGACACCACGCAGAGGCCTTTGTAATGTGGTGTAAAGGTGTGTGCATGGCGTTAGGCAACCTAATTTACCCCAGTGGTAGAGGAGAAAGCAAGAGAGCCATAGTTTATGATATGGTCCGTCCTGTTGCCTCCCTCTCATGGAACTCAGTGCAGAAACTTTGGTTGCTGTGCTGTGTTGCTATGCACAACAACTTTGTAAATCTGCCCTTAGGTGTGATGGTTCATGTTGCGATCTGGAGCCTTTACCATTGCAGTGAATGAGCTTTCTGTATTTTACAAGCAGGTGAGCCAATTGGGGCATGTGTTATTCTGGCATCGAGCAAATGGAGGAGTTAACAAAGTTCTTTACCCAGTCTTTACCTGGTTTTGCTGATGTTTATTCAAATGTGTTATCTTACATTGCTTCATTCTACAAAGTCTAATACCTGATCCATTTTGTATATTCGTTTTTTGGGACCGAGACCTAACTATTCTGTGTTGTTAGAGACAGGGGCGTAGGCCTACCCCTTGAGTTGCTCTGGCAAATGAGATGTAGATGGCAATTGGAATGGATACAAAGGGGGATAATTAAAATAAAATGTCGAAGCACGTGTTACTCCAAAATTGGTAATGCTGCACTAATTTTATAAATGCAGGGATGCACCGTACTTACAAAAATATGCGGCACACCTGTGTTTCCCATTGCGCAGGTGCTAAAAAAGCTGGCTAGCGTCAGCGCAGGCACCCTTGCACCATGTTGCAAGGCTGCCTTTGCTGCAGGGGCGATTTTTTTATGTGTAAGAATGGACACCTTCCTGCACATAAACCATCTTGAAAGGCGATGTGCTGTTTCTCTGTGTGCTGCAGAATGCAGCACACATAGAAAGAGCAAAATATGAGGAGAAATTGATAATTTCTCCTCGTATCGCCATTCTAAGACCAGGTATTCCCTGGTCTTCATTTTTGGCACTGCCCCATCCTTTTATTTTTAAATCTTTTTTATTAAACAGACAAAGAAGAACAAAAACAAAGTACACAGCATGTATCATTACTATCATACAAGCAAGGTGCATCAGTGCAATATACAGCAGGGCGCTCAATAAAACGAACACAAGTATATTAAAACAAATAAAAAACAACATCTTCATACTTATTCTTCCAAGAGATCCTCTGCATGTTGAACAGAATGGTTGAATGGTGTACGCAGCATTCCCCAACTTTCGTTCCATGCCCCCCAGATTCTGGTCCATTTTTGTGGGCACCCTCTACCCTCATAGATCGCCCGCTCCACCTGCATGTACCAGTCCATATCTGCTTCCCACTCTAAATTTGAGCCTGGTGCTACCAGGATCTCGCTATATTACGCTTAGCTATCATGCACCCCAGGGCGACCCATATTTTCTCTGCCCTTGAGAGATCCGTAGCATCCCACATGTTAAGAAGGTACCACCGGGGCATGACCTCCATTGCTTTCTGACATATCGAATGCAGCGCTGATGTTACCTTCGCCCAATAAGGCTGGAAAAGCGGGCATTCCCACTATTGGCGCATGTATGTACCAGTCAGCCCACAACCCCTAGGGCACGTCGGGGAGGGTATGGTGCCCATTTTGACCAACACTGAACTTGTATAGTACGCCCTGTGGAGGAGTTTGAGTTGGATCAGCTTGAAGCGGGATCGAATTGCCACCTCCCAGGGCGATGCCAGTGCCTCTTGCCAGTCCTCGTCACTTATATCCCCCACGTCCTCAGCCCATTTTGCTCATATCTTCCCCATTGCATCTGGGGTGTTGTTAAGTATTTTTCTATATGTCAGGGAGATCACCCTATCAGGGAGGTAATCGTTTAGCAGTCTATCCTCTAGGGGTGAGGAAACAGGTAGGTCAGAGCCTCGGGGTATCGTCCTCTGCAGTGCGTTTCTGGCCTGAAAGTAGCGGAAGGTTTCTCGTGCATTCAAATCGTAGTCCCGCTGATTGTCACTAAAAGGTCTAACTTTGCCACCCATGCACATATCCCGACTGTAGAGAGTCCAACGAAGCTTCACTTGTCAAACCCTGGGTGCTTTGCCAATAACCCGAGTTGGTCTGTTTCAAGCAATGGGGTGACCTGCGTGATCTTATTTTTCCACCCCAAGGCTGCGGTAGCCGTCCACCACAGGGCGATGGTAGTGGATGTTGGGGTCAAGTTGGGTGTGTTCTGTGTCCCCCCATAAATTGCCCTATGATAATCGCCTGCGGGCATATTGTGTCTGTCCATTCTATAGGCTGGGTCCGTTATGGGACGGTTATGGGACGATGAATCCAATGGTTCGTGACCATCAGTTGAGAGGCCCAATAGTAACTTTTAAGTGCAGGCAGGGCTATCCCTCCATCATACCAGCTCTTTGTTAGTTTAAGCAATGCAATACGGGGAGCACCACCATTCCAGAGCAATGAGCGCACTTCCGATTCAATGGATTGGAAGTAATGGTCCAGTACCAAATTATGCATACACGAAGCAGGGCAGAGCCATCATTTTATATAAGGCGACCATGCCCTACAACGTGAGGGGCAGGGTATCCCAGTGGTGCACATCTTCGCGGAAGCGGTGCAGGGGGGGTAACCAGGTTGTTCTCGTAAAATAATGTGGGATCGGCCATGATGTATATCCCCAGGTAGGCAAGGTGGGGCAATCCCCACACAAGACATGGAGCAGGGACTTGTCCCAGTTAATGGTGTACAAAATATGTAGTGTCCGATGAATCAAAGAGGTCTGACCAGGACAACAAAATATCATCGACATAGAGGGAGATTCTATCCTCCCACTCCGATGTCCAGTTCAAGCCCCGGATGAGGGGTCACCCCTGATCCAAATTGCCAGGGGCTCAAGGGCCAAGGCAAAAATTAACGGAGATAATGGACAACCCTGCCCGGTACCATTCTGCACCATGAATGTTCTTTATCTCCCGCCATTCACTATTATTCGGGCCCGGAGCATCAAACAAAGGAGTCGTACTCAGGATAAAAATTTCTTGCCCAACCCAAACCATTCAAGTACTGCAAATAAAAAGGGCCATTCAATCATGTCGAACGCCATTTTTGTATACAATGACATGATCACTGCGTCTTCTCTGATCGTCACCGACCTGCCCATGATGCCATGAAGGCGACGTAAATTTAGGGAAGTGTTCCTGCTCGGCATAAAGCCAGATTGATCTGGATGGATCAGCTTGCTCAGCCGGGGGGACATACGCATTGCCAAGATTTTGACGAGCATTTTAACTTCTGGGTCTAGAAGGGAGATAGGTCTGTATGATCTGCACCGCTCGGGGGTTTGCCTGCTTTAAGTATGACTACAATATTGGCCAATCTCTGCATTTTGGGCAAAATTCCCTTCCTCACGCTGTTATCGTACATTCTAATTAGATATGGGGCTAGCGAGATGTGGTTGCTTTATACAATTCTATTGGAAGTTCGCTTGGGTCCATAGCTTTCCCGGACTGAAGCGCCCTGATTGCTTTAACCACCTCCTCGGTCGTCATAGGCGCATCTAGATCTTTGACTCCCTGTGACTCCAAAACAGGCAGCCTGATGGTGGCCAGTAGTTCCTGCGCTTCCTCCTGCATAGTGGCCCTGACAGGTGTATAGTTCTGTTAGAAATGGGCCGCAAATGCTTCAGCAATCTCGTCCCTTTTATGCAACAATGTACCCTCCCTGCCTTCGATCACGGAAACCCATCTATTGGCCCTGTCCTGCCTATCCAGCCTGGCCAGTAGTTTACTCGACTTGTCACCGACCTCGTAGATGCAGTGTTGGGTGGCGCTGGGTTGGACTCTGGCTTCTCCTCGGCAATGTCTTTATATTCTTTTTGCTTCAGAAGAAGCCTATGCGTGGTGGCTGGAGCATTAGTTGTGAGTAAGTCACGCTCCAGTTGATTAATCTTGCCCTCGATCACCAGCAATTGTTTTCTCTTTTCCTTCCGTTGACCTGTGATCGCCGACACCCCCCTCCCCACACCACAGTCTTATATGTCTCCCACAGCACTACATCTGAATCTACAGAACCATAGTTATCCTTGAAGTAATCAGTGGTCTCCTTGGGAAGTTTCTCTTCAATTGCCGGCACCTTAAGGTACTAGGGGTTAAGGGCCATCTCCGGACGCGAGGTGGGGGGAGAGCCCCTGTATCATGCCACCAGGGGAGAATGATCAGAGATGCCCCTTGGAAGATGTGCAATCTTGTCAAACATAGCGAGTTGATCGGCCTTACAAAGAATATAATCAATCTGGGATAGGCTCCCGTGAACCCCGGAGAGAAAAGTGTATTGTAGGGATGAGGAATTCTGCGCTCTCCAGGTATCTATTAGGCCCATGGCTCTGAGAAAATCTGCCATTAATTTTCCGGTGGATTATCTAGGCGGCCTCCTGTCCAATTCCCCACTCAGAGCGGCATTACAGTCTCCTCCCAGCAGGATGTCACCCTCAGGTTGATTGAGCAAGTGGGTGCCGAAATCTTCCAGTGTCGTTGCATGTAGTCTGGGCGGGACATATAGCAATATTATTTTGAGCGGCCTGCCCTTCAAACACCCGGACACCATGACAAATCTACCCAGGGCGACATGTGTTGCAATCTATATTTGGAAGGGGAAAGCCTTACGCAGAAAGATCCCCACTCCCCTCTATCCCCTAGCATAGCCTGCATGAGCCACCAGTTTGTAACCTCACCTATTAAGTGTGCAGTAAGTATTCCCTTGGATATGGGTTTCTTGAAGCAAGACCACGTCGGGGGCTTGCCATTTCAGATACTGTAAGACCATCCCTCTTTTGATTTTATTGCTTAAGCCATTTACGTTCCAAGAGAGTAGTTTAAACTGACCCCGTACTGGAGCCTTCTGCGAATTACCATGCATTTGGATGATGTGGGTAGGGATGTTTATACCTGAGGGTAGGGCAAGTGTAGCCCCAGACGTTCAGGTCAGGGTACCACCTTGAGGGCAATCTTATCCACACATAAAACCAACACATTAATAGTCGGCCATGAACGTAACTGTACTTCTCCAGTGCATTACTGATTCATGGCTCTGTACTGTGCACATGCACTGTTCGAACATTCCCCTTAAAAAAAACGAAAAACTTATGTCTTGTGACAATGTAAAACAACACCCTCCCACCCCCTCCCTGTCTCCCTGCAGTGTGGACTTGAAACTGCCCACCACTCAACCATGCAGAGCGCCTTTCTACCCATAACTACTTTACAACTTTGTGGAATGCGACCTGGCCAGTCCCTGATCGATCTTTGTGTATCCCCTATTTCACCTACGTTAAGCAAGCCATTAGGTCAGTACATCATAATAAACATACAGATGTGTAGGTTACTGAAAGCGTATAGTGAGGTAACAAGTTAAATCATACAATTTCCGCTCTGAATATAAAGGGCCCTCGTCTAGACACCTGACATCTTGGACCATAACAAACATATAGCCCACCAGTCCAAGAAATGTCGGCTTGGTTTAAGTGTTGTGATGACCACTGGGGTCTCGTGAGTCAATTCACTACTTAGTGGTGCCACCCTCCATTCTCCCGACTCCGAACCTGTGAACTGTCTACGATTCTCGGGACGACGATCCTGTCCCAGTGGACGGTTCTGATGATCAGTCCTGTGGGTCCCAACAGTTCTCCAGCCACTCCCATGTTTCCTCCGGAGATGTGAAGAACCATGACTTTCCATCCGCTACCATCCTGAGTTTGGCCGGGAAGAGCATAGCATATTTCAAATCTCTGTCTCTGAGCGCCTTTTTAACTTCGAGAGGCCCTGCCCCATCCTTGTAAATATGGGGCAGCAACAAAAAGCAATGGGTGTTGCGGCAGAACGCTCGCTGCAACACCCATTGCACGCCTCTTTAACGCTAAGTGAAGTGTGAAAAGGGGCCTTATTTGCAAGGCGGCGTTAAGTTGCTTAAAGCAGCCTCTTAAATAGGGAGAAAGGTAGATCGCTACCAGAACATCACTAAAAGTGACGTTCTGGTGACAATATCCCCATGTAAATATGCCCCTTCGATCATTAGGTATATATCAAGGAACAAAACATGGAATACTCAATAACAGTTAAGCACAATGACAGTAATCAGGGGTAAAGGTGTACCAAAAGAGAAGAAGAATCAAGGAGCCCAAAGAGTAAAATGCAATACTGTTTATGTCAAAAATAATGCAAAGTCAAGAAGGAAGCGCTTGGTTTCCCAAGTGAACTTAGAACCTACATACTAAAGTGACAAGTTATGAAATACAACAATGTTTCAAAATATACAAAAACAACCATTTGATTGGTATACAATAATTGGAATTGTTCACAGCCTTCTGAAACAATGGTGAACGTTGGGTTCATTTTAAATGTGTGTCGACAGCGTATCAATAGGAGTCTCATCAGATCCTAGCAATGAGGGGCACCTGAATCTATACCAATTTACTGTCAGAGTGTTGAAGTGCACACCAATACAGGAAGTGACTCAAAAGGAGTAAGGGCCCAGCCAGGCACCCTGCTGGTAGGAGGGGGTCTAACAGTCTTTCCGGCGTGTATTGGTTACACACGTCCATGATTAGTAAGAAAGGATGACACGACAATCTGTGTTGTATGGGTTCTTCCAAGGTGAAGGATGACTTATGTAGTTTTCATCAGAGGAATTGGACTGCTGTAGTCAGCTACACAGCGTGCTGTTAAGCATGCCACTTTACAGAGGACTGCTCCAGTCTTCCTCCGTCTGTCTAAATTATACTTGCATGTCTCCATCCCTTTTCGAGCTTCCTTCAACAGGATTTATTAGCGTAAAGTTATTACTAGTAACTTTTCACATAGAGGTGGAGATTTCCGTCACTATGACTGAGATTTCCCTACGGAAAAGTACAGTAAAAAAATGTATTAAAGATGATCAAACTTTAAAAAAAAAAATGTAAGAATTTTCATATAAATTATAAATATATCATAATTTAAACTTTTTTTATAAACATCGGGCTATTAAAATTAAATGTTACAGCACATTTATTCATTGAATTGCACATGCACTAATCCATTAATTATTTTAAATGTATTTAATTTATAAGCAATAGTTCTTAAAGAATATTTAAAAAAATCCCACCCACATCAACATTTTTATTATTATTTCATATGTATTAAAGTTTGTTAGCAGTTATGTGCACAAAGTATGTTATATTATTTGTACTTTTTTACGAATTTAATAGTTTAATTTAATTTTTTTTGAGTAAATGTATAATTACATTTAAAAGAATGTAAAAACGTATTTTACAATTAATCATTTTTTTAGGAATGAAAAAAATATGCATATATATTTTAAAAGTCCAAACTGTTTTAGTTATTTAGCATTATTTACTATGGGGGGTTTATTTTAAGGCCCTGCCTCTATTCTTTTCAGTGGGAGCATGTTGCAGTACCTATGAGTGACAGGTTTTGGTGCTTGACTTACTTCAAGGCTGGGGTGGAGTATATTTACTACTGTTACAACACATTTAGGGCTGTATTAATGTTAAAAATGCTCTTAGTGGATAGCAATGGGCATACTCGTTGTGGGTGAAAGTTTGTAGTGGCCTGCACCTTACCTAAACCCCTCCATACTTTTCTCTAAACCCCTTCCATCTTGTAGTAAGTATTCCCAATTTTTCAGCCACTCTCAATTGTCTCTCCCAAATGTAATACTAAAACCTAGGCTTATAAGTGTCAGTGATGCATGCAGCAGATCTACCCACATAAAAGATAGGAAAGGTGGGACTAGCAGTGAAGGTCCCTGCCTATCGATTCACAAATAGTATTTTGCACTAGTGTAGTGCTACTTCACATACTAAAAAATGCAGTTTGTGAATAGGCCCCAAAGACTACATGAACTGTGGCATTTCATGCTAGATATTTAGTGGATGTGTGGAAAGAAACTAGTGTGTGCTTCCTGCAACCCTACGTTCAGCACGGATTGTGATAAAGAAGATGGCGAGGAGGTGACGATCTGATTAATTATGGGCCCCTTCCAGAGATCCCTTGACATTGCACAGACAGACCACCCACAATATATATTCATGTCTTCTCCAGGTTAAAAATCCTGCATTATGGCCTGTGATACTTTATCATGTACATGAATTGTCTAAGAGGAAGAAGATGAGATATTGGTGAACACGACACCTTGTAAGTGTGTGCAAGGGCAATTTATTCAGAAAACCAACTTATCATGACTAAGTATGTACATGTAATATACCGGTGAGGACTTCTATGGTAGCTTAGCTCTTGAAAGGCAGAGGAATGGGCAATGCCCTATTGTAACCACGTTGATCCTACACAATAACACGTGAAAGGACCAGATGTCTGAGGAGAGGTTACACTGACATGGAAGGAGGGAGAAGCCTTTTAGCACACAACAACAGTCCTAAGGATTCCCTAAAGAGTTGGGGAGTGAAGCATAGAGTGAACAGATTCAAGAAAGACCAGCACAGAATAAAAGGACTGAAGCACTAGCACAGACTGGAGCTGTAACTGGCATCAACAGGTGAAGCAAACCCCAACCGTGTAGCGGTGCAGTGAAAAGATCTTCAAAGCTTCCTTTTATATCTAAAATAAAATAGGAACACAATTAGGAGCTATGATGTATTGGTAGAAAGCCTAAAGGGTGAATGTTGGCAGTCATTTTAGATTGGTCACATAAGTGATTAGCAAGAAATTCCAGTCATGGATTGAATTAAAAGATCTTAGAGCCCTCTAACATAGAGCCAGGACTCCAATGGCATCCTTGTGTGGCTCAGGAAACTTCTGCAATTAGGAGTGCCAGTAAACACTCAGCCCAAGTGGCCCTGCAAGTATGGGCAGCATGACCAGAGGCTCATCAGCCCCAGCTGCTAATGCACTCCAAGACTGCACACCTGAAACAGCACCAGCGCGAAGATACCTTGTGGATGCTAACAGCATGGAGACAAGTAGTGACACTAGACACAAGGTAAATCTATTTTCCCAAACATTTGTTTGAGAAATGCTACCAGACGTTTGGCCCCACCTCATAGCGCTTCCCAAATGGCTGTTTGACCACCGAGTGATAGTGGTGGCCCAATGGTTGTCCTTCCTGGGACAATCAAGGCAGTCTAAGGAAGGAAAAATATTTAATTTATCTACTGTGCATGGCAAGAACTACCAAATACCTATCTGCCAGGGATATTTGTCTTTTGTTTTGAAGGGTTTTTTGTTGTTGCTGAAAGTCGTATGTATATGCCTAATGGGCCTTTGCTATATGGTAGCCCGCTCATCATTCACCAGTAATTAAAGGGCCTCCACCACACCAGTGGATGTACTTTCATCATCACAGAGATCCTTGCCAGGCATAAGGAGAACTCTAAACGTCAGTTTGTGGGTTGCTTGACATAGTGTAAATCTTAGGTTTTTTAGTGCAAAGTCTACCAGACAGCGCAGCTGTCAGGTTTGCTAAAGACATCTTGAGGACATTCTGAAAGCTTCCCTGTGAATGCATTCCGCCTGTTGTTTACCATTGGCTTAATGGTTTGTAACTCACATTTTCTGGCTTTCTGTTTGCAGACTTTATTTGTTTTAGGCTGTTCAGTGTGAGTTTGTCCCTCCCAAGGACGAAATACTTTTCACACTACCTTTAACTGTATTTTTCTACGAGTTCTCCTTTCTATACACAAGCCTGTAAATCTTGTTCCTATCTTGTCACATTTGCTGTGCATTCTGAGACAGAGGTCCAATGTCAGGCTCTGTCATCAGAGAGCGCTTGGTACTTACTTTTTAGGTCTCGCCTAGTGACGCGGCTCATGCGTTGCTTCCCTTGGCGAGACATATTGTTGTCGGTTTGGAGGACGATGGGGACAGGACAGGTGCACTTGCCTGGACAGCCGATGTGCACACGCATGGGGTGTCCTCTCTGGCGATCTTAGCTTTCACGCGCTCCCACCATGCTCTCACTTTCACTTTCACTGCGGCGCTGCGACTTCACACAAGGCAGACAGACACATGCCGGACAAAAGATGTGCACACGCATGGCGTAAGGCAGACTCATGCCCCGTCACTCTCGTAGGAGATCGAAAACACAAATAAATAATGTAATGTGACTAAGAAAAGATACATGGGGACGCTCCATCCCCGTCCATATTTTAGCAATCTTCACAGTGGCCCCCGACCCTAAAATCACTGCCGGATCGAGCAACGTCAGCGTCCGGAGCAGCAACGCATCGCAGGTGCCTGAATTGACCGGGACCGAGGCAACTGACGCGGCCTTACAGAGGATGGAGCTGCCGCGGCCGGGTCAGACCTGGTTTACATAAGAGCAGAGACTGCCGGTGTATGGGATTGCGCCTGACCCGGTCAGATAGACATTTGCTTTGCGAGCCGCAGTCCAGCTCCTGGTGGCTCCGCAGTGACAGCAGGGGGGGATCGGCCCCCAACGCCCCGATATCGGGACCTTTATGAGTGCGGCCTAGCGGCGGCCCCTCCCCAGGTTGCAGATTTCAGAGGAACCGGCCCTCAGGTACTTCTAGCTGCAGCGCTCCTGGCTCCCGGGGCTCTGAGGAGGGAAGTGGTTTGTGGATGCCCCCTGGATTTGGACGGCACGCCGGGCCTACCTGAGTATTGGAGGGACCGTTCGCGACAACCAGCGTCACGGGCAGGCTATTCTCTCTAGGCCGGTGTGTTGGAGCTTCCTAAATTACGCAATTAAGTTGCGGGATATAGCTTTGCTCAGCCCCTGCTGTTGGCAGGCGTTCCCCGGGGAGGCTGCGGAATGGGTTCCTGACCACCCTGAGGCCCACCTTTCCCAGAATTAGGCCGAGCAAGAGCAGGGAGGCCCTTCCTGGAAGGGTCTCGCACCTAGGATCGCACGCGCTGCGCTTACTCTCTCTTCGGATAGAGGGACACCACACAGTAGTTCGTTATAAGGCAATAAGCTTTTATCGGTAGTTGTCAGGGATCTTTATGATCCGGCAGGCAGGTGCAGAATTAATGCCACAAGCGGCAGCGATCTTGTGATGATGGGAAAAGGGGTAGCGGGACAGTCTTTCAATCAGTGTCTCTGCGAGGTATCCGGCGCACAGCTCTCAATCCTCGAGCTGAGGGGATGTTGCTTCTCTCGGCAATCTCTGCCGATTCTCTTGGAGGAGCGGGCCGCGAGTCACTCAGCAGGCACCGGAGGGTCGTAGTTCAGGGAGCCGCGACGTCGTCAGCAGGGCTCAGATGGGTCAGCGTTCGGGGAGCCGCGACGGCGTCAGCAGGGCTCAGATGGTTCAGAATTCGAGGAGCCGCGACGGCGTCAGCAGGGCTCAGATGGTTCAGCGTTCGGGGAGCCGCGACGGCGTCAGCAAGGCTCAGATGGTTCAGAATTCGAGGAGCCGCGACGGCGTCAGCAGGGCTCAGTTGGTTCAGAGTTCGGATAGCGTTTCTTCTGTTCGGTGAGCGATCGAGCCGCGACCAGGTCCGCAGGCTCTCGTCAGTCCAGGTCTTCTCTGCCCTCGTCCCTTCAGCACCCCTTGTTATACTCCCCCTCCTCTTTGAAGTCCGGAGTCCTCGCGGAGAGGGGTCTCGTGCCTGGGGGGCGATGTGTCGGGGTTTCCTGTCGCTCAGCCCCTTGATCTATTCAGATGTGTCCGGGAGGGACCCCAGACGCCCAGCAGGAGAGGCGCCCGCTCACCGGGGGCCTGGTGGCCGATCGAAACCTCCCTCGGGGAAGAGTCCAGAGGTGTGACAGAGTCGGCGCCTCTCGGTCTGGTTTGGGGGGGGGGTTTCGTTCTCCCTCGGCCGGGCATGCGTGTTGGGGATCTGGTCGGCCCTCGGGATGTTGGTCCACGGGAGCCGGAAGGCCGTGTCCACGAGGTTCGGCGTGGTTGTAGTGTACTTTGCTGGTCGGGAGGGCCCACGCCACGAGGCCGGTCTCACACGTGCCCCCCCCAGCTGAAAGGCGGGGAGAACTACCCATCCACTTGTGAGTTTTCCTCGCTGAAGCGGAAGAATCGGGACAGGCCGTCCGCGTTGGCGTGGTCAGTCCCGGGGCGATGTTCCACAGTGAAATCCATCCCCTGGAGAGAGATGGACCAGCGTAGCAGCTTGGGGTTTTCCCCTCGCATCTGCATCAACCACCGCAGGGGTCGATGATCTGTTTGCACTCGGAAGTGTGTTCCGAACAGGTAGGGCCGTAGCTTTTTGAGAGCCCAGACTACGGCGAACGTCTCACGTTCAATCGTGCTCCACCGCTGTTCCCGGGGCAGTAACCTTCGGCTGATGAAGGCTATGGGCTGATCTATGCCTTTGTCGTCGTATTGTGAGAGGACTGCCCCGATGCCGTGTTCCGAGGCGTCCGTCTGGACCACAAACTCCTGGGCGTAGTCGGGTGCTTTGAGTACTGGAGCCGCGCACATTGCGGCCTTTAGGGTGTTGAACGCCTTCTGGCAGGCGGGAGTCCAGTGTATTTTCTTGGGGTGTTTCTTGGAGGTTAGTTCTGTGAGAGGGCCTGCGATGCTGCCATAGTTTTTAATGAACCTTCGGTAGTAGCCGGTGAGGCACAGGAAGGCTCGGACTTCCGTTTGGGTTGTAGGGGGTTCCCAGGACAAGATGGCGTTGATCTTCGGCTGGAGGGGGGCGACCTGCCCACTCCCCACCTGGTGCCCCAGATAAGTTACGGAGCCGTGCCCAATATGACATTTGCTAGCTTTGATGGTGAGGCCTGCCCGGCGTAGAGCCAGCAGGACTTGACGGAGGTGCTGGAGGTGCTCGGTCCATTGGGAGCTGAAGACCGCTATGTCGTCAAGGTATGCTGCGCTGAACCCCCCTAGTCCGGCCAGGACCCTGTTCACCAGCCGCTGGAAGGTGGCCAGGGCATTTTTCATTCCGAACGGCATCACCCTAAAGCGGTAGTGCCCATCCGGGGTGGAGAAGGCGGAGCGCTCCTTGGCTCCCTCGGTGAGGGCAATCTGCCAGTACCCACTGGTCAGGTCGAAGGTGCTGAGGTAGCAGGCGGCCCCAAGGCGGTCAATGAGTTTGTCGGCACGGGGGATAGGGTGAGCGTCTGCTCGGGTGACCGCATTGAGGCCTCGGTAGTCCACGCAGAATCTCAGCTCGGGGGCAACACCCGGGGTAGTCGCCTTCGGAACCAGGACTACCGGGCTGGCCCAGGGGCTGTCGGAGGGTTCAATCACCCCAAGGTCTAACATCTTTGCCACCTCGGTCTGGATGCAGGTCCGGACCCGATCAGGGACCCGGTAGGCCCGATGTCTCACTGGCGGGCTGTCTCCGGTGTCCACGTCGTGGACACACCAGCTGGTGACCCCGGGGATCAGGGAGAAGAGATCCGCGAACTGCCCAAGTAGCTGGCGGCAGTCGTCGGTCTGTTGGGCTGTGAGGGCGGTCGACAGTCTCACTCCCTCCACCGATCCATCGGTTTCCTTCGCCCCCAGGGGGTCTGGGAGGGGCTCGGTGTCTTCTTCGGTCCCATCGTCGGTGGCCAGGAGTAGACTTAATTCGGTCCGCACAAAGTGGGGCTTGAGGCGGTTCACGTGGAGAACCCGGAGGGGATTCCGCGGGGACTGCACATCGATGAGATAGGTGACTTGGCTCTTCCGCTCGATCACCTTGAAGGGTCCAGTCCATTTATCCTGGAGAGCGCAGGGTCTCACCGGGGCCATGACCCAGACTTGTTGGCCTGGCTGAAACTCGACCAGCGTAGCATTCTGGTCATACCAGCGCTTCATCTCTTCTTGACTGGCCTCGAGGTTTGCTTCTGCGAGTTCCCTGAATCTTCGGGTCTGGTTGCGGAGCGCCAGGATGTATCGGAACACGTCTGGAGGGGTCCCCCGGGGGGTTGCTTCCCACCCCTCCTTGATCAGGCTCAGGGGTCCTCGGATGGGGTGTCCATATAACAGTTCGAATGGGCTGAACCCCAGGGATTTTTGGGGGACCTCCCGGTAGGCGAACAGGAGGCATGGGAGGAGGACGTCCCACCTCCGGCGTAGGGGTTCCTCGAGGCCCATGATCATCCCTTTCAGTGTCTTGTTAAAGCGCTCGACTAGGCCGTTTCCTTGGGGGTGGTACGGGGTGGTGAATTTGTACGATACTCCGCACTGCTGCCAGAGGGACTTCATATATCGGGAGATAAAGTTCGTCCCCCGGTCACTCACGACTTCGCGGGGGAACCCCATGCAGGAGAAGATCCTCATCAAGGCCCGGCCCACCACGGGGGCCGTTACGGTGCGGAGAGGGATGGCTTTGGGGTAACGGGTGGCATGGTCCACCAGGACGAGGATGAACCGGTGGCCCTGGGCGGTCTTAGGGTCCAGTGGTCCGACAATGTCGATTCCTACCCGCTCAAAAGAGGTACTGACGACGGGGAAGGGTTGGAGCGGAGCCTTGCGCTTGCCCCCACTCTTTCCGCTGGCCTGGCACGTGGGGCAGGACTTGCAGTGGGCCTCCACATTTGCTCGCATCTTGGGCCAGTAGAAGTGTGTGACGAGTCGCTGGTATGTCTTATCTTGGCCTAAGTGTCCGGCCAGGGGTACATCATGGGCCAGGCCCAGGAGGAGACTTCGGAAGCGTAGGGGTACTACTAGTACTCGGGCCGATCCCAACTCGGCCGACTTCTCTTCACTGTACAGCAGTCCGTTCTCCCAGTATACCCAGTGGGTGCCAGTCTGGTCGCCTGCTGCTTGGGCCTCGGCCTGTTGTCGGGGTCCAATGAGGGACGGGCAGGTGGATTGTTCTTGGCAGAACTCTTCACGGGAGGGGCCCCCTTCGCAGGGCCACGGGGCCAGTTCTGGCAAGTCCCCGAGTTTGGTCAGGGTTGCGGGGTCGGAAGGCCCGGATTCTTCGCCGGGAGCGGTTGGTTCGTCCAGAAGGGGGTCGTCGGCCTTGGGTGGTGTATCCTGGCTCTCAGGGATGGTGACGGTGTTCAGGGGCATGGCCTCTCCCCCCTCGGAGGAAGGCGCCCGGAGAGTCATCAAGCGCGTGGTGGCGCATACCCACTCGGGTAGGCCCATCATCTCGAGGTGGGCCCTTCGTTCCACTTGTCCCCACGGGGAGTTCTCCAGGTCGTTGCCCAGGAGGCAGTCCACGGGCTGGGAGGTTCGGACCGCTACTTTTAACTTGCCGGTGACTCCCCCCCATTCGAAGGGGACTAGGGCCATCCGGCAGAGGCTCTCGGAATTGTCTGATGAGATGACGGGGCAAAAGGCGTCAGGCAGGATCTGATCCTCGGAAATCAGGTGACAGTGGACCGCCGTGACACTCGCCCCCGTGTCCCGGAGCCCCTCGATGCGGTGACCGTTGACCGTCACCTGCTGTCGGTACTTCTTCATGTTGGCGGGCAGGGGCGTGCCGGGGACCATCTCCCGGTCCCCTAGGGAGACCAAGGCCATGGCGGCTGGTTCCCATTCTTCGGAGTCTTCCATCTCTTCCCCCAGGGCTACAGAGGCCATCTGTCGAGCCGGCGGGGTTGTGGTGGTGGTTCGCTGGTACAGGGGACACTGAGGGTCACTGGCATAGTGTCCGGTCTGCTGGCAGCGGAAACATGTGATTCTCCCTCGGGGTCCCGGCCTCCCTGGGGGCCCGGTGCTGGCTGGAGGCGGAGCTGGAAAGGGCGGAGATTGTCCTCTGGGAGGGCTGAGCGGGGATCCCCCCGGGAGCTCCCTTTGCCGGCCTTGGTTCCCTCCGCCCCTCTGGCGGGGGGGTCCCTGATTGTGGCGACCGTAGTCTCCCACGGGGCCCCGGGAGGTCCGGGTGTTCACCCACCGGTCAGCCTCGATGGCCAGTTTCCGAGGGTCTGTGAGTTTGCTGTCCAGGAGGTGCTGGCGCAGCTCTACGAAGCAATTAGCGGCCAAGTGTTCCCATGCGATCAGGTCGAACAGCTCCTCAAAGGTGGAGACCTTGCTGCCCTTGATCCATCCGTCCAAGGCCCGGCTGTAAAAGTTCACGTACTCCACCCATGTGGTACCGGGTATCTTTTTGCAGTCTCTAAACCGTTGCCGGTACATTTCAGGGGTGAGCCCATATCTGGCTACCAGGGCGTCTTTCATGTGACTGTAGGAGTTTATCACGGTGGAGGGCAGGTCCAGCAGGGTATCTCTCCCCTCGCTCAGGAACCAGCCCCACAGCCCAGCTCCCCAGTCTTTCTGCGGGACTCGGTGGGAGGTCATGGCGACTTCGTAGGCCTTGAACCATTGCTGAATATCGTCGTTTTTATAATATTCTTTCACCACATCCTTGGGGATGTGGACCTTCGGTTCCACGGTGGAGGAGATGGGTTGCGTTTCCGAGGGTCGGGTCTCTGCCCGCTTGGCCTTGAGCTCGATCTCCTTCAGGCTACGTTCGTGCTCTAGTTGGAGTTTCTTTTCTTCGTGTTCTCTCTGTCGTTTCTTTTCCTCTAGTTCTCCGTGTAGGCGTAACTGTTCTACTGCCAGTTTTTTCTCAGCCAGTTTTATCTCTCCTTCGATTTTTAGCTTTGCTAGTTTCAGTTCGTGGTTGCGACTTCTTTCTCGGTCCGCTAGTTCCTCTGGGGATAGGCCCCCCTCGGGGGCGCCGTTCCTCCCCGGGCTGCTTCGTGGTTCGTTGGGGTGCTCTCCTTCTGCTTGTGACCGGGGAGTTTCTGCCTCGACCCAGGTTTTTAGTGCCCCCTGGAAGTCCTCTTTCGTGCTTAGTCCGGTGGTAGCGATTCCAAAGTCTTTGCAAAATTGTTTCAGTTCTCGGTGCGTATACGATTCTAACTGGTCTTTTTGAAATGCCGTGCTTGGGTTGGTGCCTGCGGCACCTAGGGAAGTTTCTCCTTCCATTCTTCTTGGTGGTGCGTAAGCCGTCTACTGCACGATCTCCCGTCGCCTGCCACCAAATGTTGGAAGGCGTTCCCCGGGGAGGCTGCGGAATGGGTTCCTGACCACCCTGAGGCCCACCTTTCCCAGAATTAGGCCGAGCAAGAGCAGGGAGGCCCTTCCTGGAAGGGTCTCGCACCTAGGATCGCACGCGCTGCGCTTACTCTCTCTTCGGATAGAGGGACACCACACAGTAGTTCGTTATAAGGCAATAAGCTTTTATCGGTAGTTGTCAGGGATCTTTATGATCCGGCAGGCAGGTGCAGAATTAATGCCACAAGCGGCAGCGATCTTGTGATGATGGGAAAAGGGGTAGCGGGACAGTCTTTCAATCAGTGTCTCTGCGAGGTATCCGGCGCACAGCTCTCAATCCTCGAGCTGAGGGGATGTTGCTTCTCTCGGCAATCTCTGCCGATTCTCTTGGAGGAGCGGGCCGCGAGTCACTCAGCAGGCACCGGAGGGTCGTAGTTCAGGGAGCCGCGACGTCGTCAGCAGGGCTCAGATGGTTCAGAATTCGAGGAGCCGCGACGGCGTCAGCAGGGCTCAGATGGTTCAGCGTTCGGGGAGCCGCGACGGCATCAGCAGGGCTCAGATGGTTCAGAATTCGAGGAGCCGCGACGGCGTCAGCAGGGCTCAGTTGGTTCAGAGTTCGGATAGCGTTTCTTCTGTTCGGTGAGCGATCGAGCTGCGACCAGGTCCGCAGGCTCTCGTCAGTCCAGGTCTTCTCTGCCCTCGTCCCTTCAGCACCCCTTGTTATACTCCCCCTCCTCTTTGAAGTCCGGAGTCCTCGCGGAGAAGGGTCTCGTGCCTGGGGGGCGATGTGTCGGGGTTTCCTGTCGCTCAGCCCCTTGATCTATTCAGATGTGTCCGGGAGGGACCCCAGACGCCCAGCAGGAGAGGCGCCCGCTCACCGGGGGCCTGGTGGCTGATCGAAACCTCCCTCGGGGAAGAGTCCAGAGGTGTGACAGAGTCTGCGCCTCTCGGTCTGGTTTGGGGGGGGGTTTCGTTCTCCCTCGGCCGGGCATGCGTGTTGGGGATCTGGTCGGCCCTCGGGATGTTGGTCCACGGGAGCCGGAAGGCCGTGTCCACGAGGTTCGGCGTGGTTGTAGTGTACTTTGCTGGTCGGGAGGGCCCACGCCACGAGGCCGGTCTCACACCTGCGAACGGCACATCCTGGCCTGGGTCCACCACTGTATCTGTGGGGCCCCTGTCACAGCATCCACATTCACAGAAGACTTGCTGCTACCTCACCCGGCTCCAAGCTGTATCCAAGGACCCAAGACCTGCACTGAGCGCAGCGCTGTACGCAAGCCCCGGACGACTAGGGGAACCTATGGGGATACCTATGAGACCACGTAGCCCCAGTTGGACACCAGAACACTTGCATCAGTTGGTAACCTGGAAATCTAAAGCTGATTGATTTGCGCATTCTTCCTGGAATCTCGACTTGAGAGAGGCAGTGTATGTGGCTCGGACACCGGCTCGGGAAATGGTAAGTGGGGCCTAACAAGATGGCTGCTAGCACACAAAAGCGGGAGGTCGCCCGTCACACTGAAATGGTGTCTAGGGAGATCTGGTGAGGCCCTCTGCGCACCATGGCACCTCCTCACTTGTCAACGCTCCAGTGGGGAATCATGGCCTCCACCAAAGGGAACAAGCATTTGCAATGCAATAGGTCTCGCAGTTACACAAGTTAAAGCTATTGGCATTGTAAGTGACAATACCTTTTATTTATGTTTTTAAAACGAAAACAAATATAAAAGGCATTGTTATTTGCGATGTCAATAGCTCAAACTCACGTAAATGCGAGACCTACTGCATTGCAAATGCTTGTTTTTCTCTGACTTCAAAGTGAGAGGATTTATGTGACAATCATGCTGGCTACTTGGGGTAGGAAAGAATTTTTTCTATCACACAACAACATTTAAATAAACTGTACAAGTACTGCAGAATATATAAGAATTTGGAATGCCCCAAATCAAGAATTTTTTTTGTTAATTCTGGAGTGTGATGAAAAAAATGCTTTAATATTATCAAAACAATCAATACACTAGGTGATGCCATAGGAGCTACCTAATCTTGAATTATTTCAGCACTGCATAGTTTTATTAGTAAAACTGTATGTCTGTGCAAACTAGGTAATGGTTATTTCAATTGAAAATGTGTTGTCTGTAATGGCAGTGTGCTATCACACCATGGATACTCCACTCAATGTCATTCCACGCTACTCTGCACCACTCCACCCAACTTTACTCTACTCTGCACCACTCGCCACCATTGCACTCTGTGCCACTGCACTGTACACAACTTTACTCTACTCTGCACCCCTCTACACAATGCACTCTACTCTAAACCATTGCACTCTAAACCACTCCAGTCTAGGCCACTCAACTCTACTCTACACAACTCCACTCTACAACACTGAACTCTATGTCATTGCACTCTATACCAATGCACTCTACTCTGTACCACTCAACTCTATGTCCCTGCACTACACGCAATACACTGTACGCCAGTCTGATCTACTCTGCACCACTGCACTCTATGTCTCTGCACTCAGCGCCATTACATTCTATGCCACCCCACTCTATGCCACTGCATTCTACCCTGCACCAGTCCTCTCTACGCCACTTCACTCTACTGTGAAACAATCTACTCTACGCCACTGTATCACTGTACTCTACACCACTGCTCTCTATGCCACTCTATGCCACTGTACCATATGCCACTCTGCACCACTGCACTCTACTCTGCAACATTGCACTCTCTGTCACTGAACTCTACGCCACTGTACTCTGCATCACTGCATTCTGCAGCACTCTACATCACTGCACTCTGCAACTCTACTCTATGCCACTCTACTGTACTCTGCACCACTGCACTCTATGCTACTGCACTCTATGCCACTCCACTCTACTATGCACCACTCTAATCTACACCAGTGCATTCTACGATGCTGCATAGTATGCTGCTGAATTCTACTTCACTGCACTCTATGCCACTATACTCCGCAACACTCTATACCAATGCACTCCACGCTGCTGCATTCTCCAATACTGCTCTCTGCACCACTGCACCACTATACTCATTGCCACTGCACTCTACGGCACTCTACACCTCTGCACTCTGAGACTATACTCTGCACTTCTGCATTCTATGCCAATGCTCTCTGTGCCCCTGCACTATATGCCAATCTACTGTACACCACTCTGATCTACTCCACTCTACTCTATGCCATAGCAGTCTATCCTGCACAACTCCACGCAACACCACTATATTCTACTGTGAAATAATCTACTCTGTGCCACTGCTCTTTACAGCACTCTACTCTGCAACACTGTGCTCTCCACCACTGCACTCTGCATCATTCAATGCTACTGCACTCTGCCACTCTACTCTATGCCACTCTACTGTACTCTGCACCACTGCACTCTATGCCACTGCACTCTATGCCACTCCAGTCTATGCCACTCTACCCGCACCACTCTACACCACTTCACTCTATGTCACTCTACTCTACACCACTGCACTCTACTCTATGCCATAGCACTCTATCCTGCACAACTCCACGCAACACTATATTCTACTCTGAAATAATCTACTCTGTGCCACTGCTCTCTACAGCACTCTACTCTGCAACACTGTGCTCTCCACCACTGCACTCTGCATCATTCAATGCTACTGCACTCTGCCACTCTACTCTATGCCACTCTACTGTACTCTGCACCACTGCACTCTATGCCACTGCACTCTATGCCACACCAGTCTATGCCACTCCACTCTACTATGCACCACTCTAATCTACACCAGTGCATTCTACGATGCTGCATAGTATGCTGCTGAATTATGTCACAACACATTACGCCACTATACTCTGCAACACTTTACACCACTGCCCTCTATGCTACCATAGTCTGCAACACTCTACACCAGTTCACTCTATGCCACTGCACTCTAAGCCACTGCACCACTTTACTCAATGTCACTGAATTCTATGCCATTTGGCACAATTGCACTCTACGACACTCTACTCAGCACTAATACATGCTATGCCAATGTACTTTATGCCACTGCACTCTGCAGCACTCCACTCTATGCCACTGCACTATATGCCACTGCACTCTGTGGCACTATACTCTACTCCACACCACTCTATGCCACTCTACCCGCTCCACTCTACACCACTTCACTCTATGTCACTCTACTCTACACCACTGCACTCTACACACCTATAATCTGCACCACTATACTCTGCATCACTGCACTCTATTCCACTGCACTCTACTGTGTAACACTCTAACCTACTCCACTTCATGGTCCTCTGCTGTATTCCATGCCGCTGCACTCTACGCCACTATTCTCTGCAACACTCTTTGCCAATGCACTCTACACCAGTCCACTCTAAGCCACTCTGCTCTATGCCACGCCACTCTATGCCACTCCAATACACAACACTATGCCACTCCACTTTACAACACTCTAATCCACTTTTTGCCATTCCACTATACAACACTCCACTCTTCTTTCACTTTTAATGTGCTTTTCTGAAGTAAATTCAGTTTCTAAAATCTTATTGTGTTCCTGAAGGAAAAACTTAGCAGTGAAATAGCCTCTTACTTTGACACCTAATTGAACGATGCCTTTACGTGCTAAGTGGCACCTAGCACCAAAAAATCATAAGAAAGCGTAGTAAGCATAGACATGAATGTGAAAGCAGGTACTCTATCCAGTGCATAATTTGAAAAAAACAATAACTATCGAGGTCCAGTGCTTTGCTCAGAAGCCCATGACCGATGCCCAGTACCATATACCAAGGCTGCATAGCCTTGATTTCACCTCACGCCTCTTTAATCCACGATGAGACAAGCCCTGCAATTTAGCTCACTTTTGCAGGTTCTTTTACATTCCTGTTGTCTCTCTTTTTTACTGTTCTTCGTCTTACCCTTTATTCTTCTTTGTCCCTTTTTTATTTTTTATTTTTACTCTCTTGCTCTAAGTCAAAGTCTGATGAGGAAAAATAAGTATTGAGTCCCCAAAAATTAATGCCGGTTGGACCCACCTCCAACCACCAGGTCAATTTAAGCACAGACAATGACAGAAAATGCCGCAGTGTTTTAATGTCAAAAAAGATATTTGAAAGTGGTTGAATTGGCATCTCTGGGATTTGTGGGTGGCAATTTTTGTAACACCTTAACTAAATTACAATACAGCCTCAGAAATTGAGTGTACTATTTTGCCTAGGAAAACAGCCCTTAAAGCTTAAGACAATAATAACGAGCTATTGGTAACATTTTTTAAACCGCTTCCTAACGCACTTTTACTGGTTCTAAGCACTGTAAATCACGTGTTATAATTTCCTAATTTTATTGGTTTTATTTACCAATCTGGGACAGATCACAGTTCTGATTTGCCCCTGCTGGGATTTGAACTTTTTAACTGCAGATCAATGTACGGTTCAGCGCCGAATGTTCATCTCGTTGGACAATTACAATGAGTGCAAAGCAAAACGGTGTCATGAACAGGTCAGGTAAAAAGGCCCTTATCTAAATCTTCAGGAGACAATTTGAGGAAATGATTCCTTCATTTATGGTCTTTATTTCTTTTAACTGTAGTAGTTTGCGTGATAAGAAGCCCTCAGTCTTCTGCCAAAGCCAGCAATTAAAGCAATAAACTCTCAGGAGAAACAGATCCTAATCTTTATTGGCCTCTGAATGAAGTCTTTAGGACATTTTGCCAAAGTCTCTCCCTCCGAGGTGAAAATAACATTAAAGGTTGCTGGAAGTTGGCATCCACATAATCTTTATCAGTGAGAAAACATCTTGGTAAAATCATCAGGAGACGCTTTATCTTTATAGGAATTAGACAACAGTATATGTATTGGCCTTTCAGTAGAAAAGAAAAGAAAGCTTTTTTAAATTCGCTCTTGGCATGTGTCCAAGGCTCTCCAAAAGCAGCAATCCATATATGGTGTGAGGCACTGGTGAGAAGGCTGGAGTGGAGAATGACAGTGATAAATACTAGATTGACAGTCGAGTACTTGTAGGGCCCAGATTTACCGTCCTGGCCTCAACCAACAGACCACTGAATAAAACAAGCATTTGCAATGCAATCGGTCTTGCATTTGAGGGAATTTTCTTTTTGCAGTTTTATATAGCACGGATTTGACCCCAAAGGTGTTGGAGTGCTTCACATGAGCACCAGTTACAATACATAAGGACACATTCATTTTTTGGTTGGCAGGGGAGAGTAAGTGATTTGCCCAGAATCACAGGATGTTGAGCCGACACCGAGACTGAAACCTGGTTCCAGCTCTAAAGTCGGCAGCTCTTGCCGTCAGGCCACAGAGTTAGAGCTATTGGCGCTGTAAATGGCAATGTCTTTTCCCATGTGTTTTGGTTTGGTGTGCAGTCGATGTATGTGTTTTGGAGTGGAATTATGGTGTTGAATTGGAATTATTAGTTGTGGTAGTGGAATTGTGTGGGGTGGAATTGTGCGGCGTGTAGTGTAGTTGTGCAGTGTAATTATGTGGGATGGTAAATAGATAGGGATAGGAGCTGCTCAGAATAGATAGAAAGGAAGATAGAGAGGGATTAGAGAGTTTGTGCGCGCAGTGGTGCATCAACTCGAGATAGAGGAGCAGAAAGAGTGAGTGACAAAGAGAAAAAGTAAGGGAGAGCAGGCCAAAGATGCATTTGCGTGTCGTGGTGTTGTGTGATGTTGCGTGAAATTATGCTCATTGGAATTATGTGTCAGGAAGTGCAATACTTTTATGTTGATTGCTGGTATAGGGCATAGAGTGCATTTATGTGGGGTGTTTTTATGTTGCATGGACTGTAATTATATGGAGTGTAATTATGCGGCACTGAGTGGTATTATGTGGAATGTGATTTTGTTGTGTGTTTTAGAATTGTGTGGCATTGAATTGTGTGTTTGGTTGTGGAATTATGTGGAATGGTTTGGTTTTGTATTATGTGGCATGATGTGGAGTAGTATTATTAGGTGTGGAATTGTGTGACATGTTGAGAATTTGAATTTATTTTGTGGAGTTTAATTATGTGTTTTGGAATTTAGTGGAGATACATTCTACAGAACCGTAAGATGTTCACTGTAAAGTGGAATTTTGTGCCTTCGGTTTGATGCTCTCTTTTAGTTTCCTTCCTAGGTGACCTCCCTACTTATCGTTATGCTATGACTTTGCAGAGGCTTATAAAAGCGAGCGGAACAGCACTCAACTTACCTGCGTGCATTTTATTGACCACAGAAATATGAAAGGCTAAGTCGGCCCTAAGGGGCTCCAATGTGTCACTAGTATATCACAGGTAGATTGGCCGCCTGCACCTTAACCCTCAGAGGTATCTACTATTAAAACGCAAAAGGCTGGCATGCAATACAAACTGTAACTTCACCTTACTGTTAACTCATGAAGACGGGTGTTACACAAAAGAAAGATACACTATTTACAGAGCAGTCAAACAGCACCAGAAGGCAGTACTACAGATATAGGTGCAGGTATATTATTGCACGTCTAAGGTTTGTGTGCCGGGCTCATGCCTGAGCAGATATAACTGAGAACCGAATGCAGAGGCAGAGCAGGATACATTCCCTCATTGTTTGTCAAACAGGGCGAGGGAGTGGAAGAGGTGGGAAAAGTAAGTGCTTTCCTGAGTGTGAGGGGGCGAGGAGGTGGGCTCGGCCAACAACTCCAGGCAATGAATGTGCACCCACGGCAGGAAGGAGAGCCGAGGACCAAAAGCAGAGGTGGGCGCTGTGGGGCGCAGTCAGCACAAGTGTGGAGGCCCTGTGTGAATCAGCCTCAGAATGTCTTGCAAGACTTGGGTCAGGAGTGGGCACAGGATAAATAAAGATGTAAAATTAGAATGGGTAAAGTGGAGGGAATGGTGAGTGGAAGAGAGGAGTGAAGGTTAACAATGCAACGGTCCGTCGGCTACCCTGCCGACTTTCGTGCTGGAAACCAGAGTTCGAGCCTCGAGGTCGCGTCCACATCCTGTGATTCTGGGCAAATCACTTAATCTGCCCGTGCCTGAATGTGTAATGTAAATACGGTGCTATGTAAAGCGCTCCAATACCTTCGGGTCGAGTTCGCGCTATATAAATATGCAAAAAAATAAATAAATAACAGGGTGAAAATGAGTAAGAGAGGAAGGTGAACTGAGAAAAATAAGTTGAGTGGAGAGAAAGTATGTGCAGTGGGTGGAGCAGACAAAAGGGAGAGAGAGAGACTGGAGTAACAAGCATTGGCATAGCCAATAGGTCTCGCCTTTGGGACCTTATAAGTGTTTAGCCATGCAACAGTTGCATAACTAAACACTTATAAGGTCCAAAAAGCGAGACCTATTGGCTATGCCAATGCTTTTTTTAACTGCTGCAATCTATTGAAGCCTCACGGAGAACATCAAAGCGGTCGTGCGGCCGCGAAAGTGATCGCGATCAAACATCAAAGCGGCCGCGAAAGTGAAAGTAATCGCGGTAAAGCGCGACGCGCGCGCCAGCGCACATGAACTGTAGCTCTAGGCTGGCCTGGTAACACTTTTTGGAGCCCTCTCAATAAGTCTCGCCAGACCAGCGCATGCGCTGGGTCAGGCGAGACCTAAAAAGGGAATAGTGAAGAGAAAGGAGAAGGTCATCAGAGAGGAGCAGGATGTGAGGTGGACAGTATAGGGCTGGGAAGAGAGGAAACAATGTTGCAAAGGGGCAGAGGTGAAAGAAGGTGTAGAGAGAAGGACTGAACAGAAATAGAAGCGGTAAGGGAAATTAACTCATACGATTAGGGGCATGCACTGGAAAGGAGGAGGGGGCAGGGAGAGAAAGGAGGTGTAAAAAGGGGGTCCACACTGTAAAGATGGGTGGTGCCTGCTCAATGAGGTTATCTATGTGAAGCAGGGGACTTCTTGGCTATATAAAGTTGTTAATAGCTTCAGCATATTTAGTCTCTCCTGCATTATGCTGATTTTCAGTTTTGCAGCTTCCGCTGAAGCGCACTCACTTCTTAGTCGACACCATGGCAGTCTACACCAGCAGAAAGGCTTCGAGGTACGCTGTGAGCCTGCTGCTCAGTGCCTGCTTTGTTTCAGCCATGAACTCAGCTTGAGTGCTCCACAAAAATACATTCAAAATGAGTTAGAAAATATAGAAACGTATCTTCTCTGAGTGAAATACATCACGACCACAGAACCAGGAAAGTAGAGTCCATATGACAGAGACCGATGCAAGCGTGCACACAGACACATATGGCGACAGGAGAAAGTGTGCATAGAAACTGCGACTAACGCAAGTGTGCACACAAAAATAGACAGGGCGACAGCTGCAAGCACGCAACCGTACAGATGCAAGTGTGCACCCACACAGACACGGTAACAGTTGCAAACCTACACTGAATACATACAACCCCATTAATTCAGTGCAAAGGAATGTAAAGGACAGCACACACATTATGACAACCACACAACTACAGACAGACAGAGTCACAGAGTAAGAAGGACAAACTAATATGGACAGTCTGACAGTCACAGAGGAACATATTTTCAATTAACCATCACACAGACAAGTAAAGGGAAACACATCTAGACACGCACATCTCAGTTGTAAGAACAGACACCAATGCTATCATTGTATTTCTTCTGAATTCAACAACTGTAGTGTGCGACATCCCTCAATGGAAATCTGTCTGAATTAAAGGCAGCAGAAAACTCTCGCAAACATAGTGGAGGGCTGTGCGGGATGGGACGCAAATGGAGCACTGTTACATTGTGCACCCATCATGGACATGTTTGATGGAGGCCCCTCAACTGTAGAAACTTACTAAAAACAAGCCATACCGTGCAATCCTGTGGTCAAACTTTCTTTCCTTGAGGGCAGTAGCAATCCCCCAACTGTATTCCTGCCATGGTGTTTGTAGCGCTCACCAATTAAAGAACAATCAGAAGTCCATTGAAAACAAAAATGTAGAGACATGCCATCTGAGAATGGGAAATATAACAATGTATGTTTATTAGCAGTACGGCATTCGGGGGTGTGAACGGGTACAGAGTCCGTGTAGGTTGCCTTGCTGATGTTTGGAAATATGGTTGTCTATCTGAATTTCAAAGTTCTCACCACAATATTAAACCTGCCCTTTCCAGAGGCTGAAGAAAGAACATGCACATTCAGGGCAATAAACTGTTCACTCACAGCCTTATCACAGATCAAAAGGAAAGACGGTAAAACACCCAGAGGAGAGGAAGGAAACCCAGTGCCCCTCAAGGTAGCCAACGTGTAGTAAGCTGCTGCCCAGCATAGAAATCTTTCTTTCAGAGATGTACGTACCTCGCAGCATGTACGGGGCAATAAGTGAAACCCAGTGCCCCTCAAGGCAGCCAACGTGTAGTAAGCTAAGCTGCTGCCCAGCATAGAAATCCTTCTTGCAGAGATGTACGTACCTCGCAGCATGTACGGGGCAATAAGTGAAACCCAGTGCCCCTCAAGGCAGCCACCGCTGGCTGCAGGCAGGCTATTTCCTCTCTTTGCCAACAGTGTCGGCTTGTGGCAACATGTTGGTGGCAATAAACATAGCACCATCATGGCAACACTCCCCACCCCCAAGCACATAGCATGCATGCAAATAAGTAAACACCACACAGATTTCGTTTTGGGAAAAATGATGCAGGTTTATTACATACAACGTTATGTAATATGGTGGGTTATCTTACAGGCGATCCAAGGGCAGGCAACCATCTGGGCCACCTGATGAGCCAAGCAGCACTGGGGCGAACCCCATCTGTGCTGCCCCTTCTGGTGATCCTCTTCCCGGATCACGGGACACATGGTCCCTTATTACTCATGCCCCTTTCAGGGCGGAGCGTAGCAAGGCAAGCCCCCGGTTGTTCAGGCCCACAACCGCCCGAAGGACTAATGGGGCGCCGACATGGTTTTCCAGGAACCTCCCATGAGGCTTCCGGGCTCTGGCACCCCCTATGGTGCAGTGCAGTGGTACCCTTCGGTACCCATTTGCTTCCAGATCGCCCTGTAACTCCGCCACAGCTCTGGAGGTGGCCACCGTCGCCACCAGAGCCCCCCACCAAAACAGCTATGGTCTTACCTGCAACCTCTCCTTTCTAGAGCCTCCGGCAAGTCTAGAAGAAAGGGCTACATCCCTACCGGTGATAAATGAACCCCATCTATCTCACGATAGCCCTAGGCGTTAGCCTGTATCAGCTTTGGCCTGTGACTAGTGCAATAAACTATTCACCCTTCTGCGTGAAAGTTCCACTGCCTCACATGACTCCACCCCGTGACAACTGTGGGCGGAAAGAATTAAGACACTGTGGCCCACCTTGCCCCATCTGTTTGCTGATCTAACCAGCCACTGCCCTTCTAGCACCATGTGTGCCTGAACACCTGCGTGCCCCATCTATGGGACAGCAGCCCACTTGCTAGGTGACCCCCTCCCCCAACCCGCCTGTCTGCTTTGGCTATTATGGCGAGAAAGATTATACTTAACCTTAGAACAGTCCCTATGCATGCTAAATCATGACGCACAGGAGTGTTCATGGCTAGGAGTGTGTGATAATGGGCACGGGGGGGCCACCGGCCCTTACCATGTATCCCTTATTCCTTGTGGGAATTTTGCACGCTCAGTTCCCTCTGAGGTGGACCCCTCAGGCATGCCAGCTTAGATAATCTGTCTGAGTTAGGCAGTACGCACTGTCTGTAATATGGTGCCTAACATTGAGGATTGACTGGGTCCTACTTTACCCCACCCTAGAATATTCCCAGATGGGGGGGTACCCACTGCCAAATCGGAGCATCCCCGGCAGGGAAAATTATCCGCTTAGTTAAAGTTTGGGTTTAGTTGAACATTGGACGTGCTAAGTGTTCTATTGACATAGTAGCCCATTGTGCCTGACACCTTGTTACACCAATTATTGGGACAGCAGCACACTATGTTGGCTGACCGCATCCCCACCAAGCGTGGTAAAAGTGTTGGAATCCCAGGTTCCCTGTTACATGCTAGCTGCAGTACACTTGAAGTGGACCCGTTGGGAGATCCCACTAACCGCATTGGTCATGACAACCTTAAGAAGCACCCAATTTTCACCTGGGCGTACCTCTAAATGGAGTTGGCTTCGGACAGCTGAAAGGCCAGAGACACACCTCTTAGACCTATTTACTGGTTTATGCTACTTGGAACCCCTGTGGTTGAAGCTCTGTGTTTGTCAGCGCGCGTGCCCCCGGGGCACGATGTTGCTGAAGAGCCGGTGTCTGTTACCCACACGCTGACATAACTATCGCTAACTGCCAATACTTGAATTGAAGGAAAGCTGGATCCTCCAGAAGGCATGTAGACTTAATGCTCCCATCTAGTTTGACCACAAAAATAAGGGAAAACCCAAGTAGTAATCAGACCCTTCATGGTACATCTACCCCAGCGTTGACTATCAACGTGTTTGGGACACCGAGTCAGGAGATGCCCCTACGAGTCTCAGGTTCTAACCCATAGACGGATAAACCAGGGGGCAGACAAGTCTGTGGGAACCATGCAGGAGCATACAGAGCAAATACATGCCCTTTCCTAAGTATTATAATGCTGAATGGTCAATAATACCCTGTCAACATATGGCTCAAATGAAGCGTTTACCGGACTATTTAGCACCACCGCATGCTTGTCAGATGACCACCAGCCTGCTGCCCTCGCTAAAGTGCGGGTGAATATGTCTTAACTGAAGCGACCTGAAACCTGCCCTTGGTTGCAGAAGAATGCCCCCCAGTGTATATCTGTAACTGTTACTAAATGGTGCCAGCAGGTGTTCCTCCTAAAGGACTAAGCTTTGGGTAGGTGCTAAGTTTAGTGTGCTGCCGGCTGGCGTTTTGCGGCTTCTGACATTGCCTCGCGATATATAATACAAGGCCACGCTACACCTACCCTACAACACGCCAGTACCAGTCGCTTAACAATGATTGTTAGTTGTATCAGATCACTGAAGCCACAATTCTGGCGAATTCCACCCTTGCCACCCAGGCATAATACTACATTAGAACACCACATTAACATAATGCCAACAAATGGACAGCCGGACACAGCCGTGCCACCTCCCAGAAGAGCCCGCTACGGTTCAAAGCCACCTGAGATGAGAAGTACAGCTCCTGCCTACTTCAAAACCAACAAAACTTAAAAGAAGGTGGACCTCCCTGGAGCGACCCACCTTGTCCCCACTGACATGCAAGAGCGCTAGTATAGGGCAGGCAAACAATTACTAACTGGGTGGTCACTCGCTACACCGATTGGGTTGATTGCCCAGGCAAAACTGATATTAAAAACAATTGAAACCTACATGGTCCACGATTAATTTGGACGCCATGGGACGGTCTTGGACAAGGACCAGTGCACAGCGAGTCACCCGATAGTCAGTTAAATATTGATGCATTTGGGACAAAGGCACCATCCAACTACAGAAACAAAGTTGGCGAGAATAGTTCTATGGAGAAAAGCATTGGAAGAATTGCTCCTTAAAGTAAAGGACATAACTACCCGCTTAGGTCTCCCTTGCTGGGAAGGATAGAGCGATGCCCCTTATTGGAATTAGTGAATGAAGACATTATTCATTCATGAACAGCCAAATTGAGAGACTGTACCCCAAGTGGTCTTCATGCTTAATGGCACCCTGGCAGTCCAAATTGGTTTGGAGCACCAATAATTAACCCCAACTGATATACTGATTTGCCCCACCCAGGGCACCCTGTCCGGTAACCACCAAAGCAGACGTACCGCAATGCCAAATGAAGGTAGAGTAAAATACAATTTCTGACCTTGTGCTGTTCGTGGCAACACATACATAGTGACGCCCAGTATTGTGCAAAACTAGAATCCGCATACGCGCGCGCTACATACATGCAAATCTGGAGACAAGCGTCATCCTTAAGCCTGGCTTAGGGGTGGGCCCAGTCAGCTGCACTCAGAGCGTTGTCCTAAGAGCTGCAACGGAGCTCTCTGAATATCCCTGGAATCCAATGACGTCACATTGGAAAAGTCCCAAAACATGCAAATCGCAATAGGGTGCATTGAAAATTCTGTGCCGTCACAATAGAGATCTCTAGGAACACAACTGCATCACGATAGTGATCAGTGAATTTCCGATAATTATACAAATCTCTGGTACCTCTGTCACAATACAATCGCGGCCACAAAGAAGCCACTGTCATACCAAAGGCTTTAATTTCGAGGCCAGTGGGAACGCAACAGCATCGCAACAGCGATCGATAGGAACTCGGTGTGCTCTATGGGGATAGATGAAGGGACTCCTTTTACAGATCTGAAAGCATCTCCAGTAGTTTCACAGGTTAGAAGCACACTGACGCCCTGGTACAGTGTAGCGACACTAAATCCAAGTTTGGCTGCATTACAAACATCACCTTGCTTTTACCATTTTCTTCAAGCCATAACTGTATAAACGAATTGTTAATCGTTTTAAACGGTGCCAGTGTCTAGAGTTAATGTACACCCTATCTGTCCTCCTAACACCTGGCGTGTTCTGTTTATTACAAGTAAATGCACTTCTGACCTCAAACCTTGAGGATGATGTTTTTTAAATGCGTCAGCGCCCCCCAAGCGTGCTGAAAAAAGCTGTGCCTTGCCCTTGCCTGGTATTTTGCTGCTATGCCAGTGCATCCCTATATTTAATACAAAAGGAGCACAACACCTACAACAAGTCCATATTTTGGCTTAGTCAAAGCTTCTATTTGCATCAGATAAATAAGCCACAATTCTAACTCAGTTGCATAGCCAACCAAGAGCTAGCTGCCCAGTATTCCGTTTGCTATGTGTGACACTTTCATCATTTCAGTGCAACTATGAGCGACATTTATAGGACTATGACTGACACTTTCTTGCGAGCAAAATAAAACAATGAAGATGAGGGAGACATATCGATATCAGTAATTACACCCATTAGACCAACGCGAAACTCTAAGACCACCAAGGTTTAAGGCTGCTTTTGTGCGCATTTCCGGGCTTGGAGGCGCCTGAGCGATGTACACATGTTCCATATCCCCTGGCGGCACAAGGACCTTGTTGGCCCAGCAACGACAGGGGGGTTAGCTGCATTCTCAAACTCGCAGGATGTTGGGCTGACACTGAGTCTCGGACCGGGATTCTCCGCGCCAAAGTCAGCACTTTTGGCCATTATGCCACTACCTCTCCCAATGAGTTTCCCTAAAGCACTTAAAAGAGTACCTTTTCAGAGTGTCTATCAAGTTTGCAGGTTTTTGACAGATACCTAGGGACAGAGGTATACATTATATTCCCTTGACACTCAACGTTCCTGTGATTATAACCAGCTGGAGCTGACCTTAGAAAATTTTGGCTCACTTGCACGGAGCACGTTTCCATCCGCCTGCGCTGGGTAAGCATGATATGCCACACCGATAACACTGCACTCCATGACCTGATATCTTTAGACAACAAAATAACGACCCTGCCTCGGAGCTGCAGCGTTTTACGTATATTGTGTGACCGACTCGGGTAGCCAGTCCTGGAATTTGCTGAGGACAGTTTTCAAGATCTGCTTTATTGGACAAATTACGAAATTATTCACTGAACAACTGCATATAGACTCCCCCTGGGCACTTTATACGGGCGACGTGCTCGTACCACCGACCCCCGTAGGGCAGGAACTCAATTTATTCTCCTGCGCAATCATGGAGATCCCCCAGGGGCCGCACAATCTCATATGCCGCCCCATGCATGCCCGGTCACCAGGGCGGAGGCAGCCTTTCACGCCCTGCCGGGTGTGCACCCGGCCCAGCACGAGGGCAGGGTGCTCCTAAGCAGAGTTGGGGGCGCCCAGCTGGACAACGCTCAGGTGACCAGATCTAGAGAACCAAAACCGGGGCATATTGTCAAACTGGAAGAAGACATGAGCCAGAATGCAACGAAATCTGCCGGGCAGCCGGTGGAACACCGGGACTGTCCGAGCAAATCTGGGCATCTGGTCAACCTAGACAAAGCAACTCCCGTTGCACTTTGGTGGCGGCCGGCGGTATGCACGCGCCAGCTATCTGACAAACATCAGCAGATCCGAACCCAGCGAGGCACAGGCACCGGACCAGGCAATCCCGAGTCCGCGTAGCTGCCAGGGGCAAAACCTGCACCCGTGTGACTCGGACCGCTTAAAAGAGCACGTTCACCCAAGGGTATCCTGGCGCCAAATAACAGATGTTTATTGTTACCCAACTCAATGGTTCTCATTTTAATTGACCTCAGAAGGATGACAGGCAGGGATTTGAACCTGTGACCATGAGCTAAAATACAGGGAACTCCGGTGGACGCATTAGTCCACTTAGCCACCAGATCAGGCGATCCCAGTCTGGGGACCAGTCAAAGGTTCAAATAATACATTTTTTCAGCCCAGTGGTGGCGGGCAAATGCCACAGTTGGGAAATGCTGTGCAATATCCATGTGAGACACCGGCTGCTTTGACATAGGCTGCAGCCCTGCTTTGCTCTTGTGCACCCCTGCTCGCCGCCGATCACCGCAGGACCGTGAATTCACCTGACCGCGCCACCACACATTGCGCAACCTGGGACCGGAGCTTCACCATTAAGTGCGGAGGGGTTCCTGGTTGTCCTACCCACAGACCGCTTGCGAGAACATGGAGGGGGGGGGCATCCCGTGTGAAGCTGCGTCGGGCTTTTGAGCTGGCAGCAAGCCGGCCAAACAGTTGCACGGGTCAGCGCTCACTCGGGCTACTGGGCCTGGCTACATTTCTTAAACTGTGAGCCCGCTTTGGTGGTAATGACCAGTCTTGTTGCGTTCATATCCGCCGTGCCACCGGTACCTCTAGGGCCCTAACGGGGGTCCCACATTTTTTTTTTCTTTTTTTCCTCCCCCACAAACGCTGGTAACTATCAGGACACGACGACCCAAGGTAGGAAACAGATTCTACCCAACCGCTCACATCTCCTATGCCAACGTGGCCCCTGGGTAGGTACAAGCTGGTAAGGAATGGGCTTCGAACCCTTTGCCTACATTCCGACGCTCGTTGCACCCCGCAGGTCGGGGCCCCGGGAAAGGATTGCCTATTAGAAAACCAGCGGGGGTTCCGCAGACCAGGGGATGGGGAAGGCGGGGGCCTCACGAGGCTGACGTCACCACTTCAGAAGATATGGCTGAGTAAAGATGATGTCTAATCATGCCCCCAGCTCAACCAGAGCATCCTGACACCCGCGAGTCACCAGACCCGGCGGACACCGCATGTCCAGCGAGAGCTAATGGCCACCCGGTGAGCCCACCCTATCCCGACTCGTAGGCGAACCCAGCCCTGTTCCGGAGATAAGACCTGCTCGGCCTCCCGGCGGTGTGCAGAACGGACCGCGGCCTTGGCACATGGTAACATTTCTCAAGGACATTTTAATAACAGTCTTTATAAAGGTTGTTTATGTCCAGTGGAGACACAATGTAAAGTAATTCTACCACTGAGCCGAAGATGCAGAGCACGTGGCTCTGTGCCAGAAAGCCTGACATTGCGAGTTCCATCTCAGGCAGGGCAGCGACCTCTTGTGGTGACAAAGAGAGGTTACTAAGAGGTACTAATCAGACTACCGGGGTAGACATAGAAGACAGTTTGGAAGACTAAAATAGTATTTTCATGTAAACTGTTTTTTATCAATGTAAACTGTTTTTGTTGGTCATTTTTTTATCTAATGCGCATCCCTGTGAGTAAGAAAGTAAATCGTTTATTGTTCACCTAATTAAAACCTTAACAGGAGTGCAGCCAGACAATAATGCACTATCAAATAATTAAAACATGATATTTGCTGAAACATGGCCAACAATTACAAATATAATGTAAGTTAAAACCTCGAACTCCAGTGAGTGAGGAGGTTAATTAAAATACAAAGTGAGAGAAAGTGCAAAGTAGGAAGAGCAGCGGACCACACTGTGATAGATTATTCAACTGTGGAATAGCAGTATGGTGAGAGAATGAATCACAACTCAAGAGAAAGAGCAGAGACATGACACCCTCCCCAACACACGCAATATCCGGCTCGAGCGGGCTGAAAAAGGTGGGAGCGGCGGTTTCGAGCCCACGCCTTCAGAAAGACTGTAGACTAATTTTAGCGCCTTAGACCATTTGGCCACATTATAACGTCCGGACCCGACTCCGCTGAACATCGAACCATGGAGGGGATCCCGGTTGCTCTGCCCACGGCCCTGGCAGGGGCTGCTGCTCCATATGCCCCGGGAGCTGACTACCCACCCCCCCAGACGGACTGCCGCCAAGGCGATGGCCGGGCTAAGCAGCCCTGCCTAAGGGGAACGGGGGGTGAACACTCATCGCAGTCAGCTCCTGAGATCCCCGGGGCACGCCAAACTGCATTAGGGCAAGCGGGAAAAGAGACGGTGTGTCCAGCAAGGGCATGACGCGCCACTGCCCGCGCCCATGAAGGGGACTCGCCAAGGTCCCTGCGCCCTCATAGGGGGGGGGTTGTGGGGTGCCTGATGCCACTAGAGGGCTGCCCTCTTGAGTGGCCTCCTGCGGTGGCCTCGGGCAGCCGCAAAGTGGGCCCCAAAGCGGGAGGAAGGGGGCACGCTGAATCCTGAGTGAATCCTGTGATTCTGGGAAAATCACTTAATCTCCCCGTGCCTGAATGTGTAACGTAACCGGTGCTCATGTAAAGCGCTCCAATACCTTCGGGTCGAGTTCATGCTATATAAAATCTGCAAACAAAAAAAAAAGAGGCCTTCAGATTGTGTATTACTACTGCCGCTGCCAGATGGCGCCTGCGCTGCAGTACATAGGTGGGACGTGGGGGAACGATGCCAATGGGTCCCGATATTTGTGCGCTCGCGCTCTCCTTTTTCCCACTTCGAAGGTGAAAGAACTTGAAATGTATAGAGTTGAAAAAACTTATAATAAGCGGCCGCTCTTCATCACAGTCCTTCGGTTGGAGATTAATGTACCGTGTTGCTTTTCCAATGCTTGTTCGGTATTGACATGGTCTTGCTGAACAAATGTGGAAGCAATAGTGAGAAACAGTCAAGGAGCTTTGAATTGAAGCATTGATGTGATATAATGGCCAGAGCTGCCGACAGGGGAACTGGGGAACCAGGTTCGAATCTCGGGGTTGGCTAAACAGTTTGTGATTCTGGGCGAATCACTTATGCTTCCCCCTGCATATGACAATAAAAGTGTCATTGTGTAATGTAACTGGTGAGCATTTAAAGTACTCCAATACCATTGGCTGGTGTTAACACTATGACAAGATAGAGGACGGAATAAGTGCTCCAATACCATCACATTGTGCCAAAAAATTTAAAATAAAAGCAGCAGAGACGAGGGAGGTAGTGGTGTGACGAGTCAACCAGGGAAGTAGGAGGGGATGGAGAGATTTTCAAGCAAGGTCGGGAGAGGACGGGAGGAAGCAACAATGAAGGGGTAAATAAAATACCTTAATTAAAGCAGGATCAGCAACAAACGATAATATGTCATTGTGGCAAGTAACTGGTGATCACTTAAAGCGCTCCAATACCATTGGCTTATGTTTGTGCTATCGCAAGACGGAGCACAGAGTGAGCGCTACAATGTCATTGGATTGTACAAAAAGAATAAACAAGTGTTGTTCATTTTTAACAACGTTTTAAGAAATGCATTTGTTTATGTACATGCCCACATGCATTTTAGTGGTTTGTGTGTATGTGTACAAGCGAGACTATGGCAAGACAGAGGATGAAACAAGCTATCCAATACCTTTGGAACTGAAATAAAAAATAAAAGCTGCAGCGATGAATGAGGTAGTGAGGGGACGGGTCAAGCAGGGAAGCATGGGGAGATGGGAAAGCAATGACGGGAGAGGGCGGGAGGAAGCACCAATGAAGAGATTAAAAAAACCTTAATTGAAGCAGGTCCAGCAACAAAAATAAATGTCTCATTGTGGAATGTAACCGGTGAGCACTAAAAGCGCTCCAATACCATCAACTCATGTTCCCGCTATGGCAACATGGAGGATGGAGTGAGTGCTCCAATACCATCAGATCTTGCTAAAAAAACAAGCGCTGTTTGTGTACTAACAACTTTTTAAGAAATGTACTTGTTTATGTATACGCACATGCATTTTAGTGGTATGTGTGTATGTGTACAAGGGAGACTGCATGACAACACAAGTACTCCTATGGAGTGCTTGAAAACAATGAAAAAATAGCTGCGCAAACTGGGAGCAGTGTAAGGAGACATGTACCTTGTCCATGCGCTATGGAAGGGCCAACTGCAAAAAAGGTGCATGACGCCCACGTGCCATGACGAATGGCATCAAAGAAAATGAGAGCGACGCTGAAGTTTACCAGTGGCAAGAAATGAGCGGCCTCTAAGCCCACAGATAGAACACAACACGTCTCTATGAGATAGCGCATGCACTGTCTAGCCAAGCAGTCCATGCGTTGTCTAGCCAAGGCCTAAAAACAACAAATTTCACATAGGCTACACCTACTGGCTTTGCCAATTCATGTCATGTTTAGAAACAGGGAGATTGAGTGATTTATCCATAACATAAAATGTGGAACTGAGGCAGGGGCAGGGAGATGATATGGCATCCTTTTGGGATAGGATGTGGCTTAAAGATCAGAGCTGCCGACTATGGAGCTGGTAAACCGGGTTTGAGTTTCTGCATAATCTTAACATCCATGATTTTTGGCAAATCACTTAATCTCGCTGTGCCTACAAAAATGAATGTGTCTTTGTGTAAAGTAACTGGTGCTAATGTAATGTGCTCCAATAACTTCAGGTGGTGTTGGTGCTATGTAAAACTGCACAAAGAAAGTAACTGGTGTTAATGTAAAGTGCTCCAATACCTTCGTACGGTATTGGCGCTACATAAATCAGTACAAAAAAAAGTAACTGGTGCTAATTAATAGCGCTCCAATACCTTTGGGTGGTGTTGGTGCTGGAGCGGGTAATGCAAAAATGTTGTATACCCACCCCATTTTGCATGTTATCTAATTAGATTAATTAATTAATTACAATCGAATTAATGGATTGAAGTGGAAATAACTAATCAACCTTATTAATGACTGAAATACACGTGGGATTGCTTTGCATGACTTTATTAAATCGTATACTAAATTCTGTACGCATACTAATGATAGACAATTAGAATATTGCATGATATATGTCGCTTTTGTGATGTATTCGTGATTTGTGCTTTATTTTGTAAGTATTAACCCGCTTGAGTGTCGCTTATTGCTAGATAAATACACACACATATGTGTAGTAGTGAGGGAATAACATTTATTTAGTCAGTTCTATGTATTAATTACGTTTTGTGTTTCTTTTGCTTAAGTTGATCATTTGGGCCTGCCACAAAATAGCTGCCTCTGGTACCTAATCCGACTGTCGACGCTGAACGAGGCTTGGGTGAAGTGCGCCTGCGCTGACGCCAGTTACAGTGGCCTCGTCATGACCCTAACCAGACTGTACCCTTCAAGGTTATCCCGGGAAGCAAGCCAGCTTTTCAGAAAGAACAATAACGTGCTTCTAAAAACCGGAACAAGCAAGAATAATGACCTCAGAGACATTATTTTGGTGGGAATCCTGTCAGACGATTTCGATTGACCAATCAGAACATTTGAAGACCCGTTTTTGCTACAATTTGTCAATGATTTTACTATAAATTATGGTAGAAGAGAGAGGTTGGTGCGGGTTAGTTTCTGGCCTTTCTCGATTTCCTGACGTTATGCTGATGAAGAGGACGGTGACACTGCAGGACAGCTGTTTCCCTGAATCTTTGACGGACTGAATTAATGCCCAAACTCCTGATGAACTGAATTTACTAAATTTGATGGGCATAGATTTGCGAGACTGCCAGATTTGACATAGAGGATGACAATTAGCCAGAATAGGTAAATATGAATGGCAACTTGATTTAATGAACTATTTAATTTGCATTATTTAGATAAAAATTGAAATTGAATAACTACAGAAATGAGTTGGGTTGTTTATTCATTGAAAATGTGTTAACGAAAAGGTTAATTAGAGAATAAGAAATCAATCTAAACCTGCAACTAACTGATCCATCCCGATTTATGAGAGGAATACTAAAGGTGAAGTTCAGGGCCTAATGAGTATCAGAAGGTTGTATAGATTTGTCACTCATTAGTGTAAAAGTGGTATTTCCTTTCATGTCAGCGTTTGGAAGATAATCGCCTCCTAAGAAACACAGATTGATGGTGAGTGAATGTTGGTGTTATGGGCCCCACCAGCGAACGTATGGATAGTTTGTGTATGTGAGATCATTGGTCAGTGACGGAGGGAGGGATTTTGCTCTCCACGCTGGAGCAGTTTTTCTGGTAGCAGGATGATGGTTGTTATTGTTTTGGTTTGGTGATTATTGCTTGTACATTGCTTATTGATTTTTGGTTATTGATCGGTATTGATTTATATACTAACACTCTATGTTGAGTTACGTTGAGTTATATGTTGTTTGCACGGCTTCTGGGATGTAGGAAGTCGGAAGTTTGTAACAGTTCCGTAGTAGAGCAGAGGTAAGCGCTGCTCTCGGGAAAGACGGAATTGTTGTTGCCCTGTAGGTACACAGGGGAAACGTGTGACAATTGAAGTTGCACGACGCATTGTCTGGGTTCGATTTGGTAGCATCGTCGTGTGTTGCCATTAGAGACATTTACTGTGTGAGAGAAGAGTGTATGATAGTAAAGGTTACCTGTGAAGTTCTGGTCTTAGGTACCAGGGATCCAACTGGCATTCCGATAACGCTTATCACTGGAAAGGTAATAGGTACTCTCTGAGCTTGTTAGAAGGACAAAGGAGAGGTAAGCGCTGCTTTGTTAACATATGTCATAATTCTGTAGTAGAACAGACTGTTAGCTGTTCTCGGGAAAGACAGGATTCTGTGTGAATGTACTACATTTTTCTTGTGTGAATGAGCGTGAATGTAAAGGCATTCGGGTTAATTGTGAAACTCTGGGTTTATTTCTCAGGAGCATTGGGTCTCCAACTAAGCTGTGTTCTCTGGAATACCAAAAATCCATGTTTTTAAGGACTTCGTAAAACTGAGTTCATTTTGTGTATGTCTGAGTTGGGTAGGCAAGGAGTTCCAGGCTTTTGTCCCTATGGCTACCAGTGTCTTGCTGCCCCTGGTTTTAAGTTTAAATTTAGATGTTATTAGGAGGTTCTCTGAGGATGACCATAAGGTACTTTGAGTGATGTATGGCTTAGTTCTAACATTAAGATATTCTGGTCCGATATTGTTTGCTGTTTTATAGATAATGGTAAGAACCTTGAACAGAATCCTCTTATGGATGGGCAGCCAATGAAGGGTTTTCAGTGCAGTTGCAGAGGAGGTATCACTAGGCAGATTAAGTACCAACCTTGCTGCAGCGTTTTGGACCACCTGTAGTCTTTGTAATACTTTCTTGTTGGTTCCTGCATATGTTATGTTATGTTATGTTATTTTAATTTATTGAGCGCACAGCTACTCGGAAGTGTCCCGGCGCTAACAACAAACAAGGCGGCCAAACTACAGATATCAATCAAAATAGCAATATCTTCAGGGATTTTCGAAACAAGTGCGGATCACAAATAGCCCTCAAAGACTAGGGAAGAGAGTTCCAGGCGAGGCAGGCTCTGCGAGCAAACGAATTGCCCCCATACGTACACGCTTAAATGTAGAGATCTCCATAAGCAGCAAAGAGGATGACCTCAACTGTCTCCTAGGAATATAAAAGGAGAATCTGTCCTGCAGGTACTTGGGGCCCAGACCATAAAGGGCCTGTTGAACAATGGAAAGCATTTTGAATTTAAGACGAGATTCAACGGGGAGCCAATGGAGTGTCCGAAGTTGAGCCCGAACGCTTTGCCAGGGGGACAGGCCGCCCAGAAGTCTGGCTGCCGAATTTTGGACCACCCGCAGTTTCATTACAAGGTAGCCCGGGCATCCTACCAGGAGTGCATTAGCATAATCGAGGCGGGAGAGAAGCAAAGCACGCACCACCGTCTCTCTGTCCCTAACTGGGAGCAAGGGTAGAAACTTCTTAAGACTCCTCAAAAGCCCAAAACAAGTGCCAGCAAGTTTTTTTATGTGAGAGGCAAAGTTCAGGTTTTCGTCGAACCAGACGCCAAGATTTTTAACAGCTCCATTGATCGCCGGAGGACAAGGAAAGCCGGAGGGCCAGAGTCTTGATCTAAACTCAGAGGAAAAAGAGCCGAATAGCAAGACTTCTGACTTTGCCTCATTACATTTCAGCTGTGCATTGGCCAGCCACTGAAAGACGGAAGATAGACATTGATGAGGTCTAACCACCGAGTCGTCCACCCTCTTCCAAGTAAACAGCAATTGGGTATCGTCCGCGTAGGCCATCACTTTAGCCCCCAGAGACTCCGCCAGAGAGACCAGCGGAGTCATATAGATGTTAAAAAGCAGAGGGCTAAGTGATGACCCCTGCGGTACCCCTGTAGTAACCCTCAAAGGGACCGCGGCACATGGGGGAAGCCAAACCTGCTGCATCCTACCCTCCAAAAAAGAGCTGATCTAAAGCAGAGCTTTCCCAGATACTCCGATGTCAGAGAGGCGGTCGAGGAGCATGGCGTGAGGCACCGTGTCGAACGCCGCCGAGAGATCAAGCAGTATTAATGCTGCTTTCCCGCCGGCGTCCAGACACTCTCGAATGGATTCCGAAACCTCCAACAGAGCGGATTCGGTACTGTAGGTGGCACGGAAGCCAGACTGCGCCGGATAAAGAACACCAGCCGCCTCGACAAAATTAGTCAGTTGGAACGTGACCGCCTTCTCACAAACAAAAAGGGCTTTAAGAATTTTGAGGGAGATGGACAAATCAATCGGACAGAACTCTGAGAAGCTACTGATCGAAAAAGCCCTAGGCAGGATGGGGACTTGCTCAGGACTAGCCGAATTCATTGAAGGTCGAAATGTCTCATGAATGCTAATAATTTTGTCCTTGAAAAAAGATGCCAAAGTGTTACACCAGGCATCCGAAACCCGGGCCACAGCTACCTGGGCACTAGGGGCTAGGAAACTCTGCACTATGGAAAAGATCTCCTTAGCGTTATTATTAGCCCGTTCAATGCGGGCAGCATAGTACAGGCCCTTGGCCTCCCTAATCGCTCTATAATAGAGTTTTTTTTTAGATCTGAGAAGCACTTTATCAAGGTATAGGTATCCACCGGTACGCCAAGACCTCTCTGCCACTTTGCAGGTATGCTTAAGACTCCTCAGCAAGGGAGTAAACCATGGCTTGGAAGGAGCCTCTCTTCTCAGCTTAACCGGCCCAGCTGTCGACGCCACAGCACCAGAGATCCACTTATCGAATTGAGTGACATTAACTTCCAAGTCTGTGCCAAAGGAGGGCCGAGAAGCCTCAAGTGCGAGGCTGAGCTGAGTAGAAACCACCTTCTTTGAGAGGGGCGGGCGTTTACTGTTAGCCGGTTTCCAAGAGTCTTGTAAAGCCCAGGAAAAAAAGATAGGGAAATGATCCGACCATGCCACAGGACGCGGCTTCATGACCGAGGTAGGGAAATTAGTGCCAATCATATCAAGAGTGTGACCACCCTGATGAGTTGGGAACAGGACCATTTGGGAAAGGTTTACAAGGTGTAGCGCGTCAAGAAATGTGACAGAATCTGCCTCTTCGCTACCGTCAAGGTGGATGTTAACATCCCCAAGGAGAACAAACTTTGAAAACCTCAAAGCGCGCTCTGCCAAAGCCTCGCCAAAGGATGCTAAAAAGTTCGCAGCAGAACCAGGGGGGCGATATATCAGAGAGCCACCAAGAGTGAAATGGGCCGATAGTTGGAGATTGAAATGCGTAGAGACTATTACAGTAGTCCAAACAGGATAGCACTAAAGCTGCTACCACCGTTGTTTTAGCCGACATTGGGAGTAGATCAAAATATTTCTGATAGTTTTTATTACTTGAAAACAAGTACCAGCCACAGCAAGAGCTTGCTTGTGGAAGGATAAAGTATGATCACATTTTATTCCCAAATTATTTACAGTGTCCACTGTAGTCGGGAGTGGTGCTGAATTTAAAGGCCACCATTGTTCTGGTCTAAAAACATTATTCTTGCCAAACAGCATGATCTCTGTTTTGGAGCCATTACATTTCAAATGGTTTAGCTTCATCCAGTTCAACACTGCTGTTAAACAGTGGTGAAGTTTTTCTTCAGACACTGTTGAGTTTTTATCCACTGTAAGGATCAGTTGGGTGTCATCCGCATAAGCGATACACTCAACATTGTATGTGTCCATCAGAAAAAGCAAGGGTGCCATATAGAGATTAAAGAGTGTTGGACTCAGGGCCGAGCTCTGAGGAACCCCTGATGCCAACTCTCTTTCTTGTGATCTATGGGGCATATTAACAAGGAACAGGGAAAATTAACGCTAAGGGCGCTTAGCGTTAATGTTTTTTAACGCCCGCTATCGCTGGATAATATCGCCTGGTTATCGCGTTATTAACAACGCTAACCGCCTAGGCGATAAAAAATCCAGCGATAGCGGCATTTTGGGAGGTTATTGCCACCTTTCAAAATACCCTGTGCTTTATCAGCAACTGGATGAGCTCAAACCATCTGAAGCTCAACCCCGACAAGACCGAACTCGTTCTTGTCGGGGATCCCCTCAACCCTTGGGATTCTTCTTTTTGGCCTCTCAGCCTTGGCAGTCCACCTAGCCCCGCCAACTGTGTTAAAAGTCTGGGAGTCGCCATCAGTAGTAATCTCTCCATGACGCCCCAGATTAGCGCGGTAGTCTCCTCCAGCCACTTCCAATTAAGGAAAATTAAGAAAATCTCCCGGCTACTTACTTCCGAGGCTCTTACCTTGGCCCTGATGGCGCTTGTAATATCGAGGTTAGACTACGCCAACGCGCTCTATGTAGGCATCCCAGCCTACCAACTCAGGCGGCTTCAGCTGATCCAGAATCAGGCTGCCCGCCTGATCCACTTCCTCCCTAGAGATCATCATGTCCGTCCCCTCCTGAAGAGCCTTCATTGGCTCCCTGTAGCCGCCCGCTGTAAGTTCAAACTGGGTTGTATCATTTACAAATCTCAAGCCGGCCAGGGCCCCCTCTTTATTTCTTCCCTTCTTCAATCCTACGTCCCTTCCCGCACTCTCCGGTCTTCCCAAATGGTCTTGCTTTCCATCCCTAGATATAAGAGGAAGAAACACGGCGGGCTCAAGTTCTCCTTCCTGGCCCCCACTTTTTGGAACTCCCTCCCCTTGTCCCTGAGATTGACCACTTCGTACCCCAGCTTCAGATCTGCCCTTAAAACTTTTCTTTTCACAGAATCTTATCAATAAACGGCCTTTGCACTATCTTCTGCTCTCTTTACTTTGGCGCCAAGAAACCTAATGGTGTTAGTTGCGCCCTTATAAATTTATTTAACATAACATAACATAACATAACGTTATCGCTGGTAATGCAGCGATAAAACTACAAGGATAGGGATATCCTTGTTGATAGCCCATGGTGGACTTAGCCATGTAATACACCTCCCATTGGATTACATGGCTAAGTCTGAAAATTAGCAGACGTAAAAAAGCAGCGTTAACCGTGGTTAGCGCTGCTTTTTTTGTCTCTAACAGGGTTAGCGTGAAGCTTGATAATAGGAGAAATGTCGCGACATTTCTCCTCTTATTTTGCTCTGGAACACCCACTTTGTATCTCATTAGAGATGCAAAGGGAAGCGTAGTGAAAAAGGGTGCTAACCTGCGATTTTGCATGTTAGCACCCTGTTGTTGATAGGGCGATATTTTTATCTCCGCTTCTTTGGCATTTAAAGCCAAAAAAGCGGAGCTAAAGCCCTTGTTAATATGCCCCAAAATCCTCCCAGCATTACAATCTGTTTTCTACTTTCTAAGAAAGAGGTGAACCAAGCCAAAGCATTGTTTGTGATTCCACTGCAAGCAAGTCTGTCTCTCAAGATATCATGAGAGATCGTGTCAAATGACGCTGACAAATCTAACAGAACCAGTACTGCGTCCTTTCCCTGATCCAAGGCAATTTTTGGGGATTCAGCGGAGAACAATAGCACTGATTCCGTAGTATGACCTGCTCGGAAGCCAGATTGTTTAGGATGTAGTATGTTGGCTTCTTCCATGAAATCATTGAGTTGGTTATTGACGAGTTTCTCTGTAATTTCACTTAGACATGGCAACAGTGAAATAGGCCTTAAGATTGGAAAGGATCTTGGAATCTGAAAGTTTCTTCTTTTGAAGCGGTTTTACAACAGCAGTTTTCCAGCTAGCGGGCATTTTGGCTAATCTAAAGGTAGCATTTATGATCTGATTAATGGTGGGATTGAAAATATCCACCAGTGCGTGTAAAATATTTGGAGGGCAGGCATCGAGAGGCGAGCCTGATTTACAGGAGAGAATAGCTTGCCTAGATTGCTCTAAGTGATGTGGTAGTGTTGAAAACAGTTTTTCCCTGATGAAAGCGCTGGCGTTATTCGTGACAACAGTGCAGCCCAATGCAAGATGTGTTTCAGTCAAGAAAAACAAATGGATTTTGGTCACTGCTGTAGCTTTCACACAAATCACATCACAGTGGTTTACACTTCCATGACATATATAAATATAGACTGCCAATGTAGGCTGCTGGTATTGTTAAACCTAGACACAAACACTATGAGCAGAAGATGAAAGTGTTGAATAATTATAAAGCACTTTTTTGGAAGGGGTGTCTCTCAATGCCTGATGTAACATGGAGTTTGCAGCCTCTCCCCTGGGGTCTTGCTGAAATTTAATGGGGGAGGGGGGCTGCGTGGCCTCCTCCCAGGGCCAATTTCGGCCCAGGAACCCCACCCCCAGGGCCAGTCACAAATCAATGGCCTCTCTGGGTTGATTTTGGCTCCGGGGACCACATCCCCCCGGGGCCTGGCCTGGCCATTCTACCCTGGGTACCCTGGAGCCTACCCAAGGTACCCAGGGTGCATCTTGGGTACCGCAGTGGAAGCTTCTATGTCCACACGATCCCAGCCAGATCTCCGCCTCCTGCAGGAGCTGGCATTGTTATTGCACACAGGGAGCTGCTAGAAATGCAGCTCCCTGTGTGCAAGAGCAATAGTTTAATCTCTTTCCCTGCCTACATGTTTGCGGGTAGGGAAAGAGATGAAACCTGCACTTCCAGCAAACGGGAGCTGTTTGTCAGCTCCTGCTTGTTGGAAACAGAGTGTTTACTTTTGTTTGGTGGAGCTGTCAAAGCTCCTGCCAAGCAAAAGCAAAAGCTTTGTCCCTGGAGTGGGCACCCCGGGACATAGCAGGAGCCGGGCCTGGGGGGTGGCGGGCCCCAGGGCCACATATGGCTCAAGGAAGGGAGCCCCATAGCCACTCTCCTTTGATCTGAATGGGTTGGCCCTGGGGAGGTGGTGGACCCCGGGGCTGTATATGGCCCCAGAAGAGGGGCCCCATGGTCCCCCTCCTCTTTTAAAACAAGCAATTGCCCTGAGGAGGTGGTGGCCACTGGGGCTGGGGTTTTTCACGGACCCCTTGTTTAATGTTTATTGTAGCCCTGAGGAGGAGGTGGTCCCTGGGGCCTGGGGGATCCGCAAAGCTCCCCGTTTATTTTTAACATGAGACCCAGGGAGTTGGGGGTCGATAGGTTTCAGGGACATAATAGTTAGAAATTAGCATTTAGAAAACCATAGAAATTCACTGAAAAAACCTTAGGGACGTTATAGTTAGTTGGACATTTCACTCGTACAAAACCACAGAAATTCAGCCTTTATAGTTAGTTGAGCAAATTATAACTCGCGCCCACAATGCACTGCTGATGACGTCACATATTACATCATTCATGACATGATCAGTGACCAAATGACATCACTGATGACATCACTGATGACATCATCCAGTGACTGTGTGTTTCTGCAAAGTTTAAATATGTTTTATATATATCTAGGCCAAGGTGTATTGAAGAATGAGTGGGTGTATAACTGTCTGAATGGATGATTTAGTAGGTGTGTGACTGACTGTATAAGTGAGTGATTAAACGTGTCTTACTGAATGCATGGGTTAGTGACTAAACTGTGTGAATATCTGTATCAGTCTGTCTATTGGTGTGGAAGTGGTTGCATGGGTTGGTGAGTAGCTACATGAGTGTCTATATGGGTTATTGATTGCTTGTCTAAGTATCTGTGTGGGTGTCTGAGTGTCTGTGTGGGTGGGTGTGGTGTGCGTGACTCACTGCATGGATGTGTGAGTGGGTGATTCACTGGGTGTATGGGTTCAAGAGTGCATCTGTGAGGAGCTGTATGGGTGGGTTAGTATGTGTATGGGTGTGTTGGTGAATGAATGGATGTCTCTGTGGTACATGTGTGAATAACTACATATGTGAAAGGAGGTATATGTGAGTGTTGGAGTATATAAATGACTATATGTGAGAGTGAGTGATTGTGAGAGTGGCTGCATGGATGAGTGTGTGCTTGTATCAGTGATTGTAAAAGAGAGTAAGTATGTGTTAGCATCTGTATGAATAAGCGAGGTGGTGTGTGTATAACTGAATAGGTGAGTAAATGGGAGTGGGATTGATTCTTTGCGTGACTGACTAGGTGTGTGAGTAAGTCTATGGATGAGTGGTGGTGTGTGAGTGTCTGTATAGGTGTCTGAGTGCAAATGATAGTGCTGTATTGATGAGTGACTGCATATATGAGTGACTGTATTGGTGAATGAGTGGATGTGTGTATAGACTTAGGAATCAGTGAGTGAGTGGGTTTGCAGTAACTGGTATTGGTGTGTCTATGGTTTCGAAAATGGTAGTCTGTATTTTAGAGTGGGTGTCTCAAAGGTTATATTAGGGTGTGAGGAGGTGTATCAGAATATCACTTGGATGATGTCATCAGTGATGTCATTTGAGATGTCATCAGTGACGTCATCAATGATGTGACTGAACATGTCATGAATTATGTATTATGTGACTTCATCAGCAGTGCATTGAGGGGGCGCGAGTTATAGTTAGCTCAACCAACTATAACGGCTGAATTTCTCTGGTTTTGTATGAGTGAAATGTCCAACTAACTATAACGTCCCTGAAACCTATGGTTTTTCAGTAAATTTCTAAGGTTTTTTAAATGCTAATTTCTAACTATAACGTGCCTGAACCTATGTTTTTTTCAGTGAATTTCAAAGATTTTTTAATTCTAATTTCTAACTATTCTTACAGAGGTAACACATGTGTAGAAAGAGGAATAAACACGCAGAAAGAAGCAAAAGAAATGCAGAAAGACGCAACAGAAGTCCAGATAGACGAAGAAAGGTGCCGAAAGAAGCAAGAGATATGTACAAAGAACCAACATAGGTGCAGAAAGTGGCCTTGTTGCAAAGTCATCCTGTGCCAACAACATTTTGCTGACTGGTACTGGTGGTAACTGACTCTGACTAACCAGTCCCGGAGCCAGTGCTATCCTGAAAGACACTTAGAATACAGTGAAAATACCTACATACACTAGGGTACACAATGGGTTGGGGTACCCCTGTGATTGGCATGACCTCCCCTGTAAGGCCCTAGTACATAATAGGGCAGGGAGATCAAAACTACTTTTAAGTCAGAGGTGCAGAAAGAGGCAAGAGAAGTGTAGAAAGAAGCAACAGAGGTGTAGAAAGAAGCAAGAGAAGTGCAGAGCAAGGCAATAGAATTGCTGAAAGAAGCAACAGAGGCATAGAAAGAAGCAAAATAAGTGCAGAAAGTGACAAGTAAGGTACAGTAAGAAGCAAGAGCAGTGCAGAAAGAACCAACAGAGGTGCAAAAAGACGCATGAGGGGTGCAGAAAAAGGTAGGAGGGGTGCACAAAGAGGTAAGAGAGGTACAGGTTGAGGCAGGAGGGGTGCAGAAAGAAGGAAGAGAAGTACAGGTTGAGGCAAGTGAGATGCAGAAAAAAGCAAGAGCAGTGCAGAAAGAACCAACATAGGTGCTGAAAGAGGTGCGAAGGGTGCAGAAAGAGCAAGAGAATTTCAGAAAGAGGCAACAGAGGTACAGAAAGAGGCAAGAGAGGTGCAGAAACAAGCATGTAAGGTACAGAAACAGGGAATTGGGGTGTAGAAAGAGGCAAGAGAGGTGCAGAAAGAGAAAAGAGGGGTACAGAAAGAGGCAAGAGATCTGCAGAAAAAGCAACAGAGGTGCAAGTGAGGTGCTGAAAGAGGCAAGAGGGGTGTGGAAAGAAGCAAGAGAAGTGCAGAAAGAACCAAGAGAAGTGCAGAAAGAAGCAAACGAGGTGCCGAAAGAGGCAAGAGAGGAGCTGAAAGCAGCAAATGAAGTGCAGAAAGTGGAAACAGAGGTGCAGAAAGACACAAGAGAGGTGCATAAACAAGCAAGAGAAGTACAGAGAGAGTCAAGAGAATTGCTGAAAGAAGCAACAGAGGTTTAGAAAGAAGCAAGAGAACTGCAGAAAGAGGCAAGTGAGGTGCAGAAAAAAGCAAGAGCAGTGCAGAAAGAACTAACAGAGGTGCTGATAGAGGCAACAGAGGTGCAGAAGGAGGCACGAAGGGTGCAGAAAGAAGGAAGAGGAGTGCAGAGAGAAGCAACAGAGGTGCTGAAAGAGGTGCAAGGAGTGCAGAAAAAAGGGAGAGAAGTGCAGAAAGAAGCAACAGAGGTGCTGAAAGAGGCACGAAGGGTGCAGAAAGAAGCAAGAAAAGTGCAGAACGAAACAACAGAGGTTCAGAAAGAGGCGTGAGTGGTGCCGAAAGAGGGAAGAGGGTGCAGAAAGAACCAACAGAGGTTCAAAAAGATGCAAGAGGAGTGCAGCAAGATGTGCGAGTGGTACACAAAGAGGCAAGAGAGGTACAGACAGAGGCAGGAAGGGTGCAGAAAGAATGAAGAGAAGTGCAGAGCAAGGCAATAGAATTGCTGAAAGAAGCAACAGAGGCATAGAAAGAAGCAAAATAAGTGCAGAAAGTGACAAGTAAGGTACAGTAAGAAGCAAGAGCAGTGCAGAAAGAACCAACAGAGGTGCAAAAAGACGCATGAGGGGTGCAGAAAAAGGTAGGAGGGGTGCACAAAGAGGTAAGAGAGGTACAGGTTGAGGCAGGAGGGGTGCAGAAAGAAGGAAGAGAAGTACAGGTTGAGGCAAGTGAGATGCAGAAAAAAGCAAGGGCAGTGCAGAAAGAACCAACATAGGTGCTGAAAGAGGTGCGAAGGGTGCAGAAAGAGCAAGAGAATTTCAGAAAGAGGCAACAGAGGTACAGAAAGAGGCAAGAGAGGTGTAGAAACAAGCATGTAAGGTACAGAAACAGGGAATTGGGGTGTAGAAAGAGGCAAGAGAGGTGCAGAAAGAGAAAAGAGGGGTACAGAAAGAGGCAAGAGATCTGCAGAAAAAGCAACAGAGGTGCAAGTGAGGTGCTGAAAGAGGCAAGAGGGGTGTGGAAAGAAGCAAGAGAAGTGCAGAAAGAACCAAGAGAAGTGCAGAAAGAAGCAAACGAGGTGCCGAAAGAGGCAAGAGAGGAGCTGAAAGCAGCAAATGAAGTGCAGAAAGTGGAAACAGAGGTGCAGAAAGACACAAGAGAGGTGCATAAACAAGCAAGAGAAGTACAGAGAGAGTCAAGAGAATTGCTGAAAGAAGCAACAGAGGTTTAGAAAGAAGCAAGAGAACTGCAGAAAGAGGCAAGTGAGGTGCAGAAAAAAGCAAGAGCAGTGCAGAAAGAACTAACAGAGGTGCTGATAGAGGCAACAGAGGTGCAGAAGGAGGCACGAAGGGTGCAGAAAGAAGGAAGAGGAGTGCAGAGAGAAGCAACAGAGGTGCTGAAAGAGGTGCAAGGAGTGCAGAAAAAAGGGAGAGAAGTGGAGAAAGAAGCAACAGAGGTGCTGAAAGAGGCACGAAGGGTGCAGAAAGAAGCAAGAAAAGTGCAGAACGAAACAACAGAGGTTCAGAAAGAGGCGTGAGTGGTGCCGAAAGAGGGAAGAGGGTGCAGAAAGAACCAACAGAGGTTCAAAAAGATGCAAGAGGAGTGCAGCAACATGTGCGAGTGGTACACAAAGAGGCAAGAGAGGTACAGACAGAGGCAGGAAGGGTGCAGAAAGAATGAAGAGAAGTACAGAAAGAGGCAAGAGAATTGCTGAAAGAAGCATCAGAGGTGTAGAAACAGGCAACAGAAGTGCAGAAAGAGCCAAGTAAGGTGCAGAAAGAAGAAAGAGCAGTGCAGAAAGAACCAACAGAGGTGCAAAAAGAGGCAAGAGGTGTGCAGAAAAAGGTAGGAGGGGTGCACAAAGAGGCAAGAGAGGTACAGAAAGAGGCAAGAGGGTGCAGCAAGAAGGAAAAGAAGTGGTGAAAGAAGTAACAGAGGTGTTGAAAGAGGAATGAAAGGTGCAGAAAAAAGCAAGAGAGTTGAAAGAAGAGGGGTGCAGAAAGAGGCAACCAGGATGCAGAAAGATGCAAGTGAGGTGCAAAAAGAGGCAAGAGAAGTGCAGAAAAACAGGCAAGAGAAGTGCAGAAAGAGTCAAGAGAACTGCTGAAAGAAACAACAGAGGTGTAGAAAGAAGCAAGAGAAGTACAGAAAGATGGAAGACGAATGCAGAAAGAGGCAACAGGAGAAAAAAGCAGGACAGGAGTAGAAAGAAGCATGGGGAATGCAGAATGAAGCAACAGGGGTGCAGAAAGAAGAAAGAGAGTGCAGAAAGAAGCAACAGAAGTGCAGAAGGAGGCAAAAGAAACACAGAAAGCGGCAAGAGAGTTGTGGAAACAGGCAAAAGAGATACAGAAAGATAGAACAGAGGTGCAGTCAGAGGCAAGAGAGGTGCAAAACAGGTAAAAGGGGTGCAGAAAGAGGCAAGAGGGGTGTAGAAATCTGCATGAGAGGTGCAGAAAGAGCAGTGCAAAAGAACCAACAGAGGTGCAAAAAGAGGCAAGTGTGGTGCAGAAGGGGGCAAGATAACTACAGAAAGATGCAAGAGAGTTGCAGAAACAGGCAACAGGGGTGCAGAAAGAAGAAACAGGTGGGCAGTCTGAGGCAAGAGAGGTATAGAAAGTGGCAATAGGGGTGCAGAAAGAGGCAAGTGAGGTGAAGAAAGAAGCAAGATAAGTGCAGAAAGAAGCAACAGAAGTGCAGAAAGAGGGAAGAGGGGTGGAGAGAGAGGCAAGAGGGGTACAGAAAGAAGCAAGTCATGGGCAGAAAGAAACAAAAGAAGTCCAGAAAGAAGTAACAGGGGTGCAGAAAGAGGCAAAAAGGTGCAGAAAGACATAAGAGGGGTACAGAAAAAGGCAAGAGAGGTGCAGAAAGAGGGAAGAAGGGTATACAAAGAGGCAAGAGGGGAAGGAAAGAAGCAAATGAGGTGCAGAAAGAGGCAACAGACATGTAGAAAAAGGCAAGAGAGATGCAGAAAATAGAAGAGACTTACAGAAAGAGGTAAGAGAAGTGCAGAAAAAGAATGAAATGTGCAGAAAGAAGCAACTGAAATGCAGAAACAGGCAAGAGAAGCGCAGAGAGAGGCGCAGAAGGAAGCAAAGGTGGCTTGCACACCATTAGTACCAATTTAACACCCACATTTAGCAATAAGTAACAGGTGACCATTCTAGGTTTGCAAAGGGCCTTCCAACATGCTGTCACACTTGTCGCTGCATTTTTGGTAATGTTTGAGCCATTTGAGCTAGAAACAAGGTTTTTTTTGTTCAAATCTACAGATTAGGGAGCAGATGATGAATTATATGGCTAATGCAAAAAATGCATATTTATGTGAAAGTGGGTGCAGCCAAACAGTCGCATAATTTCATACCTCTGACTGGGTCCAAAAGTGCTCCTCAGTGATTCCTTCGTTTGTTTGTCTCATTGAGTTCACAGTTGAGCTTTTATGAAAATGAGGAAGACTAAACCTGACATTACCACTCCACAACACAGACTACCATACCACATAATGACTCTCCATAACACATAATTCCACTCTACATAATTCCTATAAAATAAATACCACATACTTTCTATCCACATAATTTCACTGTACAATTTACCACATAATTCCACTACACACAACGTACATCCACTCCACTCCGAAAAACATAAAAAAAACCTTTTACATTTACATTGCCAATAGCTCTAACTCCTCGCAAATGCGAAACCTATAACATTGCAAACACTTCTTTAACTAGTAGTCGCGTTTGCATAGTGGTGAGAAAGGGTGCTGGGCCTCTGACCAGCGCTCAGGAATTCTGCTGTGTAGCACTTACAGGAGGTACCAGGAGGGCTTCTTGGCCCCCAAAGTGCTTCAGGAGTAAATTGGACTTCTTCCCCCATCCGGTAGTCTGCCAGGAGGCGCGTTTTGCAGAGTGGTGGAGAAAGAGGGGCATGGCCTCCGAAGACGTCATAGCAATACCACTGTGTAGGACTTACTGGAGGTTACAAGAGGGGTAGTTGGCCCCCAAGGACATCCTTGGGGGCCAACTACTGCTCCTATTACCTCCAGTAAGTCCCACACAGCAGGATTACTAAGTTGTCATGGTAGGCCACGCCCCCTTTTCCCACCACTCTGCAAACGCACTTCCTGGCGCCCACTTGGATGGGGATTTGAAGTTCCCTTCCCTGACGGGGGTCCTTTAGGGGCCAACTAGCCTACCTCGTACCTCCAGTAAGCACCACACAGTGGGATTGCTGAGAAGTGGACAAAGGCCACACCCCCTTTCCCCACTACTTTGCAAACGCACCTCCTGGTGTGTTCTAAGTTGGGGTATTAAGTCACCTTCATTCCTGAGGTTCCCTGGGGGCCACCTAGCCCACCAGGTACCTCCAGTAAGTGCCACACACCTAGATTGCTGAGAGTGGTCAGAGGCCACGCCCCCTTTTTACACTACTCTGCAAACGCAGCTCTTGGTACACTGCTGCTCGGGGGATGAAGTCCACTTGTGTCCTGAGGTCCTCAGGACACAAGAGGACCTCATTGCCCCACCACCAGTGTGCCAAGAGGTGCGTTTGCAGAGTGGTGTAAAAAGGGGAGTGGCCTCAGACCACCTCTCTGCAACGCAGCTCTGTGGTGCAACTGGAGGTACCTGGTGGGCTAGTTGGCCCCCAGGGCCCCTCAGTATTCAAGGGGAATTAATTTCACAACTTACAACGCACCAGGGGTGCATTTGCAGAGTGGTGCAGGGAGGGGGCGGGGTGTCCAAGGAGATGCCGGCTTTTTTATTTTTTTATTTTTTAGAAGGGGGCTGTGTGCCCCCCCTTCTTTTACCATTTTTGGGGCCCTGAGGGCCTGACCCCTTTTTATAAAAAAAGAAGGAAAAAAACGGGAACGGGGCTGTGTGGCCCCCTCCCGAGGCCAATTTCGGCCCCGGGGACCTCATCCCCCAGGGCATGGCCAGAATTGTATTTTTTTAATCTATATTTGAGGGGGGCCGCGTGGCCCCCCTCTTAAGGCCTTTTATGGCCCCGGAGACCCCTTTCCCCGAGGCTGGACTTTCCATTTTTTTAAATTTATTTTTTAATTATTGGGGAGGGGAGTCGCATGGCCCCCCTCCCAGGCCACTTCTGGCCCTGGGTACCCCAACCCCCAGGGCCTGGCCTCTCCGTTGGGGACTGTGGGTGGAGCCCCAATGCCCCCACGGTCCCGCCGGCTCCCCGCCTCCTCCGGGAGCTGGCATTGCATTTGCACAAGGGGAGCTGCTGACATGCAGTTCCCCTTGTGCAAAAGCAATCCTGCTTTGCTTCATTGAAGCGTGATCAGGATTTCCTGCTCTCGCTTCAATGAAGCAAAGCAGAGTTTGCTATGGCAGGGCAGGAGCCATGCTCCTGCCCTGCTATAGCAAACAGCAATGTCACGGGGGTGGGCACCCCGGTATATTACAGGAGCTGGCCCTGGGGGGTGGTGGTCCCCAGGGCCATCAAGGGCTCTATCAAGGGCTCTCAGCATTTTCAAAGCACCGGTGAGGTGGTGGTCCCCAGGTCCCAGAGGTCCGCTACGGACCCCCGTATTGAAATGAGTATGTGCCCCGGGGAGTGACGGTCCCCGGGGCTGAGGGAGGGGCACGTGCCCTCGCATTTCATTATCAAAGCCCCAGGGAGGTGGCAGTCCCTGGGGCAGCGTGAGGGTGATTGTGATCCCCAGTTTCATTATCAAAGCCCCAGGGAAGTGGCAGTCCCTGGGGCAGCATGAGCGGGCTTGGGAACCCCCACAAATAAATTTTTAAAGCCCTGGGGAGGTGACTGTCCCCGGGGCTGTGGCAGCTCACGCGGCTCCCGCAAATTAATTGGTGAGTGCCCCCGTGACATGGCCCACCCGGGGGCTTTCGAAAACAAAGCGTGGGAGCCTGCACTTTGTTTTTTTTCTTTTTTTTGTCCGGATTCGCGCAAACAGTGCAAATTTGGACAATTTTGTTTTTAAAAAAATGCTTTTTTTGGCCTTGGAGCTTCTTGTGGGACCCCCTGAGCAGGCCTACGGGGTGAGGGTGTTTGTACCCTGCCCCCTTTTCTTGTTTTTTACCTTTTTGTTACTCTTTTCTTGTGACTCGGTTACCGAGTCACAAGATGGCTGCCAAAACTTCCTGGTTTGGAGTGTTGGCAGCCAATCAGAGTAAAGCTCGTGCTCAGGAGGAGTTGCAACGCCTCCTCGGTGCTCAGATAGCAAAAGCTTTCTTTTTGTAATTTCTCAGGAACTACTGAACGGATTTACACCATTTAAAAAAGATTTCTTTCTGAAACAAGAGCTACCTTTCTGCCAAATTTGGTGTAATTCCGTTCAGCAGTTCAGGCTGTAGTGTTGTCTAAAGTGCCCATGGAAATTAACATGGGGAAAACATGTTTTGGGCCCCCCCCTTTTTTCTCGGCTCCTGCTTGATGAATCACCCCAAAACTTTCAAGACAGGAGCTGACCGGAGCCCCCCATTCATTTTCAAAATTTTGGGAAGATTCGTCAAACGGCGCCAAAGATATTGGCAAAAGAATAAACGCTTTTTGAATAGAAATGAGGTCGTAACTATAACTACCTACTGGCGACTGCCAGTAGGTAATATAAACCTAGTTTGTCCACAAGTTTGATGATGCACTCCCAGGCAGGTAATGTGTGTAGTGAGGCTAAAAAAAGACATTTGGCACTGAGGTTCCTTTCTTTAGCCTAACACATTTCAGACTTTCCTCGGTCCTTGGTCACATGCAAAAATACAACTTTGCACAAACACTCCTGCAGCATCTCCTATTAGCATGATAACCAGCAGTATTGCCCTCTAGTGGGCCTCCCAAGTGAGCTTTTCAACTTTACAAAGCATGCTGTGATTCGTAGTGCTAGCAGTTTTTTTATTCCCTTTAGTAGGTGTGCACTGCCATAAAGAATCATTTACATAATTCAAACCCCGTCAGTGGGCATTTCAGTGTCATTTGTCAAATAAAATCTGCTTGCCCTGCCAGTCCGCAGCTTGGCTACAAACAATTCAGAGTGAATGCAGACCCACCTTTCAGTTGCAGTGGTGGTGCTGTCTTCACGACTAGACTGCCGCTTTAAACATCCAAACCAAGATTGCTCACAAGTTTGAAGACGCACTCCCAGGCAGGTAATGTGTGTAGTGAGGCTATAAAATGAGATTTGGCACTGAGGTTCCTTTCTTTAGCCTAACGTGTTTCAGACCTTCCTTGGACCTTGGTCACAGGCAGAAATACCGCTTTGCAAAAACACTCCTACAGCACCCCCTATTAGCATGATCATTAGCAGTATTGCCCTCTAGTGGGCCTCCCAAGTGACATTTTCAACTTTACAGAGCATGCTAGAATTCGTAGTGCTAGCAGTTTATAACAAAACAATACCCTTTCAGGCATAGAGTGATGCATACATGATGCAAAAAAGAAGCAGAGAACTCTGGGTAGTTCTCAAGTTTAGGTGGAAAGCTTCCCATCATATATATATATATATTACCCACCGACGGATATATATATCAAAAAACAGTTGCTCGAACTAAAGACCTGGGGCTCATGAGGGTTGGAGCGCAGATGCAGGACAAACTCACCGGCAGAAAATATTGAGTCCAGGGTGCAACAACGCTTCACTTTACTTCCAGCAAGACACGTTCGTTTCGGCCATCGCTGTGGCCTTGATCACATGTAAAAGTTAAGTGAATCACAGTGCTTAAATCACCCCTGACAGTGGACAATAGATGTAAACATAAAAGAAATTCATAACATCTCACAATTTTACATAAACCATGTGTATATGCAGCAATTCACTGAATTCATACAGTATTCCAAAAGAAGGAAAATCATGGTGTGCTGAAAAAAAATCCACATAAAAGTCCAAAAAATAATGCCTGAACAAATGTGGCCGGACACTGTACAATGCTGTGAGACATCGGTTTCAGTCACCCGTCTTGATCGCATATTAGTTGTAAAAGGTAAGATGCAGCCCCCAGCTTGTGCCGGCAAATAATAACATGTGGTATAATGTATCAATTGTAGAAAATACAGGCAACTCAACAAGTATGCGAGGGATGCCCTTTTATCCAAAAGGAACAGGGTCATTAATGATCAAAACAAAAGAGTGTCCCTCTCATATCACTTATTCTAATGCTCTATTCAACAGTCTGAGATTATTACACTCTCATGCCCATACTGCATTCCTTCCAACATCTAAAACACTGGACCTTATTATATGTAAAGATGTCTCATTTATTACAATATAGAAAATACATATTCTTAAAAACACTATAATATTATATTAAAACCACACATAAGTTTTTTTTATATTTGTTGCAAGTAGACTTTCTTCTGGAAAGATTCTAATCTCTGTACCATCAAAATTAAAAACACTATTCATATATTTCCAAAGTTGATTTCAACACAAAAACACAGAGATATCAAATTAAGCATATACAATAATTTCACCATAAAAATATACAAAAATACCCCAATAAAGATCTAAAGTTGTTGACGCAGCATTTCAGTGGATGAAGCTTGTTAAACACCTCAATGGGAAAGAAGAGGGCAACGTGAAACACAGTGTGCATGAATTAAAAATTACATGTCAACTCTTGATGGTCAAATTGTCTAAACTAGAGATACAATCATAAATATGAATGAACAATGACAATTTTGTATGTAAAGTGCTTATTTTTTAATATTCTAATTTGTCTTTTTTTTTGAATATACAAAAATAAATTTTTAATAAATAGAAATTGTATTCATAATGACTGAATTTTCTCAATAATATATATAACCACATACATTCATTTCCGTGGAGCAGGTAAAGTCCATGATTCTGACGATTTTCATAACATACAATGTCTACTTCTGTACATGATATAATCTTATTACAACTCTTAATGTTTTTATATCAACAAATATTTTGAAAATATGGTAGACATTTTAGAATATGGGCGACTTGTTGACACACAACGCGTTTCGGCTAAGCCTTCATCAGGTGTCCGCTCATTGTGGTTAACTTTTTTAATGTCTTGACGTAACTAGTATCTGATGAGATAGGTTATAGATGATGTTAATCTCAATTCTAAGGATGACTATTTAGAGAGTGTTCTCATTCTCTTTCCATCTGCTACGCTGGGATGGCATGTGTAGCTGTGTTTCCAAAGAATATTGTTCACTGACCATGAATCTTTTATTGATCTTTCATAGTTTCTAATTTGAATTTGTAGATTCTTCTTAACAATAAGAGAATTGTCAATAGTCTCTCAAAATGATTAGCCTTCTGATAATAATGGAAGAGAAACGTTCTGCTCGAAACTTAATTGTTAAAGATACCAGTTGGCGCACCTTCTGGATATTACTGCATCAGTCGGATGGATAAATACAATGCTAAATATAACAAGATTGGGGAGTGTAGAGGGGGGCCTGTGTAGGCGCTGAGGTGGATACGTCCTCCACTCAGAGTTAATTAGTAAACAAAAGGATCCACCTCTGGAAAGAGAGGTACTAAGAAGACTGGGTACAGTGGGGTAATGGTAAGTGCGTGTCCAAATATGGTTGGGCACACACAGTGTTGTTTAAATACCCCTCACACACCAAGAATGGCCCATGGTGTCATGCTTCATCATAGGGGTCTTCCCACCCCGGTGCGGGACGGGGCGTGCTACGACCTACGACTATGTGGGAGCACTAATGATAAAGTGCTATGTGTGATGCAAAGGGAGGGTCTGATGTGGTTGTAAGTATGTGTTGTTAAAAAGCACCTGGCCCCTTAAGACAGAAAAAACTTTAATGTGTCATGGGAGGCTGGTACTACTAAAAACAGAGGTGCGGAGTTTGCCTACGTAATGTGTGGTTACTCCTTGTGAGTCAACATGTTTCGATGCGAAGCATCTTCATCAGGACAGGAAAAGATCCCTCCCGACTAGAAAGCATGTGCTTAGTAATATAAAACTAGAAGTGAGAAACGCATTCAATAATGCACTTATATACAATACCTAATTGTATGTATGCGTATCTGCAAAAACAAGGAAGGAAAAAGGACATATTCAGTGTCCCTGGAAACAGAGCGTAGTGCCTGTAAACATAAATAATGCGCCACTATGTGACAAAAACGCATGTATTTAGCTAAAAATCTAGCTTTATCAGGAAAAAGGTGCAGTGACCTGTAAAGAAAAGGACAGTACAAGACACTACAAACAGAAAACACACACTCTATAGATTATCGTGAAATATTATTAGTGGTCCAAGTGGACAATACGGTAAAAAAGCCCAAATGCATACTTATATGTATGTGAGGTTATTGCCTCATGAACCTGGAATGGGTGGAATCGTCATGGAGCCTCAATTCTATTGGGGAAAAAAGGAGGAAGTAGTACAGGATCAGGCTATTACCTTGAGTGCATGGCTCGGGTGCTGAACGAGGTCGGCATCCAGGAACGGCTGTGCCGTACTTACGTGCCCTGACTGGAAACTCTACTCAAAGTCTGTCCATCCCGCGGTTCCGCTGTGTTATGAGACCATGGCGGGTAACTGCTTTTAAACTAACCGTAAATGCGAGTCAGCTTGGAGCGTCAGAGGCATGCAGGTGCACTTCCGGGTTACCACAGAGGCGAAGGCTAGACTGCGGTATCAGTAGAGATTGACCCGGAAGTGAAGGAAGTTCCCTACCTAGATCATGCGAAAGAGGCGCTGACGGGGGAAAAAAAGCTCAATATCTTTATTGACTAAGGGAAGTATCCTAGGAGCTAGACATAATGTCACAGTACAAGCAGAGGTGTCTCCTTGCTGGGGCAACATAAATATAAAGCCCGCTGAAGACGTGACTCGCGTGCTTGGGATTGGACAAAAGAAAGTGTACAAATAAAGCCCGCTAATGATTTAGCAAGCAGTTAGGGTTTGGACAAATGGGAGAAATATAAAAAGGGGGATTTTATTTTCACACACCAGTGTGAATGCGCCGTGCGGAGGAAAACTGACAAATTGGAAAGGCTGTACCCAATAGATGGGGTTGGAGGCACTGAACACGACCTGTCACCTAAGTTTATATAGGGCCTCCTGTGGGGGTGTTTAACAATGGTCTAAAATAAAAAATATTACACAAATTCATGTGTGCCCACATAAGGAGGTGGAAAGAGGACTTTACGAATGTTCGTTGTATGGAGAGAAAAATTGATGAATACCACCAAAAGGGAGTGAGACATCACATTTGTACATGAAAGTCTATGTAGGTGCGGGAGAACCAGGTACTAGATCAGTTGTGCCCAAGGTATATCGTCGTTGAGGCCCGTCATATGCGTGCCCAGGCGGAACACCCATTGTTGCTCTTTTTCAAAGAGTCCACGATCAGTGTTCAGTTGTTCTATGATGGTCCACTTGATTTCGTCCACGCCATGATTCATGGTCAAAAAGTGAGTTGCCATTTTGATTGTGCCTTTCTTGCAGCGGATATTGCTCCTGTGTTCCCCTATCCGCACCTTTATTTGTCTCGTGGTCATACCGACATATTCCATACCGCATGGGCAGGTAATAAGATACACCACATTCTTGCTGTTGCAATTGGTAAATTTTCGTTGATCCAAAAACGTACTATTGGAAAAAGTGAGCTGGGTACTTTTTTTAGTAATTGAGCATGTACTACACATGCCGCATGGATGATGCCCTTTGATGGGGGGTAACAAACTGCAAGTGTCTTGTCGTGCTGGTGGGAGACGTGGTCTAGTGTGGACCAGGATGTCCCTCAGACTACGGCCTCGTTTGTGGGAGAACATTGGTTTTGGTAGGTCCAGACCTTCACAGTTTAAAATTTTCCAGTTCTTATTGATAATTTTGGACACTTGGTTGGAGTGGGTGTTAAAAGTGGTTACACAGATAGGTCTGGTTTCTTGTTCTTTTGGTATTTGGTTTTCCAGGAGAGCATCTCTGTTGTTGTTTCTGGCACGTTTGAGTCCTCTTTTGACTATCCGTTCCGGATAATTCCGATATAATAGTCTCATCTACAGATCTTTAGCTTGTGCTTTGAAATCCGTCAACTCTGAGCAGTTTCTCCGTAAACGGAGAAATTGACCGTAGGGGAGATTATCCCGAAGGTGTCGGGGATGAAAGCTATCATAGAGCAACAGGCAGTTTTTCGACGTGGGCTTAAAATGCGTTCTGGATTTTAATCTTCCCTCTTCTGCATAGATGTTTAAATCAAGAAACACCAGGTTGTTATTAGAAAAAGTGTGGGTGAATTTGAGGAAAGCGTTCTGTTCATTGAGCCATGTCAGGAAGTTGGTTACTGAATCCGAATCCCCTTTCCAAATCACAAAAACATCATCTATGTAACGTTTCCAAAGAACAATATTGTTGAAAAATGGGTTGCGCTGTAGGAGTATTTTCTGTGATTCCAGATGGTGGACATACAGGCCCGCCAGGCTCGGCGCAAAGGTACTACCCATGCTGGTACCGTGTTTCTGTAGATAGTGAACATCCTGGTATAAGAAAAAATTCTTCTTAAGGGCTAAGGTGATTCATTCTATAACCAAATTCCTGGGAGTATGGTAATTCCAGGTGGTAGAGAAAAGGACCTCTTGTATAATATCCAGGGTCTCATCATGCGGGAGGCTGGTGTACAGGCTCTCCACGTCTAATCCGAGTAGTAGATGTTGAGTGGGGTCAAAAGTGAGACCTTCAAGGAGTTGTAGGACTGCTTTTGTGTCCTTCAAATAGGTATCGGTGGCCTGGACTAGTGGACGAAGGAAAGCGTCCGAAAATTTGGATAGGGGCTCAAGAATTGAGCCTATTCCGGATACAATTGGACGTCCTGGAGGGTCTTCAAGGTTTTTATGAATTTTGGGGATGGTGTAAAAATAGGGTGTACGGGGGGATTTTTGAATGAGAAAATCAGACTCTTTCTTAGAGATCCAGTCGTGTGTAATAGCTTCTTCAACCATTCCCATTATCCGTGTCCGGATGGCTTCTGTAGGGTCATCGGAGAGGATTTCATAATTCCTCTGGTCCCCTAGGAGTCTCCTACACTCGGTGTCATAGTTGGTAGTTGTCTGGATGACTATCGCCCCGCCCTTATCTGCCGGTTTAATGGTGATATCGGTATTATTGGCCAGTTGCTGTAGCGCTTCCTTTTCAGATTTTGTTGTATTCTGAAAAGTTTTATTGAGATCTTCCATCACCTCCTTTTCAAAAGTTAGTAGTTCTATAGGTACGGTGGAGTCCAAAGGACTAAAGGTAGACTTGGGTCTCAAACCAGTATCAGAAGGCTGACTATCAGCCATGGTCTTGTCGGCAAAGAAAGTTCTTAATTTGAGCTTGCGTATAAACTCTTTGACTTCTAAACAGAGTTTGAATTTATCTACCCTGTCTGTAGGGACAAAACCCAAGCCCTTTTCTAGAGCCGCCACCTGGGGATGTGTTAGTGTAATCTCTGAAAGATTGAAAACTAGTTGTCTTTTCGGCTGGTTGACGGTTGATTTGATGCCGCTGTCATACTCCGTGTGGATACCCTGGTCTGATCCTCTTGGTCGTTGTTCCAATGGAACTGGTAGCCTCTCCGATTTCTTCCCCGTGGTTGTTGTTTATGCGCATCCCTAAAAAAGGAGGCGGGCCATAGTAGTTGTAGTCTTGGGGGGCCGGATTCCACTGTTGGAATGGTATGCCCATTGGTGGAGGACCAAATGGATATTGGGTATAGAGAGGTAGGCCTTGATAGCCACCCCAACCTCTGCCTCTTGGTCTGAATGGCCTTTGTTGTTGTCCCCTGCCTCCCTCAACGACGATATACCTTGGGCACAACTGATCTAGTACCTGGTTCTCCCGCACCTAAATAGACTATCATGTACAAATTTGATGTCTCACTCCCTATTGGTGGTATTCATCAATTTTTCTCTCCATACAACGAACATTCGTAAAGGCCTCTTTCCACCTCCTTATGTGGGCACACATGAATTTGTGTAATATTTTTTATTTTAGACCATTGTTAAACACCCCCACAGGAGGCCCTATATAAACTTAGGTGACAGGTCGTGTTCAGTGCCTCCAACCCCATCTATTGGGTACAGCCTTTCCAATTTGTCAGTTTTCCTCCGCACGGCGCATTCACGCTGGTGTGTGAAAATAAAATCCCCCTTTTTATATTTCTCCCATTTGTCCAAACCCTAACTGCTTGCTAAATCATTAGCGGGCTTTATTTGATCACTTTCTTTTGTCCAATCCCAAGCACGCGAGTCACGTCTTCAGCGGGCTTTATATTTATGTTGCCCCAGCACGTAGACACCTCTGCTTGTACTGTGCCATTATGTCTAGCTCCTAGGATACTTCCCTTAGTCAATAAAGATATTGAGCTTTTTTTCCCCGTCAGCGCCGCTTTCGCATGCTCTAGGTAGGGAACTTCCCTCACTTCCGGGTCAATCTCTACTGATACCGCAGTCTAGCCTTCGCCTCTGTGGTAACCCGGAAGTGCACCTGCATGCCTCCGACGCTCCAAGCTGACTCGCATTTACGGTTGGTTTAAAAGCAGTTACCCGCCATGGTCCCATAACACAGCGGAACCGCGGGATGGACAGACTTTGAGTAGAGTTTCCAGTCAGGGCACGTAAGTACGGCACAGCCGTTCCTGGATGCCGACCTCGTTCAGCACCCGAGCCATGCACTCAAGGTAATAGCCTGATCCTGTACTACTTCCTCCTTTTTCCCCCAATAGAATTGAGGCTCCATGACGATTCCACCCGTTCCAGGTTCATGAGGCAATAACCTCACATACATATAAGTATGCATTTGGGCTTTTTTACCGTATTGTCCACTTGGACCACTAATAATATTTCACGATAATCTATAGAGTGTGTGTTTTCTGTTTGTAGTGTCTTGTACTGTCCTTTTCTTTACAGGTCACTGCACCTTTTTGATGATAAAGCTAGATTTTTAGCTAAATACACGAGTTTTTGTCACATAGTGGCGCATTATTTATGTTTACAGGTACTACGCTCTGTTTCCAGGGACACTGAATATGTCCTTTTTCCTTCCTTGTTTTTGCAGATACGCATACATACAATTAGGTATTGTATATAAGTGCATTATTGAATGCGTTTCTCACTTCTAGTTTTATATTACTAAGCACATGCTTTCTAGTCGGGAGGGATCTTTTCCTGTCCTGATGAAGATGCTTCGCATCGAAACATGTTGACTCACAAGGAGTAACCACACATTACGTAGGCAAACTCCGCACCTCTGTTTTTAGTAGTACCAGCCTCCCATGACACATTAAAGTTTTTTCTGTCTTAAGGGGCAGGTGCTTTTTAACAACACATACTTACAACCACATCAGACCCTCCCTTTGCATCACACATAGCACTTTATCATTAGTGCTCCCACATAGTCGTAGGTCGTAGCACGCACCGTCCCGCAGCGGGGCGGGAAGACCCTATGATGAAGCATGACACCATGGGCCATTCTTGGTGTGTGAGGGGTATTTAAACAACACTGTGTGTGCCTAACCATATTGGGAAACACACTTACCATTACCCCACTGTACCCAGTCTTCTTAGTACCTCTCTTTCCAGAGGTGGATCCTTAGGGTAAATACAATGGCAACGCGGGTCTCCCGAGTTTGTACTGGAGTCAATTGTTAAACACCACCTTCTTCAGGATTAAAAACTTTTTGACAACAGATTCATCTCTATAAAATATAAAATATATACAATTATATTAAAATGGGCATATTCACATATAAAAGTTCAGTTTTACTAGAGTCATTCATACCAGCTGTCACCCCACACTCACGCTAGCGTCCCCTGTTATTTTTAAAAAAACATTATATTTTAACACTAGGGTGTATAATTAACCCTAGGTATTGGATCAGAGATACTAATTCTCTTGAACCCCCTGTTTTATCTGTGATTACTTGCTGGTTTTATTATCAACCATATCTGTAAAGCTAATATTACAAATTCATTATTTGTTTATAACTTCATAATTTCATTGCTCAAATAGTGACAGACATTGTTACCTGCACTCTGCTGTTTTTAGACCACCTTCTGTTGTTCCAATTAAACGAAGATGGTTTTGAAGAGTGTTAGAGTCTAACAACAATATATATAGAACCAAATTAAGGCCCATTATTAATAATAAACCATGTAATATAGACAAGTCCCAGCTTTGTATTAAATGACCTTATATGTAGATCATTGTTACACCACTAAATAGAACTTCGTTTATTAGTTTCCCATTAGTTCCTCCACATGATTTCTTGAAGGAAGAATCACTCTATTGTGGGATAAATATGTATATTAAATATTAATCTCATATCCCTCACATTCTTAATTTCTAGATATACGCCTAAAGTGCCTTTAAAGTCTTACCTATATATGGCTCTTATGTTTCTTTAAATACGGAGTCCCTGTTCAAAATACTTTGGGTATGTCCACTCCTACAAGTACTCAGTGATAGAGCAATACGGGTAAACTTCATGTGCCTTTCCGGCATTGTTTAGTAAAATATTATTAAAAAGGGACACATTTAATTGAATCCATAAATCAGTCAAGGCTTAAGTCACTACATTATTTATTGTTTTGCTTCAATGTGAATCAAGAGAGAGTCATCTTCACTGCTTTCTACTGAATGAGCAGTATATTTGACTAATGATCCTTTTCACTTTATTCCCACAGTAACCTTTCATGTTATATATTTTTTAGAGTAAACTCAATACCCATTAATTATTTAAAGTATTTAAAACCTTTCTTTCTTAATGTATTAAACAATTCAAGCCCCTCTAAAACTGGCCCTAATTTTAGTTTTTTTTTATGTATCCAGTCCGGTAAATCTATATTGCAAATTATTCATGCTCAAATCGCTACAAGCTCTCTTTGATTTAAGAATTTAAAATATCCTGAATCAACCTCAATATTAGAACAGGTCTTACAAGGTACCCGTTCTCTGGGTCAACCCTGATATCGCTACCAGAACCTCTTCAATATAGACCATCTATGAAATAGAATCTGCTTGCTTAAACTCACCTTTAAAATTTCTGGTGTTCCCGTCACGGCGATCAAACATTTCTTTTCCTTTTAAAAAAAAATGCTGTGGACCTCATTTTATTTCTGCTTCACGTACTACATATAGGACGTCCTTTGTCATACTGCGCTACCATGTTAGAGTCAGGCAGAGTTTAATCATATATGTTACTCCATAAATTGACTTTATCGCTTGTTTTGGAGTATTATATATTATCATTCATGGATACAAGGTAAGGTAAATCTAAACTGTTTCTTTTCAGTTTAAGTCAACCACTCTCCTTGTTTAGATAGGCATCGTAGCGGCAGTCCTTTTTTTATTTCTCTTTTTATTTTGACATATCTTGCTACGTGAAGAACTATTGCAGGGATTCTGCTCATGCACAGAACTATGCGCAGGAAACCAGGACCTCAGTGAATTGCGGTGTACCGAAAAACTCACCTCAGTACCCAGAACCCCTATCCGACTAGCATCAGTGTCTCATTCGTTCTCCGTATCATCTCGAAGCTACCAATGATTAGACAACCCAGAACAAGCGACTTAGAGTACTCTCAGGAATAGTGGGAATCAGAAACACCTGTTCGTTATTATTCTCATATCAGTCCACAACAAGAGTAATCAAAGACACAGTAAAGATTAAAATGTTTATTTTTAACTACGTGCCCTAAGATGCAGTACTTTGGCTAACATAAGCAGACAAATGATTAAAAATAAAACCATCAGCATTGTTACAATACCATAGAAAATGAAGGGAGAAATCATATTACAAATGATAGTGGAATACAACCACCCTCCCTTCACTAGTAAGCTAGTATTATTAAACTAATAAAAGGTCTCTAGGTTTGAATGGGGAACCCAATACCGTAAATATCAGCTTAGGTGAATCACATCACAGGATCAGCTTTGCTCTGTGTCTGGAAAATGTCTTCTCCAAAGTGTCTGAATCATGCATGCAAACTGCAATATTAAAGGCACTCGAGTTTCAGATATTTGCAGCTGTATGCGTGTTATGGCTAGAGCGTGGGCCAATCAACATGAATTCAAAAGCATACATTGTTATTTGGCCCTGATGGCTTCTGCACACAGTGTTCAGACCAAGGTCGCGGTGCATTTCTAGGGATGTGAACAACAGACCGTTCTCATGCGAAATAAAAGCAAGCAAGCATTTTTCTTATAATAACAGCTACCTGCAGTGTCGTGTGCAAAAGCAGCAAAAGTGGCAAGATGGCATTTTAAGTCTAAGACGCTTATGCTAACATAGCAATGTATGTACCTGGAACTCCGTCTCCACTACAGAACATCAGTGGTCACTGCCCTGTTATGATAAGGCACACATTTCTCATGTATATCACCGCGTATCTCTATTTAAAAAAATAGAATGAAAAAATGCCGGTATCACACCAAAGATTGTCTGAAAGGAGGTCACGAGGCCGGAGCCCACAACTTTGAAAAAATGCACCGAGCCTGTTGTTGACAAGGCATTGAATATAGTATGAATCAGAGCACCGAAAGGAAGGGGGAGATCAGTATTTAAAAGTGCATGCACCTCGGTGCGGGTGTTGGCTACGTGAAGGACGAATGTTTCACGGGAGGAAGTCAGTGTGACATCTTTTTGAGACAATAGAGCCCTTATTCTGCTCATCTTGTTGAACTCTGCTTTCAAGGTTGGAATGGAAGGCCAGATGGATACATCCAGTCTCCCATGTGGGGGCGGGAAAAGGACATTTTTACAGCAGACTACTCATTGTGAGACAGTTACAACGTAGGGAATTCCCACTAGCATCCCACAGCAAGCCTCATTATTCAAAAGCAAATAACTACCGTTAGCTAATAATGTAAAAGTGGGCATAATTGCTGGCACAGGATTTCCCTTTAGAACGCAAGCTAAATTCGGTGCCTGAACGTTGCATGCGCCATGCAATTGGATGTACTTACAGACTACTGAGTGATCAGGTGTGGAAGTGCATTCCTCTCCTTTCAAATAAACTTCTTTACCCTCTCTCATGCACCTGTATGTAAATGGGAGTGACCAAACTTCATGCAGGAAAGCAGTACCCAATGGTTCATGTCTGCCTAGGGCATAATGTTTCATACATGAACTGAACATAAACAAAGGAAATGGCAAGGTGATTAAACTGTTGATAAGCCACACAGCTGAGTTCAATCCGGCCACAGAGAAAGGTAAAGGTTCCAACTTTTCAATATGCAGTAATGAGTATGTTGCATCTTTCATGGACATGAACTGTTGTTTTGCAGTCAGATTAAATGTCTGGAATAAAGATGATGTATTCATGTAGTCCCAGGGAACTTTCCCAGCTTTCAATGTTTGCAAAGTCCATGCAAACTGCATTATAGAACGCAATTGATTTTGACCATGGTATAAAACAGACATATCATCCTGTACAATATCCACAACAGATGAAACAATATTATCTAATGTGTAAATTCTGGAAGAAAGGGTGTTAATGCTATTATTGATGACAGCTAGCACTTTTTCCATATTTGCTTGATCAATAGCTCTTAATCTGGAAGCAGCTCCAATTTGAGATAATTTCCAAACTTCGTTATAAATAGCATGCACCCATCTTTTGGACCTGCACCCACAGGACCCTTAAAAAAATCATTCAAGTCTACTTTGTCATGTAATTTTGATAAATGAAGTTTAACAGATGCCAAGGTGGAATGTTGCAGCCAGTTCTGACATAACTTCCCCACAGAATAGGTAGTAACCGAATGGGAAGATTCAAAGCGGGGGTCCACCCTCACCTGTGTATATCCAGGGTATAGACCCAGAAAATGATGTTGACAGGAATCGGAACTCTTCTGCCATAGTAACCATCCTTCAGGATCTAATTCAGAAATGTTGAAGGACGTATTAGTAATATATGACTGCAACGCATCAAGGAACAGACCTGTGTGAGTATTCCATTGTGGATAAGTACCCAGATCAGGAACAGAGGGGGAATTAATCTTTTTAGAAGTAGCCAATCCAAAACTGGTGGTTTGAAAAATGGTAGAATTAAAAAATAACATGTGGTTTGGGATAAGGCAAGCATGATGCAGAGCCTCTGTTCCTTGTACCTGCCATGTTTTAGAACCCCAAACAGATTTAAGATCAATGGTATCTTTCCACAGCTCATAGCCCCCAATAGCCAATTCATCCATAAAGGACTTGGAATACAATAATTTAGTGTGGGTCAGTCTAACTTTGGAAGCTGACTCCACCGCCACTTTAAAATAAAAGGCTTCAGGTTCAGAAACGCTGAAATCAGTAAAATATGTAAATTTGTTCGCTAGAGTTTTGGAGCTGCCTTCAATGGGTGTCGGACAATGTTCCCATTGCATATAATTAACATAATTTCTAAATGTATTTGCTTTATGTAGGAAATGATTGCCCTAGTGTTGGTAGCAAAACAACTCCCCATAATTAGCTGTGTCTAAATGCAAATCTGCAGCATCAAAAGCAGCATAATATTT